>NC_090444.1:1755864853-1756489853 GCF_031143425.1 Pleurodeles waltl
ATTAGGGATTTTAGTTTTGAATGTGTTGGACCTGGCTTTTTGACAGGGTCATCCCCAAACTTTTTGCCTTCCTCCTTCTCTTTTTCTGACCTCATTTTTGCTGGCCTTTAGACTCTGCGCACTTTACCACTGCTAACCACTGCTAAAGTGCATATGCTCTCTCCCTTTTTAAACATGTTAACTTTGGATCATACCTGATTGGACTATTTAATTTACTTATAAGTCCCTAGTAATGTGCACTATATGTGCCTAGGGCCTGTAGATTAAAGGCTACTGGTGGACCTGCAGCACTGGTTGTGCCACCCACTTAAGTAGCCCCTTAACCTTGTCTCAGGCTTGCCATTGCAAGGCCTGTGTGTGCAGTTTCACTGCCACTTCGACTTGGCATTTAAAAGTACTTGCCAAGCCTAGAACTCCCCTTTATCTACATAAGTCACCCCTAATGTTGCCCTAGGTAACCCCTAGAGCAGGGTGCTGTGTAGGTAAAAGGCAGGACATGTACCTGTGTAGTTTATATGTCCTGGTAGTGTAAAACTCCTAAATTCGTTTTTACACTACTGTGAGGCCTGCTCCCTTCATAGGCTAACATTGGGGCTGCCCTCATACATTGTTGAAGTGGCAGCTGCTGATC
Source organism: Pleurodeles waltl (assembly GCF_031143425.1). Taxonomy (NCBI): domain Eukaryota; kingdom Metazoa; phylum Chordata; class Amphibia; order Caudata; family Salamandridae; genus Pleurodeles; species Pleurodeles waltl. Next base: position 1,755,865,485 of record NC_090444.1, read on the forward strand.
TGAAAGGAGCAGGAAGGTCATATTTAGTATGGCCAGAATGGTAATACAAAATCCTGCTGACTGGTGAAGTCGGATTTAATATTACTATTCTACAAATGCCACTTTTAGAAAGTGAGCATTTCTTTGCACTTAAATCTTTCTGTGCCTTACAATCCACGTCTGGCTGGGCTTGGTTGACAGCTCCTTGTGCATTCACTCAGACACACCCCAAACACAGGGTACTCAGCCTCACTTGCATACATCTACATTTTGAATGGGTCTTCCTGGGCTGGGAGGGTGGAGGGCCTGCTCTCACACAAAGGACTGCCACACCCCCTACTGGGACCCTGGCAGACAGGATTGAACTGAAAGGGGACCTGGTGCACTTCTTAGCCACTCTTTGAAGTCTCCCCCACTTCAAAGGCACATTTGGGTATAAAACAGGCCCTCCGCCCTACCTCATGAGACACTTGCTGGAGAAGAAACCTGAACCAGAAACTACATCCTGCCAAGAAGAACTGCCTGGCTGCTCAAAGGACTCACCTGTCTGCTTTCTACAAAGGACTGCTGCCTTGCTGTTGGCCTGCTGCCTTGCTGAACTCTTGTCTGGCTGTGGAAGTGCTCTCCAAGGGCTTAGATAGGGCTTGCCTCCTGTTCCCTGAAGTCTCAGGACCAAAAAGACTTCTCTTTTTCACTTGGACACTCCGTGCGCCGAAATTTTCGCGGCACAGCTTGTTCCGCGGTGAGAAAAACGCCGCACACCGACGCTGATCGACGCCACGCCTTCGGGACGACCGGAACTTCGATGCACGGCCTCGCAAGGACAACGCCGCCCGACTTCCAGAGAAGAAGTCGACGCAACGCCTGCCATGAGATCGAAACTTCGACGCGCAGCCCCTCAGAACGACGCGCAGCCGGAAAACAAGCAGGAAAATCCACGCACAGACCTGGGACATCTGGTAATCCCCGCGATCCACAGAAAGAGACTGTCCGCGTGCCGGAAAACGACGCACGACTTCCCCGCGTGAAAAATAACGACGCAAGTCCGTGTGTGCTGGGGAGAAATCGACGCACACACCATTTTTCAACGTATCTCTTCTTCTATTGCCCTCTGAGGAGGTTTTCCACTCCAAACCAGGTACTTTGTGCTTGAAAGAGACTTTGTTTGCTTTTTAAAGACTTAAGACACTTTATATCACTTTTCAGTGATATCTACAAATTTACATTGCAACTTTATTCGTTTTGACCTACAATTATCCTGATAAATATTATATATTTTTCTAAACACTGTGTGGTGTATTTTTGGGGTGCTATATGGTGGTATTATACGATTTATTGCACAAATACTTTACACATTGCCTTCTAAGTTAAGCCTGACTGCTCGTGCCAAGCTACCAGAGGGTGGGCACAGGCTAATTTTGGATTGTGTGTGACTTACCCTGACTAGAGTGAGGGTTCTTGCTTGGACAGAGGGTAACCTGACTGCCACCCAAAAACCCCATTTCTAACAGAATGTATATCTATCCCTAGTTGTCTTTCTTCATGAACATACTTTTCTTATTCTGCATTATATCATTTACTTTGCCAGTGTTTGTAACATTGATTATGGAATAAAGTCTTGGTTTTTATGGGCGAGCGCAAAGCGCTTCGTCCATAAAGTAATCTCTCTCTGGGCTTCAAACCACGCCCAGGTCACGTCAGTCTCTTTCATTGGTTCCTGGGCTTGATTTTTTAAATCTGCTTGCTTTCATTTGTGGAAGGCATGCATACGTCATGCCTTTTCCGGTGTTTGGCCCACCTACACAGCACCGGTAAACTACTAGAAACATACGAGGCTTGATGTTTTGAGCCTGGAGTCCGGACTACTTTATCTGTTAATTTTCCCCGCAGCTCAATCGCGCTGGGGTTCCCATAGCACGATCGCGCTGTGTTTTTTTAAATTTTAATTTGTGTGGCAAAAAAAGTTAGGTTAGGAGTTTACAACGCAAATAGCTCCAACTCGAGCAAATGCGAGCCCCGTTGCATTGAAAATGCTTGTTTTATTCTATGGTGCCTTATCCACACTCTTATTCGATTACATATTCTGGTTAATGATATAATGTTTCTTTAATATTGGATGGTTTGTGATAGTTTTTCATTGTTTGAATATTTTTGAAAACTTCAATAAAGAAATGTGATACAAAAGCATGTGAACTTCCTTGTGCGTACAGCGTTTTTTAGGCAACTATAAAAATGTCAAGATAACTCTGGTGATTAATGTTCCTACTGGTGAGAGATTGGAATTTTGTCTAGTGGCAGGTTTGTCTCGTCATAAAGTAGCGGGGAAGGTTAATGTGCCTGCTGCAAAGAACGTGTACCATGCAAATCACAGAACTGAGGGACTCATTTTGAGCTTGGCGGGTGGCGAGGCTGCCTACCAAACTCTTTAGGATGGAAAACCGCATTTCCGCCCGCTGGTCCAGGGGAAAACCTCACCACAACATTGGCACCGGCTCATAATCGTGCATGGGCAGTGCAGGGGCCCCAGGGGGCCCCTGGCACCCCGTCTCCACCAGCCTTTGCATGGCTGTGGGACTTTTGCATATCCACATTATTGGTCTACCATTAGCTTATTGAGTTTCCTGAGTCTATGCGTAGGTTTAGTTTTTTCATGCACCCTAGAAATATTTCCTTGTCAGTGCTACTCGGCGCTAAAAACGACATGTGTTGTTTCCTTGAAAGCTCACATTAAAACTATTTTTCTCACAACTTTAAAACTTGCAAGATTGCTTGCAAATTAATTTTTTCTCTCAACAATTCACTTTTTTCATCTGAAAAACATATGTGGAAAACTTTGCGACCTTCGGGTAGTACGGGTATTATTGGAAATAATTAGGGGAAGTTTCAATAAATAATCTTTGCAGCTTCGCACATTCCTGCATTTCCTCCTCTACATTATAACTAAAATATTCAATACAATATAAAACATATATACATATACACACACACGCATATATATATATTTATATACACACAGTTAGGGGTGGCTCCTCCTTTAGGGAGGAATAGCGTTGCCCCCCCCCCCCCCCCCATCCCCTCAGCCAGCAGCAGAAGCTGCAAAACTTTGACAACATAAACTAGGTTTATTATCCCCTCGTTGTGAAAGGGGCGGGGCATCTGGGATGAGGAGCAGTGAGGGGGAGTGCACAGCACAGTGCACTCACTGCACATGCATGTTTGGCTGGCCGTCTTCGGCTGTCACAGGGTATGTATCAACTCAAGTCTGTTCGTAAACATGTAAAATTTAAACAAGGCCTTCCCCTTGCAGCTCACTGTCTACTCTCCAAAAACCAACCACTCTTACTCTGAAGGAGCTGCATCCTTGAATCTTTGAGCGACTTTACTGTGGTATTCTCAGCTGCATTAAAACAAGATTTCACTTATTTGGTCCGTTTAACTTACATTTTCTGTATACTTTATACATTCAAGTTCAATTATATGCATATTCACTGAAAAAACAAAGTAACTATAATTTGTGTCCTAAAGTAACTATAACGCATGCCCCTGATATGCAGTGTTTGCATCAATTATGTCATTTCAGATGTCAAGGTGATGTTATGAAAGATATGATAGAAAATGCCATGAGTGATGTAATATGTGAGGTAATTAGCAGTGCTTGGCAAGGGCGTGAGATATAGTTCCTTTAGGGCAAGAGTTAGAGATGTTTGAGATTACTGTAACTGCTGAATTTCAGTGGTTTTGCTAGTTTAAAATGGTATGTTTTAACTGACATTTTCATCTAACTATAACGTTTCTTTAACCTTTGTTTTTTTCAGTGAATTACTATGGTTCTTTTTAAAATAAAGTGGGATGTCTATCTTCATAAGTGGCCTAAGGTTGGCTGCTCAACCCCATGCTGTGCACGGTCTTTGGCTGTGCGCCGCATGGTGTTGGGCGCAAGGGATGGCTAATGGCCAGACGCTGTGCCTTTGGCCATGTGCTGCGTGGGGTTGGGCCCTCAGAGCTATGTCATGGAACAACATAAACTGTCATTTTAAGTAAACAAGACCTATTGGCTTTGTTCAAAGGGTCAAACCACCAAAATATAAAAATAAAAAGCAGGGGACATACTGGCTTTATCAAGGGGCCAGAACATCAACATTTATAATGGAGACCTATTGGCTTTGTCAAAAAGTCGCACCAAACTATAAATTCACACAATGCCATGTTTAATAATAGTGATTGTCACATGCTTTTGATTTAATTAAGTGTTATTTATCTATATATATATATATATATATATATATATATATATATATATATATATATATATATATATATATATATATATCTATCTTAGTCTTTCAACATTTTTCAGGCCACAAAGTGCAGCCATAGAACCAACTACAAGGGTTCCCTGCGCTTCAGCTGAATTACACACAACTCCAGTTTAAAAAAAAAAAAGTATGGTAAGCTCTTGTGGGGGTCATGGATTCAATGACCCATGACACTTACTGTGTATTTTAACGTTGCTGAGGGGCTGCTGTACTCCCAGCAGCCCTACACAACATTAATAAAATGTTTGGGGGTGTCCCTGCCCCATCTAACGGTGCCATTACAAACCAAAAACCATCAGTAAAATGTCCTCGCAGGGCATTGTGGGCTGCTCCATGTTGGAGCAATGATTAATAAATGAGAGGCTACTGATGCTCACATATTCTTTTTCATTTTTTTTCAAAATTTTTGGGTGCCCACCCATGGCACCCACAAAATGTGTCTGAGTTGGGGAACCCCAAGGCACCCGCCTGCTCCGCAGCCACCACTGTTTTCAAGTGGGTGCCTCAGTGCCCACCTGGGACACCCACAACTTGTCTCTCTGTCAGTGGCCACAGGGGGGCTCAGTTGTAGCTACAGCCCCTGCCGTCTCCCCAGGGTCCACCGTGGCAGGAGCCGGATATTAAAAAAATATATTTTCAAGTGGGTGCCCAGGTGCTCACCTGGGGAACCTACAACATGTTGCTCTGCATTAACAAAATATTAGTAATAGGAATTTCCAACTGTGTGTGATTTATGACTCAAATAGCAGTTTTTGGAAATGTAACCACTTTTCCCCAAGCGTAACACTCTGATTTCTGCGCATACATAGTTAGATTTCTGAAAATACATACTTTTTAATGTTGGTATGCGTATAATAATTCAACCAAGCAAAAGCATATAATTTTGTCAGTTGGAGACCTACTTACAGGCAGCTGGAGAGCTCCTGTAGCTCACGGGCTACTCTTTGGAGAAGCCCGTTTTATCACTACCCAGTGGGATAAACTTGGATCTTTAGGTTAAAACTGGTATAACAGGGCTACTCTGGTAAAGACATTGTTAACAGTAAGTCAAACACGGGAAAAGGAAGTGAATGCAGAGTTTACCTCTTACCCTGTAGCAGGACCTCAGGATTTAATGGCGATGGAAAAGTTTGTGTTCATAATTTGGGATTACGGATTAGAAGCAGGTAGGGATATTGGAGGGTTGCTGGTGAACTTTACTCTAGATATGGGACATGACCATGGCATTTTTAAAACATTAGTAGCAACGAAAAATCAAAAGCATTTTTTATCGACAAATTCTAAGTCTCGAGTTCATTAACATCTGTGTACGTTGAAAAAGAGTTACATCCCGGGCTATAACTGCACACCCTCGGTGTTTTTGTCACCTGGTGAAATCGGTGCACATCACATGGTCTAATCGCACCATTCATGGCCTGAACACCTCAGATCAGGGAGATGCTCTGTGTAGCTCATTACCGGCCATGTCATGGTGCATTAAACAGAATGGGGCACACATGGCGAACCCAGTAACTATCAAACTCAGCGTTAATGGTATTGAGCAGGTGTATAATTATTGGTACTCCCAGTGACTCTCAAATCATAGGACACTCATGGGCTCAGATAGAGACCATCATATAATAAAGATTCCACAGCAATGCTGCACGGTCAATACAAATGTAATATTTTAGGCACAGTCCATAACATCTACTGGACAGTGCTCGGTCAGTATGCAGTAAAGAAACACTGAAAACAAAGAAAATGAAAAAATATCCAGAAACAATGAGTGTAGCATTAAACAACCACTGGCAAAGCCACTAGGTCTCACCTTTGCCGGCGCTATTGGCTTTGCCAATGTGTTTTACCCATGTTATACACCAGCCTACTCCTGCTCAGCATGGCTAAATGTTAGTGTCGTAGAGGAGAGTGGCGTGGAATGTTGTAGAGTGGAATGGCAAAGAGTGGAGTAGAGTGTTGTGGAGTGGAGTGTCAGAGTGTGGAGTCGCGTAGAGTGGCATACATTGGAGTGGCATAGAGGAGAGTGGATTAGTGTAGAGTGTACTGGCGTAGATTGTTACTGACTATAGAGGCACAGAGTGCAGTGGCATTACATTCAGCATCATAGAATGCAGTGGAGAATATTAGAGTGGTACATACTAGAGCGCAGTGGTACGGATTGGAGTGGCTCAGAGTAGAGTGGTGTGGAGTGATGCAGAGTGCAGTGGTGTACAGTTTAGTGATGCAGAGGGCAGTGGCACAGAGTAGAGTCAAGTGGCATAAACTGCATTGGTATAGAGTGCAGTGGCAGAGTGTTGCAGAGTAGAGTAGTATAGACTGGTGCAGAGTAGAGTATAGTCCTGTAGAGTGCAGTGGCATGGAGTGCAGTGGTGCAGAGTAGGGTTGCGTAAAGTGGAGTCGTGCAGAGCAGAATGGCATAGAGTTCAGTGGCAGACAGTGCATTGTTGCAGAGTAGGGTGCCAGAGTGCAGTGTAGAGTGACATAGAGCAGAGGTTCCCAACCGTTTGACTTCTGTGGACACCTACTTTAACAATACTGGAACCCAAGGACCCCCACTGAATCATTAGGAATCCAGGGACCCCTACTGAAAGCTGGGGACCTAATCTGTTAAAATGAGGGAATTTTCTAAACAGTCGCGGGCCCCCTGAGGAAGCTTTGCGGACCCACAGGGTTCCCCGCACCACAGGTTGGGAACCATTGGCATAGAGAGCACTGGCACAGAGTATAGTGATGCAGAAAGAGTACAGTAACATAGAGTGCAGTTGTGTAGAGTGCAGTGGTTAAGAATGGAGGAGTGGCACACAGTGGAGTGACGCAGAGTAGAATAGTGTAGAGTAGATTGTTTCAGAGTAGAGTGAAGTGGCATACAGTGGATTGGTTCAAGGTAGAGTGCAGTTGCATAGAATGGCATAGAGTAAATTGGTGTAGAGTGCAGTGGTGCAGAGTAGATTAGAGTGGTGTACAGTTGACTGGCATGAGTGCAGGGGCACAGAGTTGGGTGCTTCAGAGTAAAGGTCATTGGCGTAGAGCAGGGGTTTTCTAACTTTTTAATGCCGCGCCCCACCAGTGGGGAAAGAAAAATCTTCAAGCCCCCCTCAGAATTTTTTCACAATTATTCCTTTAAGTCAGCAATGTTTAAATATGTCGAGACTTATTTAAACATTGAAGTTATGTCCTGTTACCTTTTTAAAAATGCAATAAATGTTTTTCTGCTTAAAAAATGCAGTGTTATCTGCATAATGCCTCTTTTGGTCAGGACCTGGCGCTCCCCTGGGATCACTTGAGGCCTCCTTACGGGAGCCCGTACCCCAGTTTGAAGACCCTGACGTAGAGTGCATTGGCATAGAGTGCAGTGGCTTTAAGTGCAGTACTGCAGAGTGGTGTGGAGTGCATTGGCAAAGAGTACAGTGGTGTAGAGTAGAGTGATGAAGAGTGTATTATCATAGAGGAGAGTAGTACAGGGTAGAGTAGAGAAGTGTATCGTGAAGTGGGGTAGACTGCTTTGGTGTAGAGTGTAGTGGTGCAGAGTGCAGTGGCATGGAATGGTGTAAAGTGGAGTGGAGCAGAGTAGAGTGCAATAGTGTGGAGTGGTGCAGAGTAGAGTGGAATGGTGTAGAAGTGGACTATTCATGGTGAGGTAGCACACTGCCATTACAGACAACACATTTTTTATTGAAATCCACAGCGTGGAGGAATTTACCGCCCACCCCTATCAAACTACCCTATATGATTCAGATTCAGAGACACTTGTTTTTCCTGATCCTAACATGGATGTCATTCTGGCATTTGACCACGCCTTCTCTAGCGTCAGCCAGTGACGGTTGCATGTATCGTGAGAAGATGCAAGAGGTAGCTAGTAGCAGAAGAGCAACAACAGAAAGTGAGGGGTCGGGCAGGACCCCCCGGAGCCACTGCTGCCATGGCAGCTCTGCTGCTAGCGGACAAGACGGCCACGGCCATCCAGCTCAAAGGAGAGCTCACATGGGCCGAATTAGGCCCCGTTGTGCGGCGGCTTCAGGAGCTGCTAGACTCACTGCTGGTTGCCAGGAAGCCATCGGCTGCAGGACAGGAGGAGGTGTTGGAGTGGTGCTGATGCCTATTGGCTGGCGGAGACAGTTTTGAGGTGTTCTGCCAGAGCTTGAGAGCCCACGACAGTGCAGCGTTCTGTGGCCTGCTCTTGACTGGCAACTTTGTGGCGTTTAGCTTAAAAATTGTAGTAAATTTCGAATTTTGACTATAGAGTAAGCTCTACAAAAATGGAAACTTCAATCTCATGAGTTGGAGAGGACAGTTTTGTAGTGGACTTGTTCAAAGAGTGTATCTAATGCATGTGACCACTAGGGGCCAGTAATGGCGTCTGTGGCCGACGATGCAGGAAGCAATCTGCCTGCTGCTGCTTCAGCAGGAAATCAGACAGAAAACTCCTCCCATACCTTACCCCGCCTCCACGCCTGATGTGACCCAACATCTTTCCATAGATCTGAAGACAGACTGCCCTTTCTCTTGCCTCGTGACGCAAGCACAAGCCAACCCAATTTTGAAATAAAAACATTAGGCTTCTTCAATAAAAGTACAGAGGAGTGTCAGTGTACTGAAAAACTAACTAAAAGAGACAAATTACAACACATAACCATGATCTCCACCTGGCAGCTGAAACATCACTCTTTGGCAAATAATAACTAGAAACCAACGTTTTAAGTCTTACATGGGTGATTATCACAAGCAGACTTGCTCTTGCCAAGTTTTTGCTTGGCAGAAGGTCTCCCGTCTTCTTGAGCCATAGAGACAGTGATATCCCCTCAGACTGCGGGAAATGTCTGCTCAGAAGGATGCTGGGGCCTGTAAGACAAGCCATGAGTTGGAGCGAAAAACCAGATGTCTGAAGGAAGATTACAGCGGCTCCTGGTCCGGCTGGAAAGAGGCCAGGATAGCAGCAAGTTTCTGACATTGGCCCAGCAAAGCGAGCCTTTCCATGTGCTCACAAAGGAAGGGGCTCAGGGACTCGTGCTGTCAGCTTAACCCTCTACAGATGATATCATGCCACAGACGATTGCTTTTTCTTTACCATTATTAGTGGGAGTTTTAAATACACAAAACTGCATCTAAAAGTAGAAAACAGAAATGTGTCTGTGGCTTGTGTCAGGAAAATGGCAGTGAGAGGCTGCTGTCTCTTACTTTTAAGATATGAAAACGGATTTGTGCTACAGAAATAATTTTAAGCTCACCCTGAAGCAAAGACAGAAAGCCCATGTGGGGGTGACCTAAGGTCCTGGGACCCTGAGATATTAGAAGAGTCCTTGGCACCCCTGGGAGCAGAGAAACTGGCACTTTTGTGAACAACCCTCCAGCAGGAACCAGCACATATGAGCATGGATGTATGTGTCCTCTCCCCAGAAGGATCCAGCACCGATGGGAGCTGAGATGTGGTCACTTTTGTGAGAAGCAGACAGACCAGTACAGTAGTAGGTGCCCTCTCACTATCACAAAACAGCATCCATGGTAGCTGAGGACCCCCCTCACCCAATGGAATATGCAGCCCATCAGCATGAACCAGCACTGATCGCAGCTGGAATACTGGCACTTTTGTGAACTTCCCTGTCTGGCAGACGTAAGCACCCATAGAAGCCATCCCCCCCATCCTAAGCAGATAACGGCACACATTGAGGCACAGCCACTAGTGTTTTATCAGCCATCCTGCTTCAATATGCACTGATTCTTTTGTGAACCGTATCCCTCTCCCAGCAGGAACCAGCACCCTTGGGGGGCTGAAATACTCACTCAAGCCACTAGAAGAAATTAGCACCCATGGAAACGGAGAAATGAAACCATCGGAGACCTGAAACCCCATCAAGTAGGAAGCGCCACCTATCGGAGTGAGCTATGATCCCTCAAGTGGGAAGCAGTACCCATGTGAGTGAGCTATGATCCCTCTAGCGAGGAGCGACACCCATGGCAGTGAGCTATGATCCCTCAAGCGGAGAGCGACACCCATGGGAGTGAGCTATGATACCTCTAACGGGAAGCAGTGCCCATGCGAGTGAGCTATGACCATTCTAGCAGGAAGCTTTGCCCATGGGAGTAAGTTATTACTCCTCTAGCAGAATGTGCCCATGGGAGGGAGCTATGACCCCTCTAGCGGGAAGCAGCACCCATGGACGTGAGCTATGACCCCTCTAGCAGGAAGTGGCACCCATGGGAGTAAGCTAAAACATCTCTAGCGGGAAGCAGTACCCATGGGAGTGAGCTGTGACCCCTCTAGCAGGAAGCAGCACTCATGGGAGTGAGCTAAAACCTCTCTAGCTGGATGTGTCCACGGAAGTGAGATATTACTTCTCTAGCAGGAAGTGGCACCCACAGGAGTGAGCTATGATCCCTCTAGTAGGAAGCGGCACCCATGGGAGTGAGCTATGATACCTCTAACAGGATGTGCCTATGGGAGTGAGCTATGACCTCTCTAGCAAGAAGTGGCATTTATGGGAGTGAGGTGTGACCCCTCTAGCGAGGAGTACCCATGAGAGTAAGCTGTGACCCCCTCTCACGGGAAACATTACCCATGAAAGCTAAAATATGAATCCCTCCTCCAGCAGTAAGTAACTCCGATGGGTGCTAAGATACTGACTCTTTTGTGAACCATCCTTCTGCAGCAGGAAACGCCACCAATGTGAGCACAAACCGTGTCAGTTTTTTTAACCACCCCCTCCAACAGAAAACAGTAAGGATTTGTAAGCCAGGCTTTCTGTTGAGGTGTAACTAATACTTACACTGAGGGATTATCTCTCGTGACTCAATAGAAGATTCATTGACTATGTGCAACATGTCCGACAAATTCACAGATATGCCTAGTTGCAAGATGAATTAACCACACAAAACAAAAACAGTTATTGAGAATGTGGTAATACGAATCGCTGAGACGCATAACAATTGCTGCTGACATTAAATTAATTATCACCATCGACTAACTTGACAGGAGAGAATTCTAGAGGCTTTGTGTAAGGACAATCTGGGTTGAGGCCGGAGAGTCATAACTGCATTGGGAGAAAAAGTTTGAAAGTGTTGAGGGAGGCACAGTCTGGCACATAATGTGAGTACCAGATTAGGCCCCCCTCCACTCTTCAAACTTTTTCACTAAAACGCAAGGACACAAACCAGGAGATTGATTAGTGTGAGTACTGACTCAAAATGACTCATGGCCACAAACGCACAAGCCAAATGGTGAACTGGAAACTGACACGCAATATTCTAAAGACTGCTTTGTCAAGGTTAGGGCCACATTTGATGCAGTGACTCAAGGAATCTGATGGAGTGACTCGAGGACTGATGGAGTGACTTGAGGACTGATGCAGTAGCTCAAGAAGCCGTCCTTGCTTACTCATTACTCTGAGCGGATGTCAGTAGTAATTAGTGAAAGTGCTAGAGCATTGAGCAAAAAACTAAAGTGAAAACATCTGCTTTCTCAGCCAAGGGATCTGAATTGAACAGAGTAGGGAGATGAAAGCTACGGAAAGAAATGCAAATCTCCTGTGCTATTTTATAAAGCAGGTGCTGAATTAACCAGTGAGTACAAATGGGTGAACTGGCCTGCAGATGTGAAAACGTGATTCTATGTCAGTAAAATAGTTGTAGTGAATTCGGAGGTAAACAGTACATCTCAGAAAGTAACACAAATGATAACCAGAGCAATGTGGCCATGACTAGGAGATGCAGCAATGAAGGGAACAACAGGATACAGTCATGCGCTCTGTTCAGAACGGATATGGTATATAAAAATGGTTGAGTAGCGACTGATGAAACAGAAGGTGTGTACATGTGCGTGTGCGCGCATGTGTTTGTGTGGTGCATAAAATTGCAACCAGGGAGATCAGATTGATAGGGTCTCCAATTTAGCTAATACTGACTCAGTCATCATATCTGCTTTTGCAGCAAGCATCAGGGATATCCGATGCCCCTTACATGGGAGCTGTACATGGGGCCCATTCTACAGCAAGACAGCTTGGGTTGACCATCTTGGGTGCTGCCATCTTGGGTGCTATAGCTCCTGGAAGCATCAGCTATCAAATATGCAAGGTGAAGGGCTGGAAAATGTTACTTTGCGTAGGACACCAGACAATCCTGCTATTAACAGCAGCTAATAACAGAATCCACATAGAAAGAGGCTTCTTTAAACCTGATTCATGTAAATGGGATGGTTTTATAGAAACTGGGGTAGGGGGAATTCTGAGCTAAAGTAAAATTCAAAGGTGGGACTCAAACCAAGAACAGCATCTGAGTTTGCACAAACTTAATGAAGCTTCAAAGGGTCAGATTTACAAAGGTAAATTTATACAAGTAGTTCTACTCACTTGTAAATCAACTTTTTTGCTATTCACCATTTCTACATGGAGATTTCCAAAAGGCGTAGACATACTTGTCTCTGCCCTCTCCTCTCGGGGTAATATCCTCCTAAATAGAAATGTATGAGTGTAAAGTTACTACAAGTAACTTTTTACCTGTTTATAGGGATCTCCCTTTGGAAAAGTATAGGTAAACGTAATAACGTTTATTTGTTAAAATATTTAAATCCATATTTCAATGTATCTCATTGACATGATGAATATGGGTTTTAAAATATAAAATCATTCAAATATATATTTGTTTATAAATATGCTTTTTAAGCAATAATTTAAAGAATATTACAGATCCTTACCAACATTTTTATTTTTATTTAATTTGCAGTAAAACTAGTTACAAGTTGCAAAGTTAATTACTTTGAATGTTTCAGATTTTTTTAAATGAGATAAGTGCTTTAATTTATTGTTTGCTAAACTTAAATGAATGGTTACACTTAAAAACAAAATTAAATAATAATTATACTTTATTACACTTTTTAATTTCTAGTGGATTTTAGTTTAATTTCCTATGTCCATTGGTTTCCATGGGAGTGTATTGCAGTACGAGTGACTGGTCATGTTTGGTACTTGACTTACACCAAGGTTGGGTGGAGTAAATTTAAACCTGTATGATACCATTAGGTTTGTAATAATTTTAGAAGTGTATTTTGTGAATTTTGACAGTCTTACTATTTTGTGGGTGTTTTGGTATTGGCATATTTCTCTCAAACTACTCCCTAATGTTCCCTTACCCCACCCATTTGTTAGGAATTATGCTCCATTTTTCAACCAGTCCCCCTGCTCCCACTCATGTTTACCACAAAATAATACACCTTCATGTGTGGAGATTTCCACCAACGAGGCGGAGATGTCTGCACGGAAAAGATGAAAGAGGTGGGGACCTTCACCAGCAGGTGTGTGAACTGCATTTTGTAGTAGGTGAATGGTACTAGTGGAGTAATGCTTTATGTACTACAAAATGCAGTTTGTGTGTCTGGCCCATATGCTTCAGAAGTTTCAGCTTTGTAAAAATTGGTTATTTTCTCAAGGGGACCTCCCATCCACATCAAATTCTACAGTATAGCTCACATTAAACCAGAATTTTCGCAGAAAATTCAAATTCTAAATTAACTTATGCCATTTATTACATAGGAGTGGGCAAAAGTCACCCAAAATACATATTTTTACCCCCAAGCAGTAACTTATGAATACAAAAGTAGAACACAAATGATTACGAGCTGAAGGTAAAGCTTGGCATCAACTGGGGAACTGCATATGGGAATGAATGGATCAATTAAACGTTATAAGCGACCTGCCCCCTGGAAAAAGAAACAGCAGCAAGCGTTATCTGTAAACCACGGTTACGCAAGAAAACAAGCAAGAGTGTAGGGAAGAGCGAAAGGGACAACCAATAAAAGCATGACTCATAAATACGCATCCAGGAGTATCACTGCCTAAACCCAGATGAAATGGTCAATGGAATTTAAAAAAAACACTTGTTATTCTAACCTTGAAATAATACAGACTTGTTGATTTCTTGTTGCCATCGACTTGTCTTGTTGTACCAAGTTTCATATCCTCTATTTGAACTACTGGTCAAATGGGGGAAGGGGGTGGAGGAGGCAAACCAAGTTTATACAAATAGCCAGGGATTCAGTGGCCACCTGATACATCATCATGGCTTTATTTGGACCGGGTCCCCCTGGGTCTCAGACCCAGAAGTAATGGACATTGACGGGTCGACATGGGGCCCTATATTCATGTCCTTAACTGCAATGTCAAAAAACACTGATCTATTTTCAAGCAACAGATGTAAAAATCGTTTAGGTAATCCATGTCAGAAATTTGGTTTCAGTTTATATTTCACGTGTTTTAATTAATATTGCATTGTCAAAGAGTGCTAGTTCCATGAGGTTGTGTTTCTGTATTTTTGTTTTGTTTAGCATATTACATTTGTATAGTGCATACTTTCAACCGAGTCTCCTCCATGTATTTATTATGGGTCAGGACTGAGCGCTCTGGAGTTGAGGCTGAAGGCAGCCCGAGTTTCTCACAGTGGGCCAGAAAGGTGTTCACAACAGATGGTCATCCAGTCCTCCACCTCTCTGCAGAGTACACTGGGCAGTAGTTATGTATATCAGTTGCAATTATGAGTCTATGCAGATGTGTGTGTGAAGGAGGTACACAGTTGTCAAAATACTGTTACTCATTTATCTTAAGCAGCTGACAACCATTGACAAAGCCAGTAGTCCTGGCTGGTTTTAAGTGTATGTCAGTTGTTGCATCATGTAACTGGATGCAATAACAGAAAGTACAGCAGGGACCCAAAAGACTGGTTACCTGCTGTGCTGTAATGTAGTGTACTGGGAATCGTGGAAATGTAATTTACAAGTTCAAGACATGCCTTTAATTACATAGGGCACGCCCCTCTTAGAGAACTCCACCCAACATGTTTTTTCATCCCACTTAAAGAAAGCCCTGTGCATCATGCTTCATGGCCTTGTTCAGTGACTTAGGGCCTCATTATGAGTTTGGCGGCATCACAAACGTGACGCATATCCCGTATAACTTTTAATACGGCGGTCGAGTAATCCCCTCCTCCAAACTCATAATGAGGCCCAAAGGGTGGTGTGGCCATGTCAACTGAGATTATACTTCAGAGTCAAAGACAAGGCTCTCCTGTTTCCAATCAGATGTAAACTAAACCTAATAGCTAAAAGCATAATGCGCGTTTGAACAAAAACATGATGTAATGTCATGTTACGGGCATTTGTATAGCGTGCAGTCTATCGTTAGCATGACCTCAGTGCGCTTGTCACTGTCTGTGTAAGTTTGTTTTTGTATTTCACCACTTTCTAAATCATCATTTATTGGTGATAGGGCTGGCCTCATCTGCTCACCAATTGGTAAAGTCCAATCAAGCGTTCAGGGTATTCATAATAGATAAGTATGGGACAAATGTATGCACAATTAATTTATGGACATTAGTTGCATATTTCTTCTTGGTCATTCTGAAAACCTGACAGAATTGTACTGTTTAGTGGGTCAACAAACCCTTGTGGATGGTGCCTGCTCTTTCTGCGTGTGTGATTGTCCACGTGTTAACACAATACACTCGAAAATGACCCTCTTCCAAATATTACTACCCAGAGCTGAAACGAACTGGGTAGAGGCTGCATGGCTGCCTCCCGCATTGAAAGTTGCTACTGCTGAGTTACTACTGAGGTCTTTACACAGAGCCTACATTTGTACACAACTTATGGTATGGAATTCTATATGCATAAATATGCTGAGCCTGCTGCCTCTGGCATCGCCTCACAGCACCAGTGCGGTTCGGGACCTTCTCATCCTGGTTTCGAGGACTCCACTGCAGACAGGGGACGGGTCCTAGTGAGTTCAGTGTGAATATAGTTGATGTTTTATTGTTGATAGATATGTTGTAAGCAATGGTAGACTGGGAACTCATAGCAGATCTTGGAAATGTGTTCATACCAACCCCCTGGTTTATAAAGTGAGTCCAGAGAGTGACCCTGACTGTCTCCAGGAGGATTTAGGGAACGGGGGCAAATGATATGGTGCCCGTAAGAAAACTGTGTGTGTCCCTTCGGCATTCGTTGTCAGACTTCAGAGATGCCCCTATCTATTCACACTAAAAGGCGCCCCGTGGACCTCATCAAACTGGGTGTTTTTGTTGTGTCCCATATGATCACTCCAGCGCTGGTTGGGTGTTTGCTGGGTGTGTACTGATATCTTGCCAAGAAGCCCATATGTTATCTAGGGAATTGGCTTGTGTGGGAATCCTCTTCAGGTGTCCATTTATGGGCGATATCTGGGTGTTTTGCTTGAAGTTGTGAATTTTTCACCTTTACAGCATGGAGGACGCCAAAGGAGCCACAGAGGTGTGAGTGGAATTTCCCTTCCCTTGCAGCCTCAGTCTCCCATCACTCTTTACTTACTCAACAGCTCAACACACCCCAAGCCTTTCATGTAGCAGCGAAAGTGGTTTCCATTAAGGCACTACTGCACCTCTGTTTATAGAGACAGTGAAATATAATCTCATCAGCACAGGCTAAGCTCAAGAGTTTGAGCTCCCAGAGGCCTGGGATGCCCTCGAAGCATGGCGAAAGGCGCTACATTCTTTTCAACAGAGCTCCGGAGCAGCGCCTCTGACAGAGGAATTGCGTTTCATGACACAATTGATGATAAGGAGAGAGACGAATGTTTAGAATTCCTTGCGGAGCCCCCTCATTGGCTCATTCCATGCGCCTAGTGAGGCTCTCCCTTCACACTGTCCTGTCAGACCTTCAAGTTATCAGGCACTGAGTGCTCTCGCCTGGCCCAACTTGTGTACAAATGGAGTTTTGTTCCAACCATCGTGTGCCCCCTAAAATGGCTCATTCCACCCAGATTCGTAAAAGAGTCTAGGCAACCTTGCAATGTAAGGGGGGATCACCACTATTCAGGGGGGCCAGGCTAATTCCGACACCGCTGAACATCTACAAGGTGGTTTTGCTTAATTCTCAGTTTGCTACGTGGGCAGGAACACACAGCGGGATCTCAAGCTACTCACTATATGGAGACCAGGGTGAATCATTCATTCATTGACTTACCTAACTCAGAACTAAGAGCACCAGCGGACATCCAGAAATAACTTATTGAGCTAGAAATTCCAAATTTCCTAAATAGAAATCACTCTGCCCATCCTTAGCTAGGGCAGTGCCAAGGATGTGCAACGCAATCCCTCCAGAACTCAGACCAGCTCCTTCAAATAGTATTTAAAGAGAGCTTTTAAAGAATTCTTACCGACACCCTGATCGTGTCAATTGCTTAAGTGCGGCCTCCGACAAAGCTTCCAGACCCGTAACACAGCTCTGTGCTTGTTCTTAGGCAGCAGATATCTTCAAAATGATTACATTCTACAAACTCGAATTGCCACCTGGCCAGTTCTTTACAACCTCAACCGGTAATTTTTATGTCAAGGCTTGTTACAAAGTTGGGAACATTTGCAACATCTGGTATTTTTCTACATTTTGAACTACAAATTGGCTGTAAATACACAAAGAAATCATTCCAAGATTGTTTCAGAACTCTCTAAACTATTCCAAAATGATCGTTAAAGCAAACGCAGGCAGAATCGCCATGCTAGAAATAAATAATTAGAGCTTACACAAAGTATTATTCATGGATCAACTCCTGGCCCTGTTATAATCTGGAAATATGAATAAACTTCCTCTTAGAAGGGGGCAACCCTTTGACCAGGCTTTACATCTTAATTATATTCAGTGGAATAAGATAGCCACTCACTTTTCCCTACAGAGGCTATCTTTCAGACTACAGAAGTTTATAATGTTGTGTGACAAAGTTTTGGAATTGTAAAACTTTGCTATACCAATCTATTTAATCTCTTGACCTTGAAAAAAATGACCGTGTTTTCCAAAGTAACTGGTGCTCGTGTAAAGCGCACCAATTTCTTCGGGTCAAGTTCGCGCTATATAAAGCTTTAAAGAAAATGTATAATAGGTAAAGCGCCGTGACATCGATACCGCCATAGTCCGTGCTCTATAAACCTACAAAAATAAATATGTATATATATTTTTTAAGGCCACAACGTCCAGCCTAGGGGCTAGCTCCTCGCCACTGATCTCCTGAAATAATACAAATGCCACAACTCGCTCACACTATCTCCTCCCCGGCAGGCCGTCACTCCCTCAGCTGTCTCCGACCTGAGGCATCACAGGGACATGCGGTCCCACGGGAGGGAGGGAGGCACCGGCCTCTCTGACAACTGCCTCCGGTGGCCAGTGGAAAACTCGTCCCTGGTATAAATCTCCTCCTTATCGTGATTCAAGTGACTTTCTGGCCCCACCTCGCGCTCAGAGAACAAAGCTGAGAACCCAGTTCCAAAATTAACAGCCAGAGACACCGAGAAGGAAGAATGAATTAATTTGTGAAGAGAATGAAAAAACGCTGCATTGAAACTGCATGCCATTCGCGTGAGGCGCCACCAGGAGGCGCTATTAGAAAACCAGGAAGTGAACTTCAATATTAAGCTGTGCGCGAGATGAGATCGCAGTCTCGTTCCATCTTTACACACAAGTCTGGCGTAGCCTTGACCTACCATGAGAGTGAGTCGGTCAGGGCTGTTTTTTTTACATATGCATACCATATTTCTGTAAATAAAATACGTGCTCGAATTTGAAAACAAATTCGGAAAGAAGTCATGAAACTGGAACGGGCTACCACGTGGGGATTGTTTGAGACTTTTGACAGCACCAAACTATCAGAAATTCAGGGCCACCCATGTTGGGAGGTTAGTCCATTGTGAATCATGCAGGTGGGTAGCTGCGTATCTTCTTGCTCCACAATAAAGTGCTCTCCGAATGGAATAGTCTAGGTTAGGGGGTGGCGTGTGAGGTGCGTACTTAGGGGCATATTTAATAGCCTCTACCGCTGCCTTGTGCCGCCCTAGTATCATTTTTTTATGCTGAGGCGTTAGGGAGGCCATTCCCCGCGCTCTATTTACAAAGTGGCACAATGCACGCATTGTAACATTATGCACAAGTCATAATGTATGTAAGGGGAGGCATTCTAACAGAGGGAGGCCTGAAAAAACGGCACATTGAAATGTAGAACATTTCACTGCACCATTTTTTATGTCATTTTTAACGCCTGCTCAGAACAGGCGTTAAAATGACGCACCCATTTTAATCAATGGGCCTCCCTGTGCTTTGCTGCACTAGCGTAAAAAATGTTGACGCTTGTGCAGCAAAGCACCGCAGTAGAGTTGGTGTTGTTAGGTGGGGCAGAGGTGACGCAAGAAAAGTGAAGCATCAGGACGGATGCGCCACTTTCTTGTAACTATGCCCCTTCCTGTTTGCAAACAGCAATACAAGTTTGGTCAGTGAGAGATAACTATGCAGACTTTTTTTTTTTAGGAGACACGAGGTTTACAGATGTTTTATGCTATGGAAATAATTGCAATTGCTTTTATAGGCTATCAAGTATTTCTTCTGGTGAAGGGAACAAAACGCAAAATGCACAGAGGATGAATCAGTCTAATATTTGAGACTTGTGTGTGGAGACAAGTATGAGTGCAAATTGTGATTTCAATACAAAGGCAGAGCACAAATTATGCTTAAATCATATCATTGAATTTGGAGGGCACTCGTTGAATAAGATGACTGATTGTTAATCACTGATACCAGAACCAGAGTAGCACTCAAAAATTCTCAAAGAATGTTATAATGTTGTGAAATTTTATTGCTCGTCAATTGTATCTATAACAAAAAAATAACTGTTATTTTTCAGTTAATTCACACTAGGGCAACATTTACCCGCTTTCCTATTTCATTATTTTACATCTTCTCTCTTTTCTTTTTTATAGAAAGAATGTAATTTTTCCAACTGAAATGTATTTGTCTGTTTTTAAATTATTTTATGAGTAATGAACTATGATTACTGTTTTGTCCTACTTATATTATTACTTAAAATAAATTGAATTTACCCTGCACATGGTCCCAGGGTAGCAATGCGACAGCAAAGTTCTACTAACTAAAACCTACCAGGAGGTGACTGAGCATTGGACACTTGTATTGTACGTGCAATCCAATAATCCAATAGGGAGCCTTGGATGTTATATTGTTCATTGAGGTTACGTGATTCGCTGAGACATGAACATTCTGTGTTGGTCTGTTGCTGTGAGCTGGCGAGGGCAGAAGTCATGTACGATCTTTCTTAAATAAATACCTATATTTACTCACCTTTCGGTTCCTGGATTCCTGGATTACAACATTTTTTTTGTGAGTAAATATAGGTATTTATTTAAGAATGATCATACATGACTTCTGCCCTCACCAGCTCACAGCAACCGCCTGACTCAGAATGTATATGTCTTAGCAAATCACGTAACCTCAATGAACAATATAACATTCCAAGGCTCCCTATTGGATTATTGGATTGCACGTACATTACAACATACACATTGAGTTTTTTAAGCAACCAATGGTCTTCTATCAAGATTCATCAAACACTGACAACTTTCAATACCGCTTCTAGCCACTGCATCAGCTGCCTATACAATTGCGCCTCCACAATCCATTCCTGAAAATGGAGCTTGCATTGACCGTCAACAACAACAAACACAATATCAAGGTCGGCTCACAGCAGCAAACCTCTGAAGATGCCCTACACAATGGTTTACACCAACAGAAAGCATCCAATGCTACCCAAACACTGACTTTACAGCAAAAATATGGAACACTGAATGCAATTTTTAAAAGCTTTTATAACACATTGTAGGGGTGCACAAGAAGAAATTTGCGACAAAAAGACTGAATCAAGAATTGTTGTTCGCAGTTATCTTTTCGGATAGAGTTGACGCATTTTACTATGAAAGGATTGAAGCAAATACTGAAAGTAATGAGTTGCAGGATGCGTCTCTACTAAATAACAGGCTGATAAGAAATACAAGTGGAAACATTCACTATATTTACCAAACACGCTGTTCTTAAGATTTTGGATGATTAAATACATTAGAAATTGATGCCAGAATATAATGGAACAGAGACAGTTGTAACTAGGATGGCCATCCTCCAAGAACAATATTCTGGGACACTTGAAGAAAGTGAGGGAGGCATTAGGGGAATATTATAAAAAAAAAAAGCTCAAGTCAAATGCATTGAGAAGGAGCATTTATCTTTATCAATTGAGCTGACAAACTGTTAATAGTTATCGAAACGCATGGGATTGTTATACAAAATGCAGTATCGATGCCCTACATTCAAGACCAAGCTAGAAACCCACCCAGCAGCCCGAATGTAGAGGTGTTACTCAGCATCGGTGTCCGTAGGATAACATGGGCCACCAACAAGCCTTGGTAAATGCAAGAGGAAGGCTGCACAAAGAGTTGGAGTAGAGGAAACCAGCGAGGTCCAAGGGACTCAACCTTCACAGGTACACAGGTAGGTCAAGGCCAGCCCTCAGCAGTGAGGAGAGCCGGCAGGAAACAATGGAGACCCCAGGAGGACCCTCTGACAGAATGCACAGGGAGTTGCGAGGAGGCATCAGCAGCACAAAGAAAATGGATGCCCACATTGCAGGAAAGACATCAGCTGTGTGATGCTCGAGGCTGGTGCTTCTTGGAGGTAGGAGGTCTGTGGACGGAAGAGCCAACAAGCTTTGGTAACGACAAACAGATGTGGTGCACAGCGGTTCCATTCCAGCAGCTTCAACGAGGGACCACAGGCTCCCCTGTTGTGAAGAAGACAGGTCAGACCTCTGGAGAGCCACAGAATCACCACCTGGGTTATAGAGCCCCAAGGAGTAAATGGGCTAGCAGGATCCACAAACTGGTCATCGACGTTGAGTTGCCTGCAGCTGCAGGGCAGCAACTCCTTCACTCCAAGGGAGATTCCTTCTGAATGTCCTTAGTGCAAGCAGAATCCTTGTGACTCTAGAGGATGCATGGTCTTGGAAGTTGAAGAGTCCTTGCAATGCTCGAGGACTAAGTTGTAGTAGGAGCCCTCCTACCAGTTGCAGTCTTGTCTTGGTTCCCGGCGAAGTCCAGCACCAGGATCCAGTGCCCAGGTCGCAGAAGAGTCTTGAAGATAGATCTTGTAGATTAATCTAGGGTCCTACCCTCAGAGGAGCCCTTAAGTAACCAAGGAGGAGGTCTGGACGACTACTGCGATGACCCACCTATCGGGGGTGGGTCAGGGATGCTACTCCACTGGATTGACCAGTCAGATGCTCCCTGGGGCCTCTGCTCATCTTGTTTCCAAGATGGAAGAATCAAGTGGCCACTTGACAGAGCCCTGGGCACCTCCCTATGGGAGGAGCTGGACAAGTGGTGGTCACTCCCCTGTCCTTTGTGTGTTTCCAGCCAGAGCGGAAGCCTGTGGGCTCCTGCACTGGAAGAAACCAGTTTTGCAGTTAGGGCACCAAATGTGCCCTTGAAAGAAGTCAGGTTGCGCTTAGGGGCACCCCACCATAGCCCAGAGACACTTATTTCTAAAGGAGAGATGGTAACACCTCTCCTCTATAGGAAGTCCTTTGTTCTGCCTTCCCCTGCCAGAATTAAGCTCTGCAGCAGGATGGCAGAACAGTGTCTGGAGTCGGCAGCAGCGCTGCCTTGCACGCAGATCCTGCAAGGCTTCACAGGTAGACCTGGGGTATCCCCTAAGGAACCCCCAAAGTACATGGTATCAAGCAACTAACACTGGAACTGGTGTAGTTGCATGATTCCACCATGTTTGATACCAAATATGGCTAGGTTTGGTGAAACCATTATTTAGTTGGACATCTTGTGATGACCAGTGTCCACTACATTCCTTAAAATGGCCTCCCGCACGTACGAAGCCCAGAAAACGGACTCTAGGGTTTGCAGGGGTACCTCTACTCATGCAGGGGTACCCCCACACTCGGAACCATGCACCCTGCCCTTGGGCTGAAGGGACTACCTTAGGAGGGACTTATAGGGTCAGCAGTGCAGAGACCACAATATAAGGTAAAGCTTATATCGGGGGTGAAAGGGGCATGCACCATTTCACACAGGCTGCAATGGCAGGCCTATTGACACAGTTTGCATGGGCTCCCATGGGTGGCAAAATACATGCTGCAGCCCATGGGGGACCACTGGTGTTCCAATGCCCTGGGTACTAAAGTACCATATACCAGGGACTTACAGGGGTACACCAGTATGCCAATTGTGGGGTGTAAGAATTACTTACTAACCAAATTTAGGGGAGAGAACACTGACACTGGGGTCCTGGTTAGCAGGATCCGAGTGTACTACAGCCAAAACACACTGACACCAGGCAAAAAGTGGGGGCAATCATGTCAGAAAGGTCCTATTATTTTACACCCACCTTTTGCGGACTGAATCAGAAGGGCTGCCAACCACTCAAATCTCCGTCATCCGGTCCAAGCCATGCACAACAACCACCTCGACCATGCAAAGATGCATAATCTGCATTTTTGATGTATGCAGGTAACATACTGTCTTTGCCCAACCAAACTTCTGTCATTCATTTTCTCATATCACCAACTGTCCCTCTGAGACTGAACATGTTTTTATGTAAGGTATGTGTACCATCACGGCTTTAAGTTGAATGAAAAAAGTGGAGGGTCCCTCAAATGGGACTGGTCGATATATAATTTAGGGCGTGGCTTAAACATGTAATCTAAAATTCCCAAAGAGTATCAGAATCACAATTGCAAATGGCATGCGTGAGCACTGCTCTGTGCGCTTTACAGAGAGGCTAAGTATTGGATAAGCATGTATTCGGAACACCCTCTTTACCCCCTTACAGGCACTGAGAGAAACTTGCATTGTGTTCGGCCACAACTCAATCATGCCCCATCATAAACACCTGGATGCAACTCAGTTTAAAGTATGCACTATTCAATAGTCATATGCTCCTTTAAAAAAAAAAATAACGTAACGCAACATCCTGGAAAAAGCAGGACTCTTATGGGATGCAAGACTATGTAAAGCATGTGAAATGTAAACAGGAATGACATGGTTTACCTTACTGTTTTTTTACAATCATTTTTCTGAAATCAATCAGTGAATTTGCCCATAAAGTTGAGAACATGAATATAGGGCCCAAAAGGGACCCATTTCAATGTCTGTTTTTCTACAGGGTCTTAGTCCCAGAAGGACCTGGCCCATTTAAAGCTCTGTGTAGTACTGTCTTTAATCACTGTGGTAGGAATGATATTGAGATGTGATTAATAGGATCCAACTCATGAAGAGATGTGTGGTGCTCAGTCCTTAATTTGTAAAAAGCTGAAAGAGCCAACATTTTTACTGAGGAGCCCTGTTATGTTTTGAGACAGATTTTAGAATGTAACACACGTTGCATTCCGACGGTGCGTTCGGGACACAGCAGTTACACAGTGTCTCCGAAACGAGCCGACACGAAGGTTGTGTGCTGTCTTCTTTCTTCGATCAAAACAAACTCTTCAGCACACTCATTCGCGTCGTGTATTCAAGGATGCAACACGATCACTGCTGGCTTTGCCGAATGCCAGGGTTGCAGAATACCAATGCAGCCTAGTCTTGTTTTCACCACATGCCTCTTTCTTTGAAGACCCTTCACTTCCTCTCTCTTTATCCCAGGTTCTTTTTTTTTTTCACTTTGTCAAAGTTTCCCTATCTCTCTCTTCCTCGTTCTTTCTCTATTTTGTGACTTTCTCCCTCTTGCTGTGGGTTAAAGTCGTCTTTTAATGAGAATTAAGTCTCAACCCTCAAAATGTGTGATAATACCAACCATCTGCAGCCACAGGCACAAAGTAAGCACTTGAGATGATGATAAACATGGGGAACAGTGACGTAATGGGGGCAGCGAGGCTGAGGGGTGTACTTATAGCCACAACGCACATACATAAAAAACTATCTTTTCCAATCAAAGTTAGAAAAACAGGAAGTTTTTTCTGCAGTGCAGGTACACACCAACTGAAGAGCCAGCCGTGATTCTTCTAGAACACTCCAGGTTTGACTGAACACCTCATCCGTCAGAAGCTTTGGGGCATATTTACAAGCCCCTTGCACCGCTTTGCGTGACATTAGTGTCATTTTTTTATGCTAATGTGGTGTTAAGGAGGCATTTTAGTTGTGCTATATGTACAAAGTGGTGCAATGCAAGCACTGAGCCAATTGTAACCCCTTGGGCTACTTTATGCCTGTACTCCTTCGTTAGGAGGCCCAGAAAAGTGGCACAGTGAAATTTACGAGATTTCACTTTGCTATTTTCAGCGTCATTTTTAACACCTGCCTTAGAAAGGCGTTAAAGTGACGCTCCCATTGTAGTCAATTTGCCTCCTTTGACTTTGGTGGATTAGGACATCATTTTTGGCGCTAATCCACCAACGCACCACAATAGCTAAAAAATACTTGACACTATTGGCCTAACGCGCGCCGTGGTGCACCATATTGTAAATAGGCGCACACATGGTGTTGTTGGGGGCGCAATGAGGCGCAAGAAAAGTGGCGCATCATCAACGATGTACCACTTTATTGTATATATGCCCCTTCGTTTGAAACTATTCACTTGTGTCTCTAATTCAAAAATCCCTTGGCCGGTGTCGCGAGTTATATTTCCACCTCTTGATTGCTCTGACTGGGTGAGGCCCCGTGACGTAGCTCACATGGCGGAAGAATCTTCCGCTTTGCTGTGCTTTGATGTACTAAAGCCCGACTGTTCCAAACTCAGCCAAGAGCAATCAAGTGCTGACATCAACCACAGGGAGGCGCTACAGGACATTTTACACAACGGCTAAAAAAATGGGGCACAGATTCATTATGCTCCATTTTTGATGCAAAGAGTTGAAAAGGGTGTGTGGGCTTAACCAGGCTCCAGAAACTAACGCACCCGGGCGAACAACGGGGCAGACGGGTTGAGAATCAATTCTATTAGCTCCCGAATAACGAACCTTTGCAGCTCTTTCCAAAAAGACTGGTCTAAGGTGAAAGGAAAATGAATGTCATCCTTTTCTGCCTGGAGCAACATCTCTAGGGGATTCGGGCCAGTGGCGCAGCGAAACTTGAGGGGGGCCCCTCTGCAAAGTACCTGAAGGGGAGAGGGGGGGAGGGGAGGAGGCTACCCCCTTGACCCAGCCAGGTGTTTGCCGACTGTGCAGAGTAGTATACTGAGGGGGGGGGGGGGGGGGGGGGGGTGTCCTGGAGCTCACCCCCGCAACGCAGGGGCTGCGGGGGCCTTTGTTACTGATTCGGGTTGAAGCAATACCTGCTTGCCTCGCCCTTAGAGCGTGGTCTGCACAGTTCCTTTGGGCTGATTGCCTGGTTTGGTGAGGGGCACAGGTGGGCACGGTCACTGCGTCAGAGGACGTCTGCACTGGTGCCCAAAGAACGAGTGGATCGATTTGGCCAAATGTCTGCCTCCTGCATGATAGAAGGGAGCGAGCAGGCTTGTTTTCAGCACAGAACTATTTGCGCATTGTAGAAAAAAAGAGCCTAATGACTGTGTGACCATTTTTACGAAATGTGTAAGAAATACATTATTTGAAACGCTTATTTTAACAAAGAAATTTGAAGCCTGAGTAAAATCACCTTAAAAAACATACCGTCTCTGCTCAACTTGTTTTACATGTATGACAAAAAATGGATAAACAGATAAAACATGGATAAAATGCCTCGAACTTAATGGCATCGTTTGCATTTAAAAATAGGGAAACGTTTACTTTATTTTTTAATAATAAGTAATCGCAGCGAAACAGTGAAACCAGTTTGCCTCAAGCTTTGCCCAACTGAAAAAATTGTTTGGCTAAAATATAAGATTACAGTTACGTGTCCCTTTTCACCCAGCAGGGCGTTAACATCAAGGTATCATGAAATTAAACACAGCACATGTGTTTTATGAGATGAAAGACGGCTCTTTTCAAATGGACCAAACACATTTACACCCTTTTGTTTTAACATATTCTCACCGTGGGACATATATTGATATGTGGAAAATATACCTGTGACTTGAAATAGTAGAACAACCTTTTCTTCTTCTCGTCACATTTCCATTTATGGCAATATCTAGTTGATCGTTGTTTCTGTCTAGCGCCCAGAAAGCCAAGTGGCCGCTTCTGAGTGGTAGAAACATACGCAAACCAACGAGACAATATATCTTCATCAGAAGTGCGTGCATATGGCACTATAGTGATCGTTGCTATTAATTTCACGAGTTAAACGTGTGGCTAATACGGTGACCGTGGCCCCAGGGCTCCGGTGGCGTGAGATGCTAGTGATCACGAAAAAGCACGGTGCCGCACAGCGCCTTTCAAGATGCAGTAACCTCAAGGCGCATTACAGGTTTATGTTAACCCACAATAGGCACATTGGAGAAAGCCAAACAGGCTCAGAGACACAACACGGTTACAGACGTGCTTTGATGTCCAGGCTGCTCACACCAGCAGAGACTGTGTGTTGCAAACACACTTCACACATGAAAGGGGCGTGGGCCCGACTGGTGCAGTCACACTTGCCAGTGCAGGGAGGGCAGGGCCGCTCTAAACACCCTTTGTTTCCCCGGTAATCAGATTGTAAACTCTGTTGTGACAACGTCTTTACATTCCCGCCGCTTATCTTTGCTGAGTGGCTCGGGCAGGGGCCAGGTGATGACTTCTCCCAGTGACAACTACTGGCTGCGTCGTGATGTCAGCATGGTTTTTGGGAATCAGTGCTATTTGTTATAGTGCTTCCTGTCCCACTTCTGCACGCTGTGAATAACAGGTGACACCACGACCCAATTCAATGGCACTCAGTTTACCGAAGGATGGACGGCTGAGGTGGCCTTTCGTGGATTTTGGACTTGTGAACTGCAGTTCACCGCCTGCGTCAGCAGCGAGCGTGCTTCTGGCAATCGGGGGATTCTGCGCAGAGGTCTCTGCACCCAGGCCAGACCCTGCTAAGAGTTAGCAGGTGAGCAGGGCCACTGGAAATATGGGACAGGAAAGGCCCAGATTATGCGGCAGGGTTTGGTAAATCATGTGGCAAGAAAATATAAATTATGTGGCGTGACACCAGACATTTTATGATAATATTACTTCGTTATTTTGCGATTTTTACACTTGTTAACGCTCGGGCAGTGGTTCCACTTTATTAGTCTAATTTTAACACCCAACTATAGCAATAAGCAACAGAAAGGTGACCAGTCAACCTTTGCAACTGGCCTCCTACTGTGCGGCAACCCGGGTTGCTGCGTATTTAGTCATTTTTGAACCGATTCAGCTACAGACATTTTTGTTGTTATTAAAATCTGCAGATTACGCAGAATAGGATAAATAATGTGGCAAATCTTTATGCGAAAAATGCGTCGGAATACACAATTGTATAATTCCCGGGGCCCTGCAGGTAAATTACAGCTCATGCCTGTCTCCCGCCTTCCGTAATGCCTTTATTACTGACGCGCTGGCGTTACATACCAGAGCAGGCGTGAAGGCGATGGCCTTGGCCCAGGCATCATGCAGTCAGCCTCACACGGTGATGTGCACCGCTGCCACAGACCGGATTCTGTACACTGCTTGAAAGTGAGGGTCACATCCTAAACGTTCAGTGGGCTGTTCTGATTTAGGATATCTGAGGCCAACAAACACCCTCTTATAAAAGGAGTTTGGCAGGTGACAAATCATTCAGGGGCCCATTTGGTAAGAAGTAGTTATCACAACCAGAAGAGTTGGGTTAGAGCCCCGGCTTCCCCCACTCGACCAAATGTGTGCTCCTGGGCAAACCATCCTCTATCTCCCCGAGCCACCACTGAAATCTTTCTCTGGAAATACTGCACAGCGCCTAGAGGTGATCCAGTTTACTCTGTGCAGGAAAAGTATGTTTTCTCATAAAGTATGCAGAGCTAAGATTTGTCAGGGTTGACATAAGGTGTTTCCTGGTAGTTTTGGCGATAATGAAACAAATGGAACCACCTTTGAGCTGGATGGTGGTTATTGTGAGGGGGGATGTCCCCCTGTTCTGCCATGTAGCTAAGATGTGGTGCACTTTAGAGAAGCCATTCACTGCAGCGCTCAGATGCAACAAGAATGTAGTCATGGCTTCTGCGCTCTGGCGCGCCAATCGCTTTTTTTACCTGCACAATACGCAAAATGAGCAGAACACGCTACAGTGATATACAATGCAAGCAGAAAATATAAAATTGCTGTCTGTGTACGTTGTTAACCAAAATTGTCACTAAAGGAAATGTATTTTCCAGCCATGCCCGTGACTACAGATATATTATGAAGCACAATGCATCTAGGACTTCAGAAACACCGGTGGGCCAGTTGTAACAGCAGTGCCTCTGGCACGCTGTGACGTGACACAACCCCATACTCACTCACAGATTTTGTGCATTCTGCCTCTTAGCATCCACCTCACAAAAAGCTATAGCAGTCTATTGATACCAATGCAAAAAGAAAGCAAGTGGATTTTCAGATTGTGAGTTTGCAACAATGGCCTCAATATTGATAAGAAAATAATATTTTCTTAAATAATTCAGTTATTTACATCTTCTTGCGCTGCAGTTAACATTATACCGGTAAAAAGCAATATATTGTGCTTCACAATCGAAAGTAAGGCATTTTGTTGGCTCAGTAATAGCACATCATTTTCCGGTTCAGTCTCTGTCATATGCATGTTATTAATGACAGATGACAAAAAAACTGCCCTGGGGGTTCTAGTATGTATGAAAACACAACACTGCTGCTTTGCTTCACTTGAGTGACCATCTTGTGCAGAAGCAGCTTGTGAGATTAATTAAACGTCAGCAGCATGGGAGAATCACTCCACCTGCACGCGGAGGGGATATTTGACACTTCACTATAACTGTGCTGTGTAATGAAGCATAGCTACAAACTCAAAACATGTCTCCTACTTCACATATGCCTGAAATCCCTGACTTTACAATGTGTCAGTGATGTCCTCAATGCCATGATTCGGATCTTGTATCGAAGAAAAACCTGATTTTAAACTGATTCAGTTTAGAGACTGATCATTAGTTTCCTTTAGCAGGCAAGGCGGATCTCATGTTAAACAGCTGCTGCCAAAGCTCGCTGAAACCTGTGCCTGGGATCAACTCCCATCCTGACCAACTCAACCTTTCATCCCCAAGCCCAAACAAGGAAGTCACGGTAACACCATTATTTCCAAACAGCAAAACAGTGGTAAGAGGCGCTACATAACAAAAATGTTTAATTATTTTAAACAAACCCTTGGTTGTCTTTCACCAGTTAGTTGGTGGGGCATAAGTGGTCTTTCTAAATATTTTCAAGTATTCTGAAGCATTTTGAAACAGGACCTATAAATTCAATGTCAGATTCCTATTATCATGATTTTCACAATATGGTGGTGATCCAGGAGCAATAGGTGGAAATGCTGAGGGCCTACAATGGACCGAAGCGGCAGCAGACACCCGCCTTGCTTGACTTCATCGGAGGCATGGCCACATTAAATATTTTTTTTCTTTAAGCCATTGGCCTAATTTTTGTTTATACCGTTTATTGAACAACGAAGACGTGTGAGAATGTTACACTAACTGCATATTGTGAAAATCATGATAATAGGGATCTGACATTGAATTTATAGGTACTGATGAAGGCCAAGGACCCTCAAGGCAGTAAGGGCCAAAACATATTGACCACACAAGTGTGATATGTTGGATAATTTACACTTTTGATTCATATCACCCAATTCACTTTTTAAATCTTACCCCTGTACCTTTTTATATATAATAACTTGGACTGATCAGATACTGTAGGTGATTTTATTTTGTTTTTTTTCTCACTATACAGATCCCATCACTATCCTCCCAGATGGAGTTGGCACTCACCTAGAGAAGCGAGTATCCAGGTGCGAACCCAATGATGACGCAACCCAATAAGAAACCACGTGGCAACCACTTACACCACCAGTGGTAATTACTGGTTGAGGTTTTCCGGAGAACTCCCTAGGGACCTTACCTGTGTATATCAGTGAGGTTCACTCCCTTTTGATTATTTTTGTGATACTATAGGAAGCTGAGTGAAAACTCTTAGTGCTTCTATCTCCCTTGTTTAAAAATAAAAAATAAAGTTTAGAAGTGGCAAATGAGATATTTGCCACATTAGCACAAGATGACCATGAAACTCCTAAAAACCCGTCGGAGTTATGATACCACACCAGTTAAATTCTCCATGAAATTTGACACATAACACCCTACCCCACAAGGACTTTTCACAAATCTTTTGGACGAAGGATGCACAGATCTGGAGGTCAGGATTAAATAGTGATCTTCTCCAAGAACATTTTCTGAGTCTTCGCTAAGACAGAAATTGCAGGCTTTTTGCAAGGAATCAACATATAACAGTGGGAAGAATTAGAGAACCGGGGGCAGAGGGCCTCAATACATTTACAAACTGCCTTAAATGACCAAAAAGAAATGTTTTCCAACACTGAAGATTTTTCATTATAAAATGCATTAAAGTTATATATTCAAAGTTACAGGCAACTTATTGGAAAGTATGAGAACTCAATTTTAATATTTGAAGAGCTTGGATTTTTTTAAATTCAGTCTTTCAAAGTGTAAACTATAACAACTATTTTTGTCAGATGTTAATAAAACGTGTTGTCTTTTAATTCTGCTTAACACATTGGTTGTCTGTACGTGTTAACCTATGCGTCTGTTGAAATGGCCATGAAATAAACATGGGAGCAACTCCAATGACAAACTTTTCCTAGGCCCTTGTAGCAATCATTTACTTTCATCTCCTAGCTCTGGTTGGGTAGGCCGTGATGGAATAAGTACAACAAGATGGCCACCAGAAGAAGGACCTCAGGATGGCGAAGTGAGTTGAATGCTCACCGCCAGATATTCTGTGATCATCGGGCAATGCAATCATAGCCTCCCCTCGTTTGGGGAGTCGGTAAACCGAGTGTAATTAAATTGGGTAATAGTCATGTGTTATTTAAAGTGCTTAGAAGTGATACAAGCGCTATACTGAAAGGAAGATATTATTAGTAATAACAAAAAATACACAGAGGCCTTGCAAAACCATCAACGATGGACCCACTGCCAGGGAAGGGGGGATTGGGTAATAGTAACTTTTTATTTACAGTGCCTAAAAGTCGCAGACGTGCTGTATTATAAACCAGATAATATTATTTTTAATTACAAAGAGGTCATAGATTCCCCTTTCCCCCCAATTCAGGACGATGACGCCATTGCCAGGGAAAGGTGGGGAATCCTGGCTGAAATCCATGCACATTTCATCTTCCAGGCACTAGAAACCCAAGCACGTTTCATCCTCCAGGCAGTTACATTGCAGTCCACCTGCTTCTTGTTTAGGATTTGAACGCAGGGCCTTTCCTGGACAGTTCAAACACAAACTCTGCCAGAGGTAAGAAAACAAACCCCTCCTCATAGTCCGAGTCCAGATAGAGTATCTGAAAGGTCAGGCACTGCGTGGCGGCCACACACAACACTCTCACACACTCCAATGCAAGGCAGTGTTGAACACACGACTGGCAGAGCATCCGGGGCTCGTGCTGAATTGGTTGAACTTTTATCTAAAATGACAGGCATTAGAAGATAGGGAAAAAAAACTTCAGATAAGGCACGTTATTGGAAGGGGTGGAGGGCGAGGAGACGTTCAAACACCACCTGGGCCGCTCGGCCTGGAGGCCCAAGGCCCGCGGGCATTGTTCTGCCACAGCTCGTGAAACGTTGCACAAGTTGAGTGAACTTTGAGACCTGGGCGTTTATTCTGCGATTATTATTAACCCGCATCGATTAGCGCTCAACGGCTGTGGCAAACCCTGGCTGTCCTCTCTCCCCCTGCCCAGCGCTCTCTTTCTCACTTTAGAGGAGCGTGTGTCGAAATGCAAGACACGGGGGCCCATAACTGTGAGCACCTGGGGTAGGGCAGCTACGTAAATCTTTGTGCTGCGACGCCCTAAGCCAATGTGAAAGGACAGGATTGCACTGTATTTATGAAATACGGCGCATTTCTGTACTTCCCCCCCTGCGCTGGCGCACAATTGGCTGCCAAGCGCCAATGCAGGCACCCTTCCACCATGGTGCAACGGTGTCGTAGTTGTATGCAGGATTGTTTTTGTGAAGGAAGGAAACACCTTCCCGCACAAAAATAATTCCGAGAGGCGTTTCTGCAGCACACATGGAAAGCAGAAAAAGCGTGGAAAAATAAAAATATTTCTCTTCGTTATGCCTCCCCCAGGGAGGCGCAAGGTTTTTGTGCTTCCTCTGGTTTATGTGATTAAGTAAATCTGGGGCAACGTCAAAATCCATGGGTGCTGCATGGGAAAACCCACCATAACACGAATGGAACTCCCCCTGGTGCAGAGTAAGGCAACACAACACCCTAAGCTGCCTTGCCTTACTTCATACCTATGAGGCCATAAAAAGCCACGCAAAGTGGCTTTGCGTGGCCTCATAGATATGGTTGAGTGGCTTGCACCACCAGAGTGTAAAAAAAAGTAACATTCTGGCAGTGTAAGCCTCTTGTAAATATGCCCCTGGGGGGTTGTGGTTGGGGAAGGAGACCATTCACCTTTTTTTCAACCAGGACATCAAAAGTGTGACATGAAATATTAATCTGTGGTAAAATGACAGAACAATATTGACTCTTTAATTAGTGCAAGTTACAAACTTAATCGCTTCAAGGATAAACTGGGTGGAAAGAGGCAGCTGTGTTTCCCACAACAAACTGAGATGGGTGAAAGGCAGATATGTGCATCACGTACATTACCCAACATTGTTTCCACTCTGGACATTTACAAAAATCTCTCCTACTTACTAAGATGCATTTGTTATACCGGTATGTGAGCTGGTAATAATGTAAACCTCCCTCTAATCATTAGAGTTGTCTATAGCAGCTTTTTCCTGACAGTGACAGGCGGTGAGTGCGTCAGTTTTCCCAGAAACACAGGCCTAATTTCTCAAAACAGCAGAAGTATCTGCTGTTAACAATCTTACTATTCCCTGTATTTATCAGCAGAGTTATTGCCCAGGACAATAATATCATTACCCAACTCAATGATTCTTCCCACAACAACCTAGGACGGGTCAAAAGGCGGAGCAGCCCAGCAGGATTCAACCATGCCACTTGTATTGGAAGCAAAGAGATTTCCAGCCCCCGCTCAATTCTCACAGAAATCTTTAGATTGAACCCAAGCCTCACTGAAAATTAGAAACGAACTCCTCTATCTTTATGCCTAGGCCTCAAGTAAATTGTGATTTTTTTTTGAGTTCAGGGGGAATTCCAGGAGCACTGTTGGAAATCTGCAACAGTTGGTGTTTTACACAGGTAGGCCTGATCGTTCTTACCAAAATCCACATCTCACATTTTGCATGCCTAAATGTAACATAAGTATATTTATACATAGCAACAGTGCATTTGAACTTTAAATCCTTTTGTTCTCAAATTAGAAAATATTTTTTCATAGTGGAGAAACCTTTTTGCTTACACATCCACCAAATTGTAATTGTCATCCTTTTTATGAATTTTCATCAGACTTGACGGAAGTGAATCACCAACCTTATCCAGAATGTCAACACGCTTGCAATAAGTTTGTGGATACTAACACACTCACAAGTGTAAGTGGTCTCTGTAGCCAGCCTGCACTTCATAGTGGTCGGCCTGAACTTGTGACTTTGTCTTGGTCCAGCATGACCAGGTATTCACAGTTGGCGCTTTACACCTTTTGGCACTATTTAAATTAAAAACTTTAAAATTCAATATATCTGGTTCTACTAATTAGATTTTTGTCATTTCGACCTTGTTATATTTATTAAAACCTACTCTGTTTTTCTTACTCTGTTGTGGGCTCCTTTTATGGTGTGTCTTCACTGTGGTACTGTTTAAAGTGTTCACAAATACTTTACACATTGCCTCTACAATAAACCTGCCTCTCTGTGCCAAGCTACTACGGATTGAGCACAGGTTAATCTGGGGTATGCTGTGCCTTCCCCTGACAAGGATTGTGGTTGCTGCTTGACCAAAGCTCACACCCCAATCAACCAACAACCCAATTTCTTACAGGTTGGGAACACAAGAAGCAAAAACACAGTATCACCCCAAATACCCAATGAGAGGGTGAAACTTCTCATTTGCTGGTTACAAATTGTAAACCTCATGACCCTATCACTGTGTTTCTGGATTAAGACAGACCACCTCATATACATAAAGCAAACTAGAGCTGCATACATCCAAAAATATATAAAAAATAATGCCTTCTTATGTAGTGACTCACATGCTCAAAATACTCTACCACGCCAAAACAAAGGAACAAAAGTACTGAATATATTTGGCTACAATACAATATCAATACACAAATTAATCTTCCAAACAGTCCATTTATCTAGTGTAGTACACACCACAAACTGAATCTGCTATGACGCCAATTCTAAACGTTTGGGGGCAGAATACTCAAGCAATTTCTACAAATGGCATGATTTATATGGATAAATTCACAAAACATATGTTTCCACATGTACACTCGTAAATTGATTTACTAACACATAATATTACACCAGTATGGTGTAATGTTACCTGATAGTAAATCTGCTCTCACTGGTGAACAGTTGCTGTTTCAGGTCGGGAATCACATGCAAAGTTGGATGAACACCCAAAAACCAGAGTTGGTGAGTATTCACCACCTTTAAGGCCCATTCCAACTCTGGTTATGTACAGAGATTTACTTCTGTTAGCAGCAGGAGTAAACCTGAATCCATTTTGGGAATGGGAGACAAGTCCACGAAAGTCAATGCAGTTTAGGTAGAAGGGTTTCTACTTGGTTCATTTTTTCTATGGAGGCCAAAATGATATGTTTAAGGCAGTTTTTCTAAACATTTACCAAGCTGTGGCTATATGCCATCTGTACTTGATTATGTGGAAGAGTACCCCTGGAAACATGCCTTTCTCACAGCTTCCAGAGAGTAATCCTGGGATTTTCTGGGGATGCATAGAGGCATCTACAGACACAGAAACAAATGCAGAAGAATGCAATATTCCCAGAGGAGTTAGTAAACTGCAAGAGACACCTACAATTTCTGATTCGACCACTATGTAGTTAGTGGGAGGGGAGGGGGTTCTGAAAATTATTAGTTTAGGACCAGGGCGAATGGTTTTAGATAATTTACTATATTTTGGTTAGGAGGACATTTTCAGGAGCTAAGCAGAGGGCATTATTTAATACAATATATTCTCTCCTAACTCTCTCCAGGTAAAAAAACAAAAACAGAAAATATTCAGCGATATGAAGCAGGGATCATCATTTTAAAAGATGTTCCATAAAACTTTTCTGTGTATGTAAACAGAAAACATAAAAGCTGCCCCTACACCCCCAGAAAGCATGGAGGTACCTTCCCATCGATTTTACACGTTCACGCTTTTATTTTTTGCAGCTAAGTTTAGGAACATAAAGTGGCTGCCATTCAGTGACAATCCTCCTTGACTCCAAAGTCAACAGGTGACTCAGAAAGCCCTTTACGTAAGGCTGCCTGGCACCCTTCTCCACGAAGTGGAGGTGGTCCAGAATGTTGTAGCCTAATCATTAACCTAGGATGCAATAAAATAGCTCAAATGCACCGAAACAATTTCCAGGGCCATTTAAAAAAAGTGATTCCTCGACTGAGGGATTTTCAGTACAAAGATGATTAGGCATTCTTAGCACACACTTCACTATTTGCTGGATAATTTGCAGATTTGCCATTTGCTTCAAGCTCAAATGGATCAAATGTTATTAAAATCATAGCTCTTGGGGCACAAAGTCACGACGGATATTTTGCATAGCTAATTGATCTCTTTTCGACTATGGATCAGCTACTGATAACTGTGTTCAAAAGTTAAAAGATGTGATAATTTTGCCAAGACGCTATGAACATCCCCAAGTGGCGGACTGGGGAAGAATGTCTGTCTGCTGTAGGAAACAAATGCCTAAAGTTTTTTAATGTAATTCATTCATTATGGAAACAATGATTCCACCCTTATCATGAAAATGCTTCTTGTGTTTTTCAAATAAATGATTGCTTACATCACAGACACTGTTCTAAAAGCTGCAGCAACTTCAGGAGGGGATTCATACTTCACAAGGACCCCAAATATGCTGCATTTCATTCTAAAGTCTGATGTTTTGGATCTTAATGTGCCTCCTAGTGAGACATGTTTTTATATAACTCACAGAAGGGACTGTAATGTATCTAGGCGCTAAGCAGAAGAGTTGCTACCAGCAGCCAACTGTGGATCACACTTAGCAGAGCTGCCAGCCCTTGACAGCCTTCCAGAAGAAAAAGACTCCTTCGAATGTCTGGTTGTCATTTTTTCCCATGATTTATTCGGCCAGCCTGAGAATTATGTTTCGTTCAGGGACCTACAAGAAGAGTGCAGTTACTAGTGTGTCAGGGGCATAATGAAACTTGAAGGGAGCTGTGGTAATTAAAGATATATTCTGTGTAGATTATAGATGTAGGTTTATTCAGCTTAGTTACAGGTAACGCCCCAGCAGGAGCAGCATCCTTGCTGCCCAGCCCACTCTCACCAACTGACCATTCACACCAACCGGGCACTCATCAACATTCTGTGGCATCACACACACACTGGCTGAGCAGCAGAGAACTGGTAACTAAGGAAAGAATGCATAGCAACAATTCAAGTCACAACAGGGGCCCCATGCAAAGTATATGGAGGGCTGCCCTCCTCCCCACCCCGCCACCTACCAGTTTTCCTGAGGTGGCTCCCTGGAGCTCAGGGGGGGGGGGCTCGCACTGTTGGGGGCTGTGGGGCTTATGTTACGCCACTGTAATGTCATTAGAAGGCTAGTAGGGAGAGATCTGTAAGGCAGGAAGGTCCGGTTCAGGTAACTGCACTCTGGCTTTTACAAGGAAAACAGTTAATGGGCCTCCCAAGATGGCAGAGCAGGGGCCATATCACATAGCAAGGACCAAAAGTGCTCATTGAAGGCATAGGCTTTGTGGCCCTTTTTGGCTCTTCTAGCCTCCTTTGTGTCTTAAAAAGCTGTCTTTTGTCTGCAAATTGAACAGTAATTGTTGACATTTCACAAATAATTACAGTGAACAAAAGAGCACACCACAACAATACAATTGAAAGCAAATTAACAGCTCAATCAAAAGATGAGAGGGCACAACACAACAAAGCAGCAAAGACAAAATGCAACACAACAGCCGCAGTACAAATGAACAACAGAGTGCAGTAATGCAACACCAAAACACACCAGCACAAAAAAAACAACACAACACATCACCAGCACGTCAAAATGTAACACAATAATGTCACACATTAGTTCTCCACAAACCTGCTTTCATGATATGGTGGTAAAAGACTCCACCAAGCAGTGCCTTAATTACCGCTAAGGACATGAAATACCGCCTGTCAAAAATGTTTTCAGATACAGGCCATGGTCTCTCTTACAGGGTCCCAATATCAGGCGTATTTTATTGAGTTTTCTATATCTGCTGCAGTCTATCTTGTGTTTCCGAGAGGCCACCAAAATAAAGCGTTTTCGTGATCAAGTGCCATATGTACGAACACATTTTCCCATAGAAACAGAATGGGTAAAACCCTTTGATACATCTGGCCCCAAGTCATTTACACGATAAAAACATACATTATAATGTTCTTTAGGGCTTATGGAGAAGGGGTGCTTCCAAAGCTCTTGCTAAGCAAAGGGTAAACCCGAAACTGAAGACACGTTTTAGAACACCTGATGAGCGCAGAATAAATGAGGTTGACCTTTTATTACAAGAAGTGTATATATGCAGGTTTGTTTACTGGCAAGCGTAGAACTATACGTTTTACACACCTACTTAAAGGGGGGAACAGTGTAAATAAAGAGGTGAGTCTGCGTTTCCATGCAAAACAGATCACTATTTGTTGGTGAATATTTTTTTCTTATGAAACCGTGTACTTCTAATAGCAATTGGGCCCATGTTAAATCAATATGTGCTAAACTGTCAAATATCTACATAATAAATGCATGGAATATGCTGCATAATTTATATCTAAAGCAATAAAATGCTACAAAATTTGATTTTTATTACTGCGTAATTTAACCCATTTAGAAGCACAATGTAGTTAACCCAACCACATAGTGGCCCTCCACTTCCAGAATAGTCTAGAAGCCCTGATCATTACTTCGACTTCCGGTAATAGGATTAGTTAAGTTCACAGTGGACTTTTAAATGCTGACTTTGCCAGAACCCCAATGTACTCCCTCGTCCCTGGCGTAACAAAGGCCCCCGCCGTGCAGGTTGGGGGAGCGGTGAGCTCAGGGGGACTTGGGAGGCTCCCCACAGTACCTTGGCCACATGCGTGGTTAAGGCAGAAAAAAAGGGAGAGTGCATTGGGAGAGGACGCGGTCAGGTAAGTGGGGCTTGGCCTGGGGCAGGGTTGGGGGAGTTGGATTTTTTGTTTTAAAGGGGTGAGATGAGGGGTCGGAGTATTTATGTTTTTTATGGTGGGGGAAAAGGGGTTGGGGTAGTTATGTTTTAGGGTAGGTGGGGGTGATGGGTTAGTAGTGTTTTTAGGGCAGGTGGTGGAGGGTAGTGGTACTTGTGTTTTAAGGGCGGGTGGGGGGGCGGGGTAGTTATGTTTTTAGGGCAAGTGGGGGGGCACGGGGTAGTTAGGTTTTTAGGGCAGGTGGGGGATCGAGGTAGTAGTGTTGTTAGGGTGGGTGGTGGGGGGTCGGGATACTTGTGTTTTTAGAGCGGGTGGGGGCGCAGTAGTTATGTTTTTACGGTGGGGGTTGGGGTAGTTTTGTTGTTAGGGCAAATGGTGGGGTCGGGTAGTTATGTTTTTAGGGCGGGTGGGGGGTCGGAGTAGTAGTGTTTTTAGGACGGGTGGGGGGCAGGGTATTAGTGTTTAAAGTGGGGCTCGGGTAGTTATGTTTTTAGGTCGGGTAGTGGGGGTTGGGGTAGTTGTGTTTTTAGGGTGGGGGTGCGGGTAGTTGTGTTTTTAGGGCAGGTAGGGGGTCGGGTACTTGTGTTTTTAAGGTGGGGTTTGGGGAGGTGGGTAGTTATGTTTTTAGGGTGGGTGGGGGATCGGGTACTTGTGTTTTTTAGGGCGGGTGGGGGATGTCGGGGTACTTGTGTTTTTAGACTGGGGGGTCGGGTAGTTATGTTTTTAGGGCAGGTGGGGGGTGGCATGCTAGAACAACGCGTGTCGTTCCACACATGCCATTACTAGGCATGCTTTTACAACGAAAAATCGTTGTAAAGGCATGAGTGGATACAACGCAGTCGTTGTTCTGACCGCGTTGTCCAGGCATGCGTGGTTCTCACATTAGTTGTTCCATCATACATTCATTATAGAGCTTTGCTGCGTGCACCGAGGAAGCTGTTCCTCCAATGCTTGTTCCCTGTGCCAGGAAAAGTGTATCTGAGGAGCCAGTCTTCAGTGGAGTTTAAATGTGAATGTTTGCTTGCAAGTGCCCATGGGTGTAGCTTCCATGGCACCAGGGCACGTAGAACCCTGATTATTGCTGTATTTTATAAATCAAACAACAGGCAGGGGGCCAATTCCCTTCCTTGCACAAGGGGCCATGGCACAATGGGTACACAACTGCAAGTGCCGCTCCAGGTCCTTTCCAGTGGGTGGCTTTGTGGGTGAAGCACAGTGTCTTAAGGGCAGGGTTTCTGGCTATCACTATCAGAGGCAATGATGAACGACCAGTGTTATGTGTTCCCTTTGCTGATGGCATAGAAACAATCTTGTTGTGGTACTTTACACCCTTCACAATCTGCATAGTTGGCGAGCAGGGATCTACCACGTACAGGCTGTTTGTGTACTTAACCAGTGGAAGCACAAGAATGTCCTGTACTTTCTGTGGGTGTCCCAGGTAAGGAAGATGCACTGCAGTGTCCGCATAGCATGGAACGCACTTCATTCACATGTGGGATCAGAGATGGTTTGCGGTCCATGGTTACTCCAACCTGTCTTACCTCCCTTAATGTATTAGGTGGAACATTCAGTTCATTGGTCCGGTATGTTGTAGATTAGTAATCAAACCACTGTCCACATGCCATTATCTCTGTTTTAAAGGCTCTAAGTTTACTGTGTTTGACCATCATCCACACATCTACAGCACAGAGGTACTCGCCAAGCCTATAAATACATATCTCCTTAAGGTTTCCCAGTTTTAAGATAAGCTGCATGTCATCTGCCTGGTTGTAACAGGATGAATGAACTGATCTACTGCTCAAATGGCACCCAAGCAACACTAGCAAAACTGTAACTCATACCCTAGTCACCAGTAAGTTGGACTACAGGAACACCCTCTACACCGAGAGCACCAAGCAACTCACCAGAAGACTGAAAACCATTCAGAACTCAGACAGACAGATTTTTCCTCAAGCTCCCTCGTAGAAGTCACATCACACCACACCTCAAGGAGCTCCACAGGCTCCTGGTGCACAAACATTCTAATTTCAAACTCCTCATACACGTTTAAGTCACTACACAACCTAGGCCCCATCTACCTGAACATCCTCATCTCCTTCCTCCAACCACCCTGATACCTCCGCTCCGCAGGACTCCAACTCAAACTCATCCCGAGCATCCACAGAATCAGGAGGACAGGGGTTCTCTTACTCAATCGTAAAGCATGGAACAGAATTCTACTCCACATCAGAGCCTCTTCCTCACTTCTCAAATCCCGCAAGAAGCTGCAGACCTGCTTTTCAATCAACCAACCGACTATAGGCAAGGCTAGGCACACACACACCCTCAGCGACAGGACACCCGTGAGTGTGTTAGTGTGCTTTACAAATGCACATGAGATGATATGACATAATATTTTAACATAACTCCGATAACAGGGTAATGTAGTGGTTCAACTGGAGTGGGCAAATTAAAACTTATGTGAAACTACAACGGGGAACTTTAAGGCTTAAATGAGGTGCAGGTCCAGTTGGGCGGACCCATGCCAGATTTTCATGCTATCTGCATAAGAGATGACCCTGCATGAAATTAATTCAAATGACATTCCTTTGAGTGGTTGGAAAATCTGAAAATCTGGGATAGACCCAGACCTCTTGAACCAATTTCGGCTCCCTTGGCCTACATCAGTGGTTCCCAACCTGTGGTCCGGGGACCCCTGGGGGTCCGCGAAGCCTTCTCAGGGGGTCCGCGAGAGCCTAGAAAATTAAAAAATATTAACAAATATTGACAAATTAGGTCCCCAGCTTCCAGTAATGACTCAGGCGGGGGTCCCCGGATTCCCATGATGATTCCGTGGGGGTCCCTGGGTTCCATTAATGTTAAAGTGGGGGTCCACAGAAACCAAAAGGTTGGGAACCACTGGCCTACATGAATCAATATCAACAGCCAACAAGAACCACATAGACACGAACGGAGGCAGAAAGCTGTTTTTATGCAAGAGACTGAACTCTGTGCTACTTCTGCAATGT
This sequence comes from Pleurodeles waltl, assembly GCF_031143425.1. Classification (NCBI taxonomy): domain Eukaryota; kingdom Metazoa; phylum Chordata; class Amphibia; order Caudata; family Salamandridae; genus Pleurodeles; species Pleurodeles waltl. Next base: position 1,755,908,058 of record NC_090444.1, read on the forward strand.
AACCTCAGAGGCAGGCGCTGAGCCTCTGACAGCAGCATTCCAGACAAGTCCTGGCTGAAGACTCTGTTCTTGCCAGACTGAAGGGCACAGACATTGTTACTGCTCAAAACACATTCCGCTCTTCACGTGGTTTATCAGACATTGTGGGTGCTGTTGCTGCAAAAATGTGGGCCTTGCGTTTCTGTATTTTGTGGCCTGTGGAGATGGTTACATTGTGCACCAAGCCCTCGAGGGCGCAGAAGCCATTCACTGATACCCAATTCACATTTTAAAAACTGACTGGATACTAAATAGGTGTCTTGTTTCTGCATCTGAATGCATTTAATGCTCCTACCAGGAACTGTTTATTTGTGTCTGTCGGACCCTTTTCTGCCAGGAAAAACACTTTTCACTGTTGTTTTCGATCTCTAGACACTTGGGGGCAGATTCGCCAGTGGATAAGCTTCTCTAAAATGGATTTTGGCTTGACATGGACATTTAAGGTGCACATGAGTAAAACATGCCTGATTCACAAAACAAAATGTAAGAATGATGTGTGAGCTGCATGTGCGTAAATGACAATAGAAACATGTAACTTACGCTTAAAATAAATAAAATAAAAGAATAATATTGAAAAACTACCGCTATTCCATTAGAACAGTCCATACACCCAAACTAGGGATCATCGGAAAAACTCACAGATGAAACAAGCATGGCAAAGTCAGAAGGGCTGGCTCTCATTTTGACTGATGACTAAAATATTAAAGAGAAGCCCATTGCAGTGGAAATAGACAATGCAAAAACTATTGATTTCTACAAGAAATGCATTTATAACATAAAGAATGTAATGTGCACATTGCACTTTTTTGTTTCTCGTGCCTTCTAGAGTGGGATGCTAATCAGATATTCATCCCCTTCCCTTCAGGGGTGTGACCATCAATAGTAAAGTGAGTGCAGTCGCACCGAGGCCCACTAGTATGAGCGGGCCAATGCACCCCAGTCCTGCCAGAATTTTAGTTCCAAAGGGGACTGGTGGGGGAAGAAGGGGACTGTGATCTACCCATATCAGTACAATACAGTACTCGTAACAGGTGCTTTTGTGGAGCACTCATTCAGCCTCAGGGGGGTTCTTGGCATTACTGATGGGTGTATGGTGTTACTTAATCCATCTGTACTCAGTGGCACTCCTTGTACTGATCTGGACAAGATGAAAGGCCGGATGGAATTACCAGGATTCAAATCCGTGCCCAAAGGGACAAACGTAGGTCCTTGCAATTAATATATCAGTCCACCGAGCTAGTGGGCAGCCCCACCTACTATTATGTGGCTATTAAAATCATTACAGTAATTTAAAAATAAAATGTATTAAAGCTAGTTCGATTCATAGGAGTTTCCTCATGGTCATCGTGATATTTCATCATGAAGGTTTCTTTATGTAGTAATCCACTGGTTGGGGATGGATCACTATGATCAATGGGGATGTCGCCCAAAGACCGCCCCCAATGTTTCTATAGGCCTATAGAGAGCACCAAGATAAAACACGCATAGGTCTGACCAGCCACTGTGTGTTGTCATGTATGCTACCACCTCCTTGAAATAAGGTGACGAGGGAGCCAGAGGGATGCTCATATGACACTATAAACTGTTCGTGGTCTGTTATTTCAAGTTTTCTATCTGCCCATGTGTGCCAAGATCTCCTTCCCGCTTTCAAAACAAGGAAGCAGAACAGGTGTAGGGAAAACCTAAGCTGTTCCTGCGGTGTATGGGAGTGTGTGACAAAACAATGAGGGAGGGAGACAAACTCAGAAGAATGGAAGTTTATCAAATCAGATGCTATCTATATGGTCAGTTTTTGTTTTGGTGTGGATGACTATTAATAAAATATCTAAAAAGCAGCAGTGACACTTAGCTCAAAATAATTAGTTTGACACCTATTAAGTACGTTTTCACACAAAATACATCACACCATTCTATACACAACTACACAACAACATCACCTTGGGTACTGTTTTCTCTTGTCAATATTAGAACACAAACAGCTGAACAGTCTCTTGCACCAGCTTCTGCTTTTCACGTTCCCTAGCCTTGTACAGCTGATTCGCCACCCAAACAATAACAAACGACAGGCAAACACTGACTCCACAAACTTGAAAAGGCCTGAGCACACTTAGAAACTGCGTTGGAAATAAGATCTCTAAAATGAACTGTGCAATATTAATATCTTCCCCACGCTAAGTCACATTATCTCACGGTGTTAGAAACTGCGTTGGAAATAAGATCTCTAAAATGAACTGTGCAATATTAATATCTTCCCCACGCTAAGTCACATTATCTCACGGTGTTAGAAACTGCACTGGAAAAAAGATCTCTAGAAGAAACTGTGCAATATTAATATCTGCCCCTTGCTAAGTCACATTATCTCATGGTTAATACTGTCTTTGGTAAAAACTCTTCCACAAAACTGTGCAATATCAAAATCTCCCTCTTGCTAAGTCACATTATCTCATGGTTAACACTGTCTTTGGTAAAAACTCTTCTACAAAACTGTGCAATATCAAAATCTCCCTCTTGCTAAGTCACATTATCTCATGGTTAACACTGTCTTTGGTAAAAACTCTTCTACAAAACTGTGCAATATCAAAATCTCCCTCTTGCTAAGTCATATTATCTCATCGTTAATACCGTCTTTGCTAAAGACCAATCTACGAAACTTTTCATTATCGAAACGCCTTAACGCCACAGAATTTGCAAACATTGAAAATGTACTTCCTTTTCATCACCCCAAGATCATAATAAAACATCTCTTCAGCCAATCCTCCCACATTTCTCACGCCTTATCTTCTGAGTTGAACATACAGAATTATCTCTATGATACATTTCTTAAGGCTTAGTCCTTTTTCTGTCCTATTCAGCACAATTTAATGCCAGTTCCAATCACTTCACCACAGCTAGTTAAATACAACAAGCTCCTCACTCAAGAAAACATTGTCTTTCAGAAAAATTGACTAAATATTTGCCCTTCTGAAAAACACTTTCCTTCCTTCAACCAAATGACTGAACCACCTCATGACCCAGTTTTGAGAACTTTAATTGCCATCCAATGTCATAAACACATCCCCTACAATATACTCTTTTGACAACACCAGCCAGGCTTTCATCGCTGGCTTAGAGCTGAATCCGGCAACCTCTGCAGTGTTGACAACATTCAGCATCCTAGGCCAGACGGTGTACAATCTTACCCGTACCCAGTGGCTACAGTGCAGTATTGAGCCTCCTGTAAGGTTCAAAGGAAACTGATGCTGGGACCATCTAGTCCACATCCTTCCTCTAAAACAGGCCCAGGTCAACCAATAGGAATCCTGTCTTCAAAGTATCCCTGTAGGATAGCCAGGAAATAAGATCCGCTCCCACAATACTTTGAACTGTTTCCGAATTGGCATTGAGCGAGCTGGCGAGCCTAGTGAACACAGCAGTCATTTGGGGCATTGCTCCCCCGATGGAATTCTGAAAGTCTGAAAATTCCTTCCTTCTCTCCATCCTTTTTTGTCTTTTTTCCATGCCGCTTTTCATGCAATCTGTACTTTTTTTCATATATCCATGCTCCAATCCTTATTTGTCTTTTTACATCAATCTATGGTTCTCTCCATCCCTCTTTTTACCCATCTACCCTAACTTCTCTCCATTCTTGTAATTTTCCTCCCTTCCTTTATCCATTTATCCTTCCTTTTCACCATCCATATCTACATATTTCCTTTTCTCATTCATCCATACACCCTTTCTTTCCCTTCATCCATTCTTTCCTTTTTATCATTGCTCCAGTCTTCCTTTGTTCTATGTACCCACTGTTCTGTGCATTCCTCCATCGCTTCATCATCCTTTCAATACACCAATGTCTCCATCCATCCACCTTCCATCCTTTTAACCATCAACTCCTAACTCCATCAATCCATCTATCCCTTTGGCCATCCTTCTCCCCATCTTCCCTTCCTCTCTGTCTTCCTTCAGCTGCTACAGCTGGTTCTTATGAGCTTGCGATCCGTCAAATAAGTTATAATCACCCATTTGAATGTTTTATGTTACACTGAACACCCAGACCATGCAATGTGCATTGCTCATAACTTCACTGTGACAGAATTCTGCTCTTTAACAAGGACACACCCACACACAAGCAGTTCCCTATAGTGCCAGTGTCCTCTTGTGTGCTTCTTGAGGTCTTACTCTGTTCTCCTATGCAGATGACACCCTGATCACTGTCTCCCGCTCTCCCAAGGAAGATCGCAGTTCGGATACTCCTAACACCTGTCTAATGAAAGCAGCTGTTTGTATCAATAACAATTCTCTCAAACTAAATAGAGATAAGTCTTTAAATTCTGGATGTGGGTAATCCACCTCATCTTTGTGGTCCCCACTTCTGGTCCGATGGTCTTAGCATTACCCCTCCCCCTGTTTCATTAGTTAGGAACTTAGGGTTTTGGCTGGGTGATAAACTCCTGATGAATCATCAAATCACCAAGGTAGCCTTCACATGCTTTGGCGTTCTAAAATGGTTAAGCAAAATACTTTGGCTGCTGCTGGTTTCTGTGAAAAGAACGGTAATACAATTCTTTATCTGGGGGCCTCTCAGGCCTCATTCAGGCACCTTCAGATAGTCCAGAATGTGGCTGCCAGATTGCTGTTCCATCTCTCTAAGCACTCCTCTGCATTGAATCTTCTGCAAGACCTTCATTGGCCCCGACTGAAAAGCGAGTTCATTTCAAAGCTTTGTGCTATATGCTTAAGGCTCTGTCGAACTCGGATCTACTCTAACTCAGATCGCTGATGGCACCCTACCTTCCCAGCTATTCCCTTCGATCTACAATTGCAACCTTTCTGCAGTCCTCAGAGTTATGAGAGCTTGACAGGGTGGTCAGTCTTATTCCTACCTGGGTCCCAAATTATGGAATTCATTACCTGCTGCCGTGAGATCCTGAAAGTCCTTTGGTGTTTATTGAAAACTTTTAAAGACCTGTTTTTTCTCTATCTGTTTTATCTTTAAGTTTCTGTTACTCGACCTGAATTTTCTTAGCGCTAGAACACCCTGTTAGGGAAGATCTGTGCTTTACAAAACTATATAATAATAATAATATTTTTTGAGACCAAAACATTTTTTGCACTTAGCTGAGATATTTTTATTTTGTGAGTGGCCAGCAGTACCATCTGCAAAAATGTTTTACAAAAACCATGACAAAACCAAACAAGCATTGCAAAATCCAAAAGGTTGACAGCCAGACCTATTGCATTTGCCACTGCTTTTTCCATATTTTCTTCGGTTTGGATTTTTCATTTCTCTGATTTCCTCACATGGAGATGTGTTGTGGTGTTTTGGGTTTGCTTATTTTGTTCTATTTGTCTGTCGAGTTTTTCTCCATTGTGCATTATCAGCAGCCCCACTGTTAGCATCACCATATTAGAAATCAGCAATGTGGCTAGAAAAGAAAGACGGGTGCAAACTCATTGTTGAAATACCCTAGGCCAAGGCTTTCTAAGAGAGGGCAGAGCAGACACCTGGATTTAATAAAAGTAACATTCATCAATAACAGTCAGATTCATTAAAGCATAGTTCTCCATTGGCCATATGCCCTGATTACGACAGCCAAGCAAAGGTGTTCATTATTTATCACACCAGATCAAATCCAATATCAGACCTGCCAACTCACACGGTACCACTGTGTGACACACAAAATTAGCACCAATCACACAGTCACCCAGTGAGAAGCCAATATCACACTGTGGCAAGGAAAGCAAGCTGAAAACCACTGTAAACAGCAGTTTTCACTGTGTTTTTGGAGGCTTTTAACTTGTCTAAGTCTATTAATGGGTGTGTAAACACCAAAGGACATGGCAACAGTCTCAGCAAGCTTTTGCTTTTTTTCAGAGGAGACGGTTTGGGGCCGCGATGGGGGCAAAAGTGTCTCTTAGGTGCTTCTCGGCACGAGGCCAAGCACCCTCCTCACACTGCGAGATTTATGTTGAAGTTGGCAGGTCTGCAATATCCAGAGGGTTGGAATTCATCAGTGCGATAAATAGCACCCATTCAGAGTCCCCTCCCCCCCCCATAAAGTAGAATAATGTGGATTTTGGTGCTGGCTGACAGAAAATCTGGATATCCTCTTTATTTTCTAGCCTTTTTACCCCGTTAAGCTGCGGCAACTTTGACCTGAATAAATTTAACAGGGATAATGACGGTTATGATAAAGTCTGACAACTCAGCATAGGGGTTGAAATTTTGTGGCTTAGTTGTAATCAGGGCTTTTGTGTTTTAATCAAAAGTACTACTGATATTGGGAATTGTGGTTTCAATGTTTCCATTTTAAGGACAAACCTACAAATCTCTTCCAAAACAAGCATTTGCAATGCAGTGGGTCTTGCGTTTGCTCGAGTTAGAGCAGTTAATGTTGTAATTCCTATCTGGACTTTTCTTGCCACTTACATTGAAAATGAAAAGTAAAACAGTTGATATAAATGAGTCGATTCAAAGAGCCATGGCCGCCATGAACGCGAAGGAGGGACACAAAAGGAAAAAGAAGTTTGCTTGCAGTCAAATGGCCAATATCCATGTAACATGGTTGATGTCCAAGGCGGTAACAAAACCTCCTCAAGGAGGGACAAACGTAAAGCATTTACCAGTGATAACAAAGGATTTTTGAAAGACAAGTCTAAGAATGAGTGATGATGATGGGCGTGCAGTAGGCATGGTTAAAAGCCAATAGATAGATTACAACAGGTCAGAGGGTTGCACGCTCAACCTAAAAACAAACAGGAAAGTTTGAGAATTATCCTCATTTCTTGGGCCAAATTCAGGTGTAATGGAGGCCCGCGCAGTTACAGTGGCGCATGGGGTTCACACTCTCCTTGGAGCTCCCGATAGGCCCAATGTCCTTGTAAATTTGTCTGGCACCCAACCTCGGTGAATTTTTAAAGATCCTTTCCTTTTAAGGGAACCCCATAAGTTTGTGTTTACAGCTATAACACATAGCGTGAAACTACTAGGATGAACTCTGAAAGTAAGAAAAATACATACCTCGAACACAAACGTAGGCAATTTCGACTACACGGTGGACATAGCATTATTTCCATAATTATTACACTCCTTTTAATGTTTGTCACAGTTATGTTACTGTTTATCTGATTCTTGACGCATAGTTGCCAATAGACCCTATGTCCTTAGCGCCATTTTAAGGCAGTCTTGGTTTTGGAACATGTACACCCAAACTTGCTGAGGTTGGTAAGGTGTGGCACATTTATCAGTCATACAGCAAGGCCAGGTTTATAAACACAAATGCTATATCATTTAATAAATGCAGTAAGTCCCTGGGCAAGCTCTGCAAGAATGTTAATGAGACGCTGTCCATTACCCGCTTTTAATTAAAGTGAAAACTAATCATATCACAAAACATGCGGTCACCAGGGCCCACAAACATGAGAAAAGTGGCACACCATTATGCCTCAAGGCTGTGGTGTATGAATGTTCACCTATGGGTTTAATAATGCACTTGTTGTTATTCAAAATGGAGGATGGCCATCTCGGGAAGTTGCCCAGTCCACTTGTAACTGGTACATGGGTTCTGTACTCACAAGTAGAACATCAGTCAGCCCCACCCCCATTCATCACTGCTCTTTTAACCAGTGTGTGCCTTTTCTTCACGTGCTGCAGACTAACCCCGCAGCACAACTTCAGAGTGACCACATGAAGGCTTATCCTGCGCTATGTGGCTATAATCATTATTCCCACTCGGAGACCCGCCCTGTTTTCCCCCAGCCTAGATTTACAAGTTATTAGGTCGTGGTCTAAGAATATACACGTGTAGGCAATTCTGCAAGCACTTACATAATCGTTTTACCTAAATTAACCAAACACATTATGTCCATCTTCCATGGTGCTTGTGCAGGCCCAATCCAGAGTCCACAGGGCGTCAAACATGGCAATGCTTACGCTCACTATGAGATCATTTTCGTGAGATCACTGAGTCGGGTGCCTTGTGTGGGTCGGGTAACTTTTTGTTCTGTTTTGACTTCCACTCTACTGTTCTAAGCTTAGAAAAAATCATCACAAAGGGCACACGAGTGATTTAAATAATTCTATGCATTGCTCGTATGTAAGAACAAAGTATTCTTCTATAGGAACCATTCTCTACATAGGGCATTTGCATAATAGTATTTATTTATTTAGATACTGTAGCATTTCGACAAGAAGCCTTGCCGTGCATGGTTGACATCACACTAGAGTGATGTGTTGTGGTTGGGGTTATTTACCCAAGATGTGGGGGTATCTTGACGAAGACAGGCAAACATACCCATATACATCTATAATCTAATGATACTACAAGCATACATGACATATCAAAAGCGGTTTGAGTGAGTGAGAGGAATAATGCCTTGCGTCCTTCTGGCAGCAATAAATGATATGTTAATGTAAGTCCTGGAGAGAGTGGCCTACACAGATGCCTGGTGATGGGGAGTGCCAATGTCTTGCAAGGCTAAAGGACCAAAACCTGGAAGTGACTCTAGTCTCCTGGGTGCAGGAAGGAGACTGTGGTTAGCAGATCCCATGTTCAGGGTGGGTTCCTACTGACATAGGGCATCCGAGAGATAGGAGATTTAACTAATAAAAGTAGCAATGTTTCTGAAACTGCCCCTACTATTACCACGACTGCTGCACCTTCATCTACTGCTACATCTACTATCACCTCTACCGCTACTACTGTTACTACAACTGATGCTACTACCACAACCACCATTACTGCTACGTCCCACCTGCTGCCACTTCTACCACCCTTCCTACTACCATTAGAACTGATGCCAAGGCTAATATCAGTACTACGGTCACTATTTCCATTACTATTGACACCACGATGCAACTACTACTGGTATTATAACTGCATAAGAATTACAACTATTACTGTGAATACTACCATTGTCACTGCTACTACCGCAACCAATTCCTCTACTGCTCCTGAAGCTACTATCACTACTACTGTCACTACCAAAGCTACTTTTAATACAACTGGCACTACTACTGCTACCATTAATGCTACTTCTACTCGTACTGTCACTACTACCACCATTTCTACAACTAATACTGCCACTACTACTGTTACTATTGCTATTACTTCTACCCCCACTTCTTCTAGTCACTGCTACTACTACCACTATGACCACTAAAAGTATTACCACTATTACTGTCTACTACCACATTTACTACGATTCTCACTACTACTATGACTGCAACAAATTCCACTACTGTTCCTAAAACTACTCTCACAACTACTGCTACCAGCAAAGCTACAATTATGACTGCTACTACTACAACTACCATTCCTGCTACCTCCATTTGTACTGTCACTATTACTACCACTGTTATTGCAATACTGTCACTACTATCACTACTGTAACTACTATTCCCACTATTACCACCACCAATACTACTGTTACTATAAGCACTAATAGTATTATCAATAGGACTACTACCACTTTTATTACTAATGTCACAAGTACTTGTAATAAGAATACTGAAATCTCTATGAGTACATGTACTAAAGTTAATAGTTTTACCATAACTACTACTACTAATATAACTACTAACCTTAATAATTAATAGTAGTACTAGAAGTTCTAGTATTGTTGTTACAAATGTCGTTCTTCACAGTATGACATAACAAAGTGAGGTTTGTGATTTTAATCTGTTTTTAAAATAATGCAATACTTTTATTTTGCGCACTTAGTCTTATCCTTGAACTGCTGTTTGTTTGAGCACTGTGACACTTTAAAGTTGGTGCTCGGGCATTCCCGGAGACAGGCTCTCTCTGGTGGTGCTGAGAGCCCGTTGCCTCCCAATCAGCACACGGGAGGACACTATCTTGGTTGGCGGTCCAGCTCTTTCTTCTTGTGTCCAGAACACTATTTAATGAGGCCACAGCCGTGCCAAAGGCAAGCCCTTCTGCACCCATCCGCGGCCAAAAACTCTGCCCACTTCGATGCAGATCGTTTATACTACACCTCTGAGGCTTTGCGAAGCCTTAATAAGCTGACTAAGAAAGACTGCGAAAATTCCTTGGACCCAAATACTATGCCAAGTAAGTGCTCGAACTGCAACTGGTCATCTGCTTCCATTGCTGACACAGCTACTAATGAGACCCACACCATAGAGAATGTACAAGCACCTGTAGCTTTTAAACAGCCAACCACTGGCTGACAAATATTCCTACTCAACCTACTTGGTCGCTCCCCAAGCATAGTCTTGAGCTGTTTATCTTGTTTGAGGAAAAACGCCCTGAAGTCATCTTTCTAACAGAAACTTGGTTGAATGAGGATAGCTGGCCAGCTATTGTGGCTGAGCTTCCACCTGGCTACGCAACTACAAGAAATGACCTGGTAGGGAAAAAAGCAGGCGGCGTAGCTATCATTTTCAAAGAGAACTTTGAGTGTAAATAGTCCTTCCTTGATACCGCAGATTGCGAAAGCCTGCTCCCCTCAATCAAACTTTCACATACATTCACCTTCTCTGGCCTGCTCTTATATCGTCCACCAGGGTCTGCTACAAAGTTTGTACAGGCCATGCCAGAACCTGCAGCATCACATAGCCTTCTGGCAGCCAGTTTCATGTTACTGGGGGATCTGAACATTCATATGGATGCTATCACATGTTCCCAGCTGTAAACCTTAGACAGGACTTCTTGTCAATGCAGCTTGATCAATTAGTTACACTCCCTACACATTCCTAGGTTCATATTTTCGATTCTATTTTCACAAATATCGCAGCTATGATGAAGAATGCCCCTTTGCCAGTCCCATGGGCAGATCACCCGCTGGTTCCGTTTTTTTATCCCTAAAACAGAAGGGCTCAGTCCCAAAAGAACACCAGCAAACTCCTCCAGACAGTGGTCCAAACTGGACCTTACAAACTAGGAAGCAGTCCTGGACTAGATGGCAAATTTGTTGGCTCTTATTCGACCTTCAAGAAATGGATTAACTCGACGTTAGAGATGCTAATCCCTAAGAATGCATGTAGACCTCCATGTGCTAGATCCAGTGCCAAAGGGTTCTTGCCTGAGATAAGGGAGCTGAAGAAAGAATGCAAAAGATATGGAAAAAATGTAGATTCCGGTTTGATGAGGATAGTAAGGAAACCTTTAAGAAAGCCATAAAAAAGTATCCGTACGCGATCCCCAGAGCCAGGTTAAAAGACTCTGCTGACAGGATCAGTCAGTCCTCGTATCCATCCAAAGAAATGTATGCCATTGTTAATTCCTTTCTAAAACCTAACATCACAAAGGTCGCCCCCCTTTCTTCGTGGAATGGTGTGAGCAGCTGGCCAATTACTTTTTAGAAAAGTTCAGAGTTAATTACAATCCCCTCTCAGGAACAGCAGACTCCTCTATTAAAGCAATGTAACCTGGAAGCCTGCAGTGGAACTCTCGACATTTCCAAAACTGACTAAAGAAGATATTCTAAGAACAGCTAACAGTTAAGTCAGGCTCCCTTCTGGATCCGGCTCCTATAGATATCTTACTGAAAAGAGGAGAGGCTGTTATACATAGAAACATGCGATAATTCGCCCATTGTTGAATAAACTGTCCTTGGATCTTTACAGAGTGGAACACTACAGACCCATTTCACTACTCCCTTGGAAAAATTGTTAAATGGTGTTCTCTATTGCTTTCTGGACTGTAATGGCTTACTGCACCAGACGCAGACTGGCTTTTGATTTGGCTGCAGAACATAGACAGCTCTCTCATTGGCCACTCATTCTTCTGGATCTGAGCACAGCTTTTGACACAGTATCCCACTCAATTCTTTGTCAAAGGCTGGAAGAAATTGGAATCACAGAAAGGGGTTTAAAGATGCTAACACCGTTTTTTGCTATCATGCGCTTTCAGGCCAGTGAAGGGCCTTTCTTTTTGGAAATAAATTGGCTCGACTGCGGAGTACTCCAGGGCTCTTTGCTGAGCCCCACACATTTTAATGTGTATATCTGGCCTTTATCAGACATCATTTGCCTTAGGTTTTACTATGGTGTCTAATGTGGACGACAATTAGATTTTTGTCTCCCTGACACCAAGCACTGACTCAACTTTTGAAAGACTCACTACCTGTCTGGAACAGGTAACCAGGTGTGTGGTGACAAGTTGTCTCAAGTTAAACGAGGACAAAACAGAGCTAATGGTGATTGGAAACAATCCCTCACTCTGGGATCAATTCCACTGGCCCCGTGTTTGGGAGAGCATCCCCCTACCAAACCAAAAGTAAAGAGCGTTTCAATATTTATGTACCGCCACTTACTGACATAGTCTTAGAATATGGGTTATCAATTGTCTCCTACGCTGATGACACACAATCAGTGGTGTCTCTCACCCCTGAGTTAGGTGCTCAACATCAGCTTGCCCCTTGCCCAGAGAAGGTGGCATGGTGGATGTCAAACTTTTCACTGACACTTAACAGAAGCAAAACCGAGCTGATGATTTTAGGGAACAAATCAACACATCAAACTGCACTTAGCTGGCCAAAGTGTTTAGGGTCTCCTCCAATCCCTTCACCCTCAATAAAAAATGTAGGCCTCCAGCTGGACACCTCTCTATGGAGAGTCAAGTAAAAAACTATTGACAGCCTGCTTTGCACTGTTGAGGGTACTACGTTAAATCATTGCTCTGCTACCTATGCATTCCAGGAGAATAGTGGTTCAGGTGAATTCCCTGTATCTAGGTTCACCTAAAATCATTACTAAGAGGCTCCAAGTAAACAAAATGCAGCCATTAGAACCATCTTCAAAATCCCCAAATATGTATCAGCAAAAAGCAGTATCGCAATCCTGCACTGGCTCCCAGTGGCGGAAAGAATAAAATTAAAGACATTGTGCCTTGCATATAAGGTAATCAATCAGGAAGGGCCTGTCATGATTAAGGCCCTCCTGTCTCCGTACAACCCTAATAGGACTTTGATTGTTTTCGTATCTGACCCTTAAACTATTACATTTATTACCGGCACAGTTAAGAAATGAAAACAGTGAGACCTCCTTCAGAAAGGTACTAAAAACTTGGCTATACCACATTCTCTAATCCCTGTTCTTTTGGGTCCATAGGCACGTTTATTTTTAACTAGCACGGAGAAGCCTTTGCGTAGCCCATAAGCCCATAATAATAATATACTAATAATCTTAGCTCAAACAAAAACTTGCTTAGTTTTAGGAAACAACTGAAAACCTACCTCTTCATATAAGCAGTGCATGTTCTCACTTGTTCTAGCAGCGCCGGGAAGCCCCTTTTGGGTAGCCGTGCGCTCTATAAGGACTCTTTAATAATAGTAATAATAATAATCATAATGATAATATGGGCTACGAAAACAAAAAACACGCTGTGTTTCTTGTCATTATTAGCACCGTTACTTTCATTATTTTGTTTCCCATGCTAATAAGTTACAATATAGTAAGGATACTGAAATCAAGGCACTTGATTGATCAGAGTCTGCAGTGCCAGTGTTTTCTGATTATTATGAATTTAACACAGTTGTCGCATAATGCACCCACTGCTGCACGTTTTCAGATTCCAACGAATTATTTTTCTAGTTCAGAGATATTAAAAGTTACATAAAAATACAGGCGTGGTACTGAACAGTTACAAATCCTTTGCTAAGGCTAGCTGGTCTCATTTCTGTTGTAGATTGCTGTGTTCCAGTGTGAGGCTGGTATTAACCTGGCACAATCTTTGAACAGTGTTAATAAGTGCTAAAATGACAAAACGCTGAAATAATGCTGTATAATGTGTTATATGTGGCTACATACTTCACTTTTTTGTGCTGCATAATTGATGGAACCCTGTAATATAATTTGGTTTTACATTGACCCATAATTCCAATGCTTTGTCTATAATCTGCAGATTACTATTTCAAAGAATGGATTTGAGTTTTTAAGCACTTAATTCGCCGTGAACGCCTGTTCCCCACTGTTTATGTGTGCTGGCAGAGCATAAATGGAGGTCCAGATACACTGTCAGTGAGAGTGCAAGGATTTGGATTTGTGTATCAATAATATATACTGTTCTTAAGTGCTTAGAGGGTAGTGGCCTGGCTCTATAATATGCCTTGCAAGACTCACAATAAAACCCACATTAATAATGGCAGCATTCACGAGATGAGGACATGGAATCTGCCACTCTCATCAATGGGATGGTAACTGGTCGCAGCTGAGCAGTGAGTGCAACTGTAATGTGCACGACATTAAATTATATTAAACTAGCATTGGTATATGCCTAGGTAGCTACTGAGCTCAACCATTCAGTTGTCAACCCCTACAGGACAATTGTCCTTGCTTGGGAAGGGACTATCATTTTTTTTTAGCCCTAGTAAATATGTTATTTTTTTCTGTCACTCCTGAATAACTAATAATTATAATATGTGTTTATATACATTTTCATGGTGCACGTCTACGTTGCAAATATCAAGTGTTACTATTACCCACAGTGATTGTGCGCATTTTACTGAGCTCAGTAATTTGGAAGGTGGCATCCACCTTACCGGGTGGAAAAGCTCAAGACCAGCAGATCACTGAAGACGAAAGAAGCCAGCGTTAAGTCACTCAGCCATAACGCTGGTACTTTCACCAATAAGGTTAACAAATGAAAATAACAACTCTCTTCTCTCTGGCTACTGCACTGTCTACGGGTTTCCTGTCCCAAGATAGTGGCTCGAGTACTTGTCTGAAAGAGAGACACAGACGAGTTTTTAGATGAATGGGTAGTGAGTCCGCACAGTGCATGCCAGGGAAACCGCAATGGCAGGCTACAAGAGCGTATAGGGGCCGGTTAACAAGGTATGTTATTATATCCAAGTCTTGTCCGAAAATACCACTGAGAAGGACCTTCCTGAACCAGATAATGACCACTCAAACATCATCCCAGTAAAGTACCTCTGAACTGTGTAATTATAATCTTTCTAATTTAAAGAGCCAAAACATTCGGGCCCATATTTATACTTTTTTTGCACTGCATTTGCGTCATTTTTTTATGCAAAAGCGGCGCAAACTTACAAAATACAATTATGGACCTGATTTATCCTTTTTTTAGCGCCGCATTTGTATCATTTTTTGAGCAGAAGCGGCACAAACTTACGGAATACAATTGTAAGTTTCGCCGCTTTTGTGTCAAAAAATATCGCTAATGCGGCGCTAAAAAAAGTTTAGATATGGGCCTCAGTGTCTGGCGCGCGCCGAAATAGAAAATATGATTAACTGTGATCATAATAATGACCATCTCAATTCCTTATAATGTTTTTAATATCCAACTCTTGAAGCACTGATCAAAAACTAACCAGTATATATTTACTGCGTTAGCCTCTGCCACTCTGCCCCCAAGAAAGGTGCCCTTTAAAAACACGTGTTAATATCCCCAGTCTCAACGCTGGTCCTCTCCCGCCGAGCACGCGACGCGCGACGCTTAGGTGACCTGCGGCGTATCCTGCAGCACGAACGTTCGTAGACGCACACCTCGTACGTCGCACCTCTGCCTTACGCCACAGGCACGTCTACGTCGTTCCCCGTATCCCGGAAGCACAAGGTCACCTTTCCGGTATGAGAGGTTCATTTCTGAATTGGGCTTTGTCGTCTTCCAGTACATCGTAGAGAGGTGATCCACTACACTTCTTATATTAATGTCCGTTTTCGTGCGACGTGCTCTTATTAGCTTTATTCCCCAAAAGCAGTACCCCGCGCCGTCCCCAATTAAAGCGACTTCAAATGAACGCGAGACGTTTTATTTGGAACCGTGCCATCGTCTATCTCTATGGATATTCGTATTATTATGAATGCCCATAACATTAACAATCGTCGTAATCACATCAGAATCTCAAATAATATCCAACACCTATAGTTCACACGGTACTCCTTGAAGTACAATCCAATCACAAAAATCAGACCTCATAAATAAATCACCGGCGCATGGAATCCGCTTTAACACAGTCGAGGCTCAGAATTTAGAAACGCTCCCGCGTGTAATATTACGAATAACAATTACGATATTAATTCTAATGCTACTATCATTGCAATGATGACACTACTTATTTTACGATTACCCCTACTAGGACCTCACATAGCCGTGTCCCAAAATAAGCCTAAACTAGGAGTGCTTCGGAGCAGGCTAATGGTCAGCGTGAAGGACTATTTATTTACCGGGTGGTGAACTTGCTGTAGCGCGCAGCAGGTGATGCAAAGAGCGATGCAACCCCTTTCCCCGGAGCTGTATGTTCTATACTGTAAATTGCTTGCTCTCTTGGTGTGTTTTAATGCACCCTGCACCCCTCGGGCTCGTTAGGTGGGCCAATGCAGGGCTTATGGTGTTAGTTCTCTCAGCACGATCTCGGTCCATTTATTTGTACGAAATGACTGACCTTAGAATGGCTAAAGTGCCGTGCAAGGCGCTACATAAAACGCATCATTAATATTGTTGCATGTCGCACCTCTGAAATGACAAATATTTTCCTGTACATTTTCCCCAGCCACACCACCTTTTCCAGCCATTACGGCAGGAGGTTGATTTGCTACAATACAAACTTTTGCTGCCTGCTTCCCCCCGCCGCAATCTCTCAACCTTGTACCTGATTTCTACTAGGCATCAGCCTAGGCTGAAACTCGACTCCAGTGCATGTTTGGACGCATAATTATAATATTTTTATGTAGTGCTTTTAAGGCACCGCTACCATTTCAAGGCTCTGTGAATAACTGACGGTACTATTACCCAGTGCGCTAGAACTAATAAAGGTATTTAAAACCAAACACATCATAAGATTCAATAAATGTTGCCCTGCTTAGACTGGCTGTGTGAATTCTAAAAAAATGGTGTTAGTAAGGGGCGCTTGTTCTTCACTGTGAGTTATAAATTTGCGCCTCATTTGTACGGCTTAGGAGCCGTTTCAAAATGCGGGAAGGTCCACGCTGACATCTACACACGAGTGCGTGAAAGAATCCCGCAAAGAGACCGGTTCCAGCTCCAACCTCGGGTTCTGTAAACTAAACAGTTTACAATTTATGCACATGGAAATGTTGATTTGTTGTGTTCGCGGTTTAATGTTACTACCAGGCGACCTTGCTGTATCCCATCCCAAAAAACGAATGTACACTTCGTTCCATTCATTACATACTGACACGCACACACAGAAAGACACAATACAGACACGCATACAGGTACAGAAACATTGAGTCGTCGACGCTCACAGACACACACAAATACACCCTGACACAGATACTTTTAAAGTAAGTTACTTAAACACACACCGATGCGCACTCAGAAAGACAATACAAACGCGCATACAGGTACAGAAACATTGACTTGCCCACACGTAAATACACCCTCACACAGATACATTCAAACTTAATTACTCAGACACAGACTGACGCACACACAGAAATACACAATACAAACGAGCATACAGGTAAAGAATAATAGACTCGCCAGCAAGCACAGTCACGTAAATACACCGTGACACACACAAATACATTCAAACTTAGTAAGTACTCAGACACACAGGCGCACACACAGCCACACAAAGTAAGACAGAAACAGGACATTAAGTCCTTGAATTACTGCTAAACCTAAGTTTGTAAGGGTGTGTTGATTGTAAACAGGCATGCGTGTTCATGTGCCCGATATAGACAAATAATATAAAAATGATGTGGAAAATGTATATTTCTGCAAGGTGAGTTGTTGTCTAGGGAGCTCACCATCTCTGAAGGTAAGACTACACAGACCCAATCCACAACACAATATCAGAATACACAAAGAAGGACTCACAAGCACACTTAGACACTTCTCCCTAACTAACTAATGTGCTGTTCTTTCGATCCAGCCAGTATTGTTATTATTTGCAGTAGTAGTAGTATTTAATACAATAACAAAGAATAATAGTGATGTTATTAGGAATACCAAAGCTAATAATAGTAATGATAATACAAATTATATGGATGCATTTAAATACGCTGTTTTTAGAAATGAACTGAACTAAACTGGAGAACTGTGTTATGGGTTGAAATCTTTTCTGTCAATTATACAAACGAAGTACCACGTGGCCAGGTGGCTTATCCTCCAAAATTAAGACTCCAGGCTGTTTACGCCACCTTCACTTGCTTTCAAATATCCTTTACTGCGTAAAAACAAATCACTGTAATTTGGTTGCACGCGCGGGTTGACACCCACAACGTCTACAGTGAAACGCGCTTACACCTGTGACCGGCGTATCTGCACGAGTCCGCTCGGAGGTGCGCGCGCGGCGCTGGTGGTTTCACAGTTCACACTCCGGGAATGTTCGTGGCCACGGCCTGCTCCGGCGTCAGCTGCGGGGCTCGACAGACTGCTGCCTGCAGCGTCGTTCACAGGCTGGCCGAGGCGCGAGCCAGGCCGTGAGCGTCAAGCGCGAGGCAGTGCGGTTCACGCGCAGGTTTGCGCGGTCCGCCCAGGATCTCGCGCGATGCGTCCCGCCTTCTGGAACTACTGCAGTAACAACAATAATACTAAGAGATCCTTGTCCCGCGGGGAGAATTAAGCTGTTTATTATCAGCAGTGGTATGTTACCAGTACTACTTCTACTAAGAATAATAATGGTCTTTGTGTTGCTGGGATAATTATGCTGTATATCAACACCATCATCGTGATTACTATGATGATACATATTATACGTCATTGTTAGCACTACTGCTAATAACAATACATAATTTTAATGTTACTACTACTACTAATAATAATATTAATAGCTAGCTTAATTATCCTAGCGGGACAAAGATGAGTAATTACGACAATTATAACGATGTCGTTATTATATTCGCTGTAATAATAACAAAAATACTATTATTATTAATATTATTACTATTGTTCATTAGTGGTCGTAATAGTAATTTCCATCTTCGTCCTTTCTCACCATCACTTTTGTTTCACTCGAATAATTGAGCTGTTTCTTATAATAAATGGCAGTAGCAGCAAGAACACTTTGTGGTTTATTCGTAGTACTAGTAGTAACAAAGACGAGTAATAATACTCATCGTCATCAGCGCTGTCCTGGCTGAGGCAGTGATGCTGTCTGTTGATGGCAGCAGGATAGCACTGGCAGGAGTACTGGCCCTCTTCACCCTGTCTCATTAGAGGTGTAAGTACCAACCAAGTGATGACATTACAACCTAACTTATGACGCTAGCATCACCCATATTAGAAACTTAGACTTCCAGGAGTTTTATATTATTTAAAAATAAGAGCAAGTCATTTGCAACATTAATATTATTATTAGTAATCATCACTGTGACAAAAATGTATCGTTACTAACCAAATGATAACAAGATATTGATGACATCTTGTAAACGGGTATTAATATTATTGTTGTTATTATTATTATTAAATTTTAAGCAAAATAATGAGCATAGTAATGTAATGACCCTCCTAACAATACTAATATAATACACCATACACTAGCATTTTTATGATAAATACCTACCATTTATCTTAGTGTAACACAAATATTTTATCATCCTTTATAATAGCAACATAACATATTAATAATCATCATCATAACCACAATCATTTTTCCTTACTTAGGTTGGGGTGCCGGACCCCTAGATAATAATAATAATAATAACGATGCTAATTTCCCTTACTTAGTTTGGGGTACCGGGCCCTTAAATAATAATAATAACAACAATAATAATTTGCCTTACTTAGGTTGGGGTGCCGGCTCCTGGATGATGATGATAGTAATAATAATAACAACGATTATAATAATTCTCCTTACCTAGGTTGGGGTGCCGCGCCCCGCCGGGGCCCCCCCGGCTCTGCAGGTTCTGCAGCATGGGGCTCTCGAAGGGAGACGAGGTCCAGGGGCTGCCCATGTCGGGGCTCACATAGGCCTGGTAGGGGCTGGGGTAGGCCCCGCTCAGTCCCCGGCTGAACTGGTCCCTGCCGTTGGTGGAGAGCGCCAGGGGGGTGCTGTAGCCCACCTCCCTGGACGAGGCGGCGCTCATTGGGGGGCTGGAGGCGAAGGAGAAGCGGGAGGGCGCAGAGGGGCCCGGGCTGTAGACGGGGGGCTCCGAGCCGGTCTGACCCCACACGCTGTGCCCCGAGCCGGCTTGCTGCGAGGAGCCCCCGCCCTGGAGGTAAGGCAGGCTGGGCAGAATGGATCCGACCCTCGTGGTGGGCACGTAGACCGGGGAGGCCGCCGAGGGGCTGTGCATGAAGGAGCCGGCCCCCTCGTAGGACGGGGGGCCGTGGTTAGAAGCCATGGAGAGGCCTTGATACATCCTGCAAGAGCTCCGGGCCACGCTCAGGGGTCCTTGGCTCCGGGTCCAGTCAGGGTACGCGCCCTCTCCACGCGCAGGGGTCCAGGGTTCTAGGCCACCGTCAGGGTACGGGCCCTCTTCAGAAGCAGGGGTCCCCAGTTACTCTGTCCACACACAGGGTCCTGGGAAACAGGCCACGAGTCCTCTCCAAAGTAGGGGTTCTGAGGCACGCGGCTGTGTCGGGGTACAGGCCCGCTTCACTCGCAGGTGCCCTCCGTTACTCTCCCCACCCACACAGGGGTCCTCACGGTGTAGCTACAACCTCTCAGTAAAGACTCAGTCTCCTGGCTCAGGAGGTGACCACCGGGGCCTCTATCACTCCATGGAGACCCTTCCAGGCGCAACCAGATCCTCGCAGCTCAGTCCTGGGCAGCTGGGCCCTGTTCCTCACCGTGAGGGAGAAATGTTTCCAGGCAGGCCACTTCCCTCGCCTCATCCAAGGGATGCGCACTGCGCGCCTAATCCTTTAAAGTGCAATCCAGGTGTGGGGGACCCCTGAGCGGCAGTCTAGAACCTCACAGCTCAGATGCTGCCCCGTCGGGCCCCTCTCCTTACAGCAGGGCCACAGACCTTTAGGAGCTGAGCTGTATGGCCCCAGTTCCTTGTAAACTCAGTTGGGTCACAGCAGGGCCTCTCTCCTCAAGGTGATGCTGTAAGGTGGATGAATAGCTCAGCCACTGATAAATTACCGGGACTCTCTTCACAGTCTAGCCCCCGAGTCTAGCAGCTCCATGGATCTTGCATCCGTACCACAATTTCACGGACCTCCGAGCACCGGGTGCGTGGGACCAAGATCACACAGTTGTCCAGGCGCTGTTAAAGGGCCACGCGTCTGCTCGTCTTCGCTTGCCGCTTCCAAGTTTAAAACCGCCTTGTCTCCTCCCCTCGCTGGCCTGCAGGCTCCTCGCACCTAGAAGAGAGAAGAGAAGACGCTGAGATCGGCCCTGGCTTCATGTCAGAGGAGATAACGAGGTTAGGGGCTTGTCTGGGCCCCTGGAGGCGAGAGACGCAGCACCGCCGCCGTGCCAGGGGCCTGGGTGGCCCGTCTATCTGTCTGCAGGCCCGCCGCCCCCTTTGTGATGCTAATGTCCCCCCAGAAAAGGCCCCTTTGAAGTGAAACACCAACAACCACAGGGGCAGGAGAGAAACAATACAGGTGAGGTAATCAGGGGATAATGGGGGCAAAGCCGGCTCTGATGGAATTACTGCGGAGTGGATCTGATAAACAGGCGTGATTGTGTCAACTCTCACGGGCCCACCCCAGCCACTACACAGGAGCAAACACAGCGCCCTGACGTATCTGAGAAGATTCACATAGCGCTATATATAAAACACAACATAACCAATAATAAAAACTCAAAAGCTACCCTCTGGAGGAAAACAACTCGGATTTAGATAAACGAAAACTGTTTTAAGTTTGTTGTCCTCATTTTGATTAAAGGGAGTTGTTAAAAAATGTAAAACAAAAATGTACATTTATTTGAGTAAGAACGTAATATTTCCATAGATGTTATTTTCTTACCAGCAGTAAAGTTAACTGTGGATCTGGAGGCCAATAAAAAACTATTTTTTACATTTCACGGAGAGAATGGCGTTGCAAAGTGGGCCGTGATGAAGGTGATCGGTGTGTTTTTAGGGATTTACCATTTAAATGTACTGCTAAGTGAAGAGCCTAAGTAGCTGTCAGGAAGGTAATGAAACGGAACATCACCACCCTCCCCCCACTAGCGTCACGTTAGGTGAAATACATAAAGCATGACAACGTCATGCCTGTGAAGTATGAAAAATAATTCAGTAGCACCACGTCACCTCTGTGAAATATGGGTTCTGAGACCACTATTCGTGTAATATATATGCAGAGAGTATTGTGCTGTTCATTATCACTGTGGGAGTGGAGGGGGCTAGGTCTCAGTAGAGATGCTCATGAACCCCCACCCCCCCAACCTCTTCAGACGTATAAATAGCATATTTCATGGCTGTACCAGCATAAGCAGTCTATTCTATGCCCTCTTCATGTGCATTGGTTTTACAAAATAATTCAGGTTAGACTAGGATATAAGGGGATAGATTTGTGTGGTGAGCTAATGTCACATTAAAGAGACCCCGTGACAAAACGAGGTTCCCTGTCTAAAATCCTGATAAGATGCCACATGTGTTGAAGTAAATGGTGATTTTTTGTGTCACTTTCAGCGTACAGTGGAAATAACATAACATATGGTCTTTGCACTGTAGTAATAAACGTGCGACTTTGTTTTTTTAGTTTGCTTGTGCTGAGTATTAAGTGTCCAGTATTGGGTTATAGGGTCGATTTTATTTTTTACTACAGACCACTCTACCTTTATCAGAGCTTATATGGATCATACCCTTGGAGAATCAGATCATGCTGCAAGGTTATCTAAATGTTGGTGAAAAATTGAAAATTATGTGGCATGTTCTGTGGCAGTATTATTTTCATCCATTTGAGCTCGGAACAAGATTTGTTTGTTAAATAGGCACATTATGTGGTACATGCAGTGAATTCATACCTATGCGGTGAAAACTATAGCCATAGATTTGCTTAGATCCATAGACCCTCAGGCCCATTGTTTTATTCACAACTTGCGAATGGAAGGTAAAACACCATTAAACATACCGATTCCATTCGATGGCCATTGTTAGCTACGCTTTCATGAAAGCAGCTTCTTCAAGCGAACTCTTTCAAAATAAATATGTAACGTAAAAATACATAAAGAGTCACATGTACCATCTTGGGTTCGGTAGACATTTACAAACTACTCAGCCTTCGGTCTTGTGGTGCATAATGTCGCCAAACCCCTCGATGACAATATTGGGCCATATGACAACAGTTTAAAAATCCGGGCTACGTAGAGAAACCTTATTCAGTAAAGAATTGCGTGCACTCTGGTAATCCCCCCCTCCCCAACCCCCTCTCTCTCAGACACACTCTCTCTCACACACATATATAAAACAGATATATATATATATACATATATATATATATGTGTGTGTGTATGTGTGCGTGTGTGTATATATATATATATATATATATATACCCGTATATATAAAACAAACACAAAACATACATATATTCTGTATGTGGTTACTTGTGTGTATAGACAAAACATCTACATGTGTGTCTTTGCGCGTGGGTCTGTTTCTTTTCTCTAGTAGCATAAAATACGTACAAAAATCCTTTTAATGGGTTCGAAAACCTGGACCATTTACTTTAAACCCACTTCGACTACAGCCAGGATAAGAGTCACTTCTTACTTCGAACTTATGAAATGATCACTTTATTGAGGCACCTTCAGCTAAAGCGGCAAAGTTACACTCTCGCTGCTGCTGTGTGCTGTTAGTACAATACACGGATTACCGTGAACCTCGGCATTGGAAACAGCTGCTACGTAGGCGGGCGTTGTGTATGTGTTACCTGTGTGCGGTTGTGTTGAACCCTGAGATGCCCTACCACAGTCTGAGACAACCGGAGATGCAGAACACCGTTTCAGGTTGTATTGATATGAAATTCAACACCCAGCCGTTCACCCATGCAGTCCTTTGTCCGTCCGCCCGTCTGTTCATCCGCTCCCCTGCCCGTCCGTTCATTCATTCATCCACAGAGGCGCATACACATGCTCATTCACATTCATCCATACACATGCGTACACATAAACATTCATTCATCCACAGAGGCGCAAACACATTCACATACGTACACATACACATTTATTCATCCACAGAGGCGCAAACACCCTTTCACATACGTAAACATATACATTCATCCGTAGAAGCGCAAACAGATTCACATACGTAAACATAAACATTCATTCATCCACAGAAGCGCAAACACATTCACATACGTAAACGTACACATTCATTCATCCACAGAGGCGCAAACACATACGCATTCACACACGTACATATACACATTCATTCATCCACAGAAGCGCAAACACATTCACAAACGTAAACGTACACATTCATTGATCCACAGAGGCGCAAACACATACACATACGTAAACGTACCCATTCATTCACCCACAGAAGCGCAAACACATGCAGGACAGCAAACCACCACAGATGCCCATTGAAGTCCCAAGGACGCAGAAGACGTGTCCGGGTACAACGCGCAGTGCCAGCAGCAGCTGCGAAGGCCGCCCTCGAGCAGACCCTGGGCCCCGAGGAGGCCCCGACCTCTCTGGTGTTTCAGGGGCCACCCTTGGAAGCAGGCGGGCCCCCTGTGCACCGCACCCGCAGCTGCAGCTGCGGTGTGTGACACGGGGAGCCCATACCTGCAAGCAGCGACCTCTAGCCGTGTGGCATGTTGTAATTGAATGCATAAGGACAGAGATACTGGATATTTGGCCTAAGAGGTAAATACTACTGGTTAAGGGTTGTGCGCCCAATCAGAGGCGCGTATCGTATAATTCGTTGATAATGATACGTACTACTGTGTGTGTGTGTGTGTAGGGGGAGATAAGGGGGGGGGGGGGCGTCGCTGCTCCACTGATGCCAGGGTGGGGGCGGGCTGCCGCGAGCCTGGCTCGTCAGGTACTTGTAACGGGGGCATTTGGTGGGATGGGGCGATGGAGGCATGACAGCACTTATCTGTGATTATTTCAAGCTGACAAACACTGTGCCCTGACACCCCTCCACCTCTCAGGGCGGCGAGATAAGGAGATACTCTGAGAAGGGTGAGGCGCGTCGGCGGGGGGTCTGAAGTGCAGGCACATCGGGGTGAGGCCCAGTGCAACTGTATTTTACATAGCGCCTACTACCCCTGACGAGGTGTGGAAGTGTTGCAGAGGTATGCCATGCAGCCACGCTGGGGTGAGTTGCAGTGTGGGCACTAAAGTTTTGACATGCAGGCACGCAGGGGTGAGGTGCAGTGTGGGGTAGGTATGGCACCCGGGCACCCCGGGGTGAGGTACGTTGTTAGGATTAAAGGGCTGACGTTCTGGTATGTCGGGGCGACGTGCTGTGTGGGGCAGGCGTGACATGCAGGCCACTGACACACACAGAGGGGTGAGGTGAGTCTGTGTGGGGGGCAGGGCGTGGGCAGGACGTACAGACACCCAGGGAGAAGTGCGGTGCGGTGGGGTAATTCACAGTGATGCCCCCTCTTTTCTCACGGGAATTCCTGGGTACCTTAGGAGGAGAGCAGCAAAGAACTACTGGGGGGCACATGTCACAGCGGGAGTGGGGACATCTCAACGTAAAGGCGCCCTTCCAGACCCCTAAAAATGTCAGGGAGAGGAGTAGGCCATGCCCCGCAGGTGCACACTGGTGAGATGTCTCTCTGCGGGGTCTGTCTGCACCAGCAGTGGAGCCCTCGAGCTGCAAGGCGTGGGGGGAAGGTGAGGTGCGAAGCTTCAGGGCGCTACCTACCTTGGCAGAGGCGCGAGATCACGAGGATTGGAGCCCTGGGGCTCAAGGGGCCAGTGTGTCCTTCAGGGGCAATAGAGCCACGCCGGCTCCGCCTGCCACTCTGGGTTCTGGTGCCGGCCTGTGCCTGTGCCTGGGCCTGTGTCTCATTGGCCTTTTCAGAGCCAGGCACCCCTGGCTCTGACCTGGTGCTGCTGGTCTCCGAGTGAGCCTCAGTCCTGGCTGCCGGTCCCCGGGAATATCCTGGTTCAGTCCAGTCCTGGACCTGTGCAAGTCCTCGGGAGACCTCTTGGTTCCGCCGGTTTTGAACCTGCTGCTGGTCCTCGGGAACCCCCTGGTTCCTGCAGGGACCCCCTGTTTCAGCCCGGTCCTAGCAGTCTTGATCCAGGGCCCCAGGAGACTCGTTGGTTCAGCCCTGGTCCTGCCAGTCTGGAGCCTGCTGCTGGTCCTGGAGAATCTTCTGGTTCAGTCAGGGACCGCCAGGTTCAGCCCGGCCCTGACAGTCTTGGACCTGCAGCAGGTCCCCCGCAGGATCCGTGGTTCAGCCCTGGTTGGGCGAGTCTTGAACCTGCTGCTGTTCCTGGAGGACCTCCTGGTTCATTCGGTAGCCTCCTGGTTTGGTGCGTCCTGGCAGACTCGGACCGGCTGCTGGCCCAGGAGACCCCTTGGTTCAGCCCTGGTTCTGCGAGTCTCGGACCTCGCGCTGCCCCCTGGCGCCCCCTGGTTTGGCACTGGTGTGGTCAGTCTCTGCGCCGCGCAGGAGCCCCCTTTGCCAGGGCGCAGGAGGTGTCAGTGCCCAGCACCAGTCGGCAGCTCTACCTCTTCGGGACGCTCGGCCGCGGATCCCCGGCCACCCCCGCCTCCAGGCCTGTTCCCTCTCTTCCCTCCTCCCCTCGCTGGCTGGGCTCTCCCCCCTATCACGTGGGGAGCCCTATCTGTTGCACCATCAGCCGGCGCCAGGCATCACTCCTGCTAAAAAACCCACAGCAGCCAAAGTCCAGCGAGTGCCCTGCTGGAAACTCAAATATGTATCTAAGGCTGCGCAGGGAGTCCATGCAGGTGCCCCCCACCTCTCTGCGAGGGCAAGGGACTGGGCAAGCTGGGTATGCCCTACCTCGCACGTGCCAGCATCAGGGGCAACTGACGGGATACACTGGTGCCAACTTCACGGGACGGACAAGCTAGGATGTAACCAGAGGTCGAAGTTGGAGGGATCGACAGGGAACGTCGTTCCAAAGCTTTTTTTAATTTTGCCGATTCAGTTCCCATTCTTTTATTTAGAATACATGCCATTCCTCACCCCGTGGATGTCAATCTTTGTTTGCCTAAGGCTGGAATAAAAGTATAGGGGTGGAGGGGTATGCCCCGCCAAGACAGAGAGCCAAGAAGAAGCAAGGCTTCTAGCTCTGGTGTCTCTTTTCAGCCCCCCCTCCCCTCCTCAGCCCTGCCCCCACACGCACTGAACCTGCCCCCACTGCACTCAGCCTCACAGCTCCCATCGTCTGCACTTCGACCACAGGATGTACCCTGCCCTCATACGTGCCAACATCAAGGACAAGGGGCGGGACAAGCTGGGTGCCCCCTGCCCTCACGCATTCCAACATCCGGAGACACCCAGAGGGGCGACAGCATTCTCTCATGGGAGAGAGGGATATCTTAGGAGGAATAAATAAGAATATCCTTCTGAAGACACTTGACATATGTGCACATTATTGGTATTTCAGGTTAGGGTGGGTCTGTGCTCCTCGCCTAGCGTCTGCAGTGATCTGAGGGTCAGTGTTCTAATGTCATCAAGGTCAACTCAGCCTTCCATCCTTCTGAGATCGGTAAATTCTGAATGTAACACCTGATGAATATATGAGGTGCTATACAAAAAAATCAAGTTAAGATCACCACTCCCCTGGTGCAGTTCAGTTT
Organism: Pleurodeles waltl; assembly: GCF_031143425.1. Lineage (NCBI taxonomy): Eukaryota > Metazoa > Chordata > Amphibia > Caudata > Salamandridae > Pleurodeles > Pleurodeles waltl. The sequence goes on from NC_090444.1 coordinate 1,755,935,671, forward strand.
TAAAATGCAATTCCTCATCCTTCGGGTGCAAAAAAAGCAAGGGCCGGTGGAATTTCAGTTATGGAGGAGCAAACGGAGTTTCCGTAATTCTGCATTACTCTTTGATGAGGAATTAGTGATAATAACACCAATTGTTAGGGGAAATTCTCCAGTGGAGGCACATTTAGCTTGCTATTCGTGCTGTCCTGTATTTAGCTCTATTTCTTAGGACAAAATGCATCCTTGCGCCCATTTTTGCGCTTAGAAATAGTGTTAAAAGCAAAATTACTCTACTGATATAATTATGGAGAATCTCAACTAATTCTGAGATAATTCTGCATGATTACACTGCAAGGAATTACAGGAGTTACTCCACCTTTAAAATATCTTTTTGGGGGCTCTCAAGTCTTGGCACATATAGGTGCATGCTTTCTTCTCCAAGTGCACAGACATCTGAAACCTCACCCATTGTGCGTGAGCCTCACGCCTTCAATCACTCAATGTTGACTTCTATCATTTTTCATAGAATCTTAAACCTGGTACCCCCAGTGTTCCTGTTGAAACATGAGCTTTGCCGCCATCCCTCCAGTTTATTTCACGTGCGTCGGGTGGCCCGGGTCTCTGTGTGGCCGCCACCTACATCCCGAGAGGTCGGGTGCACCCGACACTCATTCCAAGCTCATGCTTTGGAAGTGTTTTTGGTAAATGATTTAAGGGGGTGGAAACCAGGCTCTGGGTTTTAATGTGGAACTGTAATAGTAACACCGAGCCTAGAGCGGTCAGGAGCAGTGAGGGCTCTTTCTGGGAGGATGAGGCGGGGGCTATGGAATGGGGCGGTCAGTGGGCCCACAGAGCCTATAGGTGGGTGGTGAAGACAAAGTGACGCGTATGTTGCACATTTCAGCCAACAGGTGAAGGCTGACGGGCAAGAGATGGGTTAATCAAAAATGAGAGGATGGGGGGGAGCGGTGAACTAGAGGTCAGAGGTGGGCACGAGAGGCGAGAGACGCAGCAGAGTGGGGAATGGGCAGGAGAGTGGAGATTGAACAGGAGGATGGGGTTTGAGCAGGGAAATGGTGAATGGGCAGGATAATGGTGAATGAATGGGCAGGAGAGTGTTGGGTTGGAGAGTGGTGAATAGACAGGAGAGTGGTGAATAGTGAATGGGCAGGAGAATGGTGAATGAATGGGCAGGAGAGTGTTGGGTTGGAGAGTGGTGAATAGACAGGAGAGTGGTGAATGGGCAGGAGAATGGTGAATGGGCCGGAGAGTGTTGGGCAGCAGATGTGTTAATGGTTAGGAGAGTGGTGACTGGGCAGGAGAGCGGAGAACGGGCAGGAGAGTGGTGACTGGGCAGGAGAGTAGAGAACGGGCAGGAGTGGATCAGGGGTGGGAGACTGGAGAATGGGCAGAGCTAGAGACCAGCGGATAAGTGCGCACGGCCTGTGCCGAGAGGGAAAGAGGCATCTGGGCAGAGACGGCAGCCGGCGGGAGCTGCAGGTAGGAGGGGGTGCCTGGGTGTGGAGGTCACCGGAGGGTGGGGGAGTTCGAGGAGAGGTGAGAGCGGCGGGGGGTGAGGGGAACAGGCCAGTCAGTGGGGAGGGCAGGGGGCTGCGAGAGGGGCGAATGGGGCAGAGGGCAGGCAGGAGCTGCACCCCGTGGTGACTCGCTGACCTGGCCCCCGAGGGCCAGTGCATCCAGGCCGCCCTCAGACCGGGCCTGACCTCGGTGGGGGTCACCGGGGACCCCCCAGGCACTGACTGGGGGCAGCTGTGTGTAACGGGAGAGTCCGCGGCTGTGCCAGGCACCACAGGCGCAGGGGGCGGCAGGAGAGCATCCATCACTTCTCCCAGGGCATTGTGTAAAGCGTGGCACCTCCCAGGCCTGAGCCTCTTGGCGCTGCACCTCGCATTAAGCCCCTCCGTCCTGAATGCTTACATCCGGGTCATGCGAATAAGCAACTGGACACAGCGCGGGGCGAGTCGCTGGATGAATGGATGAATGTGCGGGGAGCGGCGCAGGAGAACCGACAACGTGATGAAGGAGGCGGCGATTAATCAGTTTTCTCCCGACTGCCCGGGAACGTATCGGCGACTGACGAGTATCTTCGATATAAAGAGCGAGGACCACAGTTTTCTGGGGAGCGATGAAGTGAAGGATCTCTGGGGCGAAGAGGCTCCAGGCACAGGGTCCGGGTTTAACACACACCGGTGCGAGTGGTGCCCCTGGGTGCCCCTGTGCCCTCTCCAGCACATCCTGGGTGCCCCCTCCAGCACAGCCCTGCGCACCCCCCTCCCCAGCACAGCCCTGCTCCCTCCCCCCACCCCTCCAGCACAGCCTTGCTCCCCCCCCCCCAGCACAGCCCTGCTCCCCCCCCCCTCCAGCACAGCCCTGCTCCCCCCCCCTCCAGCACAGCCCTGCTCCACCCCCCCTCCAGCACAGCCCTGCTCCCCCCCAGCACAGCCCTGCGCACCCCCCCCCAGCACAGCCCTGCTCCCCCCCTCCAGCACAGCCCTGCTCCACCCCCCCAGCACAGCACTGCTCCCTCCCCCCCACCCCTCCAGCACAGCCCTGCCCCCCCAGCACAGCCCTGCTCCCCCCCCAGCACAGCCCTGCTCCCTCCCCCCCACCCCTCCAGCACAGCCCTGCTCCCCCCCCCCCCAGCACAGCCCTGCGCACCCCCCCCAGCACAGCCCTGCTCCCCCCCAGCACAGCCCTGCGCACCCCCCCCCAGCACAGCCCTGCTCCCCCCCCCCCTCCAGCACAGCTCTGCTCCCCCCCCCCCCCCCCCTCCAGCACAGCCCTGCTCCACCCCCCACCCCTCTCCAGCACAGCCCTGGGTATGTGGCAGTGCGAGAACATGTAAAGTGCATGTGAGGCCTCTCACACTCGCCGACGAGGCACAAACTACACCCTAGTGGATGGTTAACGCACCGCACTCTGCTCCACAGTACATTGGCAGGCACCAGCTTTTGCGGTTTTATATAGCGCTAACTCGACCCGAAGGCATTGGAGCGCTTTACACCAGCACCGGTTACATTACACAAGGACACGTTGGTTTATTTGTAGGCTGGGGGATGAAGTGATGTGCCCAGAATCACAGGATGTTGAGCCCACGCCGAGGCTACAACCTGGTCCCCCAGCTCCAAGGTCGGCAGCTCTGGCCTGTCTCCCTTTCATGTCATGAACATGGACACTTCTTAGAGAGGTGGTGCTGTCCTCATATGTACCTCATGACGCATGGGCTGGAATTGGACACGTGATGACCAGATCTTGAGAACCGAAAACCGGGATATTTCACAGAAATAGAAGAAGGACTACAATTTTATGTCAATTTAGCGGCGCGGAATGACGGCTCTCGCCAATATAGGAACACAGAAGAGTCAATATGAAAAGAAATAAAACGCAATTTTTAAAACCAGCACCCGATCTGGTAATCAAATTGCATACTTAAAACAGATGCTAACTGCACAGCTTTAGAACACCTGAAAATTGCCTTCCACTGTTTTCAGCCGACCTCTTCTAAAAACCGGGACATGAGCCAAATTTGCCGAAATCTGGACCGGTGATGCGCCGATACGTTCCCGGGCAGTCGGGAGATAACCGGTGAAAAACGGGGACTGTCCCGGCACATCCGGGACGTCTGGTCACCCTAATTGCAGGGGATGTTGTGCCCGCTGCTTGCAGGTGAGGATGCGTGTGCACGTGTATAGGTGAGGATGCTTGTGCACGTGCAGGCAAGTATGCCAACACTGCCAGTCTGTGGAAGGAAACATCTCTGCCCGCCGCACGGCCACCTTTAAAAGGCTGTGACCTCTTAGCAGTAACACCGTAATCAAAAGAAGGGCGGTACTACCACTAACATAGCGCTTCCTGCAGTCATACCGTTTCCAGGCGCTTTCAAATAATAGTCGTACCAGTCACAGTGCAAATGTAATGCCCTTTTGAAAATGTTCGTGACCCGCCCCAATGCCAGTCTACTTATTGGCACATCGCGTAACATAGATTTTGGGGTGTTCTGCGCATCTGGGATTATGAAATGTGAAAAAACTGGGGAAACCGTGTATCCTTCTGTTCAGAAATTAAAGATGGTGATGGCGTGGCTAACATGTGTGGGTCCGGTTCACCTGAGAGCACACCTGTTGGTTTAGTGTGGGTAGCGCCGTGATACGAACACGATGGGTGTAGGTCCATTAAGCCCCTATGGAAGATAAAAGCGGCGAATGGGCTTTCTGTTATCAAATCCACGACTGAAATAAAGCGTAATGGATGAGTGGATGAATGAATGAGTCGTTTCTTTTGAATTACGATGGATGGGGGCATGCTCGCCCACGCTCTCTGCGCATATCGTGTCACGACAACGCGGACGCGTGGCTTTCGACTGCAGTTCGCGGTAACGAGGCGGAGCCAGATCAAGGGGTATCAGCTGAACACGTATATTGTATTGGTAATTGTATTTATATAGCGCCTACTACCCCTGACATTGAAGCGCTTTTTTTCGTCGAGTAGCACGCTACTCCGAATGTTTCTGGGACTGACTTTGCACTTTATAAAGATATGTTTATACCAAATATTGTGCCTTAAAGCGGTTCCAAGGACAATAAACAACTCGGGCAATGGGATGAAGAAACGTATTGTTTTGTAAATTACCAGTTCAGACAGGCGCTGTGCCAAATAAACAATTTTGAGATTCTCTCAACCCATGAACCGCCTAGAAGCAGCCTGGAGGTTTCATGGCTACCACGTCACTAATGCAAGAAACACGTTATTTTATTTTGTATTTTTGTTTAATTCACAGGACTGCGAGGTCCTGTGCACTGCACGCACGTTTGACGTCCAGTCCTCCCACGGATCGGACAATGTGTTTCTAGGATCGGCCCCCATTCATCCATTTAACATTCTATAACCTACTTGGACGCGAGAGCACGCACGCGGCGGCGAGGTGCAGTGTGAGCTCTAAAGCCATAGTTGTGAAATGTCCCATACACCAGGAGCAGGACATCGTGTCTCTCCATATACTATATTGCGTTTCATACATCGGGGCTGCTTTGGGCGCCTGCCTGGAGTTTTCTTGGGTTCCACCTGACCATAGCAAGAATATTTCATATTTTAAAATGAATTTAGTTTTTTTTTAAGGAATCCACACATCTGTGAGGCTTACCCCCGGAGCATTCGAGCGCACGTGTCTCCCATCCCTCCCGCAGATCAGAGTATATATATATATATATATATATATATATATATATAGTGTCCAGACGTCCGCTTTTGTTCATTTTAAGTAAATGTCCCGGTTTTTGGGGCAAGGGTCAGGTCAACCTGTGAAAGCTATGTTAATTTTAAATAAATGTCCCGGTTTTTTGGGACAAAGGTCAGGTCAAGCGGGCAGGCAGAAGTGAAATGTGTGCTCTCCCTTCACATGCAGGTCTGGAGTCCCAAATGATTGACAAAGTAATTTATTGGTTTAAATACACACAGATGTAAAAGAGAGACTAAGGGCTTTAGTCCTACTTTTATGTCTGACCTGTCCCAGTTTTTTCTTTTCAAAATCTGGTCACTAATATATATATATATATATATATATATATATATATATATATATATATATATATAATATACCCGTCATGTGTTTAATAAACGGTTCCCTTTTATCCGTTTGACATTATATGACAAGTGGGACCCATAAGAGGGTCTTATGGGGCAGTGGAAAGGGAGACGAATGCGGTTTGGTAGGGGTACTACCTGAGACAAAACAATATATTATAAAATAACAAACATTTTGATGACTTTCAAAACAGAGAGGGGGAAATCTTGTGTGCGTTTTTGTATGTGTTTGTAGAACTCCGACAGACACCTCACCTCACTGACTGAAATCACTTGTGCCCAACTATTCACAAAAAATACATTTATTAGGGAGGTGTAACACCCGAAGCTCCCCCTCCCCCCTGAAGCTACGCTCCTGCTGGTGGTATTACTTTCGACCAGACGTGATAGACCTAAATTACAGCGGATAGGCATGCTGTCTTTGATTAATTGATCGATTCATCCATTCATCCAATTACTTTCTTTTCTATTGCCGCTCTTAAATAACATTTTGCTTTATATAGCGCTTGTTAAAGCGGTCTGCCCTATCGAATCGCTTCAAACCACAGGTGATACCATTAACCAATTTATTGTGCCTTAATACGCCCACCTTAGAAGACAAAATGCGAAGTCGACCTAGCAGAGCAAATTCTTAATCGTCAGTTTGAGAAAAGTGCTTAGAAACAATTTTACCATAAATAAAAGGACAGTCCAGTTGTAATAGTTTTTTTTCTCACAGGGCCTGCCCGAACTAGCAATTTACAAAACAATATTATGCTCCCTGTTAACAGCCCCCCACCCCCGCCCGTTCATTCCCCTTTCGCGAGTGGTTTATTGTCCTCAGAACCGCTTCAAAGCACTGTATTCTTTATAGACATAGTTGAACCAAGTACCGCAGGGTAAGTGCTAGAAACGAACGAGCTAAACTGAGGCCCCCTGTGGTGGCTCCGCCTCGTTATCGCGAGCTGCGTTGTCGTGACATGATATATGGAGAGACCATAGCGAGCAGGACCCTTAAGAACTGCGTGTTTGTGTTTGGCCTCATTACTTTTCAAACCAATCACTTCAGTACTTGGGCTCCGAACCCCCTAAAGAGGCGGTGGGGGTGGTTTGGGGGGGGGGGGGTGGGGGGGGCTCCTGGAAAAACAGGCAGCTGACACGGAGATATCGCCTGATGTACAAAGGCAATGTACAGAACATGTCACATCGCACACGGTACTGCCCCCAAGGGTAGGAACACAGCTCCCGCGTCGGCATCAGAAGGATGAAAGGCGGCCGCACTTACACCACAACATTTTGTGTTGATTGTGTCACCTGTGAATGCTAGTCTGGTGGGTTTCGAGCCTGCGGCCGCTGGGGCGTCTACTAGGGGTATCTGAGCCCAGTGGACCGCCCACGTCCCTAGGTGATGTGCACGTGAACAGATACATAAACACCCAATCGGGCGAATAAGGAGCTGTTCGTGGATGAATGATTTATAGATGAATGAGTTGATACATGACAGACCTTGGGAGGAAGAAACAAGTAGAAAGTAACGCTCTGCGTCCAGTGAACGGCGAGTGCTCGACGGCGGACTGCGGTGGAAACAGAAACATTCAAGGAACAACGTTTAGTGAATGAGAAAACCGTGAGATGCCGTCTTAAACCCCCAGAAGTACGTGAGGTGTGTGCGGGGGCCGAGGCGGAACGGAAACAACCGTGCTACGTTGTAAACACCAAGCCGGTGCGAATATGCAAAACAAAGCGTTGTGGTGCCTTACGTTTAGAGACGAAACAGGCTCATACCCGACTCCTTCCTTTGACCACTCGTGTGATCCTGGGCAGACCCACCTGTGTCTGTCTGCTGCCTCTGGGTGTGGGTAGGTACACTGGGTGAGAGGTGTGAATACGTATGGTGGTACCTCAGTTCTCGGCCTTCCGTGGGTGTCCGAGGGTTACCCTCGCCCCAGTGACCCTCAGAGGGTACCTCTGCATGTTTAGGTCGCAGGGTCAGGGCTGCTGGCCCACAGCACTTCAAGGGGCCCCTCAATACTTCGGGGAGGGGGGCTATTCGGCCCACAGAAAATCAATATTTCCGAGATGTGGAGGATTGAGGGGTCCTTTATAACATTCAGCAGGGGACCCTGTCATCTTGCGTCCCAGCACTCCGGGATTGGGGCAGCCAAGGGTGTGGTGCACACAGTCACACAGCGTGGCACAAGTGGAAGCCGGGATTGTATCGAAGCATTCGCTCCCCAGGCCCGCACTTTAGAGACTCGAGGTGAAACGTGAGGTGTTCTCACCTGCATGAATGTGCACCTACAAACTTTCACCTGCAGCCACCAGGTGCTTCCACATCGAAGTAAGCATGCGTGGACGTCTTTTAAAGACCCCCCGCACCGCCCCCAACCCTGACAAAAGTGCCATTTCATCTCTTTCTACGGCGAGTGGTTGTTGCTTCACGGCGGCGAGTATTGGCATACTGTGGAAATACAAGGAGGGCACTGCGTCCAGCCGTCCTTGCCGGTGTGTGTGTGTGTGTGGTGTGTGTGTGGGGTGTCCGTGTGTGTCTGTGAGCATCCGTGCAAGCAACACCACCGCCCTGCACTAAAGAGACAACCCTTACGCTGTCCAAACTGCACGAACCACAGCAAGGCTTCTCCCATAGCGCTTCATTCCGCACTTCTGACGTTTCTAAGCGCCACAAAGGGTGACTATTTTTAAGATTTACAAAACAGCATTGCTAGTCGGCTATTTAAACAGAGAACGTTAAAGAATAGCGTCCAAGGCGGCAGGGAAGTGTAAAATGCCTTATTGCTTTTAATTTAATTAATACAATGATTGTGTGCAGTAAATTATACCTTTATTTTAAGTTTTTAAAAAGCCTCACATTGTTTACAGAATGATACCCAGAAAGGGACGGATACATCTGCCCACCGTCCTTCTGGTGCCCAGTCACCGCCAAGAGGAACAGAGTTTCAAACTGTGCCCCCTGCATGCCCAGCAGGCCCCGGGTTAGCCTTCTGCAGGCCTCGAGGACGGTGGGCGTCCCTTCCTATCATCGACCATTCGGTGCTAGGCCGCGGTTAAACACAAAGACTAGGGAAGGGAAAGGCGATCATACGCAAAGGCGAAAATACAGGAATGGTCTCGGGAAGAAGAATTAATAAAACACGAATGGAGAAAGGCAAATATTAAAAATTAAAAAATGACAAGAATAATATAGGAAAAAACGACAGAAAGATTGTAAGGGGAAAATAAATCAGAAGGAAAATAACAAACAAAGAAAGAATTATGAAATACAAACTAGAAAGAAACAAAATTAAATACACCGAAGGGAATCAAAGGAAAAAAAACAGAGAAATTAGAAAGCTGCAAAGGAAAACATAATTGATAAGTGGAAGGAAACAACAAAAGACGAGAAGAAGAAGTCGTAGAAAACACGAGAAGAAGTCGTAGAAAACAGGAGACCAGAAAAAAATAAGAATGAAAGAAAATAGATGGGAAATAGACAAAGGAACATAGAAAACTAAGAGGCGGGAGAGAAAAGAATGAAGTAAAACAGTCAACGGGAACGGAAGGCACAAAGAAACAAACAACAAGGAAATAAAACAGCGCGAATGAAAAAAGAAGCGAAAACTGGAACAAGCGGATCAGTAAGGTGGAAACGCGAAATAAAAAAAAATGCACATTTTGAAATAAACCAAACAAGCAATTCCGCCAATTCCCGTTTCACCAGACTTACCTTCACGGTTTAAAAAATACGCCAATAAGGCCCTTTCGGCGTAGAAGAATCTATTCGGCAAGTGTGCTCAAAATATATCCTTAAAGTGAAAGCAGTCAACACCGAGCGGAATTATAAATAGCGCCTTTTCTAAGCCACAGACCCGCAGCCTTCGGGCAACAAGGCCTCGGGGTCCGCGATGCAAAATATGAATTTGTCCGTCCCATACTGCGATTGTACTGCGACTCAACGCGATCTACCACTCACATGGGGCACTTAAGCTTATGACGGGGTCCTCTGAAATTAAACTGAATATATGGGCTGTGTGAATATGTGCCAGTATTTGCAGAATATATATATGTATATATATGCGGCTGGGTGTATATTTAATTTGCTCCGGAATCAAATGCGAATGCACGATTAAGCTTTGCTGTTAAAGGTCTGACCCCAGGGCAGGATAATATGTTTTAAAAATCAAACCACAGAGTGGGCCTGGGTGTGTAAGTGAAGCTTAAAGCGCCCAACACAAACAGTGGAGCGACCCACTCAGGCTCAGGGATCAGTCGTCTCTCAAGGGTCGCTCAGTAATGTGACCCTCCACCTGCAGCGGACCCTCCCTTGCCCCCGTACAAATAAATCTAGACAGAATCAGACAGACCTGCATCAAGGATGTACCCCCGGCGTCTCCTGCCCCCGGCGCTGTCCGATCGCACACAAACTCTTCAGCGTGCAGTGGGTTCAATTAAAGTGCCAACTCGTGACGAACACGGGCGAGGCGCTGGCGAGCAGCGACCAGCAAAGGCGCAGAACCCACAACAAAACAACGACAGACACCTTCCGAAGCTGGAGCCCCACGAGGCCCTTTGCAGAAGACGAGATGCCAACCTCATTTTTTCAAAATATCCGGCCCATGCTGAAATAAACTCACTTGAAGTTACTATAAACGTGCTTTTCCGTTCACATTTTCTGTCAGTCTGAGTGGGGCGGGGGTGAGCTTTAGCAATATGTACGTACGTTTTAAAGTAACACAATACACAAATGCACTGTAAATCAGTCGCACGCACTCTGGCGCTCTCACCAAGTTCGTTTCAGTGATTTGGTGCCGCTCTGAAGCGCATCGAGCGTTTACCGACCGACTCACGGCGCTTTACATTTGTACCTGTGACTAATGCTTGAAAGAAGTAGTAACGACTGGATTACTTACCAGTAATCTTCATTAATCGCAGTGTCAGTCTTCAGCACCATAATTACTCACTAGAGGTAATGCCTCCCCCAGGAGGCAGACAGGCTTAGGCCTTATTTGTTTAAAATACAGGGATACGAAAAATATAGTGGCTTATTCACCAAAGCATTCGTGAGTAAGCAAATGAGTACCGCTGAGTACCGTTTAGATACTCTTCGGTGACTGTGAATCATCCCTGAGCTTCCAACTTCCGGTCAGTAAAAGTGCAAGGAAGGCACAGTCCTTCCTATATGCTCCATCTACCTCTGACTATTCCACCCCTCTACACATTTTCGTCCAATGCCAGGTGTTTTTGGGCCAAGTTATAAAATCGTGCACAAGTGTGTAAAACAGTACAACAGGAGTACAACTCTATTTACTCCAAAAAGTCTTTGTGACTAGCCCATGTTATTTTTTTAGCAACTCCCTTTTAACGGGTGTTGGACGCGGCACGTTCTGGTTGGCTGTGGCAAGGGTCTAGCCAGGTAGAACCTGCCCCTCCCGTCAGGGGTGGGTGATTACACTCGCTGTATAACCTGCGCTCACCCTTGGGTAGCTTGGCACAGACCAATCAGGCTTATCACAGAGGCAATGTGTAAAGCAAGGGTGGGTGCAGCACTCCCCCACCACAACCATGCTGAGCCGCACAAACGAGACTTCGCACACCGTGCCAGTATGTACAAATTGTATTCACCACAACACATAGTCAACACAGCATGAGTATTATGGAAATCTGGGCACAAATCACTTTAGCAATAGAGTTCACAATATTCAGCCCAACTGTGTGTAACAATAGCAACAATATGTACAAGTGAGAAAACAATACTATCCCTCCCGCACTCTTGTGCAGTGCCAAATGTACCCAGGACAAGACCCAGGCTAGAGTTTACCAACGTTGATGTTACACTTAAATTCAGGGTGCATCCTGGTTCCCAACGCTAGCTGCAATAAGTACACACAAGGGTTGTAACGCTTTCACATAGCACTGCAGCATAGGCCACACTAGTAAATCATAATGCCAACCTGAGGAATTCCCTAGCAGAAGATTGTGACCATTCACACCACGATGCTGCCCTCGCATTTACCTGCACACATCTCTGCATATCCACTCTGCACTGCCGGGCAGTGCCACAGGTAGCAGTCAACTCATGCACACACACACACTCTTACGCATGCTCACCCTGCACCATAATGCAGTGGATGCCACTATGTTTGCAGGCACCCTGGGTCCCTAGCCACCCTCCTCCCACCAACCAGCTTCGACTGTCCTGCCCCACCACAAACCATAGATTGAGTCAACCTTCCCACTGGATATTAGGCCGCGAGCGGCCCTATTCACAATACGCAGGATCATGGGGACAAAATGGGAGGTGAGAAGGAAAGACAACAGCCGATCAGGCAACAATTAGCAAAGACACAGTTGGGCTCCCAGTAGGAGGATCACTCAGAGGTCTGCAACACACAGGCGCTGAGTCACTGGGGCGGCTCTTCAGCCACTGTGGCGCCCAGCCCCTTCAAAGTCAAAGAGTCAGCGTTACACAATAGTTAACAATTCTGGCATCTCTGGAACAGAGGTGCACCATCATGGCATGTTGCCTTGAGTCGCCCTCAACAATTTTGGTTTTAAACAATGAGTTACTAGGTCCGCACCCCCTTTAGAAGGAGGTGCTGCATCTGGTGCATAAAGACATGAGTTGCACCAGACAGTTACACTCCATAGTGAAAAGTGCTCTGTGCTGTACCGCCACAAAAATGAGGCACAACATCAGCCCGACCATACGATCACTCCAAAGACAATTCCTAATGTGGTACCTCCTCAGGAGGCTGCACTAGTCTGGTGAGTGATGACTTGAACTGCACCATACACTTCTTATACCTACCCTGCCCAGCCACCTACCACCTGGACCGTCTTGGGCAGCATGTGTGGAACGTAAGGCTGGCTCAGGGTTAGACCCCACATAGGGGCTGCCACCCTGAGTGCAGGTGCACTAGCGTCCCCACCAGCCCATCCAATGGGGCCTATCGGGCCTAAGACATGGTTGACAGGGTCTTCTAGGGGGTGGCATCCTTGCAGGCAGGTCGCTTCCTCCTCACTACTGCTCCGGTAAGTGCTGCCATTGTTTTGGGCTTGTATGGGGTTGTTTGGGCTTGTCTGGGCTTCTTGGCTTCTCCTCTCCCGGAAGGTTTGCACTGCTGCTTCCCCGCGGCCCGCCCCCTCCCTCCTCCTCAGAGCTCTTCCCGCTCCTGAAACCTCCTGCCCCCGCCCTCCGCACTCCCATTGAAGGTTTCCCTCCCTCCTCCCAGCGGCCACTTCTTCCCACCTCCCCTCTCATGCTGGCCGCAGCGCGAGGTTTGAAGCGACCTCTGACCCTGCATCCTTGCAGGCAGGTCGCTTTCTCCTCACCACTGCTCCAGTAAGTGCTGCCATTGTTTTGGGCTTGTTTGGGCTTGTCTGGGCTTGTTTGGGCTTGTTTGGGCTTCTTGGCTTCTCCTCTCCCTGAAGGTTCGCGCCGCTGCTTCCCCGCGGGCCCGCCCCCTCCCTCCCCCTCAGAGCTCTTCCCGCTCCGGAAACCTGCTGCCCCCACCCCCCGCACTCCCACTTCCGTCAAAAGATAGAAGAAATCCACAATAGCTTCAAACCCCAGACCCACCAGCTGACTACAAACACCCAAGAACCCAACGCTCCAAGCAACACCCACCTCCTCCACACCTGGACCCCCGTTAACATAGAGGACACCGCCACCACCATGGCCTCCATCCACTCCGGATTACCATCGGACCCCTGCCCACACCATATCTTCAATAAGGCAAACATCATCATCGCCCCCCACCTCTGCAAAACCATCAACAGCTCCTTCGAGTCAGCCACCTTCCCAGAAAGATGGAAGCACACAGAAATCAACGCCATGCTGAAGAAACCAAAGGCAGACCCAGACGACCGCAGGAACTACCGGCCGATCTCCCTCCTCCCCTTCCCAGCCAAGGTCATCGAAAAAATCATGAACAGCCAACTATCCCGGTTCCTGGAAGACAGCAAGGTACTCAACACCTCCCAATTCGGATTCCGCAGAAACCACAACACTGAGACTGCACTCATTGCTGCCACAGACGACATTAGGACCATGCTCGATGAAGGAGAAACAGCAGCACTCATCCTCCTGGACCTCCCCGCAGCTTTCGACATGGTATGTCATCACACTCTCTGCACACGCCTCCACAACGCTAGAATCCGCGGCAAGGCACTCGACTGGATCTCGTCATTTCTCTCAGGCAGAACCCAGAGAGTCCGCCTCCCACCGTTCCTGTCAGAAGCCTCCAGAATCATCTGTGGCGTTCCCCTAAGATCTTCGCTCAGCCCCACGCTCTTCAACGTTGCATGCCCCCCCTCGCCAACATCGCATGAACCCACCACATCAACATAGTTTCCTACGCAGACGACACTCAGCTCATCCTCTCCCTCACGAAAGACCCTACAACTGCAAAGAACAACCTCCACAACGGACTTCACGCCATCGCCAGCTGGATGGAATCAAGCCACCTCAAGTTAAACACAGACAAGACAGAAATCCTCATCTTTGGCACCAACCCCTCAACTTGGAATGACTCCTGGTGGCCCACCTCCCTAGGAACCGCGCCCTCACCCACCACCCACACACACACGCAACCTAGGCTTCATCTTGGACTCCATACTCAGCATGACTCAGCAGGTCAATGCCATCTCCTCTTCCTTGTACAACACTCTCCGCATGCTCCGCAAAATCTTCAAATGGATTCCCGTCGAAACCAGGTAAACTGTCACCCACGCCCTGGTCAGCAGCCGATTGGACTATGGAAATGCCTTAAATGCAGGAATAACAACCAAGCTCCTAACAAAGCTGCAAAGAATTCAAAACGCATCCGCCCGCCTCATTCTGGACATCCCACGCCGCGACCACGTTTCCCCCCACCTCAGAGACCTTCACTGGCTACCAGTATCAAAGAGGATCACCTTCAAACTCCTCATCCACGCACACAAGGCCCTCCACGACACAGGCCCAGCCTACCTCAACGACAGACTCACCTTCCACACCCCCACCTGCAATCTTCGCTCCGCCAGTCTCACCCTCGCCTACATCCTCCGCATCCGCTGCACCACCGCCGGAGGAAGATCCTTCTCTCACCTAGTCGCCAAGACTTGGAACTCCCTACCGCTCCACCTTCGCCAGACCCAAGACCTCTTGACATTCAGGAAACACCTCAAGACCAGTAGCTCCCCCCCCCCAGCGCCTTGAGACCCTAACGGGTGATTAGTGCGCTCTATAAATCCTTGATTGATTGATTGGCACGCAGAGTGCAACTCTCCCCTAGTAGCCAGGGCCATGCCTGCCCTGGTTATGTGGGGGTACCTTTTTTTGCAGGGTCCTCCTGGGTACAGCACCTCAACGATGCCCATACTCGTCCCTTCCTAACTTAGGTAGGAAGGGCATGTGCAAGTTCCCCATGCATACATAGGAGAAGTACCCAGAGTCCTAAGGTCACACACAGAGAATCAGCAAAGACTGGGAAACCCCCTCCCAAAAAAGTTTTAGAAAATTCCCCAAGAAGTGTCATGCCCAACACCAGGCCATCCTCTCCATTTCTGTATTTTATGAAAGCACAGGGAGCCAGCAGGTACCAATTGTCAATCATAGGCTTGTTTGGTATTTGTTCCTATAGCAAGATGGCGGCGCCCCAGTCTGCGCTGACAGTGGTCTTTAGCAGTGGCGTTTGTTCACAAAACATTCTCTATGTGTGGAACTAATTAAAGGTCTCTTTGAGATTGGAAGACACCGTACACTCTGCAGTTCGGCCTATCCCTTTTCTAAATGATTTCTTCAGGACCACGGCGGCCCTCTAGCCACTTGCAGCGCCAAGAGGCGACTTTCGTAATGAGGGTTATACATTAGGGTTGTGAGTGCCCATAATTTAACGTGTGTAACTAATTAATACAGAGTAGAGCTGAAGCAGTGAACAGTGGTGCCAGAACACCTACAATAGGAGGGCTGCGCCCCCCTGACTCCACTCCACCAAGGACACAGGGATTGTGGAAAACCCAAGCACAAGTGATTGAGTGATTGTTCCGAATGACTCAAACCCGGCACTGGGGAGAGTGGAAGGGAGCAGTGGGCAGTTAGTGTTACTTTCTGGGGTGCGTTCTAAGTGAATACATTGTGCCCGGGCATTATCATGCATATTCAAGAGATTCTGCAGCAAAATAGCCTGTTTATGCAACAACATTACAAGAAACAACCACAGAACTGCCAACTCTGACTTGATTAGGGAAACACATACTCTTAATTAATGTTCACCACATTAATGCAGACCTGAAGAACTGTAGAGTCTGCACAGGGATTGCCCCTGTGCTCTGAGCCTCCACACCCAAGCACACTGAGTGGGTCCAACTCTCCACTGCTGATTGGTCCATGTGACTGAAAACCATAGGGTCTATCCACTTAACCCTACTAGATCTGGGTAATAATAATATCTGAAGTATTTGGTCAGATAGTAGGAACAAATACCATCATAGGTAACATTCAATGAAGCAATGAATCGATCATTGAGTACACAATTTAATTGCTCCTTTGTCAAAACCTCTTTGGAAATCCCAACAACAAAGACAACTAATCTGATCGCAACAATCTTTTATATACACAAAGAAAAGATGTACACATCCAAACCAATTAGTACACCACATACATACAATACTTAACAATAAACATGAAACATTCAACAATAGACATAAAACATCAGTGATTTCGACAAAGGAGCAATTAAATTGTGTACTCAATGATGAGCCACTTGGTGAAGTGTTTCCTGAATGACATTTCCTATCAGCAGTGCACCCTTGACACACAGGTATACTTGAAGCCGGCCTTGGAGGAAGATATTGAGCTTTTATCCCAACTCCAAGCCTCAGGAATATTCTTGAATGACTCACAAAATGTCCATAAACTCTACTCCAAGAGACCTGAATTGACTACTTTCCCCTCTGCCTCCTTTTAGTTGACGTATGACTTTGGCCCCTCCCACCCTTGGGCCTGTCTCTACCCACTCTAAATAATTCTAGCTCCCCCGTTTTTTAATTCACGAAAAACTGCATCTTTATATAAATATCAACCATTTGTCTACAAATGGCTACAAACTTACTTTACAGGAGGGTATAAAACGTACTCCCTGAAGCGAACCTCAGGACAAGAGTCTAACCCCTTAACCTGCCCAGGCTTGAGTAGCAGAACCCTCCCTCTCCAGGGCACATCTAAAGGTGGCTCCATGTGTGATCCTTGGCAACCAGCAATTTGACTCCATCACCCCAAATGTGATAGCCCAGAGCTAGCTCCCCATTGGAGCTAGATGCCTGTTGAAAGTTGCCTGTTTCGTTCATGAAGGTGTTCACCTAACAACTCTCACTGAGTAGCTCAGAAGCTAACCCTCAGTGTAAATAGCAACCCCTTTACAGCGCTGAGCTACTGCAAATCGAGAACCCTGATTTTTTAACAAGCAGTGCTAAAGCCAATAGGAATGAGTTTCATGTGATAATGCATGCAGCATTACGTTAACACATGAGAGAGAAGCAATCTGGGATGATCTTAAAAACACAGTCGACCGAAATGGAGTTGCTGCACTACTTCTCTTGGACCTATCTTCAAAAAAGATCTAAAATCATCCACTCGCCCCCCTTCTCTTCCGAACCCTACCCCACAATAGCAGGGGCCCCCCAAGGATCAATCATCTCACCGTTGCTTTTCAACATCTACATGATATCTTTACAAGAACTGATCAATGATTTCCATCTCACATGCTACAACTATGCAGATGACACACAAATACTACTTAAATTAGAATGCCCCCAAAACATTGAAAACTCACACATTCTCAGTTGCCTCAGAGCCGTTGATCCGTGGATGACCTGGAGCCATCTCAAACTAAATACCTCCAAAACAGAAATACTCATATGTGGTGACTGGAAAAATTATGACCCTCTGTGCGTCTGGCCTGACGATCTAGGACCACCTCCTCAATTATCCAAGGAAGTGAAAAACCTAGGAATCACCATGGATTCCAAGTTAACTATGAATGCCCAAGTGGACAAATCCCCTTGAAGACTTTACGATGCATCTTCCCCCACCTCAGATTTCCACACAAGGTGTAAGCTACTATCTCGCTTGTACTATCCAAAATGGATTATACCAATGGCCTCTACCATGGATCATCTCGATCTATTATGAAAAAACTACAACGTATCCAGAATTCCGCAGCCAGGCTACTATTACATGTAAAGCCGCAAGCCCACATCTCCCCTGCCTTGAGAGCACTACACTGGTTACCCGTTGCCAGAAGATGCACTTTCAAGCTGCTTTATATCACCCACAAAGCTATACATGGAACAGGACCGCTTTTTATCAGAAACAAAATAACCAAATACATCCAACAAAGAAACCCCCGCTCAAGATTGGCACCCCGCCTTACAACACCACCATACAAGAAAAAGACTATAGGTGGTACATCCTTCTCCGTTCAAGCAGCCAAACTATGGAATTCATTACCCCCAACTATACGAGCCACAGATAACTTTCTTGTCTTCAGAAAACTACTCAAGAGTTGGCTCTTTCCTTCATAACCACCATATTCAAACAACTATAGACTGCATATGCCTATGTTGATAAATATTTTTTTCAGATTAGGTGTATATTTCTAGTTATGTATAGTTTCTTTAGAAAATATGTATCGCTACTATGTCATAACAATAAAATACACACACACTCTTTAAACCTGTTTGACTAAGTATATTTTACCCATGGTTCTAATTATGTATTGTATGTGCATATGTGTGTGTATTCATGTGTGTTTGTATGTGTGTGTGTATGTATATATATGTATATATATGTATGTGTATATGTTATTTCTGTGCTTGGCATGTTCGTGGGTCATTGCATGGCTACTGGGTGGGTTGTTATATACTAGATATCTATGAATTCCTGCTCTCATCTTATCACACTTATCTACGCATCATCATATGTCATGTCTCTATCAAACTATCCTCCATTCTCACTCTGACTCATCCCAAATCCTTTCTACTACTTTCATCTCCTAAACAACTCTGCCTAAGCTCTTCCCTCTGCTTCCACATCTAACTCACCAAACCTCACTCTACTACCATGACCTCCCACACAACCCTACTAAATTCTCCCGCATTTATCTCACCCTGCTACTATGCTCCCCCTAACCCTTCCACATACTCTTCCCTCCTCCATCCCCCTTTACTCATCCCAACCCTTTGGGTTGAGTAAATTAAGGATATACTCTCAATTAACGCTTCTGGATTTCTTTCCTCCCCCCCCCTCCATTACTCCAGTCAATCTAACTAACAAACTCTCATATCCGCGGCTCAAATTAACTCATAATAATACTAAAACTGTACTCATTATTTCCCGATACTAATCCATCACTAATTCTTGTTGGGTTCCAGAGTAGCGTGCTACTCACCGAAAAGCGCTTCGACGCCTCGTGAGGGGTAGTAAGCGCTATATAAATACGATTACAGTTACAATACAATACATGGGAAGGACCAGCAGAGAGAACAGAGAGAGCTATAGGTGTAAAATAGTACCCAAGTAGTTCAATGCAAGCACTCAGCTGGGGGTGGAAGGGTACACTCAAACAGCCAATGTCATTAGGATCCAGAGACCCCAGTCTGGGCCGTGCACCCCCTAAACTAAACCCAAACGAGACACTGACATGACAAGTAACTGTTTGTGGGTGAAGGTTGTGTTTATTACAAGCATGTGAAGAACACAACATAACATATATGTTGTAAGGGTCAAGTGGGATAAATACCATACGGCTAGCATTGAAATACGCCTGTCAAAATATAGAGTAACACAGACCAAGTGAATGAGTACATGTCTTAAAATCCAAGGAAAGCATACAAATTATTTACACAAACCCTCCAACATGAACACTCCAACACCGAGGCCTTTGACAGTCCTTCATCCCCTAAGGACCACACAGGTGGTACCACATGCATCTCTGAGGAGTGGTCCCAACTCAGTGTGCTCTTGTCTGTGTCCCCAGGGTTCCGCACCTCCAATACCAGGCTGTCTGAGGAGCTACAAGTAGTGCGACCAGGAGCTACAGCCCCATGCCCTCCACTGGTCGGTGTGTGGTGCACCCCATCCTCAGTGCTGCTCTAGGAATTATGAGCTGGAGGTCTCCTCTGTAGTTTAGAAGTAAACTTGGAAGTAGGTTTCTTGCCAAAGGTCCTGCACCCTCCCCACTACAGAAAAGAGATTTAGTAAATGCCCACATAACATCTATAATCAGCTCAGTTCCATCACCAGACAAATGCACCCCATCCCGATGAAACACGTGGTCACCTCTAATCAGTTTGTGAGGGATATTCCACAGATGCCCTGGACCTGGGCACAATTTCGACATCTCAGAGTTAAACCGCCTGACGGACACATTAATTATCCTAAACGTAATGCCACTACCTCAATTGCGAAGCTTTATCATGTGGGACCAAGCAATGACCGCACCTGGAAAACCTCAACCTAGGCAAGCACACTCCCTCAAGGTGGTTTCCCTACGTTTTTTGCGATCCAGTTTGACAAAGTCATTACAGCCCATGTGCACGATGACAAGATCTGGAAACTGGAGTCCACACACCGTCTGGTCTCCTTCACCAGTTGTTGAAACAGTGAAATCTGGAGACCTCCGATTTGCCACCACCTGAAGGAAATGCTTTGTGCACTTCCGACTGTGGTCTGCGGAGCAGTTGCAACCTGTATGCTTCCCGCCACACAAATGAATGGTCAAGGACCCACACCACCTTGGAAGACATTCTACTAAAAGACAGCTGTTGGACCTGGCCCATCATAGGGAATTTCCCTGAAACCTTTCAATATGGGGGAAAGTTTACAAGTCATTCTAGCTGCAATAATGAAATGCAGTGGAGCAGCCTCATAATGTTTACTATAATTGGATTCACAATGACAAACCCTTTCCAGTGCTAAAGGGGGCTCCATCAGCATTACCTTGGAAATGCCACTTCTAGAAAGTGTGCATTTTTAGGTTCTAAAACCCATTTTGTGTGGCTTTTTAATTCAGTCTCTTTCCTCTGGAGGCTGGGGCAAAACACATCTGTGCATTCCCCAGAAACAGCTATAAAACTTGGACAACTCCATGACAGACCTCTGCCATTTGATGGCCTGGCTGGATAGATTGGAGGGAGAGGTTTTGACACTTGACCTCTCAGAGCCAGACCATGGTCCCACTAAAGATTAAGATCTGCATGCCACGTCCCCATGGCAGACAGGACTGAAACTTAGGGGAGACATCTTCAAAGGCACACTTCAGTATAACTAGGGGTACCACACTTCAGCAACTTAGAGATACACCTGCAGGAACGCAGGTCAGAGACCCTGAATTGTGTGGTGCAAACAGCCAGAGGAATCTGCTGTGCACAGGGGTATTTACTACCCTGGCAAGAGACCTTGCACCTTTCCTGCATCGTGGCTGGCCTGGGCAAACTGTTTGCTGCAGTGTGGCACTTTGAAGCATGCTCTCCAAGGGCTTCTTGGCTTGCCCCCTATTCTTTGTGGAGGTATCAGGGGCATCAAAGACCTCTTGCGCGGGACCTACACAGATGTGGATGTGCCCTCATACTCATCCACGTCGTCTGCTGGATTCCACCAGGTAGCAGCAGTGTGAACGTAGAACTAAGTATTGCGCCCAATGTGCCTGATGCGGAGCCTTCAAAGTACTGCCCACATTCAAGGAGTGTGGTCCTTCATCTTGGGGCCATGACAACCATAAGCATCTGGTTGGTAGTGAGCAGATTCACCGGTTGCGGGACCCTGCGTAACTTTCTTTTGACGAGTTTGCCGCACTTCTCTAGTACAACACCCGAATGCATGCTCATTGTGTTTGGTGTCCGTGTCACTGGTTGGGGCCCTTAGAGGTGGGATAGTACTGCATTCTACCTTGTGCTGCATTGCTGAACTTGTGTCTCTGTGTGTGTCCAGATTTGTCTGGTAAAGCTCAAGTCATCGCACACCAGACACTGTGTCTCATTCCAGGGAGATATGGGATTGGAACTAATCATGTGTTCAGAATTGTCTGGTGCAACTCAAATCATTGTACACCAGATGTTGTGCCTCATTCCAAGGAGGCACAGCATTGATAACTTTTCATGTGCGAGCAGAATTGTCTGGTGCGACTCAGGTCTTCACACACCAGACATTTGGTCAGATGTATCAAAGTATTTTGCATTCGCAAACGGTGCGAATTGCAAAATTCCACCGTTTGCGGATGCAAAATAGTCTTTCAGAAACTATGAAAGGCATTCGCAGTGCAATTTTAAGGAATCTGAAAAAATAGCGAGTCCCTACAATTGCGACTCAATTTTGTGATTCACAAATAGGTAATTGCAAAATGAATGTATGAAGCATTCACGAATTGCGAATGGTTGCAACATGGGGTTTTTACATGTGCAATTTACCACCAACTCAAATCAGGTGGTAAAGAGGTGCAGCCTATCTAAAGAGGCCCAGAGTGCATCAGCCCTTTTCAACAATGGCTGCTCTCTACATCATGGCGAGGAAGGTGAGGAGACTGGAAGGCTTGAGGAGAGGGAGGTGGAGACAGGAGCATTTTTTCAGAGTGCGCATTACTTTGTTTGACCAGAGGAGGAGATTTATGACAAGTATAGGTTGAATTCTGCCATGATATTAGACCTAATAGCAGATTTGCAACCACAACTGCAAAGACACACACACAGAACCAATGCAATACCCACTCATGTGCAGGTGTTATGCTCCCTGCACCTCTTCTCCTCAGGAAGCTATTGAGGTAATCACAGCAGCTGGAGGTGTGCCCCAAAGTGCACTCTCACACTTCTTCCATGCATTCCTGAATGCAATGTTTTCTAAAAACAATGAGCACATCAAATTCCCTAACACCCCACAGGACTTGCAGCTCACAAAATTAAAGTTCTATCAGGTAGCCCAATTCCCACACGTCATTGGCTGCATTGATGGGGCACATTTCACAATCTGTCCACCATCTGACAATGAGTATATCTACAGAAATAGGAAATGTAGCCACTCCATGAATATACAGGTCATATGCAATGCGTCACACATCATCACAGATTTAGTGGCCAGATTCCCTGGTAGCACCCTTGACTACTATATATTCAGGCATATTGGAATCTACACACAGCTACTTAGTGGAGAGTTTGGAGAAGGATATCTACTTGGTAATTTAACACAGAACAACGTAACATAGTGCCCAGGTGAGATTAACAATGACTCAATATGCACTTCTGTCATTGTAGGAGGCTATGCAGTGTGGTCCTTCATCCTCACACCATACCTCAATCCTGGTACAGCAAGTGAACGGCGTTACAATGCGGCACATAGGAGGACGCGAAGTGTCATTGAGATGACCTTTGGCCTGCTGAAGAGTATCTTCCGATTCCTGCACCACAAAAGTGGCGGGGCAATAGGAGGACGCAAAGTGTCATTGAGATGACCTTTGGCCTGCTGAAGAGTAGCTTCCAATTCCTGCACCACAAAAGTGGTGGGGCGCAACAATACAGTCCAGACACCTGCTGCAAGATTGTGGCTACATGTGCTATGTTGCACAACATCGCAACATCGAGAGGCATACCCGTGGAACCCTCAGATACAGAGTCTGATGAGAATGATGACCCATTACCACCCTGTCACCCAGCAGATGGATCAAGAGCAACAGAAGGCAGACAAAGACGTGCAGAGATTACGCACAATTATTTTTGATGTAAGTAATGAAGAGACCATGTATTGTTCCTTATTGCTACAGGTATCACATTTATTGCCTTAACTTCAGGTCAAATATGTGAGCATACAACATAGGTAATCCGAAAGCACTATTCTGCACTTGAATCAAATACTTCACCATTAACATCATATCAGTAGTGCAGTCTCACAAAATAACAAGCCCAGGAACATGTCCCCATTACTTTTTGCAGCCATGCAATCCACTGGAAAGGTCAGTCAGCTCAGCAGCATCTTTTCTTGAGGGTTCTGAGACACCACTGTGTCTGGAACTGCGACATATATAGTCCATCACAGGGGCAGTCAGACTACTGAGGCTAGAGAGCTCCTCACTATCCCCACCACCCAGGTCACTGTTCCCAGCGTTCTAGGCTGTCAGCATGTTCTCCAATACACTGGTAACCTGCACCACTGCCCGTGCAACATCTCCATTGCAATGTGCCATTTCCATTTGCATGCCCACAGCACGTCGTGACAGCAAAGCTGTTGCATTGGTAGGGCGACTGACAGATCTGGTGAACCCATCCAATCTAGCCATCAATTGGTGATGGCACCTACGGTGGGTGACATGGTCCTGCTGCATTACTGTGCAGAGTTCCTTAATAGCATTCATCATCTCCCTTAGATTGTCTACTGTTGCTTTCTGTCCTTCCAGCACTGTTGCATTCAGCTGGCACATATTGTGATTGAGAGACACCAATCTCATGTGCATTCATTTCATGTGCTTTCATTGTAGGCACTGCACCTTCAACATTGATGCCTCCAGACCTACAAATAGAGATGGGCCCTCACCTTCCTCAGAGCTTTGTCTGACATCTCCTCTATGTCTCCTGAGGGGAGTTTTTTGGTGCTGGAAAAGGGACTGACGTCTGTGGGTACGACTATCCTCAGAAGGTGGTGTATGCAAATCTTCTGGCAAGTCATCGGACTCCGAATTAAACTCAGGGAGAGGTTACTCTGCTGCCCAGCATCTGGGTTGTGCAGATTTCATGGACACAGCATTGCCGACCTCAGAACGTGGCTGGCTTTCCTCATTTCCCCCAGTTTCTGTTTCTGGTGCATGTGGTGCAGGGTCATCTGCAACATCAATGAGCAGTATTTCAGTTACACATTACTTTTGCATGTCTCAGCTCACTGTTTTATTTTGAAGTAAATAGTTCCCCTGAAATGGTGTTTCTAATTGTTATCTGTCTGTGTGGGGATGCACAATGCTACAATGTTTGTTCTAGGTTCGCAGTTGGTTTATGGACTACCACTCCCATAATGCATTGTTGGGCTGAATGGAATGTGTGACATGGACTATTTTGAACAGTAAGTGCTGACATAGTTTTTCTCTGGGGGCAATTTTGCATGCACATATGGTGAGTCAAATGATTGTTATCCTTACCTTTGCTGGTGCCTCGTGTGGCTGAGGTGTCTATGTCGGTGACCCCAACTATGGCTTCAGGCTACAGAATTGACTTCACCATGTCCTGCAAGGGGGGTGGATGGTGTCTGCGTGGATGGTCCTCCGCCAGTGCTCCTTGTCTCCTTAAACCTGGTTGCTGCCCTCTCCTTTGCACGTGTACGTAAATTGTATCAGCGTTTGTGTATCCCCTCAATGGAGCATTGCACCACACACACCATGCTGATCTTTGACTAGCTATCACTTTCCGGGACATGGAGTGAGTTTTTACGAAAGAGCTTGTCATGGATCTTCACCACCTCTTCAGTGAGCACCTCCAGTTCCTGCTCATTGAACTTGTGCTTCCTCTTCGTGCCTCCAGTATCCTTGGCATTCCCCTCAGTGGCCGTGGTGAGTTTGGGTCCTGCCCGACACTCCTGACCGGCTCCCTGATGCTGTGCTCACTGTGTCTGGCTCAATCTTCTGGAAACTGCATGCCCTGACCCACTTCCTGTTTGTGAGGTAATCAAGCTGCTCCAGAATACAAAAATCGCAAATTGTGATTACCAAATTGCGATTCGCTATTCTACCGAATAACTATTTGGTAATCGCTATTTGCAAAATTTAGGTAATCGCAGACTATTTTGCTATTACGTTGTTATATCGCATTTTGCGAATTCCAAATAGAGATATGGTAAAAATCGCTATTTCGTAATCGCATATGCGGTGCTTCATACATATGGCCCTTAGTGCCCACACCAGGAGGGCACCGAAATTGGTAACTCTTCATGGGTGATCGGAATCGTCTGGTGTGACTCAAGTCATTGTGCACCGGATCTTGTGCTCACTTTCAGGGATGTGCATATTTGGTCACTCTTTGTGTGCATCCCGGATGCCTGGAGCAGGCCAAGTCATTGCGCCTCTGTTCCTGGGAGGCACGGAATTGGTAACTGTTTGTGGATTGGAGTGTCTGGCTTGGTGCACCTGTGAACAGCGTGTGTCCCGAGGTGACCCTCGCCCCATGCTTTGCAGACCGGTTCCTGCACCAGGAGGCTGGTATAGAGACCTCTGAGTGAACTTCCCGAGTTGTCGCCAAACCTCCATTTGTCGACTGCTGCCTGATCAGCCATTCTCTCTTTCGTCCCCCTCCTTTGCCCCACGATCCTTAATAAGTGTAACCACCGGCCATGAGTGGCCTAGTATCTGGGAAAAGGTTACTACATCTTTAGTCTCTGGGGGCGAGAATTGGTTGGAGGTAGGAGGAAGGTTTGGATCCAAGGGGTGTCTGCACGCTCATTGACAAATCACCTGCTGATTGTCAGGGCACCGCATTACGGTGCTGGAAACGAGTGTGTGTGAGTGCGTGTATACTAGCCTGCCCAATATCTGTGGCCCAGCATAGTGGTGCAGAGTGTGTGTGTGGGAGTGATTGCCTGGGATTGACCACACCACATGGCGGGGGTACCGTGCTCGTTGTTTACTATTACGGTTGACATTGAAGTTTACCTGTGTGGCCTAGCTGCTGAGCTATTTTAAAAGTGCTGAGATTCTCTGCATGTACACATTGCTGCTATCGTTGGGAACTGGGATGCATCCTATAACTGTTTGGTATTGAATTGGGGGTGATCACTAGGGTGGGTATCATGCTGCCAACATGTTTGCACCGCATGAGGGTGTGGGGAGGAAAAGTATTATTATACAGTTGGGCCTGGTACTACTAGTTATATTTCTAAATATGATTGATGCCCAGGTTTACATGATGTTCATGTTGTGTTAATTAATGTGTGTGTTGTAGAAGGCTGGCCCACTATCTAGTGTGCAAAACCGAGCACACTATGCAGAGGGTCTGGGCAACCACATGTTGGCTTCCAGAGGTAAAAATTAGACCACCTAATACTCCAACGTTTATGGTAGCTGGTCAAGCAGTTAGGCTAATCCAGGGGATGTGCTAAGTATTTGCTGTATTGACAAATCCAATCATGCTCCACACTCAAAGAATAACTCAAGACCAGAATTTATAAAAATACTTCAGACTTTTATATAATTTTTAAGATTAAGATCTTTAAGATGCGTTAAGTACTTTTTGAGTTATTACTTTTTGAAGTTTTAATAAAGTTAGTCCTTCTGTGTGTAATTACGCACCATTGCAATCAATGCACAGTCACCTTTAAAAATGTATTAAAAGTCGTACAATTGGGTTGACAGTCTCCTCTCTTCCAGGGTGGCCGGAGTGGTCAGTGGGCATACTGTGCTACCTCGAAAGCCTCAGGCGGCTCACTGTTCTGGCGGGAGCAACGTTGGAAAACCTTTTGGCACAGGCACCGGGCTACCTGGAGGGGCCACTTGGAAAAGGAGCTGATTTGCAGGTTTAAAGTGGGTGCTCCGGGGTCCTCTTGGGCTGTTGAGGTTGCAAGGGGTTGGGGACCTGGGGCACACAGCAGATCCCGTGATGCAAGGCTCAGGGCGACCAGGTGCAGGGCAAGTTGGAGAGCCAGGAGCTGTGTGCAATGGAGTACTTTGGAGCTGGAGGTGAGTCTCTTTTGAGGGCTGCTTATAGGACAACTGGGGCATTCTGGTTGGAGGTCCAGGGTGTTCCTTAAGTCCCACAACTAGGGCTTCCTCCTGATCCTTTTTCAGCTCTCAGGGAGCTGGTTTTCTGGTTGTCCTACGTCAGCTGGCCAGTACCCAGTGTATTGGTGTAACTCAGCCACTGGAGGGCACAGTGCCACCAAACTTGGTAAGCTTGTAGGTCACGCCTGGGCAGTCGTCAATGTGTCATCGGGCCTAGCTGCAACTTCTGGTTGCAGCGATATTGGGCATTTAGTGAAGTGACCCTGACCAGTTTGTTAGTTTCTGCTTGGGTTTTGAGTGGTGCCTACACTCAGAAGGGAGATCTGGGGTGATTCTTGAAGCCTGGAGGTCCCCTGGGTTTCTTGGGGTCGGTCCAGTGTCCAGCTCCTCCACAGCAGCGATTTTCGGGTCCTGGGTGCAGCAGGCAGGGTTTGACGCATTTTCTTGTGCAGCAGGTCCACAGTTCTCTTTCTTTGGATCTTCTTTGGTGCTAGTCTTCTTTGTCTTTTCCAATCTGACTTCTTGGTCTAGGGGAGCCCACTAAATACTAAATTTAGTGGGCGTTTTAGGGGGAACCTGGTAGTGTCCAATGGGAAACTTAGCCTTGGGTGGCTACACCCACTACAGCAATCACTTCCTATGGGAAGGGTCACTTCCCTAAACCTTATTGGTTATTTTCCTGCCATCCAACATGGAGGAAAATGAAGTGGAAGGTCTACTTCGCCTGCAAGCCCCTAGGGGTGGTGCATTCTCATGTGAGGCCACTCCTCCTACCCTTTGTGTTGTTTTCCACCTTGGCTCCCTCCACAAGTGGGGGTTTCCAAAGGGGGAGGCCATCTGCTGCTAGCAGCAGGCCTGGGGATTGCGTTTCAAGGGTGGTAGCCCTTTGAAGCTCACTGCCAGGGACGTGCACATTCCTGAGGGGGTGGGGTGTGTTAGCTCCTCCACCCAGGAAGGGCATTGTTTTACAAACCAGAGAGACAGGGCTCTCCCCCAGGTTTGTATATTGGCTATCTGGATGTGCAGGCTTGCTGGAACTAGTCAGCAACCATGCCTGGATAGTTAGTTTTTGCATGGCACCTCTAAGGTGATCCCTGCGTACATTTTATAATAAATCCAGTACTGGTACCAGTTTGGATTTATCATTCTATACCAAACAACCCAGGGTTCAGAGTAGCCATTATGTAGCTGGGAAACTCGTATTGACCAGTGTCCAGCACATATATTAAAATGGCTGCTCTGTTCACTCACTATGTCCCAGGTTTGGCAAGGACGCAGTGGGGGAATATTGCTCATGCAATTATGTCCTCACATATAGCATGGTGCACCCTGCCTTAGGGCTAGAAGGCCTGCTAGAGGGGTGACATACCCATAACATCTGCAGAGTAGGGTGGACCGGGCACACAGGGAGTGTGCTATGTCGAGTTTGTATTTAAGTTTGCACCAGGACACTCAGCCTGCTATGGCAGTGCTGGGTGCATCTGGATGCATAGCCCTAAAGGGTGGCACAATTAGTGCTGCTGCCCTTAGGGGCCTACCCTTAGTACCCCATGCCCTGGGTACCCAAGTATCTTTTACTAGGGACTTATAGTGGGAGCTAAAGGTGTTTCCAATTACTTTTACAATGTTTTAGGGAAAGAACACTGGTATTGGAAACCTGGTTAGCAGGATCCCAGTGACTCCAGTCCAAGCTGCATTCATAAACCAGGCAGAAAGTGTGTGTGTGTGTGGGGGGGGGGGGGAGAGCTACTGCAACAAGATGCCAGTTTCTCATATGTGTTGAATACAAACTTTATTTACATACACCTCGTGTGGGCTCTTTTGTGATGCTCCAGTCCAAATTGGTAGTGTAGTTTTGTTTGGGAGGGCTGTGCCAATGCTTTACGCATTGCCCCTGTGATAAGCTTGACTGCTCTGTGCCAGCCTACCTCTGCTAAGTGTGCCTGACTCAAAGTTGTAAATAGAACCTGTGGCATGGTGTTGAAGAAGATGTTTTTGAAACTTTGCAAACATTTGAAGTGCCAGGGAAAAAGTTACAGAATCTTTTCTAGCTGTTGGGATTTAACTAATTTTCATCTCCGAATGAACAGAATAAAATACAAAGACTTGCCAAAAAAAATGACCCTCTCTGGCTACACTGTGTAGTAGTTTGATGCTCCTGGTTTACCATGAAAAAGAGTTGCTTTCCTCTGTGGAGTCCTGCTCAAATTGAACTTCTGGCCTTGTCTCACTGAAAACCTTTGCCCACCAGGAAAGTTTCTATGTCCAAAGGTAAAACCTTGATCAAGACAAATCACCATATTTTCTCCAACCTCGTTCCACCGCATTTATATACTTGAGACATTGCCTAGATTCCAATCAACCACATCCAATTAACTTGCATTGACTTTTTACCTCATACTGTTTATTATTTTGTGTTTTCAATAACTCCTTATCCCAATACCCAAATGTTTAAAATTTGGGTATCATTTTTTTATCATGAAAGTTTATACATTTTGGCTAATTTGGTTTGGGATTTCTAAATTATGTAATGTTGTTTTGATAGTTTTGCACATTTACATGTACCATTTACCTAATAGGAATTAAATTATTTTGGCTTTATGAGACCTCAACCACAGGACACACCAAGTTTCCCCCCCTCTCTCCATCTCCATAGCTTAGAAGTGTGGTTTCCTGCACATTCATTTGACAAAGTGGTTTGACTGAAAGCAAATAAATATTACTCACAGAGTGCACTGCTTTTTAAAATAAAAATCAGCTACTGGAACTGTGTATCAGTGAGTCCCGGAATATTGGATCAGCCTGTGTGAAGTTCTTGGAGCATAAGGCAAAGTTGAGCAACACGCATCCTTAATTGTCTTCATTGCGAAAAACACAGGGTTGTTATCTATCAGGTTTAGTTTTCAGGCTGCAGTAGACCCTTGCGATGAGAAGGTGAGCTGAACACAGCCTGCCACCAAACAACCTATGGAGAGCCTGCCCAACTTCCTGGTAAGTTGTGAAAAACGTACATTGGTTAATTCAACTTAGTGTATGGTATTATCAATACTTACAATCGTGCTACCGTTTATGTACTTGTAATAACATTTAGAACTTGTGATCAACTGATATGTGTTGTGTGACTGTCATTTGGCTACTGTAGTTATTTGTTTGTTGTGGTTTGTAGTTGGCAACGTGCACCAGAAGATATTTTGGCACTGAGGAAACAGAACACTTTTACGATTGCCCATTTATTGTTTTAGTACATGGATTAAGCTAAAACAAGAATGGCAATGTTTTTAGGGATTTTCTAAATTTTAGCATATGTGTTCTGAGCAGATATATATATAAGGTACGAGAGTTTCACTCAGTAAGAGCAGCCACTACAAAAAGTCCCAGCCTCCTATCATAAATCATTTAGCCCTAGGGACTTAAAGGAGAAACAGATTAGTTGATTTGAGTAAGCGGCGTGGTTTATATCAATTAAAACAAAAAGGCATGAAGGTTTGTCTTTGATTATTTAGGACTTTTTGCACAAAAGAAAGAAATTGATAAAGAACCAATTTGTTCACAGGGCACCAACGCAATAAAACTAAAGCTAGGGAAAAGTGTTTGCTTTCCAGAATTAAAATGCCAGTGGAGTTCTGTAGCATTTGAATTTTGTGCACAACATGATGTGGAAAATCTAGGTAGAGGACATTGCAATAATCAATTTGGGCTGAAACGAAAGCACATGTTTGAGGGTTCATGGCTGAAAGATACAGGAATTGATCACTGAATTAATTTGGTTAGTCATACTAATTTGTGAATCAAACCTGAAATCCAAAGTCTTTAAAAAAGATTTGGACAGCTAAATTATCACCTGAAAACTCTGACCACAACTAGTAAATGCCAGAAAGAGAATAGTCCAAGAGGCCATAAGATTTCAGTATTATCTCAGTTCAATTTAAGGGGGTTATTCTAACTTTGGAGGAGTGTTAATCCGTCCCAAAAGTGACGGTAAAGTGACGGATATACCACCAGCCGTATTAGGAGTTCCATAGGATATAATGGACTCGTAATACGGCTGGTGGTAAATCCGTCACTTTTCCGTCACTTTTGGGACGGATTAACACCTCCTCCAAAGTTAGAATAACCCCCTAAATTTGTTGAAGCACATCCAACTTTCAACCGAGTTGAGACAGTCATGTAGGTTGAAGGCACAATGGGCTAAGTTATTCGAGATTTTAAAGACAATTTGAGAGTAAGCTGCACACATGAACAAAGTAAAACCAAATGATTGAATAAGGACAACCAGTGGAATCATATAAAGAATAAAAGGTGACAGGGAAAGAAAAGAATGCTAAACAACTCCATGTGGAAGCGATCTAGTGGTGGATGTAAAAGAATTTAAGGTGACATGGTATTTCTTAAAGAAAATATTTTGTACACTTACATCAGATGTTACAATGGAATTTGTTTAATTTGCAGTACCTAATAATGTGTATCTTGTGTAAAATAAATGTCATGGACACCCTACAGTTAACAAAAGGCTCAGGCCATCTAAAATTAAGATTCAAATACTAAAAGCCAACACTTAACCAGACTAAACCAAATTATTTTCTAATGGAGGATCATAAATTAAAATCAATATGACCTAGGACACATAGAAAGAACGTGGAGCATCCAAGATCACAAATTTAACAGAAACATAGTGGTACTTATTTGGAGCTGGGTTCTAAATCGCAAGATGAAACACAATAGTGGAAAGAATATTTATATGAAAACATCTTTTAATCGAGGGCTTGGATTTACAGTCACATCTTTATCTAATAGCAGTTTCCTGCCCATTGTATATTATGATATTGTTTGATGAATCAGATAACCTTGATACATGCTCAGTAGCAGAGCTACATCATCCTAAAACAGTCTAACTTAGCGTTCTGTACTGATGATTTTTACTTAGTGAATGGAAACTCCAAGTGTAGTCAGTGTTAGAATTGTGTTTGGACCTATGCAAACAGAAACTATACTGCTCCAGGCAAGAGTGCCTCATCCTCCATATTTCTTTGAGCCCTGCCTCTTTAAACAGAGCTTGGACTTTGTGTTTTAATTTGTTTTATTTGTTGCAGTACCTAATAATGTGTATCTTGCGTAAAAAACATGTCATGGACACCCTACAGTTAACAAAAGGCTCAGGCCATCTAAAATTAAGATTCAAATACTAAAAGCCAACACTTAACCAGGCTAAACCAAATTATTTTCTAATGGAGGATCATAGATTAAAATCAATATGACCTAGGACACATAGAAATAACGTGGAGCATCCAAGATCACAAATTTAACAGAAACGTAGTGGTACTTATTTGGAGCCGGGTTCTAAATCACAAGATAAAACACAATAGTGGAAAGAATATTTATATGAAAACATCTTTTAATCGAGGGCTTGGATTTACATTCACATCTTTATCTAACAGCAGTTTCCTGCCCATTGTATATTATGATATTGTTTGATGAATCAGATAACCTTGATACATGCTCAGTAGCAGAGCTACATCATCCAAAAGCAGTCTAACTTAGCGTTCTGTACTGATGATTCTTACTTAGTGAATGGAAACTCCAAGTGTAGTCAGTGTTAGAATTTTGTATGGACCTATGCAAACAGAAACTATACTGCTTCAGGCAAGGGTGCCTCATCTCCATATTTCTTTGAGCCCTCCCTCTTTAAACAGAGCTTGGACTTTGTGTTTTACTTTCCTTGTGCGTATAGCTGAGATAATGAAATGCATATTCATTTCTGTGTTAAAATGTTTATTGAAAATGGTGTTTTGACAAAATATTGAGTTTTTTAAATCTTGGTACCACAACATTATAACAAGAATAACAGGAACATTTCTTAAAGACACAAAAAAGTTGCAACATTTTATAACATTTTATAAAATTTGCTTACTTTCATATACATACATTTTTAATAGTTACAGACATTTTGTAATACATTTTTTCTCATACATGTTTATTTTAAATATACATTAATTTGTTTTCCATGTCACATATTTGTTTATTCACATATGATTTTTTTCCCACATGTACATTGTTTACACACATTTATGTAGCATTATGCACATTTTTCATACATATTATTGTTCTATTTTTTATAAAGTATATTTTATAGTACTTTTTAATATATTTGTGACGTGTAGATTGGTTTTGGTTTATTACATTTTTTTCAATGAATACATATTTTCTACAATTTTTAACACATTTATATTTTTTATATATTTGCTTTAGCATTTACATTTATTTTAATTGGTGGCTATTTTTTTTTACTACTTTTTGTATTTTGTATATTATTTAGATCATTCGTTGTGGATGTTGCTGTTCCCTGTTGCTGCTCAAGTACTAAGGTAAGACTACTTTTAGGTTATATTTTAGGGTTTTCTGAGTGAGGGATGCAGGTATGTGTAGTTATTGTAGGAGAGTGTGTTTGTGTTGTATTCTATGATGTTATTTTTCCTGGTGCAGTGATGCTGTCTATTAGCAACTGTGTGCTTCCACTTCTGGAATCTCGCTTGTGGATTCTGAGAAGCTGACTAGGCGGACAGTTGCCGAGGATCAATGACTGACCAGGGGCAGTTGTATGTAGCTAATAAAGAACTTTAACTTGCTACATGTACCATGTCCTGTCGACTCAAGTGTGGCAACGAGGATGGGATGGTAAACAAGAGGACACTGTAAGTAAGAAGGCTGTCACCATATTGGATGAAGATGAATTAAGAAGGTCAGTTGGGTTATTATGGCGACCCCTGGTCAAGAGTTGTTCATGACAGTGATCATGACCTGCGTGAGGATTTTAGCAGGTATGGACTTAGCACATCGTTTTTTTTAAAGCTACGTATGGACCCAATGCAACTGAGAAAGGAGAATAACATGGATATGGCCTGCAGTTGGTGTGGAGAGTAGCTGATTATGCCACTAAAGCTGATGTGGAGAGTAGCTGTTTGTGAGAGTCAGACCGGAGGAGTAGGGGGCATTGATCAGGCCTCAAAGGGATTAAAAGAATACAGCTAATTGGTTTAAAAGAATTGTGTATTTTCAAAAGCAGGGAAGACGTGTTCAAGGACCATAGTGCCATGAAGAAGAAGACGTTCTGACGTGGAACTGTATATCTTCAAAAGTGGTGGAGGTGAGCTCGAGGACTGTCACGTGGTGAGGGAGGAGACGTGCCGACATCAGCTGTGAAACGTATGGTGAAGTCTGACGTGTAGCAGGTGGATAACCTAGCCAACCTTGTGCCACGTGTCATGCTGCAACGCGTTTACAGCAAGGGAGTATGACGTTGTGTCCTCAGCAACTAGGACAAAGCTATTGTGTAACGACGCGATGCGGAAACTGTGCGCCGCATCATGTCAAAGTTCATTGGGGAGCATAAGAGGAAGAAGATAATTCCATGGCAGGTGCTGGAAAAGCCACACCACATATTTCAAAATGCTTGTATCCCCTTCAAGAAAACATATCTACAGTAAAATACACGCAGGGTGTGAAAAATATCTACGCAGATTGTTTGTCAAGACTACCTTTGGAAGATGTAACTGAAAGTGAGGAGGAAGACTGAAGTGTCGGATGTATTTTGAGCAGTAAGAGAAAATGAGTGGAAGAAGGCGATGTTGGTGGATTATCTATTGGTGAAATAAATGGAAGTATTTCCACATGCCCAGAGTTGGAAAATGGTGGGAGAGTTGGAAGTGTTCATAAACATGTGGGAGGTGTAATCAATCATTGATGCAATTGTGAGAAGAAGTGAAAGGCTAGTGGTACCTGTGATCCTGCAAGAAAATTGTTGAAATTATTAAATGAGGGGCACGGAGAGATGTAGGCAATGAAAAGGAAGGCACTTGTGGACTTTTGGTGGCCGGGCATGGACAGAGAAATAGAAAAGTTTGTCTGGGAGTGTATTCCTTGCATGTGTAGCGATGAATCACATGTATTACAAGAATCTACTATATGTCCAGAAGCCTTGCCAAAACTGCCTGGAAAATGGGTGGTATAGACATTTGCGGGCCATTTGAGTGCTTGGGTGTGAGTGATAAGTGTCTGATAGTAATGATGGACTATTTTTCAAAATGGCCTGAAGAGGACTTTATGAAAGAGGTAAAAGCAAAAATGTGATTGCTTTTTGTGAGGGCATATTTCGTAGAGAAGCATGTGAGTTATTATCTGACAATGGTCTACTATACGTACCTGAAGAATTCTGTGATTTCTTGAAGAAATGGGGAATCAAACATTGTAGTACTCCGGTGTATCATCCTTGGGGAAATGGTTTAGTTGAACACTCTAACCGTGTTCTGGGGGAAAGCATACAATTGGCTTTATCGAGCAATACATGATATAGGAGTCAAGTGAGGGGCATGTTATGGAATTATAGACCCACTCATCACTCTGCAACGGGGAAAACGCCATTTTGTTTGCTGAAAGGAAGAGTACCATGTACAGTAGCAGTGCCTGCATAGGTGGCTAGGTCTGTTCAATGGAAAGTTGATTATGATAAGTTAAAAGAGAAAGTAGAAAGATACCAAACTATATAAAAGCAAAAACACAATGAGAGAATTAAGAGAAGGAACAAGGAATTTGTGGAATGAATATTAGTGAGGGTTTGTTCAGGAAATATGATGAGAAAAGGTAGCTCAGAGTTATCTGAACCAAAGAAAGTGGTGGAAGTAAAAGGGAACACACTCAAGGCCTCATTCTGAGTCTGGCGATCTAAGGACCACCAGACTCAGTGGCAGTCCGACTGCCACATTACGACCCTGGTAGTCAGACTGCCAGGGGACAGCTGTGCCCGCAAGGAACATAGTTCCCGACAGGCTGACAGTGGTTGGAGTTGTGGTCAGCCATGGCGACACTGAGTTCAGCATCGCCGTGCTGATCCTGAGTCCATTTTCTGCCAGCCTTTTCATGGTGGGTACCCATCCATGAAAAGGCTGGTGGAAATACAGTGCAGTGGGCCACAGGGGCGCTTCTGCACTGCCCATGCCGAAGGCATGGGTAGTGCAGGGGTCCCCCTGCCCAGCACCCTCGAATGCGCACTGTCTTCTTTACAGAGAGTGCGCATTCCGAGGGTGCTGGTGCGCTGTGGTATTGACCTCAGCTCCCTCACGGAAGCCAAGACCGATACCATAGCACTGTTCCCACAAGGCTGAGCGATGTGAACATCATAATACTATGTTGCCGCCGGTCAGCCCGGTGGGAACATCTTAATACAGTGGGGTGAGGCTGCCGAGTTGACGGCCTCCTCATCCTTGCAAGTTTGACGGTCAGCTCATCCGACCGCCAAACTCGTAATCAGGCCCTTAGATTGTTGGATGGCAGGTAGTGGAATACAAGGAGAACGACGTGTAGTGATGTGGAACTGAAGGAAGGGTTGTGGTCAGGCAATGATAGTAAAAATGCAGAATAGATAAACAAAGTTTACAAGGATGATGAACCTGGTGAAAGGAAAGTGAGCTCTTGAAAGAGAGTGAGACCTAAAAAACTGCAAGATAATATATGTACTTAACACAGTGTAAAAATAGTAATATATATGGGGATGTGTTGTATTCTATGATGAGATTTTCCCTGGTGCAGTGATGCTGTCTCTTAGCAACTGTGTGCTTCCACTTCTGGAACCCAGCTTGTTGGTTCTGAGAAGCCGAGTAGGGGGACAGTTGCTGAGGATCACTGACTGACAGGGGACCATTGTATGTAGCTAATAAAGTACTTTAACTTGCTACATGTACTGTGTCCTGTCGACTAAAAGTTACTTTGCAGGTTTTTTTTTGTTTAGTGTTAATGTGTTGGTTTTACGTAGTGTAATGCACTAAGTCTTACATTAGTTTGTGTAGTGTAGTTATTTATAATAATTATTGTGATTATGTTAGTAATGTTTGCGGTTCGTTGTTAAAACTTTTGTAATATTTTTGGGATGTAAGTTTTTTTTATTTAATGCTATTCAGTCACAGAAGAATATTTTTCTTCTTTTTGGATGTGTTTTTTTTAAATAGAAAAATAATTTTTATTGGGTATAGTTTAACAAGATTATTTTTAAATTTCCTTTTATTTTGTGGTTTCCTGGAGTGTTTTTTCATTTCACAATTTTCAGGTTTTTTATGGTTTCCTTGGGTTATGAATATTTCTGTTGATTTATTTTTGAAACATTCATTTTTGCAATTGTTGGAATATTATATATGGCTGTTTATGTGGATTTGTCAGCTACAAAACCGTATGTCTATTTAGGGATGGGTAATGTATTGTTGCAATAAATACATATTTATATGTAAGTAAAAATGGTATGTTTTATTTTGTTTGTATTTGATATTATAATTTGAATGCATTTTATAAGATATGATTATCTTTTACTGTGTTTTGAGGCATATAGAGTATAGGCCTTATAGTATTTTCATTTGTCAGTCTTATTGTATAATAGGTTATGTCAAATTCTTTCATAGAATGGTGGAATAAAGATATTTTATGTTCTATTTATTTAAAATGTTATTTCTGGTTTCTGATGGATTTTATTGGAAGTATTGTTTTTGCTATCATTTCAAGCTATTGTAGCCCTTTGTTATTTACAGAAAGCTGTATTTTGAATTGTAACATTTTGGACATTTCTTTAATCTGTTTAGATATTTTAGGTTTGATTTGGTTTACTGATTGTTCTACTGATAGTTGTGGGTAGCTATTGTTCTTTTTTTTGCAGGGTTTATTAGAATTGATGTGTGGTAGGCTGGCTGTGGCCTGATGTGGCTTGGAAGACAGTGTGCCATCCTTCCACTGCATTTTTGGTTTTGAATTGTTTAGCCATAGTGTTGTCATATACGCTATATGGTACACAGCGGTATTTCAAACTTGGGTTTGGGTCTTTGTTTTTGTTCATTTGTTTGGCAGCATAGGGAGTGATTTAGTATGGTGTAGTGGTTAACTACTTCTGAGATTGGTACATATGCTAGGGCTATTAATTTCTTAATTTTCAATTTTAATTGTTAATTTCAAAGGCAAACTCGCTGTTTGTTGCATTTTTTTTACAATTAGTGCAAATCTTTGTTGTGTCTTCGAGTGCTTTGATTAACATGAGAATTGTTTGTCTCATTGCCTGCTCAAAACATATACTTATTTCTTGTATATAGTAGTTGTAAGTTTGAATTTTAATCTTACTAAGAAGTTATTAATATGTTGCACTTTATGTGTTCGGCAGTACTATGTACATTAGGGACATGGTACTATTCTGATATTCTCCATGTATGGTATATATTTGTGTGAATGGTGGAGTGCACACTTTAGAGGTGACATCCATGTTGTTCATTGGGTAAGCCTGAGTACCTTGTTTTGTGCTGCAATTATGTTTATTCTGCTGTCATTATTTCTATTGTTGTGCAGGAAGAAGGTTTCTTCATTATCTATAGGGGTTAGGTGTTCTGGATGTTCATGTCATGATATTTTCTAGGAGCAGAAGGGGTTAGTGTGGTGGCTCTTCTAGTGGCTGCAATAAATCCTTTTAGATTAGAAATTGCTGACTTCTAACCTGTAATGTACTCAGGAGTTTGAGACAGTATTTTTGTAAAAATAGTTGCAGTGGGTTCCTGAGAGCTAGTGCTTGCTTCTGAGATCTTGGAGAACATGCTTTACTTCTACCTTTGTTACATTTGGAGGTTATTGTGTTTGCTAACATTAATCACAATAGCATTTTTAGTTGTGGACGCTTCATAACAAGTATTAGCATAATATGTGGTATATTTGCAGATTACATTTTCACAGAGTGTGCTGTCATTATTATATGTGTATCCCATTTGAAATTATATTTTTTTGTCTTTCTTTGAGGTGATACATGTTGCTGTTACATACATTTTATCCGAAAATGGTAGAGTTATGTATGTATTACATAGTGTTAAACATTTCATTGTAATTATTACTAATGCATAAAAGTGCATTCGGTTTTTACATTTTATACTTACATATTTGCTGTGCATTGAACACGATATTTCTTTTCTTCCAATTATGTTTATATCAATTATGATATGGACAAGTTGGTGTTTGTTTAATGTTTACTCTTTTGTTTGGGAGCTAGTTTGGAGTAAGGTTTTAATTTTATGTTTTAGGGGTCGGTGTTGATTATTCTTTTATTAGTGTTACTTACTATTAATGTGTGTTTGTTGAGGTTGACTTTTATTTGGTCGGTGTTTTTGAACTCAAGGATGGTGTTTTTCTTTGAAATGTTGAAGTGTAAGCTAAAGGTGAGAGATAGAAGCAGAAAGCTAGGTGTTAGTTTTTCAATTTCAATTAAGGTGAAAACAATGTCTTATTTTTGCAATTCTTTATTAACACTGCAAGAAAATACAGAACCAGGTAGGACCAAGGTCCCTTCATGAACAAGAAATGACACGCAATAGATCGCTTAGGAAATAAACCGAGTAAGACGCAGCAATCCACATATCAAATCGCAATAAAGGGACAATTGCAATGAAACAGAAGATAAAAGAAAAATCAGAATCTCAAAAATAATAGGAAAGAGAGAGAGGGAGCCAAAGAGGGAGAAAAGAGAAAAAAGAAGGAGGGGGAGGGAGGTAATAGGACGAGGGTGATGCATGATAGCTTGATGATGTAGTGTCAAAAATGTCTGGTTTTACTAGGATGAAACATGGGGCTGCATCTTACTATACATTCTGCTCAACCCACGTTGCCAAAATAAATTGTAGTCCATCATATCAAAGGACAGTATTTCCGATCATCAGAATATCGGAAAAACACAATGTCATGATATCAAAATTACAAAGGAGCAGGAACCCTTTGCATTGAGACATTAACACGTCATATATGATAGTTGGGGCCTAATACAATAGCTGTGACTCAGTAAAAG
This sequence comes from Pleurodeles waltl, assembly GCF_031143425.1. NCBI lineage: Eukaryota > Metazoa > Chordata > Amphibia > Caudata > Salamandridae > Pleurodeles > Pleurodeles waltl. The sequence continues at coordinate 1,755,975,790 of NC_090444.1, forward strand.
GCAACTATGAAGGGGTCTTATAGTGAGAGAAGTGGAGGGCCAAGGGACAATCTCCTAGACTAAGAACGTTGATAAGGCCCGTGGCGGCCTGCGCAGGCATCCCTGCGCGGCCTGCTAGCATTGATAGAAAAGGGTATCATAGGGGGGAAAAGAGAGGGCAGTGAGGATGAAAGATAAAGACAGAGAAAAAAGAAAAGAAACAGGGATGAAAAGAAAGGGAAGGAGATGGAATAAACAGGGGGAGAAGGGAGAATAGAGAAAGGAGTGGTAGTGACATTAGCAGAAGGACAGCGGGGGGTTCTGTGTGGTGGGGAAGGGGGGGGAATAAGGAAGGGGGAGGGGATGCCAACATACAGAGGGGAGGGGGTAGGGAGGGAAGGGGAGGAAAGCATGTTGAGGTGTGGTGTTTGGATGAGAAGGAGAAAGAGGGTACAGATGGCCAGAGGCTCGGTGGGGGCAAGAATATGAAATTTAAGGCTTCTGCTTTAATCATGAATATGATGTGGTGTACAGGTGTAAAGTCAAGTCAATGAGGGGCTGGTAGGGACAGAGGTGCAAGTAAGAAACAAGGGGTGGCCTGTAGCTAGTATGGGCGGAGTTATACAGCCTACGGCGGTCTGGTGGTCAGGAAGGGGGTCCACACTTGATTAAATATCTGGGCCTGATCCTGTAAGTTGTAAATGACTCTCTTGTGCGTGGCTATGTGGGTCATTGCCACAATCCATTCCTCCGGGGTCCGGGAGGTCGCCGATTGCCAATGGCGGAGGATGCAGATTTTCGCTGTTGCTAACGCGGTGTGCAACAGCCTTTTATGCGGCCTGAGTAGGGCCGAAAGAGTGGTCATTGCATGCAATAGGATGAGGGATGGGGGGAGCGGCGTAGGGAGCAGCATAGATTCGGCCAAAGTGGAGCCCACAGCTGTCGACAAAGGGTGGACCATCAGGCAATCAAGTAAAATATGTTTCAGATCGCACTGCGCTTCCGCACAACGCCAACACTGTGCATGTGGGAGGAGTCCCGTCTTATGTCGTTTCGCTGGGGACCAATACCAGTCATGCAGCACCTTAAATAGCAAGAACTTTAGTCGGGCCTCCTGAGTGCCCTTGTCCAAGACCTCCAGGATATCCACCCAGCCTTCTGTGTCAAACGTCTGCTGTAAGTGGTTTTGCCATTGTAAGCGTAGCGTGTCCAGAAGAGGTTGAGAGTATAGCTGTAGAGTGATAGTCTCATAGAGGCCTGCATGACGCCCTTGTGCTGTCCCAATGTTTTCTAGGTATGTTACCACAGGCGATGTCTGGAGACCCCACTGCATGGTGTCGGCTCTCTGTTGCAAGCAATGTTTAAGTTGCAAGTATCACCACTCTTGCCTCGAAGGAAGATTAAATTCCTCCTGCAGTCTGGCAAAGGGTTTAAGTGCTCCACCCTCCAGTACCTGAGCCAGATCAAGGATACCAGCTCTTCTCCATAACGGCCAGTTGAGCACCTCCCCGCCTATCCTTAGTCCATTGTTGTTCCACAAGGGGGCCTGGGCATGTAAGAGAGGATGGACCCCAAACAGGCAGTGGGTCCTGCGGCAGGCCGCTCGGATCTCCCTCAGGATCGGATTGGCCTTACCGGAAGATGAAAGGTCGTAATGATAAAGCCCTTCAAGTCCGCCGTTGGTGGAAAGTAATACTCTCTCCAAGGCTACCCATTGTGGCGGGTCCGACGCTCCGGGTAGTGCGTGGGCCAGTTGCGACAAATGTAGTGCCAGCTCATAGTGTTCCACCAAGGGGAGACCCATTCCCCTGCAGGAACAGCGTGCTATCAACTTAGCGGGCGGCAATCGTGTTCTCATGGAGCCCCACACAAACGCTCTAATGAGGGTGTCAATGTTCCGCAAAGTAGAGAGAGGCACCTGCAAAGGTAAAAGCTCCAGGACGTAGGTAAAGCGAGGGACTGTAACCATCCTGACCGTCTGCACCCTACCCCACATGGAGAGATCCAGGCGGGTCCATTTTTCAAAATCAAATTCATTTGCCCGACCAGGGGCTCCAGGTTGTCTGCCACCATATGCACCAGTCCCTGATTGATCAACACCCCCAAGTACTTGAGACGTCTCGGAGTCCATCAAAATGGGAAGCCGAGAAGCGTGGCTTTCGTGGTCACCCTCGAGAGAGGGAGCGCCTCACTCTTGTCCCAATTAATGCGTTAGCCAGAAAGGAGTGCAAACCTGTTGATACTCTCCAGCAAGGCCGACAAAGAACGCTCTAAGTCCATAATGGTCAACAGAACGTCGTCGGTGTACAGGTATATTTTAGAGATGTCGTTCGGCAAAGTGAGACCCTTTATCGAGGGAGAGGAGCGAATGGCAGCGGCAAGGGGTTCCATCGCCAATAGGAACAGAAGTGGCGAGAGAGGACATCCCTGTCGCGTCCCTCTGCAGATGGGGAAGGGATTTGAGAGGAAACCCCCACAGTTAACTCTCGGCGTGGGTTGGTCATACAGCAGTCATACCATGGAAATAAATTTGTCGCCCAGAACAAACCTTGCTAGCGTCGAAAACAGATAGGGCCACTCTATGTGGTCGAACGCCTTCTCGGCATCTAGAGACAAGGCCAGTGCACTTCCGGCAATTCCCTATAAGTCCATAGAGCATGGCACAGAGTACATAAGTGGTTGCGGGAGGTGCGTCCAGGTACAAACCCCACCTGAGTACGATGGATCAGGGACAGTATGACTTTACGCAGCCGATTTGCTAAGATACTGGCCAAAATTTTAATATCGCTATTCAGTAGAGAGATGGGCTGGTAGCTGCCGCAAAGCAGGGGGTCCCTCCCGGGTTTTGGTATGATTGCTATTGTGGCATTATTGGAGATGGCTCCCAAAGCCTTCGCCCTGCAGGCTTCACTCAAGGCCTCATGCAGAATGTCAATTGCCTCCTCCCCCGACCATTTATAAAATTCAGCAGGGAGTCCACCTTTCCCGGTTGATTTATGGTAGGAGAGAGCAGAGATGGCTCCCTCTATTTCCAGTTTGCCAATTTCACCATCTAGGAGGCTGCATCCATCGTCGGATAAAGAGGGCAAGTCAAGATTAGCAAGAGAAGCCTCAATCTGAGTAGAGTTAGATGTTGTCTCCGGTGTGTAAAGATGCCGGTAGAAGGACGCAAACTTATTGGCTATCGCCATGGCAGAACAGGGTGACAGAGGAAGTGGTGGTGCCAGTATAGCTGCTAGCTGCTTACCTTGCAGACATTGGCGTCGCCCAGGGGTGCAGCCCCACCCATTTGTATCGAGGCAGAGGTGGCAGCACTTGTGTTTTTTGTGCAGCGCCATCTCCTCTCCATGCTGGGCACGGATGGCCGGTATAGCGAGAGCTGCCGTCCTCTGGCGAAGTGGAGCTGCCAGCAGCCTACCGGCTTTCCCGCCTTGTTCGTAGTGTCTCCCTTGTTGATGCTGTAGAGCGTATTCAGCCTGGGAGGTGTATAACTCATTAAGGGCCATACGGGCACGTTCCAGACAACTACACACTGAGAGAGAGGGGTGGTCAGTATACTGGCGTGTGAGGCGGCATATATCAACTTCCAGTACCACTTGTCGCACTTTTCTCTCTTTATTTGCTAGCGCCTCGTCTCGCATAAGCTGCCCTCTGAGCGTTGCCTTGGCTGCGGCCCACAGAGTTCGCCTGAAGTCGTCAGTTTCCCAAGTTTTCTTGGGCAAAGGTGAGCGCGTGGGCTTTTAACTGGTTCTTGCCTTCGGGGGAACAGTAACGGTGAATGGCAAATCTCCATGGTTTGCGGCCCGGGGACATCTGGCCCACTTGAATAGCTTGAATTGGAGAGTAGTCCGAGAGACCGCTTTTGAGTATGCGGGCATCTTGGGCCTGAGCCACTAATGTGTGCAACATAAGGAAGTAATCGAGACGATATTGGGTGCTGTGGACTGGTGATAAAAAAGTATATTCCCTGTCAGCCGGATGTAGCAACCTCCAGTGGTCCACCAGGCCGTTGTCCGACAATATATCGGACTGTAAGGCTCGATCAACGTTATTGTTAATGTCCAGGGGCCCCGTTCTGTCCAATACTGCATCCCTGGCCAGATTCCAGTCACCTCCTATAACATAGCGGGTCGCGCCTGCCTCCGTCAGGCGACAGTTGATGTTCAGGAATACCATGAGCTTTGGGACGGTTGGCGCGTATACGGAACCCGCGCACAGGAATGAGTCACCCATCTGTTTAGCAAACACATAATGTCACTCAGGATCAGTCCATGGCTTAACGACTGCGAGGGGGTGGGTTTTGCATATTAGTAGTGCAACACCACATTTCCAAGGGACTCTGCCTCCTGTATCAGGTGAGGTAGAGCAACAACTGAACAATGCAGTCCCTACCCAGTCTCTGTGCAGCTTACTAGACTCCTCACTGTCCAGGTGTGTCTCCTGAAGTAAAGCTATATCAGCCCGTTTGGAGTTAAGGTAGGACAGAACTTTTTTCCATTTGGTAAAGTGGGTGAGACCATTTACATTCCACAATATGATCCGCAATGGTTCTGAGGGGAATGGGCGAGGCCCTGCCATCCTGGAGCCCAGTGATAAGGATAGAGAAGGGAGGAGGGGCAGGGAGGGAGGCTAGGAACGGAGAAGGGAAGGGAGAGAAACACAAAGGATGGACTGAGAGGGCAACAAAACCCTGGTGCTGTCCTCAGGAGCGGAGAGGATGAAAAAAGAGAGGGAGATGAGAGGAAAGGGTGGGGGAAAGGAAAGAATAGAGGGGGAGGATGAAAGAGGAAAGAGAGGAGAGAAAAGGAGTGAAGAGGAAGAAAGGGAGGGAAGGAAGGTAAGGAGAAAAGAGCGTAGAAAAAGAAAGAAGGAAAGAAAGAGAGAAAAAAGAGAAAAAAATAAGAGAGAGCGGACAGAAGTCCCGACGATCCTGAACTGTACTGTAACCGGCAGGTCTAAACCTAAGCCTCCAGAGCCCAATCGTACGACCGACAGGCCACCGGATGGGGGAGGCGACGTGCTCGGGACGCCACCACCCCGCATCCCCAATCTCCCCCGCACGCGCGCCGGTTGGGTAGCAAGAGAGCATGCAGCGGGGATCAGAGCAACATCGCATCGCATATTGGATGGGGGGGAAGAGAGGATGGTGTCTGCATGGGAGAAGGGGTGGTGCATGGCATATCGAGAAGGATATCAAGGCCGGACAACAGCAAAACCACAGCGAAGGAGACAAAATCACAAAAAAAAAAGGTGGGGGAGGGAGGGAGTGGGCGTAGGGGGGAAGGTGGGGATGTGCCAGAGAGAGATAAAGAGTAAGTCTCCATCACGCTAAACCAAGTAGCCAAGAGAACTTGAGACATCCAACAGCTGACATAAACAAGCAGGTAAACTTAGAACATCTTGTTAGCAAAAGGAATCAGAGAAGACTTGTAAGCAATGTTAATCGTACAGCAAACAAACCAAATAAAAACTAGGCAACTAAGTGCGGCTGCCATAAGCCAAGTGAGAAAACTGGCCATCTATAAGCAAGATGTCTGTGATATGGTAGAAGCAAGTGTTCATCTCTGTCGTCTCAACAGGAGGGTCGTTGCGGGTTCTCACAGGACTCCGCGTCCTTCGATGACAGTTCACCCCTGGGGTAGTACGTTTCCATGTCCTCACGTGGGGGTCAAAGTGGGTTTCAGGGGTGAGCGAGAGTTGTCGCTATCAGCTATCTGTGTGTGCATTGCCACCACCTGCAGCACTTGACCCCTATCGTCATAACTCTTTGTGAGTCTCTCCAGGTCCCTCCCCCTGGGGTGAGAGTCAGTAGCGGGCCGTCCCTTGTCTTCAGGAGCAGAAGCGGAAGAGGCGACACCCGAGAGTGTCCCCAGCGGGTCCAGAGGCCGTGTCGAGGGCTCTCTGTCCATAGACTGGATCTGGTGCTGAAGACCATCCAAAAACATTTGTAGGTCCTCGGGGTCGTAAAAGTCTTTTGACACTCCATTTTTGGTGATCCACATACTGGCTGGTTCGAATAAGCCGTATTTCATGTCCAGCTGACGGAGCCGGGGTCGAAGGTCCAAGAAGGCTCTCCTACGTTCGCTGGTTTCCTTGGAAAAGTCAGCCGCTAGTATAACCTCCAGGTCGTCTAGCCGGAATGGGCTGTGCGTTCTGGCCACCTGCAATAGTTGACAGGTCTGTACAAGGCGCAGCAGGCATGCTATGATTGGGCGAGGACAGTTGGCATTGTTTCGCCGTTTGGGACCTAGCCTGTGTACCCTTTGAAATTCCGGGGGGGGGGGGGAACAAAGATAATGCCAGTCAGCTTGGGCAGGGTCTCCCGCAGATAAGAGTGTATGTCCGTACCCTCAACATTTTCCAGGAACCCGAGGAAGCGAATATTGTCTCTACGGCTCCTGTCCTCCAAGTCAATCAGTTTGCTGCGGAGATATAGGAGTTCCTGGTCTCTGTACCCCCAGGAGGCAATGCGTGTTTCCACAGTTGCTACTCGCTGTTCTAGACCCGTAACTTGTGTCTGGAAGCCCGCTACGTCAAAACGCATGGATTTCTTCTCCGCCGTCAGCGAGGCCATAGCACTGTCCATACCTTCCAACTTGCGGCCCACTGCTGCGATCTCCTGCAGGATACGGTCCATGGTCGCCCCCAGCGTAGATCCTGCCATGCTACTGGAGGGGGTGAGGGAGTGCTCCTCCGTAGGCGGGACTCGTTGGTGGCCAATGCTTCAGAGAAAAGCAGTTGCCGGGATGGCTGTCCAGGGTGTTTCCTTGACATCCGTCCGCCAGACATCGCACGTTCCTCCGTATTGGTAAGGATCAGGAGGGTATCAGCCCTCAGTGCGGCAGACCCAGGAGGGCAGGTGGGTGATGCAGGAAAAGAAGGGGGAGAGGTGTGTCGTCTCTCAAGCGGTGATCATATCCCAGCTGTGATCAGAGAGCGTTCACCGGGGTGTCAGTGATCAATGGACCCAAATCGTAGTCAGTGGGGAGGATGCTGGGCCCCATCATTCATGGTCCGCTAGGAAGAGGAGCGGCAGGACAGAGGCCCCTCCAGTGGGCCAGTGCCGGGAAGGCCAGGAAAGTATTGTTGGCTCTCCAGCCCGTTGGTTCAGAGCGGTACGAGGATGGTGGCTATAGTTGTTCTAGGTCCTCGCCCTTCAGTAAACACCGCTGTGGTTGGTGCTTCCCGACCCCCTGCGTTGCTAACAGGGTATATGATAAGGGACATCGCACCCCTATGCGCCCCCCTCACCTCACAGTCCTCCACGTCCATGCACCCATTGCGTGGCCCACCTCTGGTGCCGTCAATCAGGGGTCGTCCCCCAGCGCACCTCTCCCTCTTGCTTGTGGTACCTCCATGGAGTGTTCATGGCAACCACTTCTTCAGGCGCCGTCCACCGCTCCAGCACGGGCTCTCCAGCAATCACCCAGGTGAGGGCGAGGGGGGGGGACAGGCGGTTATGCGGGGGGAGGCGGGCTGCCGTCCCCCTCTCCTTCGTCAGGGTCCAGTCAGCGGGTGCGCCAAAGCCGAGGCTCTACACTGCCCCGGGCGCCACCCGAGTTACAGGTGCACCGGCAGGCCCGGACGGCCAAAAAAGAGAGAGCAGGCGAAGACACACAGACGGGTGAGGGCGTGGCCGCAATCTGGGTCTCCCCTCACCCGACAAGCCCATTGCCGTAGTACACGGCCGTATTCAGGGCTTCCCAAGCCCCTGCTCATCTGCGCGCTCCCGGCCGGGCCCCCAAATCACGCAAGGCTGCGGCTTCTCGTCTGCTTGAGGACCGCCAGGCCACCGCCTCCCCCGGGTCCGCCGATGGCAGTGTCAGATGCCTCCCATGCCTGCCAAAGGGGCCCCCCCGGCACCCGCAGTCCTCAGTGTCTCTCCGAGGCGCGATGTGTGGCACCTCTGCACATATAAGCGCCGCCGCCCCCGTCCTGAGGCCCACCGCTCCACGGAGCAAGTTCCCTAGGCGGCCATCTCAGCTCGTGGCCAGACCACGCCCCGAAAACAGTGTCTTTAAGTTACATTGAGGTTTGTTAGTTTATTTTCCTTGCTTTCAGTGGTTTGTGAATTGTTGCTCTTGTTTTTTTGTGTGGAAATAGGCAGAGTTTTGTTTTTCTGCACTTGTAGTGTTTTTGCTAGCTATAAACTATAGTTGGTTTTTGTGCTCCTTTGGTAAATGATTCTTTTGGCCGTTTTACTTTATGATGAATGCTATTGTTTTTTTTTTTTTTTTTTTTTTTTTTTTAGTTTGTTCCTTATTTGGCGGACACATTAAAGTTTTATTTTAATATGTACATATGCCTTTCCTTAATAATAAATTGTTTCTATATGTTTTTAATATATCATTGTCTTTAATATTTATTCATGATGTTTTTATATTCTGATGTGTTATTGTTTCTAATTTTTTTTGTGTGATGTAATTTAATTTCACATTGTATTAGAGTTTCTGTGGATTGGTTTGTAATTTCTTTTAAATGTTTTGGCTTCCTAAAATGCTATAAATGATTTTTTTTTAGTTAGTGTTGTTATATAGTTTTCAGGGTTATTATAATTTGTTTAATATTGTAATATAACTGTGTAACTCATTTTATTCAATTATATTGTAGGCAATAATTTTGTGTTTGATGTTGTATTCATTTTCAATGTATTTAATGTTTAAACCATATTTTGACTATCAGTAATGTTGATATTGATATAGGTGGTTTTATATATATTTGTGTTTGTTGTTGAAATTTGTGTTTTTATTGCTTATGTATAGGATGATGGTATTTTGTAAACACTGTGTTCATTGAGATATATCTATATATATATATATTTATATCATATAACCATTGAAAATACCAGACAGCATGAATTGTCATTCGTATTTTTCTAACTGGAAGTTAATTATGTCAAAACAGTGACTAGTATCTGCATTTTCGCTCTTCATCCTTTGTTGTGTTTCCTTGTTGGATACTATGTTAAAAGCTGCGTTAAAAATCTATTAGACCCTTCAGTACTATCATTTTTAGGGGATGTGAAGGCCATTCCCTTTTTGCGGGTGCTTGGTTGGAGCAGCTTATGTTTAATAAACAGTGTCATGCAGCTTTCAATGTATTTAAGTGTTAAATGGGTTTCCTGGATGAAGATGAAAGCCACCCTAATAAGCCAGTTGAAAGCTCAGGGGGGTCATTATGACTTTGGTGGACAGTTTACACCGTCCGCCAAAGTCCCGACAGTCAGGTTGCCACCAGTGCGGCCAGCTTCCCACATTTCCGCCCGCTGGCCCAGCAGGTAACAGCCTACAACATTGTCACTGGCTAATGATAGCGCCGGCGGCAATGCTGTAGTGTGTAGGGTGAACCTGTACCCGTCGCAAAGTTCACTATCTGCAAAGCAGCCAGTGAACTTTGTGACAGGGCTGGTCAGGGGGACCCTACCGCCCCTGCTACCGCCATGTAAATGCTGGCAGAGAGGGGGGTTGTAATCTTCAGTGCAGCACTGTTTGCAGTGCTGCCCTGGTAGATTAGGACCCCCTGGACCTCCAGTCCCTCCTGTGGAAGAAAACTGGCGGTGCTGGTGGCCCGACTGCAGCACAATCTCCACAGTCATAATGTGGTGGTCAGACGTCCGCCAAAGTGGTCGGACCACCACTTTGGCGGCAGTTAGACCACAACCCTGGCCCTCAGTCTCTCTTTTTGTCTAACACATTTCATCCTATATTATTTCACCATGTTATTTCATTGTGTTTCTGCATTTGCAGCTGACGTGGGTGCCATATGATTTTTGCATGCCTTTTGAGAATTCTACAGCCTCTGATATTCGCAAATGTAATTGCCTAGGTTAGGGAGGCTTCTGGTCTAGATAACACATATCTTCCTTTGATATAACATCTCTACAACACAATTGCAACCACAGTGCATCCCAGTGCCCAGCTACAACTTTGTTTTAAAATGCATCAGGGATACCAACAAAAGATCTATGCTTCCCCTAATTTTACTTTAGCTAATGAGACGTTCACCATCTGTGTTAGGCATACAAGGAGACACTTGCATTTAGACATCTAGAACATGGTATTTCTATTTATAATGATGAAAGCTTACTTTTATTCAAGGTATCACACAAGATATGTTCTTGAAGGATTAACCACACTATCAAGTCTAAATATAAATAAATCTTAAGTACTTTTAGTATTACATTAGATAAATACTTGAATGTGTCAGTTGGATCAGACCTAAATATAGTTTGGTATTAATGTCATTACATTTAAACTAAACATTAGGTATTGGCTTGATACATTAGAAGTCTTGGTTAAAATATGGAAATGAATGTGCTCACAGTGTAAATAAGAATATTTACAGTACACCTTCTCCCAAAACTTATCTATAAGTTTTGTATGATTTGTAAACCTATTCCAACAACATAAATTCTTCAATCACTAGTTTGATATACATTCATAAATCATCAAAATTGGAACTACTGACATTATGTATATTTTAGGTTATAAATCTTGACGTGCCCAATTTGGAGGGCCTGTGCATTTATTACCAATTACAGTATGTCACAGAGAAGGGTCTGTAATAATAACAAATGGATTAACTATGTTAGGATTCACATGGAGTTTTGTCATAGGCGCATTCCTTTGAAAACATTGATTTTCATTTTGCAAAGCATGCAAATACCTTAGCAAAGTGCATTCTGGTGCTAAAGGAACTATGCCATAACAGGGTTAGAATAAATACATTTGAGGAGCTTACAAAATGGGAGAAGAAACTTTTCAGCACAAATGGCCAATGAAAGGGCATTCCAAACTTCTGCGGTCACCACTGAAAAAGAGTGGCTTCCTATATACGTTTTTATTAATTATATAAATTAGCAAGATACTGAGTGCTCGAGCGAAGGCAGTGTCAAGGAATACAAGAGGAGAAAAGAGAGGCCACGGAACTGTCAAAAGGCAGGCTGTACAAAGGCGTATGACAAAAGCAAAGGGCTTTGAACAGACAGTGCTGCATATGGGAAACGAGAATAGTGGATGGAGAGTGGCACTAACCTTCCTATATAGCCCTAGGATATGATGAGCTGCAGCTCTCTGAATGAGCTGAAACTTATGAAGAAAAGAGATAGGTAAGCCTAGAGGCAAGCATTTGCAATAGCCTTGGTAACTTGGAGATAAGCAATAGGCCAAGGCAAAATGTTAATTATGCTGGCATACTTGGCACTATTTTGGTAATTTTGCATAATAAAATGTATGCAAAACTATAGAGATTTCTCCATTATGCCACCTAATGTAATATTGGAGAGACATTGTAATGCAAGATATACTGTTCAGATCATTCTTGAACATTTTTTTTACCTGAGTGGACCGTTGAGGTAATTTTTTAGCAGAAAACTACTAATCCAAATGCAAGTGGCAGTGTTTTGAATGCAAGTGACAGTTCCTTTAATGTGGGAGGTTATCAAACATTTCAGGAAGATTTTGTACCCGAGTGGACTGTTTTGATAATTTTTTAGTACAAAACTACAAATCTGAATGTGAGGGGCAGAGTTTTGATCACAAGCAGCCAGAAATCATCTCAAGATTACATTTTAAGTTGAATTTTTACGTGACTAGACTGTTAACAGATGCATTTCATGTAATTATGTGTACTTTTGCTGTAATTTTCAGGAATTACGCTCGGGCAAATTACGTGGAGGAGCTGAGATGTAATGGGAAGATTACCTGATCACCTTTTAACTGAACAAGCACTTTGAAGACAGATTAGTAACATGAATCTCCAGTGTAAATTTGAGAGACATCTGTCAAAGATTTAATTATATAAGGAATGATACATCACAACCTAGTGATGATTATTTCAATATTTGTAGTATGATTAAACAGCCTATCATTCATAGGTTGAAGTTGCACAATGACAGAGATTTACCAGCTTTAAGGAACCATATTGAATGCAAAGGATTTCTGATGAATTCAAATATTTACTGATATGAATTTAAATTATAATAACATATTTATGTATTGCACTTCATACCATAATTCTGTCATTTTATGCAATATAAACAACAAGTATTGCTGACCTCACAATTGTGGGTGGCTGCAGATCACAGAAGAAGAGTTGTGAGGTCAATGGTAAAAATTCAGGTACGCGAAAGACATATTATCAACAAAAATATCACCAAACAAGAGAGGTGAAGGAGAGGAAATGAAAAGGTCCAACACATGTCCTTTCCAAGCATATTAACTGTGTACAAAACAGTGTGCTATTCCATTGATCCACCAACACTACACTGAGGTGATTGAACTTCGAAGGGTCATTGAGGGCATTCTTTCTAGGATACACTGACGCCCCCCACAGACGTGGCATACTTTATCATCGGTTCGTGTTCCTTTCTGGCTGGGCACTGCAAAACCCAGTGGGCACCACTTGGGGGCTTTTTGGAGGAGATCTTAAAGTTTCAATGTCCGGTGTTAGCCAGACAAACAGATGGTGCCCTTCTCTGAAATTTGGAGGGGATGTGGTAGCTTGCAAATATGCTTGGAGCTAAAATTGCCCATGGGCTGTCTGATGCCAAATTTATTACCAGGAGTTACTCATACCAAGGTTAACATAAAATGTGAACCAATCGGGGGAATAATGGCCCCTAGGTCTGGTGGTGGTCAACATGTTTTTGTATGTTGTGCCCAAAACAAGTCTGTGGTTATTCGTCAGGACTGAGAGTTAGTACCCTAATTTACTCAGGGTTGGATATTCGTATGTGTTGTTGTATACCCTTCAATTCAAAGGAACACATCTAATTTATAAGTAAATGGTTTCTCACAGTAGAGTCTTTTTGCTCTTTAGACACTTTTTGTAATCTAAACAGGCCACTTTAGAGTACCATGGAGCCGCTTCTTATGCAACAAAAAGTTTGGTCTAGGAGGAGTGTCGCCATAGCCTACTTGTTTCCATGCTTTCCAGATTGGAAAAAACACTCCAAGGTGAGAAACCACTTACATCCACTCTCTGATACTTTTTTGAGGCCTCAAAGAAAAGCAGGTACTTCTGCCAAAAGGAGAAAATGTGGGGAGATCATAATTTTAGTCTTAAATGTACAGTTTCTCCACTCAACCTTTACTCCACAGTGGTTCTCACCTGAAAGGATAAAGTAATACAGGAACCTAGACTTAGCTTTAAGTTTTAGAGAATTAAACATTTCACTGCAAATTGGCAGCCTGCCAGTTGGGCTGGACTCTCTTCACTGGAGCAGGGCTAAAACTGATTTGCATGTGGCTGGGTCCAAACTGAGGTGGCATGGTGTGCAAAGTAGCGAGGGACTGGGTCGCGGCTCAAGTAATTTTCAGTAGCCGAGACTAATTAAAGCATTTCATATATCACTTTTTTGAATACCTGAATTTGAAACAGGCCCATCAAGATTCAATCAGTTACATAACCATCTTGAATCATTTTGTAGTTGAGCTTGGTTGGTTTGAGGAGAAATGGTCTACCTTATTCTACTAAGATTTACGAAAATAATTAAAGCATATATTTTCAGATATTGTTAACTCCCATTTTAACTGTGCTTGCTGAGCTCATAGATTTGGTAGTACAGGTAGATAACTGCTTGAGTAAACGTCACCTCAGGAAAAAAAATATGACTGAGACTAAAGTATTAGTAGTATGTCTGAAATTGAAGGAGAACAAACATTTAGAACTCCATGAACATCTGTAATTAGGCATTATTACAGGAGCAATTTCTAAAGACCAGAAAGAAGATGTACCCAGACATGTTGTATGCACCATAGGATGTCAGGTAATTTTGTGAAAGGCTTTCAAAGTAAATTTGAAATATTCAAGGATGAAGCATTAGGAACCTCACACAATAACATTCAATTACAATAAAGTTGTCAGTTGCACAGAGGGTTGTTTCAATGAAATTAACTTGCTTAGATGGACAGGCTGTAATTATCTCAGGACTTTTGGATTTAGGAGGCTCAAGGTATTATGTGGATGTTAAGTTTGCACAACCTTTAGAGTTGTTTCTGATTTTAAAAAATGGTTCTTGTAGAGGTTAAAACTGTGGGTGGCTCTGTATTGTCTTTGTGGCTTGTGTGTTTTTATTCACATGCAATTATGTATTTTGTGGAAGTCATGAATAACTTCATTTTGTTTTGACTGATGCACCACCTACCCCATTTAAAAGTGAATTTGGGTATGTCATTTATTTTAATATCTTTGTACTAATGAAGCACTGTGTTAACAGCCACACACAATATTTGGCAACATATGCTTAGGGCAGTGGTCTTCAACCTTTTTAATGCCGCGCCCCCCAGTTGAAAAATAAAAATCATTGGGCCCCTCCTCAGAATTTTTCACAATTATTTTAGAAAGATGGCAATGTTTAAATATGTTTAAACCTATTTAAACATTGCAGCTAAGTACTGTTACCTTTTTTTAAACTGCAATAACATGCTTCTGCTTAAAACAAAGGCATGTTCTCTGTATAATATTTCTTTTGGCCAGAGTTTGGTGCCCCCCTGAAATCACTTGAGGCCCCCCTAGGGGGTCCTGCTCCCCAGTTTTAAGACCTCTGACTTAGGGTATGCCAGGGTTAACTCTGCATAATCTCATCATTGGTTGGGCAGTAGGAGCAATATCGATGATGTTTGATTATTGAATGAATTATTGTTTGATAACTGAAGAACAAGCTCACAGTCTTTCTTGGAATAATGACTCTCATTATTGGTTGTGTAATCATCTTGCCTTCTTGTTATGAGTGAATATTTCCATAATATGTTTAATAAGAAAAAAGCTACAGTAGTAAAGCTACTGGAAAGCCTGGAACCTTAGGCATTTATAGCTTGTAATTGAGTTTATTCCCAACCAGAATAGGAAACAAAATATATTTGACAGTATCTAGATGAGAATTATGCCAACATATTTATCAGAGAATCACAGTCTCCAGTCTCCTCTCTGCTATTTTTCCCAAGAAAAGGAGTGTGTGAGGAACATATATTGATTATAAATCTCGTCCCTGCAATGGTAGATGCTTTATCAACACAGAATCAACCTGAAGATTGGAGTAACAATGTTAGTGAACCTCTGGTTACTTTGCTAACTGAAACACAGAACACCATTCTATAGATTGAATTGATGTTTAAGCCTATCTGATTAAAGTGAGCACAGAGTGACAGGCTCTTGATAAAGAAGCTTGGTTCACAGAAAAAGGCAAAGGTGTTTTATATGATCAGAATATTTTGTATTCATTTTCAGTGCAACCAAGACAACTAGCTAGAAGTTGGCTTCATGGCTCTTAAGACAGCTAGGCATTGCATCCTGGAACAACTAAAACAAAGGTATCAGTTAGAGCAGAGTTCTGATGACCAACATTGTCTACAGATTTCAAGCAATATGTGCAGACTGTTGCTGTTTTTACTCAAATTAAGGCCAGGATTTATACATTTTTAGCGCCGCATTTGCGTCATTTTTGGACACAAAAGTGGCGCAAACTTACAAAATATTTTGTATGTTTGTATTTTGTAAGTTGTAAGTTTGCGCCGCTTTTGCGTCAAAAAGTGATGCAAAAGCAGCACTAAAAATGTATAAATATGGGCCTAAGAGTTCACACATGAAACCCATGGTTCTCGTAAGATAAATACTTGTTCCTCCAGACGTAGAAGAAAGTATACATGGACTTTATCATAGACATAATAAAAAGCCAAAGCTTTACTGTCATTGTTCTGGTTGTTGATCATTTGACAAAAATTGTGTTTTATTGCATTTCCTAGGTGCCCTTGTCTAATGATTTAGCACAAATGTTTGCACATAGTAACTTTCCATTATGTGGTGTATCACAAGTACTGATAACAGAGTTTCTCCGTTCATCTAAAAATGTTGGATTACAGTATGTAAAGGGTAGGATAATTAAATTAATCTGTCTACCAGTTATCATCCTCATACAGATGGGTTGATAGAAAGATGGAATCTATATTTGAGAAGTAGCTAAGGCATCACATTTCAATGCAAGAAGAGGACTAGCGTAAGACATATTTGACAGAATTTACCTCTACAAATACAGAGTATTCTATCACAGCATGGACAGAAGCATAGAATATTGATCTTACATTTACATTCTCCTGCATCAGTTCCTTCAGCGCAGGAACATAAAACTGAACTTCAGAGAACTCAAAAGTCGACACAAGTGGCTTCAGAAAAAGCCAAGGCAAGCTATGAGTTACGTGCCGACAAATAACAAATTTCAGCATTTAAGAATGCTTATGGTAAAAAAGCCTGATATATAAATTACATTTTAATGAAGCTCTGAAGCTGCAACACAAGTTTGTTGGTTCACATATCATTAAACACATTGTGAATCCTGTAGCCGTGCATTTAAATTACCTTAGCCTATGAGAATTCAACCTGTGTTTCATACATCCTTCCTGAAACCCTGTTCTGCAAAGACATTTTTTGCGTCTGTTCAGGAGCTGAAATGAATTAGCAATGCACAAGATTCTAGATATATGTATTGTTAGAAAACTATGGCAATATTTGGTGGACTGGAAATGGTACACCCTGAGGAGTGATCATAGGATTTTTGGGAAGGGCAGCTGTAATGATTGCGTGCTCACCTATTTATACTGGACAGGTGAGGAGATACACTCCTCCAAACTTCTTGGGTGTTCAGGTCATACATAGCAGAAAAGGCCAACAGCAATGGATTGAGCAGAGTGTGAATGCTGCTTTGTGTAAAAATGTGTGTGTGCAATGCTCACATTACCCAAAACACAAAGGTGGAATAAAACCAGGTTGCAAGTCCCAGGCTGCTCGGAGATGCAATTGAGACTTGTAATGGTGGTGTCCATCTTATATTCATGAAGCATATGTCCCTCATGTTATCCATTATTCTTTGCTAGGCAATCAAGATATATAGGGCCTGATTTAGACTTTGACAGATGCTGCATGGCATCACCACCACTACCCTGACCAGCTACCATCCACCAAACTTAAAGATGACCTTATCTTGAAATGACGCAGTGTCACTGCAGTTCGCTTAAGGATACAAAACGTTTGGTGGATGGCCACCATAGTTTTTTAGGCCAATTACCAAAAGTTTTATAACTTTTTTTTTTTTTTTCAGAAAAAACTCCCAAAGTGGGACTTTGTTTCTGAATAATAAAAATCCAAAGATCCTCACACCGTGGGAGCTTTCTCCCAGTGCATGGAAGGGCAGCACCATTATTCATTGTTTTCTATCCATCACCACCAGGTTTAGCTTGGTACTGGTGGACAGAAAAAAATAAGACATTACACAGTCCTCCCCAAATAGGTTGGGTGGTACAATGCCCTTCCTCTGATGGCCCCTCCGTCGGGCCATTGGAGGAAGTTTCATCAACAGAGCCAACAGGGACATTGTTGATGAAAAGCGTTTGGTCCACCCTTCTCTAAATGAGTAGGTTGGACCAAGAGCTTGGTGAACGGGGTACATTGTTGTGTTCGTGATGGGATACCCTGTCCACCAAACTCTAAATCAGGCCTTAGTTTCAGCAGCAGGATTGCCACAGTTTAGAACTTACAGTGTTATGCCTGGAGTTATCAAAGACTTGCTAGATACAAAGAAGTATTCTGGGTAGTACTTAGGATCATGGATTGAGACTTGTTATTGCACATTCTTTACTAGAGTCATCATTTCCAAGAAGAATCCTCAAGGTTTGCTCGCAAATGGTGTTAAGGTATTGAAAGCAATGGGGAAGTGGTTGCCTGTCATCAAGAGAATAGGTACACTACTAATGTGTATTAACTATGTTACAACTGAGGAATGTGTTACATTAAGAATCGTTAACAGCACACTTAATTTACAAATCACTGAAGGTAGCGACCAACATAGAAATAAGCATTGTAGTTTAGGAATTTCCTTGAATCCATCATAGCTCTATTCAGCTTTAGGAAGTTCTGTAGTTTCAACCACCTTTGCACTGTCAGAAATACAGAGACTATCACAAGGAATGACATAAGTTATATTAGGACTATTGAACTAGAATTTGAATGGCGAAACACTGTAATAGTTATTTCTTGTTTTAGATATCAACACTTCTGCTGGTCTGATTGAGCTAGCTGTGAGAACAGGCTGAGAGACACTAACGAATATCTCTCTCTTGTCTCACTCTTTTTATCCTGGGCATACTGCTGACCAGTATAGTATTATTTCCTACCTGTTTTACAAATTTTGATTAAGACTATAGGTGCATACACCTGTGGTGCAATCACCATGTGTCATCCTGCTCCTCATTTAATCATTCTCTTTGACTGTATGTTTGCCTGGGTCGAGAACTTGTGTCAGGAGTCCCCTGGCATGTGATCAGTGTGCCCTTAGTTTTCTACAACGCAAGGTTCTATGCCTGGATGGGTTTGTAGGGATACACCCAAAGTGGAACTACTTTCAGCCTGTATAACTCTCTTCTCAAGACCAGGCCACTTCATGACTTATGGTTGGTGGAGTTGGTAACTGGTGATCCTTAGTCATAGAAAGCAGTCCTGTGGCGGCTGCCGCCACGCTGCCTGATATTGGGCGTGTGGCACAGCTGACATGGCTCCCAGTGTGTGCTGCTGGGAGTCATCAGACACATTCTAGGGTTGCTGGAGGATCTGTGCATAGGCGCGCCCCCTTGTATTGGCAATCGGCTCACAGAGCAGGTAAAGGTGCAGTTGGGAGCCAGCGCCTCACGGGTAATTATAGGTATTGGCCATTACATTTTCTCTGCAAATTTGGCATTATTTTTAAGTAGATTCGCTGAAAATTCCTTTCAGCCTCCAGTTTGTTACAGTGTTCTCTGATAATATTCAATATTACCCAGTCTCCAGGTATCACTTACCTGCTAGATCTTGGGGAAGTTCTAAATTCCATCTTTTTCCCTGTTATTAGCACACTTACACTGGAACAACAAAAGAACATAAGAACAATTTACCAACAGCAAACTATTCCATAAGGATTCTGGTAGGATGTATGAGATAAATGGCTTTAAAAGGATAGTTACCGTCTTTGGACAACTTGTTGGATTTCATTGACTTTTCAAAGGCTGCCTTTTAAGTTCCCTTTTACTCTTCGGAAGGGCCCTGGAGGAAACCAACAGAAGAGAATCTAATTGTATGTATGTATATGCTCATAGACTTTGTATTATTTAGAGACTGTTAATAGAAGGACTCATTCTGAATTATTTGGAGTCCATAAGGAACTCACGTGCTAAAGAACCTAATACGTTTGTTGTTAATTTATGTCATATTCCTTATGTGAGGAGTTTATACAAGGTTTAGTGATGTAAATAAAGGAGGGAGAGCAGGAGAGTAGTTTTACACACATCTATGCATGAGAACTAATATGCTATTTTTTAACCCTTTAAGGCTTTAAAAAAAACAAAAACATTTAATGCGTGTATGTCAACGGTGGTTAAGGGAATTTTGGATAAGATTGCATACATACTAACATATGTAGTAGTAAACAGTTACCATATAATGACAATTGTGTTAAGGGAGAATAATAGTGTGTTTGAATTTCCTTCAGATTGCTGACACCATAAGAATTTACAACTTTATGAGATCCCAGGAAGTCCAGTCCAGATCAAGTTCCTTCCGCTATGTCTTTCCAACTCCCCTTTCCCCCTGAGTGCTGTTGTGACTAGAGAGAGTGATACATGTCCTCTCTTAATTATTGCAAGGTTTGAGAGGTACTAGAAGTTGGCTTCTAACGACTCATCCCACTCCTACATGATCCAAACACAACCATCTTTTGAAGATAGGCTGCATGCCAACGTGACAAGGGCTCTTTCATCTGCATCTGAAAGTAGGAAGACTGCCTACTGGCTTTTTCTTAAAACTCCTGTGTAGTCTGTTGTGAACTAAGCATGAGAGTTGTATGTGATTAGTGCTTGAACACTTGGATAAATGAGTGGTGGAGTATGCCAGTTTGAATATATGTAGCCTCAGGTCTGTAGAGTGTTTAGACAGTCTGCCCATCCCCCACTCGCCATCTCTGGATCTACCAAAGAAGCAGAAGCCCAGCAACATTTCATAATTCCCTGGACGCTGGGTGGGCTTGGTAATGCACATGACCAATGGATGCCTGAAAACTTACTTTCTTCTGTGTTTCTCTTCCTCCATATTTCAGTTTTCTGTGTTTTCCATCTCTTGCTCTCATTAAATGTTTAATGCAGAAAAATAAGTGCCAGTCCCCAAAACAAAAAATAGTCCCTGTGGCGCCGACCAGCACAAACTAAGCCCTGTCTGTACTTTAAGAGCTACTGAAGTTTGAAAAGTAGAAAACAATTTGTGCACTTTTCAAATTAAACACAGTAATTTATAACTAGTTCATATTTGCTAATTTGCTTCACATGAGGTTTGCATTTGATTTCATAAGCCATTTTTCTATTCATCACATTACTGATAACCAGAAGGAATGTGAATCTCCAATTACATAAGAATTTAATGCGCTGCAAATCCCATGCTTTTATTTCTGGAATAGTCCCTGTGATTACTTGTTATCATATTTTCTTGTGTGTATAGCACACTCTTTATCTCAATAAACCTGATAAGATTTAACACAACATATACAGTTAACAAGTAAAGCCTTCTAATGTATTCTAAACAAATGAAACAGATTAATAGGCAAGCTGAATCAAAGAGGAAAAACATCAAAGAGCACAAGATAAGGAAGCCTATTGTCTTGCCTTAAGAACACAGAGTAGCTTTTTGGCAAAACAATAATTTGTATGATCTCACAGTAGAAAAGTCTGGAGAGTCCTTGTCAGGCCCAGTTCAGTGGTCCCGGGACACATTGTGGTTATTGGGCTTCAACCAAGAAGTTTGAGTCTGTTTACTACTGATGTTCTGGGGCTTGGCCTGCTCCAGGCTCTCATTACTGGGCACCAAATTCACCCCTTTAAACACTTAACTCCCAGGAAAGTGAGGCGAGCAACACAAGGCTTGCTTAGTGAGGTGGTGTAGGGTTAGAGACTCAGAAACAACACCTCCAGTACCTCTAAATAATGCAGTGCCTAGGTAATGCTTTCACTTGACAAGAAAAGTATTTTAATATACAATTACTACATGCTATGTAAAGAAGGTGCTGATAACAGTATGCAACGTGAGTGGCTTCCTGCATGTTCAGGCACCCAAGAGCCAGTGTCACTAACGTGCTATATTGTTCTCAATTCTAGACCTTTGTAGTTCTCTGTCCCATATAAAGGCTCACATTTTGAGGAGAAGGGTTTATCTGCAGTGGATACGGTTTGGGTCGCTGTCGGAGATTCAGTTTGTGGTCAGCTCTAGCTCAGCTCTGTCTCCTCCAGGAGATGTCTGGCTTTTTGATTGGTCATTGTTGAGCAGGCGAGAAATTATGAGTGCTTCCCAGGCTCTAATCAAACCCCCATCAAACCAAGGAGCACAGCCCATCCAAGGAAGTTTGCATGGGGAGGGTCATACCTGATTCTGGAGTTTGCATGCTAGAATCCCCAGGCAGTATTGCAGGGCTCTCTGAGTCTATGAGGCACTCAGCAGCCCTACACATTGGGGTCAGTTCTTCTGAACTTGCCAATTCAGTTGTGCTTTCTTTGGCTCTACATGCTGAATGTCAGGCACACATCTATGGGCTTAATTGTAACTGCAGGATGCTATGTTGAATGGTGCAGCTCAGTGGGGCTCACAGGACTGGCTTTTGATGCTTTTTTGCTTTTTTGTTTTTTCTCTTGCAAACCACGGATCCTCCCAGGCCAAGTAGGGGGTTGAGGCATACGCTCATATGGGGGCAACCTGTGACATACTAGGGGAGGAAAGCATGCCACAGACTCCAGGCAGTGCAGCTGTCTTATTAATTGCAATGTCTCTAAAATGATTAATCATCCCATTTCATCAGCGCAGCTGTACTTCAGGCAACTGCTGCTTAGCATCTCCTTAAGGCAGATTCCTTCCTGCAGGAATAGCTTCAGTACCCTTCCCTCAACAGTCCAAGCAGAACATCCTCCAGACAGATTCACCACTCCTCCAGCAGATTGTTGCAGATTTCTCTAGGAGATGTCCCCTCATCTATGGGCAAATGGTTGTCAAAGACACCAGCTGTGGATCTAAGAATATGTCCCAACATCATCTTGGTTGTTATGTACACTGGTCACTGAAGAGTTGTGGGAGCCTGCCTTGAACCCTCTGAGGCTTGCCCTGCATCATGAGCAATGTTCCCCTGCTTGAACCCAGGACTACTAGAGTGACTCCAAGGGCTAGTTGGCTAGCCATCTGATCAGAGCCTCAGGGACAGAAAAGACTCCAATCATCTGGAACCTGCACCTGGTCCCAGCCTGAGTGAGTCATAACCCCCAAGTAGTGCCTCTCCAGTCCTGGAACTTTTGTGGTGGTGTTAAAGGTGCCCAGATAGCAAAAATCCAAAACCTGGGAGTTTTTGGCTTAACACTGCTCTGAGAAATGAGGAGATTGCTTGTGTATCCGCCCAAGGTGCATCGCTCATCGGCCTGACTTCGTGGCAGCTCCTGCTACATTCTCTCCACAGCAGCAAAACATGTTCACCAGTCTTCTGCCAAACGGCTATCCGGCCTCATGGAACTCTAGTCGGCTACATCCTCGAGCCTTGTCCTGCTGGCGATTTTCATCTTCCAGAAAACACACTAAGGTGGTCATTACAACCCTGGCGGACGGTGTTAAAGCGGCGGTAAGACCGCCAACAGGCCGGTGGTAAACATTTTGCAATTACGACCGTGGCGGAAACCGCCAACAAAGACACCCACTTTAACACTCTGACCGCCACAGCGGTACAAACAGCGCGGTGGTCACCGCCAACAAACAGACGGAAGACAATATACCGCCCACACTATTATGACAGGCCAATCCGCCACCTTTTCCGGGGCGGATTCACCGAGGATAAAACACGGCGGAAACAGGAATTTCGAAAGGAAAACGCTCACCTCTACACACCCCACAAGGAACGAGGACACCATGGACCCGGAACTCCAAATTCTACATGCAATAGTCTTCCTGCTCCTCTACCAGGAGCACGAACGCCGGCGGCGAAGACCACGGTGAGTACTGCACCTACGACACAGGGGAGGGGGGAGGGAAAAAACAGGGACATACACACGCAACACCCCCACCC
Organism: Pleurodeles waltl; assembly: GCF_031143425.1. NCBI lineage: Eukaryota > Metazoa > Chordata > Amphibia > Caudata > Salamandridae > Pleurodeles > Pleurodeles waltl. The sequence goes on from NC_090444.1 coordinate 1,755,998,870, forward strand.
CCACCCTCACCCATTACAACACACACACTAATGCATATTGATACATCACATTTACACCCCCCAACCCCCCGGAAGAATGCAAAGACAATAGAAAATGAGTGTAACCATTGTAATATATTCAAATCAAGTAGGCAAAAATATATATATACACCATTTACAAAATATATACCAAGCATAGTAGTCCAAGTAGTGCTCCAATTAAGTCCGTGGAACACTGGGCAAACACGGTATGGGCAAGGCCAACACAAGATCCCCGAACATGACGGAGAGAGCACTGCAGGGGCATCAGACAGCAACTAAACAGGCACCTCAGGGGGAGGGAAAGGGGGGACACCTCAGCCGCTTGAGTGCACAATGCCAAATCCACGAGGGGGCCACATACCCACTGTTACATACTGGAGAGTGCAAAGCCACAGTCTCTCAAGTCTCTACAGTGGGTGGGTTGCCCACTGTTCCATCCTGGGGAGTGCAAAGCCACGGTCTTTCAATTCTCTACAGTGGGTGGTCTGCCCACTGTTCCATCCTGGGGAGTGCAAAGCCACCGTCTCTCAAGTCTCTACAGTGGGTGGTCTGCCCCCTGTTCCATCCTGGGGAGTGCAAAGCCACAGTCTCTCAAGTCTCTAAAGTGGGTGGTCTGCCTACTGTTCCATCCTGGGGAGTGCAAAGCCACCGTCTCTCAAGTCTCTACAGTGGGTGGTCTGCCCATTGTTCCATCCTGGGGAGTGCAAAGCCACAGTCTCTCAAGTCTCTACAGTGGGTGGTCTGCCCACTGTTCCATCCTGGGGAGTGCAAAGCCACCGTCTCTCAAGTGGATAACAGTCTCCACTGGTTCCGGAGGGGACCTTGTGCCCAGAGTGATTAATCCTGCTAAGGACAGAGGTAGTGGATGGATATCTCCACTGGTTCTGGAGGGGGCCTTGTGCCCAGAGTGCTTCATCCTGCTAAGGACAGAGGTAGTGGATGTATCTCTCCACTGGTTCTGAAGGGGGCATGGTGCCCAGAGTGCTTCATCCTGCTAAGGACAGATGTAGTGGATGTATCTCTCCACTGGTTCTGGAGGGGGCATGGTGCCCTGAGTGCTTCATCCTGCTAAGGACCGAGGTAGTGGATGTATCTCCACTGGTTCTGAGGGGGCCTTGTGCCCAGAGTGCTTCATCCTGCTAAGGACAGAGGTAGTGGATGTATTTCTCCACTGGTTCTGGAGAGGGCCTTGTGCCCAGAGTGCTTCATCCTGCTAAGGACAGAGGTAGTGGATGGATCTCTCCACTGGTTCTGGAGGGGTCCTTGTGCCCAGAGTGCTTCATCCTGCTAAAGACAGAGGTAGTGGATGTATCTCTCCACTGGTTCTGGAGGGGGCATGGTGCCCAGAGTGCTTCATTCTGCCCGTGACGGACTCAGTAGCGTCAGTGCCCTTGGCGCTCATGGGGCAGCGGTGATTGAGGCGGCGGTGCCCTGTTCAGCGGTGCTTGAGGCAGCGGTGCCCTTTTCAGCAGGGCTTGAGACGGCGGTGCCCTGTTCAGCGGTGCTTGAGGCGGCGGTGCCCTGTTCAGCAGTGCTTGAGACGGCGGTGCCCTGTTCAGCGGTGCTTGAGTCGGCGGTGCCCTGTTCAGCGGTGCTTGAGGTGGCGGTGCCCTGTTCAGCGGTGCCCTGTTCAGCGGTGCTTGAGTTGGCGGTGCCCTGTTCAGCGGTGCTTGAGGTGGCGGTGCCCTGTTCAGCGGTGCTTGAGTCGGCGGTGCCCTGTTCAGCAGTGCTTGAGGCGGTGGTGCCCTGTTCAGCGGTGCTTGAGGCGGCGGTGCCCTGTTCAGCGGTTCTTGAGACGGCTGTCTCCATTGCAGGGACTCAGCTACTGGCGGTCCTTCATGGCCCAGCGGGGCTTGTGCTGGCGGTGGCCTCCTGGGCAGCTGGGCTGGTGCTGGCGGTGGCCTCCTGGGCAGCTGGGCTGGTGCTGGCCTCCTGGGCAGCTAGGCTTGTGCTGGCGGTGGCCCCCTGGGCAGCTGGCCTTGTGCTGGCTGTGGCCTCCTGGGCAGCTGGCCTTGTGCTGGCGGTGGCCTCCTGGGCAGCTGGGCTTGTGCTGGCAGTGGCCTCCTGGGCAGGTGGGATGGTGCTGGCGGAGGTCTCCTGGGCAGCTGGGCTGGCGGTGGAGGTTGTGGTTGTAGGAGATGTTCGTTTGCTGGCTTTGGGTGAAGGTGCATGGGCTGGAGGCTGTCGTGAGGTGGATGGCTGTTGGGTGGGTGTGTGCCTGCATTTGTGTATCTTCGGAGGGGGCATCACATACACACTGGGAGAGGACACAGGGGATGTGTGAATGGTAGTGGGGGTGGTGACTGCACGTGAGCGGGGTGTGGTGGTGGGTGACACAGTGGAGGCAGTGGATGTTGGTGTGTCTGCATGTGTGTGATGCTTGCATGAGTGCCTATGGGATGTGTGGTGCTTATGTTTGCCTGAGCTTCCCTTGTGTGTTGGCGTGTGTGCATGCTGGTCTGTAGGTGTGCTTGGGATAGGCTGGAGTACAGGGGATTGGGTCGGGTGGAGGAAGTTGGAGGGGGCAGGCTAGACACAGGGACAATGGCTGCCATCAGTGCTGAGGCCAGAGTCTGAAAAGCTCGCTGAAGGGCCGCCTGACCAGAATGAGTGCCCTCCAGGAATGCATTTGTTTGGTGCAACTGCCTTTCTACACCCTGGATGGCATTCAAAATGGTAGACTGCCCAACAGTGAGGGAGCTGAGGAGATCAATGGCCTCCTCACTGAGGGCAGCAGGGGTGACTGGTTGCAGGGCCTGAGGTGCCTGGGGCGAAGGTGATGCCCACCCTACCGGGTGAGTGGGTACGGGGCGAAGGCTGAGGGGCTGCTGGGAGGGCGGTGCTGGAAGGGGGGGTGGCGGCTGTACCTGTAGATGGGGGGGGCACAGATGTTGCCGCCACCACAAGGGAGCTCCCATCAGAAGACGAGTCCGTGTCACAGGTCTCAGCTCCTGTCCCTGCCGTGGAGCTCCCCTCGCCCTCCGTCCCACTGGTGAACTCTGAGTCTATAGTATGGCCCTCCATGGCCATGTGGGATGCAGCTCCCTCGTGCTCCGGTGCCACTGGTCCTCCGTCTGGTGATGCTAATGCACACAAGAACAGGGAGACCACAAAAAGGGGGGGGACGACAGAAGAAAGACATGTTGAGTGCATGCATTACCGCTACCGTTGGCGGACACGACAGACACAGAAGCCCCCTGCACTTCCCCGCGCTCTTGGGCTCCACTGTTCAATTCCTCGGAAATGGCCTACAAGGCAGAGGACGACATCTGCACACATAGATGACACAGGGGCATGACTAGGTGTACTTGGCACTGTACAGAGCTGGGCTGGGGTGCCACATGGCCTGCCTTACGGAGGGACCTTGCCTACGGAACTCGCCCTGGCCTAGGGAAACCCACAGGTCACCTCCCCCACCCAGACCCCTACACTGCGAGCAAAGTCAGCAGAATGCGAGTGTACTCACCCCCTTGTGTCTGCTGTGATGCCCTCAAGCACCCATCCAACTCCGGGTACACCACCGCCAGGATCCTGAACATCAGGGGGGTCATGGTGTGACGGGCACCCCTCCCACGTTGGGAGGCCATTCCCAGCTGAGCATCCGCCGTCTTCTTGCTCCAGCGGCGAATGTCCTCCCATCTTTTCCGGCAGTGGGTGCTCCGTCTGTGGTAGACCCCCAGTGTCCGGACGTCCTTGACAGCCGCCATTTCAGGGGCCCACATGGCTTCATTTTCAACTGCATCACTCATACCTAGGCCTAGACTCAACCCACATACAGGCCACTTTTTCTGTATGAATGGTGTTCTGTGTAAGCTGTGGGTACGTACCTCTGACTTGTTTGACTCTGTGCTCGCTGTTGTCCTTCATAGGTACCGTCCGCTGGGACATGTGAGTAGATGGCAGCATCCTCCGGTGTACCGACCGTTGGTGGACCTGTCGACAATGGAGGAAAGACACATGATAATCACATACAGGCTTGACCGTGCCACAATCCAGGAACTGTGTACCCAGCTGGAGCCGGACCTGATGTCAGCTATCCGCCATCCCACAGGAATCCCCCCTCAAGTGCAGGTGCTGTCAGTGGTCCATTTCCTTGCAAGTGGGTTATTTCAAACAACAGTGGCCATAGCATCAGGGATGTCCCAGCCTATGTTTTCCAACATGTTGTCAAGAGTGTTGTCTGCCCTGCTGACCTGCTACATTGTTTTCCCTCAGGTGGAGGATTTGCCTACAGTGAAAGGTGATTTCTATGCCCTGGGACATATCCCCAACATCATAGGTGCCATTGATGGGACACATGTGGCTTTGTTCCCCCCACAGGAGTGAACAGGTGTAGAGAAACCGGAAGAGTTATCATTCGATGAATGTTCAGAGGGTATGTTTGGCAGACCAGTACATCTCCCATGTGAATGCCATGTTCCCTGACTCAGTGCATGACGCTTACATCCTGCGGAATAGCAGCATCCTTTATGTGATGGGTCAACTCCAGAGGCACCGTGTGTGGCTATTAGGTGAGCACCTGGAAGCTAGCCAGTGGGAATGGTTGTCTGGGTCTGGGGATATCCCTCCAGGTTAGTGTGTGTCTAACAGATGTCCCTCGCCATTTGCAGGAGACTCTGGTTACCCCAACCTGTCATGGCTACTGACCCCAGTGAGGAATCCCAGGACAAGGGCAGAGGAACACTACAATGAGGCACATGGGCGAACTAGGAGGGTGATCGAACGCACCGTCGGCCTCCTGAAGGCGAGGTTCAGGTGCCTCCATATGACAGGTAAATCCCTATTCTACTCACCAAAGAAGGTGTGCCAGATCATCGTGGTCTGCTGTATGCTTCACAACTTGGCTTTGCGACGACAGGTGCCCTTTCTGCAGGAGGATGGTCCAGATGGTGGTGTTGTTGCAGCTGTGGAGCCTGTGGACAGTGAAGACGAGGAAGCAGAGGAAGAAGACATGGACAACAGGGACTCAGTGATCCAGCAATATTTCCAGTGAGACACAGGTAAGAATACAAACCTGCCTACTACATGTACTTAAACACTACTACCTCTCTACTGTCTGTCTCTTTCACCCAGTGTATGGTCACTGAGTTGTCACTTTCCCTTACAATTTCACAGATGTGGGTCCCACAGTGTGACATCTGCTTTGATTCCTCATGGACTAGAGCTGTGTGACATAGGTATGTTGACATTACAAATGAAAGAGCTTTTTGCCACAGTTATTGCTAATACAGTATTCCGAAATCACAGACAGACTCCAGATTGTTTTGTGCTTTAAGGGTGTTTATTTTAGTGCTCAAAATTGGAGGGGGTAGCAAAATGGTGAGGGGTGATGGCGGAGGAATGTCCATGGCAGAGTCCAGTCTATTAGTCTCACAGGTGCATTGCCCAAATGGGCATAGGAAGTGGACCTGGGGCAGTTTAAGGATGGACAGGGTGACAAAGTGGGACAGTAGGATGACAATCAGGGTGGTCTCATTTCTTGGCAGGGGTCTTGGCATCGTTCTCTGTCTTTGTCCTGGATCTCAGGGACCGTTTGCAGGGTGGTTCTCCCTCTGCAGGGGGTGGGGTGCTGGTGTGGTGGTCCTGTGGCGGTGCCTCCTGTCCACTAGCGCCGGCAGAGGTGGTGGGCAGTTCATCGTCCAGGCTAGTGTCAGGGGCCCCTTGTAGTGCCACAGTGTCCCTCCTGGTGTTAAGTACTTCCTTCAGCACCCCTATGATGGTGCCCAGGGTGGAATTTATGGTTCTGAGTTTCTCCCTGAAGCCCATATACTGTTCCTCCTGCAGGCGCTGGGTCTCCTGCAACTTGGCCAGTACCGTTGCCATCGTCTCCTGGGAGTGGTGGTATGCTCCCATGATGGAGGAGAGGGCCTCGTGGAGAGTGGGTTCCCTGGGCCTGTCCGCCCCCTGTCGCACAGCAGCCCTCCCAGTTCCCCTGTGTTCCTGTGCCCACTACCACTGCCCCAGGTCCCTGTTGTTGTTGGGGTGGTGGGTTAGCCTGGGTTCCCTGTAATGGTGGACACACTGCTGATTGACATGTCCTGGGGACGGAGGTATGGGCCCGCTGGGTGGGTGCTGTGCTGGTGTTTCCAGAGGGGGGAAGCTCTGTGGTGGCCTGTGACTGTGTCAGGGGAACAGACTGTCCCGAGGTCCCTGATGGGCCGACTGTCCCGGGGTCCCCGATGGGCTGGACTGGTCATCTAGATCCAGTTGGACAGAGGTGTTGTCATCACTGTGGGCCTCTTCTGTTGGTGGTGTGGACATGTGTGGACCCTCCTGTCCGGTGACATTGGGTAGGGGTCCTGCAGGGGTATAAAGGCATGATTATTGCATCTGTGTGTGTCAAGGTGTGCAATGGGTGGGTGACCGTGTACCCCAGTGCTAGCATTCCTGTATGGGACCTTGTGTGATGGTGGTTTAGGGGGGTGTATGGGTATGTGCAGTGGGCATGCTTTAGTGATGGGTGTCCATGCCCTGGTGTTGGGATGTGTGGTTTGTGATAGTGGGACATTTGTGAGGAGTAGGAGTGATGGGGGTAAGGGCGAGGGTGGGGGTAGGTGATAGCATGCAGGTGGGTGGGGGATGAAGTAGTTAAAGGTTTGACTTACCAGAGTCCATTCCTCCACCTACTCCTGCGAGGCCCTCAGGATGCAGAATCGCCAAGACCTGCTCCTCTCATGTTGTTAGTTGTGGGGGAGGAGGTAGGGGTCCGCCGCCAGTCCGAACCGCCAGGTGGTCTCTGGAGACCACGGAACGCACCTTCCCCCGTAGGTCGTTCCACCTCTTCCTGATGTCCTCCCGATTTCTTGGGTGCTGTCCCACTGCGTTGACCCTGTCCACTATTCTTCGCCATAGCTCCATCTTCCTAGCTATGGAGGTGTGCTGCACCTGTGATCCGAATAGCTGTGGCTCTACCCGGACGATTTCCTCCATCATGACCCTGAGCTCCTCCTCCGAGAACCTGCGGTGTCTTTGCCGTGCCATGGGGTGGTGTAGGTGATGTGTGGGGTGGTGTGTGTGGTGATAAGTGTGCTGATATGTCGTGGGGTGTTGTGTGAGGTGTGTGGAAGTTATGTGGGTGATGGTGTTGGGTGCCTGTGGATGCTAGTGTTGTTGATGGTGGTGTCTCTCTCTGGCTTTCGTATGTGATTTGTTGTCGCAAGGGTTTGTGGGTGATGTGGGTGTGTGTTTTATATTGTATTGAGTGTGTGGGAGTGGTGTGTGTATGTGTATCAGGTGTGTGTATTTGGAATTGTCCAATGTGGCAGTGTTTTGTGAGAGTGTGTGTATTTTGAGCGCGGCGGTGTGTACCGCCAATGGAATACCGCAGTTGAAAGACCGCCGCGTGGATTCGTGGGTCGTGATAGTGTGGGCGTATTTCTTTTGGCGTGACGGGTTTGTTTTCGCCAGTTTATCACTGACCTTTGGTGTGGCGGACTTGTGTGGGTGTCTGACTTTTGGCGGATTCCGAACTGTGGGTCATAATAGCTGTGGCGGAATTCCGCGGCCACGGCGGTGTGGTGGCGGTCTTCTTCACGGCGGTAAGCGGCATTTACCGCCAATGTCATAATGAGGGCCTAAGTCCGAATGTTGAAATCTTCACGTCGACTTCATCCGGCGGCTCCCTGATGACGATACCTCCTCCTCGGACACTACCTGCAGCCTTGACGCACTGAACTTTATCTTCTCAAGTCAAACTGTCTTCTAAGTGCGAAGGTAAGCGCTGATTGGTCCCAATCTACTTTTTGAGTCCGATTCATGCTCTGTCGCGGTTTGCTACATTTTTTCATTTCAATCCGGTGTCATGTGACTAGCTGTTCGAGGTTGGCTAATTGATCTTTTAGGGGCTAGTTTTAACTTGAACTTTAAAAATGCATAGCGCTGGTTCTACTGATTGGATTTTTGCTGCTTTGGTGTCCAATAATTTATTCAAATGTACCCTATTTTTCTAAATTGGTGTGGGATTTTTTGTGTGTTGTGTTTTCATTTTATTGCTGTTTGTGTTCTGCATAAATACTTAACAACTTGCCTCTAAGTTAGGCCTGACTTATTTTGTGCCAAAATACCAGAGGGTTGGGCACAGGTCAATTTAGTGACTTTTGTGGTTCATCCTAAAAGGGATTGTGGCTGCTGCTTGAGCAGGGTTTTCAATCTACTCAACCAACAACCCAGTTTCGGAGCAGTCACTAGCAGTTTCAGTCCTCTTTTTAACCCCTTTTTCAGACATGGTTTCTATGTCCAACATGTGATAACCTGGAACCATTTATTTAGAAGAAGTTCCTCGATTTTCCTCTTTCAAAGTAGACAAACTGGCTCCAGGTGATGGCAAGAGTAATGAGTGCTGGTTATCTTCACTGGAGACGGGAGGGGGAAGTGTAAGAGGGTTGTCCCATAAAAATGGTGTATGGGCACAGTGGGCAGAGCTTTTACACTTATTGCATGGTAAGTTATGCTCCCATAAATCCTATCTGCATACGTTGAACCTCAAAAAGTGTTTGTGTTTTTTTCAGAAGCTGTTTTTGTTGTACTGTATGAAGTAGCAAGGCCCTGGTCAAATGTACAGGGAGACCTCTGTGGCAGGTGTTCCCACCCTTTCTCGGCATCTGAATTCAGTTTGTGCTTATTAGCGAGAAGAGGCGGGCACTAATAACATACCCTGTCAAAAGGTTAACTCTACACTTCAGAGGAGACCACTGGCTTGGCTTAACCCAATTGGAGCACTCAAGAAAGGAACACAAGACAAGATGCAGCAAAGGTTGCTTCTTCACTTCTAATGGGAGCCCTGTCTCACTCCTCTCCACACTGCAATGTCTGAGGCTACACAGAATCTTCAGGAATCATAGTAATACATAAGGCTAGTTTTGGCAGGCCACCTCCAACCTCCATCATTGACAACAAACTTTTGGAGGCAATCTAAGATTGATTCCACTGAAATTCCACCCACAAAATGTACACATCAATACACATACTACCATACATTTGAGCTAAACACATGCTCTATGTAGCAAGGGACCTGGCTGCATTAGATTAGGCACTTTAAAGGGGCTAGGGTGGTAGGCCATTCATCCTACCAGCCTAGCCCCTCTGTACCAGGAGAGGACAACAGCTTGCTCTGCCACTATGCTACATATCTGCCAACCTCATGTGAACCATCAAGGAGACAGAAGTCCTTTTTGCTAAGTAAGGTACATATGGTGCACTGTCGAGGCTTCACCCCTGCTCTCTGTCTCATATTCTATTAAACCACAAGCTGTACACGCATGATGGTTGTGTGCACTTCAGCCAAAACGTTAAAAATAGAGCTTAGACTTGTGTTTGGTTAAATCAGGGCAAAGATGCACACTCACAATATCATACAGGACACATTACGATCCCAACAGTTGGCTAGTTAGAGTATCAAGTTATTCGCCTCAATCCTTGAGGGTACTATCTTCCTTCACACCCAGACCCTCAGAGAGAAATTGAAATGTTTTTCCTTAATAAAAGTAAGATAAAAAAAGAGGGGATAGTCGAGGCTGTTAAACAACACACCTTCCCTTGATAAGTTTGATGGAATTAATACTGCCCAAAGTTTGCACATATTTTAACTAGACAGTCTTTGTTGAGATTGAGATGGTCCTAGACCAGCATGGCTGCAAAAGAATTCCCGTGCATGCTTGTCCCGCTAGCCTACAATGTGGTCAACCTGTCCATTTGTAATTAGCATAACTCAGGTGAGGTAGAGTCCATGGAAGAAGCCCAATGTCCCTCCTAATACTAGCTAAAATTCTGGAGAAAAGGAGTACTATGTCAGCTTCAGGACCACCTAGAAACCCCCGACAGTTTGTTATTCATCCTGTGAGGATTTCTACCCAGACATGACTGAGATCAAACATTTGGGTTTGTGGACAACACGTCCAGGATGACAGCCAAAGAAGTGGCATGTTTGTTAATTATGTTGGCTCTCTCTGCAGCTTTTAACACAAAAAAATTACACAGAATGGTAGAGCAATCCAATGCCTAAAATAGTGGCTACATGATCATGTATCAATGAATAACTTGCAACCAAGCTGCTTTCCTAGGTCTGCTGCTCCAGCTTGAACACATTTGGGTCCACCCCACCATTGCCCTGCAGAAAACATTGAACATATTTATGCCAAACTTGGCATTAAAGTAAAACTTTACTCAGAAAATGTGCCTTTTGACAAGATAAGCGTTTTAAAAAGGTGCTGGTGAGTGCTAAAGGGTTAACACTTTTGTATATCTCTGACATTTAAAGTAGCAAATCAGGGAACTGCAAATCCTGTCAATCACAATTTAGTACATTGACAGATGTGTTTGGCTTATGAAGGTCTTGAAAATCACAACCCAATTACAAATCATGACTTTAGCACTGTTTTAGAAAAAGTCCACAGCAGGGTGGAAGCTCTATGCATGGTACCTGACCCTAGGATAATCTTAGAAACGTTTACATCTACCTTCCCTTGTAGGCCTATGTGGCTTTTCCATTTTACCCACCATCTTTAACAAATATATACCCCCTGTTGTTGGTGTCAGTAGAATCATTTGTGGATGACAGGCAGGTGTTTACTGAAAGAATTGAAGCCACTAATAATTTTAATAACCCTACACAAGAAGCGTTCTCAATATTAAAGAACCTTCTGCACTCTTTTGCTCTCAGTCAAAAGGTAACTCTCTCCATCAAATTATGTGAGGGCCAAGAATCTTTTTCTACAACAACATAGCAAATCTATGTATAAATTTACTAGCACATTATTTGCTTGAATCTTGAACACTATGAGGTAGTCTCTTCAGCCCCTGTGGAGCACTGAAGAGGAGTTTACCACAATTTCCATCTCTGAAACACAAGCAACCTTAACTGCCAGTAAGTCAGGTTCTCCGACTGATTTGTGCCCTCCAGTCATTTTTCCGCTGAGTACTGAAGCTATCAGCCCTGCCCTTCCTGACCAGCTAAATTCTTCTCTTTTATCAGCAACAGTGCAGATGACGTGGAAACAGACCACGTTCTTCCTTCTCTTGAAAAAGCCAAATGTTATCCCCAAAGTCCTCAGCAACTCTCTCCCCATTTCATTTCTGTCTGTACATTCTACTATAATGGAAAAAGATGTCAATATTCAACTCCCTGACAATCTCAAAACTAACAATAGATAGAATCCAATAAATTTTTTCTAGCTTACGCGTCAAGAATTTTCAATTCTATTAAGGATACGGAGGCGAGGATTATGCTTTCTCTTTCTTTACTGACTTAAAACAGCAGCAAATTACAAACAAGTTTAACAAAAAACTACACATCCCATGATGCTCTAGTCAATGTCACATGGTCCAGTCACCTATCACGACCTCTGCCCATATAACACCTGACCCTCGATGTCACTTCCTCTTTCTTTGTTCAAGGCAGATATAGTTCAAATTGAAATCGAAACTTCTTACATCAACTGTAACTCAGAGTTCGGATAGTCCTCTTTTGAACAGGTAACATGAGTTTGGAGACTCCAACTTGAAAAGGAAAATCATTCCATCGAAATGAAGGTACACGTCTTTACCAAGATCCTGGACTCAGGAGTTCTTCTGATCAGAACCTATGAAATAAAACAGGTAGGTAATATTCTCAAAGAAAAACACATTCCCATAAATAATATACATATAACTGGTAACCAGTGGGAGGGAATAATAAACAATAATCACTTCAGATAATAAATTTGTTCAATAATAACATTTTTTATGGGTGGGATAATCCTCGCCTCCGTGTCCTTAATAGAATTGAAAATTCTTGACGTGTAAGCTAGAATTTTTTTTATTCTATGTCAAGACCGGAGGCTCCGATTATGCTTGTTTAAAGCTGTCCCATTACGATAGATGCTACATCCATCACAGGCTTGTGATAAAATTTACGAAACGTATTCTCTGAAGACCAATCTGCAGCTCTCATAATGTCCTCTATACGAGAACCTAAGGCATAAGACTTGGATGCCATAGCCCCTTTAGCTGAATGAGCTCCAAATACTTTGGTATCTATGCCAGCTTCATTCATTAACCATCTCATCCATCTAGCTAAAGTAGCTGATGCCACTGGTTTAAATGGTTTTTGCAATGATATCAATAATTGACCATTAACATCTTGTCTAAAACTTTCTGTGACATTTTCATATTCTTTTAAACAATGAACAACACATAACTTAGAATTATCAGGATATATTGGATATGTTACTGACCTGTAATTTATTTTAGTCCTTCTAGATATTGTGAAAGTCACCCCATTTGGTGAGTATACTCTACCAGATAAATCTAACGCTCTGACATCTGACACTCTTTTACAGCAAACGAGACATAACAACATGGTTAATTTGGCCGATAGTTGTTTGCGAGATAAATCCTTATTAGCAGGCCAGGAATCCAGGAATCTTAGGACAACATTAACGTCCCATAATACCGAGTATTTTGCCTGAGGCGGTTTAGACAGGCGAATGCCCCTTAGTAATTTACATATTAAAGGATGCTCACCTACAGGTTTACCTTCAACCGGGATATGTCTCGCTGAAATGGCTGATCTAAAATTATTAATCGCCCGGAAAGCTAAACCGGAATTGGCTAGTTCTGCTAGAAAGTTAATGATTAACTCGATATGTGCTTCCATCGGATTGGAACCTCTTCCATCACACCAATTACTCCATCTGCGCCAGGCTGAATCGTATCTTTTATGGGTACTACCCACCCAGGCTTGTTTAATGAAGTCCTCAGCTTGTTGCGAAAGGCCTGAGGAACTCCATCTTGACCTGAAATCATCCATGCTAGCAGAACCAGCTTTCCTGACGAGTTCATTGGATGTTGATGGCCTTCCGGATTCAGAAGAAGATTCCGACGAGGAGGAATGAGAAGAGGAGAGGCACAAGCTAAATTCAGCGCTACTGGGAACCACGGTTGTGCTCTCCAGAAGGGAGTCACTAACACGATCTGAGATTTCTGTCTCTGGACTTGAGACAACACCCTGGCAATCATAAGAAATGGTGGAAACGCATAACCTCGAAACAGACCAGTCCTGAAGAAATGCATCTGTCTTCATTGCACAGGGATCTGGTCGCCAACTGAAGAATTTTGAAATCTGGCAATTGAGGCGGGAAGCAAACAGATCTATCTCGCAACTACCCCACTCTTTGATTATCTGGAAAAAAAATCATTGGGTCCAGTTTCCAGTCGCTGGAGTCTGTCAGATATCTGGAGTTCCAGTCCGCTACCATGTTCTGGTCCCCAGGAAGGTATTCCGCAATGACTACTATGCGTTGTGTCAGGCAGAAATGCCAAAACTCCTTGGCGATCTCTGCCAGGATTTTGGATTTCGTTCCCCCCAATTTGTTGACATACCGCACTGCTGAAACATTGTCCATTCGTAGAAGTATGCAACAATCTGTCTTCTGAGGGGAGAGACTCTTTATTGCAAAGGAACCTGCCAGAAGTTCTAGGCAATTGATGTGTAAGGTCTGTTCCCATTCTGACCATCTGCCTCCTGTCACTAAGGAGTTGCAACGTGCTCCCCAACCCCAACAGCTGGCATCGGATTCGATCACCACGTTCGGGTGGGACCCGAATATCGCTCTGCCGTTCCAGGCTTCCATATGTTGTAGCCACCACTGTATCTCTGATTTTACTTCCATAGTCAATGGGATCTGTTCTGAACAGCTCAGACCCTGTTGTAGGTGTCTGATCTTGAGTCTCTGAAGGGCTCTGTAATGTAAGGGAGCTGGAAATATTGCTTGAATGGAAGAAGCTAACAACCCCACTACTCTGGCTATGTTCCGTAAGGAAACCGTCGACCTGGTCAAAAGGGACCTCAATTCCCTCTTGAAGTTGCGAATCTTTTGAGAGGGAAGAAGAAGTTGACATGAGATTGAGTTTATCCGAAACCCCAGGAAATCTATTATTTGTGTCGGATTCAACAATGATTTCTGCGCATTGATTAGGAAACCTAAATCTTGCAGAATATTGATGGTCCAATTCAAATGCGATAGCAGGGTCTGGGGGGCTTGAGCCATCAAGAGAATATCGTCCAGATAAATGATCAAACGGACGCCCTTGGCTCTTAGCCATTCCATGACCGGTCTCATCAGCTTCGTGAAGCACCAAGGTGCTGATGACAGGCCGTAGGGGAGTGCAAAAATTCCAGGCACTGACCCTTCCATTGAAATTGGAGGAACCTCCTGTGTGGAGGAAAGATTGGGATTGACAGATAGGCATCTTTTAGGTCTAGACAAACCATCCAGTCCCCTTCTAATAGAAGGTCCCTTAGCATATGAATACCCTCCATTTTGAAATGTCGATATAGAATCCATTGGTTGAAGTCCTTTAAATTCAAGACTAGGCGGTGACCTCCCCCTTTTTTGTCCACCACAAAAATAGGACTGATAAAACCGTAAGGATGAGGGGTGGAATATTGTACTGCGACTTTTTCTAATAAGGCCTGGACTTCTTTGTCTATAAAAGCTTGATTTTCTAGGGAAAAACACATCTGAAGCGGAGGGTTGATCTGAGTGGGAGTACAGACAAACTCTAGGTGAAAACCCAAAACCGATTGGAGAACCCAGGGATCCCCGGTAATCTTTCTCCAATTTTTTATAAACAATGCCACTCTGCCCCCAAGAGTGACCTGAGAAAAGGGAATAATGCTCACCTGAGAAATTAGAGTCTTGAATGGCACTTTGTTGCCCTCTGCGAGGACCTCTGCGGAAACGTTGGCGTCCTCATCTGTGGCGAGTGGGGTAGAAAGTGGTGTCTTGTTCTCCATACCAACCACCTCTGCCCCTGGGGTAGTAATTCTGGGGACTGATATATGAACCTCGGCCGGCCATGCGTCCGCCATAACGACCGGCCCTGGTAAAAAGGCCTCGTTTAAAGACTTTTTTAAGTGACATTTGGGCTTTATCGAGAGATGAAAAGGTGGAGCAGAACTTGGCTAGCTCTTTAATAAAAGACAAACCAAATAGAAGGCCATCAGCTGAAGGACCCGCTTCTGAAGATGCTAGATCGGATAGTTTTGGGTCAATGCGCATCAAAATAGACTTCCTACGTTCAGAGGAGATAGCGCAGTTAGTATTCCCTAACTGACAAACAGCCCTTTGAGCCCAACCAATCAGGATGTCAGTGTCCACCGGGGTGCTTGACTCCTTGGCCACGTACGCCATTTCGAGAATCTTCGTCAAGGGGCCAGAAAGGTCCAAAAGTTTATCTTGGCAGTTCCGCCATGATCTATCTAATCCTTTCTTAGGATCTTTGGAGAATTTTTTCATAAATGTGACCATGGTTGGATCTATTTCCGGAGTCTCTGAGACTCTGCCTTCTAAATCTGGCCTGGGGCATTCTGTCTTTAGGCGAGAGCAAACTTCTTTATCAAAACCTTTTCTGATATTAGTTTGCACATACTGGGCTACCTCAGGAGGAGGGATCCAATTCGAAGCTCTGAGGTGAATGATTTCCGATGGATCGAAATCGAGTACTAATGAAGGAGGGATGACTTTTTTAGCTTTCTTACTAGGCACTGGGAACTCTGAGTCGTCTGAGTCCTCGGATGAGGAATTTTTGTCTGATGAGGAAGGAGAGAAGGTAGTATCCTTTTTTGAGCTGTAATTATGCTCTCCGCTGTGCTTTTTACGCAGCTTCTCAAAGGCATCTGCAAGAAGGTCACTAAGAATAGGGGAAGACTCTTCCAAATGTTTTGCTTTTCCTTTTGCCTTTTTTCCCTCCTGGTGTGGGGTTTGGCCTTGCACCCAACCTTGAGAGCGTGCGTAGTCAAATAATTGGCCTGAGAATGGGCCTAGAGCTTTTACCAGTGCATCGTTAAGTGATTGCTGTACCCTAGTATCAAGGGCTTCCACTAAGTCCACTTCTAATTGGCTTCCCAATTCTTCAGTGTAATATTCACCATCTTGATCATTCCACTGAGCCATTTGAGCTCAATAGATATTAAAGTAGATGTAAAGTCTGTGGGCCATATTTATACTTTTTGACGCAAAACTGCGCTAACGCAGTTTAGCGTCAAAAAATGTAGCGCCGTCTAACGCCATTCTGAAGCGCCATGCGGGCGCCGTATTTATTGAATGGCGTTAGCCGGCGCTACCAGACCGGCGCTGCCTGGTGTGCGTGGAAAAAAACCACGTACACCAGACAGCGCCGGCGTAGGGGGAAAATGGCGTATGGGCGTCATAAAATGGGGCAAGTCAGGTTGCGTCGAAAAAATCGTCTTAACCGACTTGCGCCATTTTTTAACGACGCCCATCCCCCATCAACATGACTCCTATCATTGTAAAGATAGGAGTCATGCCCCCTTGCCCAATGGCCATGCCCAGGGGACTTCTGTCCCCTGGGCATGGTCATTGGGCATAGTGGCATGTAGGGGGGCACAAATCAGGCCCCCCTATGCCACAAAAAATAAAATAAAATACTTACCTGAACTTACCTTAATGTCCATGGGATGGGTCCCTCCGTCCTTGGGTGTCCTCCTGGGGTGGGCAAGGGTGGCAGGGGGGGTCCCTGGGGGCAGGGGAGGGCACTCTGGGCTCATTTTGAGCCCACTTGTCCCTTAACGCCATGCCTGACCCAGGCGTTAAAAAGCGGCGCAAATGCGCCGTTTTTGGCCACGCCCACTCCCGGGCGTTATTTTTGCCCGGGAGTATAAATACCACGTAAAGGCCTGGGAGTCATTTTTTAAGACGGGAACGCCTCCCTTGCATATCATTAACGCAAGGAAGGGGTTCACGCTAAAAAATGACGCACACTCCGGGCACTTTGGCGCCCGAAGCGTCTAACGCCATAGTATAAATATGGCGTTAGTTGGCGTTAGTTTAGCGTCGAATTTGCGTCGAAAAAAACGACGCAAATTCGGCGCTGTGTGTCTACACTTACTTAAGTGTGGGAATCAAATAAATACTCTAAATATCAGGGGGGAGTGCAAAAACCCCAAAGCAGGCAAAGGATTCGAATGTGCCCACAATAATAGGTGGAGGGAGCTGCCTGCCGGCACTCTAGGCAGAAGCCTAATTTCAATTTTACAACCCTCGTTCCTATTTAGAGAACGGGGCGTCAGGGAGCAATAAAATTCTTTAAATAGAAGGCCACAGATGGCCGTCCACACGCGTCTTAACACGCCGAGCCGATCGTTCTAAAACACAAAGGATCGGCTCTGGAACGAGTTTAGCGCGCGCGTGTGAGCCGGCAAGATACATAGAAGAGATACTGCATGGAACACGCAGTGCGCTCCCGCTCCCACTCCCACTCCACAATCGGGCATAAACACGCCAAAAAATGCCGAAAACGGAAGCGCAAATACACAAATAGAGGCGCGCTAAATCGCGACGCCACACATTTTAATAATTAAGCAATTATCATCGAAAATAAATATTTTCATGAAGAATAAAGATAAAATGCACTTATCTGCTGCGAAGCAGCAAAGAAAGAGGAAGCGACATCGAGGGTCAGGTGTTATACGGGCAGAGGTCGTGATAGGTGATTGGACCATGTGACATTGACTAGAGCATCATGGGATGTGTAGTTTTTTGTTAAACTTGTTTGTGATTGGCTGCTGTTTTAAGTCAGTAAAAAAAGAGAAAGCATAATCGGAGCCTCCGGTCCTGACATAGAATCAGGTTTTAGGTCTCCTTACAGTACTAAAACAGCCATGTTGGTCGTTACAGAACATGACAGAGCCATTCTCGACCAAGTACAGTTATCTACCTTGATTTTATTAGGTTTATCTGCAGGGTTTTACATGGTTTTCCACTCCACTCTTGTGCACTGTCTTCACAATGTAGGTGTTTGCAAATTGTCTCTGACATGGTTAAAATATTTTCCAGATCACAAGCAAGTTCACTGGCCCCCTTTCACCTCTTCCTGTTCCCATTAACAGAGGAGTACCACTGGGATCATCATTGAGTCGCACCCTTTTTAATGTATATATGATACCACTGGCACCCCTGGCTTGTGCCTATGGCTTTAACATCATATTATAAGCAGATGATCTCCAGCTCTTTGTAGCTCTCCCAGACAGTCGTACCGCCACACAAGACAATTTACCTGCTTGTCTTTCTTCCATGGTTAAATGGGTGAATAATAATTGCCTCAAATTAAGTAACAACAAGACGGATATTATGTTGGTGGGCAACTTCTGTTTGGTCACAGCTTTGGTGGCTGGTCAGTCCCCCCAGTTCCTGACATCTGCAAGAAATTTTGGGGTTCATTTTGGGTGTAACCCCTTCCTTTGAAGGCCAAGTCTTTGCTGCCGCAACCCCCTGTTTCTCTTTGCTAAAAACCCTAAGAAAGGCTTCTATCCTCCTCCTGCCTTTAACCAGGAAAACTGTAGTACACTCTCTTATCACCTCGAAGCCAAACTACAGTAATTTGCTCTAACGCGGTCTTCCTTACTACCTGCTACATAAATTGCAGGCAGTCCAAAATTCAGCAGGCCATCTGATTCTCAAATTTCCTCTCCAGCAATCTACCTTGAAACACCCTAGAGTGTTGCAACATGTTTAAAGTGATCTGACTGGTCTTCAAAGCTTTGATAAATAAAAGTCCTACAAGTGGCAAGCAACCAATTAGCACTGCCTGGAGAGCTGTAGTATCGTCTTTAGAAACAATAAAAATAAAAGACGAGAAGCAAAGAAGTGAAAGGTAACTAAAAAAAGAACATTTAAAACAAAAGGACTGGCGAATCAGCCCTGATACTGAAGTTTACTCACAAGACACAGAAGAGACACACTTTCAAACATTACCTCGCCGAGGCTGCTGTCTACACAAAGACCATGGCCAGTATTTATACTTTTTGACGCTAAACTGCGCTAACGCAGTTTAGCGTCAAAAAGTTTAGCGCCGGCTAACGCCATTCTGAAGCGCCATGCGGGCGCCGTATTTATTGAATGGCGTTAGCCGGCGCTAGCAGACCGGCGCTGCCTGGTGTGCGTGGAAAAAAACCACGTACACCAGGCAGAGCCGGCGTTGGGGAAAATGGCGTTAGGGCGTCTTAAAAATGGTGCAAGTCAGGTTGACGCTAAAAAATCGCCTCCACCCGATTTGCGCCATTTTTTAACGACACCCAGACGCCATTTACATGACTCCTGTCTTAGTAAAGACAGGAGTCATGCCCCCTTGCCCAATGGCCATGCCCAGGGGACTTATGTCCCCTGGGCATGGTCATTGGGCATTGAGGCATGTAGAATGTCCCTGGGATGGGTCCCTCCATCCTTGGGTGTCCTCCTGGGGTGGGCAAGGGTGGCAGGGGGGGTCCCTGGGGGCATGGGAGGGCAGCTGTGGGCTCATTTTGAGCCCACAGGTCCCTTAACGCCTGCCCTGACCCAGGCGTTAAAAAGAGGCGCAAATGCGGGGTTTTTTGGCCCGCCTACTCCCGGGCGTGATTTTTGCCCGGGAGTATAAATACGACGCATTTGTGTCGCAGTCATTTTTTTGGACGGGAACGCCTACCTTGCATCTCATTAACGCAAGGAAGGCGTTCACGCAAAAAAATGACACTCTTTCCTCATACTTTGGCGCTAGACGCGTCTAACGCCAAAGTATAAATATGCCGTTAGTTTTGCGCCGAATTTGCGTCGAAAAAAACGACGCTAATTCGGCGCAAATGGAGTATAAATATGCCCCCAAGTATCTTATCTAATTGTAGAATCACAATTCTAGAGACACTTTCCCAAACAGACGTCACATCTGTTTACTCGGACAACAAGGCTTAAATAACCCAGCAGGTCAAACTACCAGGCTCCAGTTATTGGAATCTGCCAACGTTGACAAGAAGGAAAACCCCAAAACAGACGTCAATTACAATTTCACTCGTCATCCTTCAGGACTTTGAGCCGAAATGTAGGCCCGAGCTCAGTTAAACCACTACATTTTCATTTGAACTCCCTTCCCTCTGCAATAAAGTTGTTGTGATGGAGACAGTCTAGTTTCACTTCATGCATTGCTGGTAAACATCATTTTTCCTAGCAAAGTATTAATGACAGTCGCAATAAAATTAATGATGTGGTGTGATTTTAACCCCTTCGCTGCCAGGCCTTTTCCCCTTCCTGTGCCAGGCCTTTTTTTTGCCTATTTGGGGCAGTTCGCGCTTAGGCCCTCATAACTTTTTGTCCACATAAGCTAGCCAAGCCAAATTTACGTCCTTTTTTTCCAACATCCTAGGGATTCTAGACGTACTCAGACTTTGTGGGTTCCCCTGAAGGAGGCCAAGAAATTAGCCAAAATACAGTGAAAATTTAGTTTTTTTTAAAACAAATGGGAAAAAGTGGCTGCAGAAGAAGGCTTGTGGTTTTTCCCCTGAAAATGGCATCAACAAAGGGTTTGCGGTGCTAAACTCACCAGCTTCCCAGCTTTCAGGAACAGGCAGACTTGAATCAGAAAACCCAATTTTTCAACACAAATATGGCATTTTACTGGGACATACCCCATTTTTACAATTTTTTGTGCTTTCAGCCTCCTTCCAGTCAGTGACAGAAATGGGTATGAAACCAATGCTGGATCCCAGAAACCTAAACATTTCTGGAAAGTAAACAAAATTCTGAATTCAGCAAGGGGTCATTTGTGTAGATCCTACAAGGGTTTCCTACAGAAAATAACAACTGAAAAAGAAAAATATTGAAATTTAGGTTTCCCCCAAGTCTCCCGATAAAAATGATACCTCACTTGTGTGGGTAGGCCTAACGCCCGCGACAGGCAATGCCCCAAAGCACAACGTGGACACATCCCATTTTTTGACAGAAAACAGCTGTTTTTTTGCAAAGAGCTTACCTGTAGATTTTGGCCTCTAGCTCAGCCGGCACCTAGGGAAACCTACCAAACCTGTGCATTTCTGAAAACTAGAGACCTAGGGGAATCCAAGATGGGGTGACTTGTGGGGCTCTGACAAGGTTATGTTACCCAGAATCCTTTGCAAACCTCAAAATTTGGCTAAAAAAACACATGTTTCTCACATTTCTGTGGCAGAAAGTTCTGGAATCTGAGAGGAGGCACAAATTTCCTTCCACCCAGTGTTTCCCCAAGTCTCCCGATAAAAATGATACCTCACTTGTGTGGGTAGGCCTAGCGCCCGCGACAGGAAACGCCCCAAAACGCAACGTGGACACATCCCATTTTTTGACAGAAAACAGAGCTGTTTTTTGCAAAGTGCCTACCTGTAGATTTTGGCCTCTAGCTCAGCCGGCACCTAGGGAAACCTACCAAACCTGTGCATTTCTGAAAACAAGAGACCTAGGGGAATCCAAAATGGGTGACTTGTGGGGCTCTGACCAGGTTTTGTTACCCAGAAACATTTGCAAACCTCAAAATTTGGCTAAAAAAACACATTTTCCTCACATTTTGGTGACAGAAAGTTCTGGAATCGGAGAGGAGCCACAAATTTCCTTCCACCCAACGTTCCCCCAAGTCTCCCGATAAAAATGATACCTCACTTGTGTGGGTAGGCCTAGCGCCCGCGACAGGAAATGCCCCAAAACGCAACGTGGACACATCCCATTTTTTGACAGAAAACAGAGCTGTTTTTTGCAAAGTGCCTACCTGTAGATTTTGGCCTCTAGCTCAGCCGGCACCTGGGGAAACCTAGCAAACCAGCGCATGTTTGAAAACTAGAGACCTAGGGGAATCCAAGATGGGGTGACTTGTGGGGCTCTGAACAGGTTTTGTTACCCAGAATCCTTTGCAAACCTCAAAATTTGGCTAAAAAAACACATTTTCCTCACATTTTGGTGACAGAAAGTTCTGGAATCAGAGAGGAGCCACAAATTTCCTTCCATCCAGCGTTCCCCCAAGTCACCCGATAAAAATGATACCTCACTTGTGTGGGTAGGACTAGCGCCCACGAAAGAAAATGGCCCAAAACACAACTTGGATACATCACATTTTTTCATAGAAAGCAGTGCCTACCTGTGGATTTTGGCCTGTAGCTCAGCCGGCACCTGGGGAAACCTAGCAAACCAGCGCATTTTTAAAAACTAGAAACCCAGGGGAATATAAGATGGGGTAACTTGCGGGGCTCTGACCAGGTTATGTTACCCAGAATCCTTTGCAAACATCAATATTTGGCCAAAAAACACTTTTTCCTCTCATTTCGGTGACAGAAAGTTCTGGAATCTGAGAGGAGCCACAAATTTCCTTCCACCCAGCGTTCCCCTAAGTCTCTCGATAAAAATGGTACCTCACTTCTGTGGGTAGGCATAGCGCCCACGAAAGGAAATGGCCCAAAACACAACGTGGACACAACATATTTTTTCATAGAAAACAGAGGTGTTTTTTGAAAAGTGCCTACCTGTGGATTTTGGCCTCTAGCTCAGCCAGCCCCAGGGGGGGCAGAAATGGCCTAAATATAATTTGCCCCCTAGGGGAGCGACCCTTGCCTAAGGGGTCGCTCCCCACCTAAAAAAAAAAAAAAACATAACAAAAAAAAACAAAAAAAAATGATCCCTGGTGCCTAGAGGTTTCCACCCCCCCCCTGGGGGCAGATCGGCCTAATAATAGGCCGATCTGCCCCTGGGGGGGCAGAAAAGGCCTTTATGAAAAATGCCCCCCCCCCCCCGGGAGTGACCCTTGCCCAAGGGGTCGCTCCCTTTTGTAACTTTCTGGAAAAAAAAAAAAATCCTTGGTGTCTAGTGGGGTTTCAAAAGCCGGATTGCAAGCAATCCGGCTTTTGAAACCCTGGGAGAGACTTCAAAGGGAAGGAAATACATTTCCTTCCCTTTGAAGCCCCTCCGGGCCGCCCCCACGTGATTGAAAGAGAAATGCAAAGCATTTCTCTTTCAATCACGCTGGAAGCTCGCGCGCTGACGTCACAGGGGGGGCGAGGGGGGTTGGGGTGGAAGGGGAAGGTCTTCCCCTTCCATCCCCGCCTTGGGGGGTGAGGGGGTGCACAGGGGGGGCGTGCTAGCGCTCCCCCAAGTTCCCATGCTTTGGACGAGGTGACCTCGTCCAAGGCACACGGGAACTGTAGCCTTGGACGAGGTCACCTCGTCCAAGGCACAGAAACGGTTAATATGCAAAATCTTGTTTACTATTTCTGGCACCAAAAAAAGAAAACAAATAGACCTATTAGAGCTTTAGAAACAAGAGTTCTCAGGTGGCAGGGTGCTTATGAAAACCTCTGGCACTTACCCAGTGCTTAATTTGTGCTTGTTGTTTCCAGTGCAGAGCACCAGCCCTTATTTTTGAGGGCCGGCACTTATTTTTCTGCCTCAAGCATTTACCGCGAGCAACAGACACCTTTGGGACAGACGGAGGAAGAGAAAAACCAAAAAGCCTCACAAAGTGAGAAAGCAGAAAGCTGCAAAGTGAGATGAAGGGCCGGTAGTGGTTGTAAGTGGATTCAAGAGGTCCGATATGGCTTCAGAATTACGCTGCCTCAGTATTTGGTGTTGAAGAGGAGGGCTTTGGACACCAGCACGTTTTTATTTACAAATTAAGCACTGTACTTACCCATGAGAACATAGTCCCTGATTCCGAGTTAATCGGATTCAAGGTGCTATTTATCACACCTCTTAAAAAACGATTCCGCATGGTTTATTATTTATTGTATGAGACTAGTAACAGTTGTCATGGGTTTTTGGGGAATACCATGCAGATTTTGGAGTTATCTGCATCAAATTCCTCATGGTACGGTAAATACTGTATACTTTTCCACTGTTAAATTCCGGCAGGTTTGACAGCAGTTGAGATATTTAATGCATCTGATGATTACTGTGTGCTTTAAATAACACCCTAGTCGTAATTGCGACCCAGTCATAATCAAGGCCTTAGTATTTCTTCCATTACTAGGCTTCTTGACCAACAGGGCCATATTATTTTCAAGAGCTAAACGTCACACAAACACCTGTAGATAGGCTTGCTTGACTGATTTACCAAATGCGCATGTGAATTGCATGTGTGCATTCACTTAAGGCACTGAGGCTGACACCAGGCTAGGACCAATTTATTTACTTACTGTAAGTTTGTTTTTACAGCACTACACATCACTGAGTTCAGAGGGGTAGAACAGTCAAATAAAGAAAACAAGGATGAAGTCTGAATTATGAGGGGCCAGAGTCAGGCTAGATGTGTATGGGCACTAGTGCATTCCTCTTTTTAGGTTTCACCTGCAAGCTCGCGAAACCTTTTGAGGGTAAAAAAACTTAAAAGGGGCTTATAACCAGCCCCTTACCTACCTGAACTTACCATTGGCTTACTCCAACGTCACTCTGATTTATCTGCTTCGGACTGGCCAGCATGCAGTCTTCTCGTCACTTCTTTGCCAATCTTGCCATCAAGTTGCTTGTGGACCTAGTACTCCTTCCGGTCATTTCCTATTGGACACTGGCCAGTGTCCTTACCACTGGCTGAGATGCTGGAGGTACTTCTTTTTTCTTCCTGCATGCTGTCTTCTTCTCCGCTGACGTCTTCTTTCTTCAATGCCTTCCTCTCTGCTTTCTTTCTTCATTGCTGCCCAACTTCTTTTTTCTTTCTGCATACCGTCTTCTGTCTTCGCTGTCTTCTTTACTGCATGCCATCTTCTGTCTTTCCACATCTGCACTCTTCTCACGTGTTCTGTCTTCTCACACCTTCTCTCTTCTTCCATCTTCTCCCGTCTTCTCTCTTCTTCCATCTTCTCTCTTCTTCCGTCTTCCCTCTTCTTCTGTCTTCCGTATTCTGTCTTTTTTCGTCTTCTTCTGTGTTCTCTCTTCTGCCGTTTTCTGTCTTCCTCTGTGTTCTGCCGTCTTCTGTCTTCCTCTGTGTTCTGCTGTCTTCTTCCGTCTTTCCTGCATGCCAATACGTTTCGCCTTTGTCTTTTTATCTATGTAACTGGCTTACAAATATTTGAAAAATTGTATAATAATGTTTGTTTTTAATTTAATAAAACAAACATTATAACATTTTCAAATATTTGTAAGCCAGTTCTATAGAAAAAAAGACAAGGGCGAAACCTATTGGCTTTGCCGATGCTTGTTCTCTAATACATTTATGATTCTATTTCATGTCCTGATAAGGAAATCTATATCTATATCAAGGCCTCTTCAAACATTATTCAGCAGTGAGAGAGATGCAGATGCACATGTAGTCCTTGAGCCTTAGATCTCTGCACCCAGTGCATCAGGCCGCAGACCTCAGGAAAGCCGTCAATCTTCACCCTTAGGTACAATCCTTGGATGCCGAAATGCCTGATATGGCTCCAGGTTCCAGGCGTGGAGAAGACAGTGGTGCCTGTTGAGCTCAGCAAAGCAAGGACCTTCAAAGGAATTGTTAACTCAAGTTTTATACATCTGTAAATATATTAATAGTCAATATTTGCTACTGGATAAGGCATGCTCCTCTTGGTTCCCCCTCCTCTTTTAGAAGGTGGGTTAACATGGTTTCCCTGGAGACAGAGCTGCCTGCAGCACCATCACCAGGAAACCCTTATACCACTGGGAATGGCACCAGAGGAACGCCGTTTTAGTTTGGCACCTTAGGACTCTTCATTCCATTGGCATCAATTATTTTTGGGCCCATCTTCTCAGCCATGGCTGTGCCTGACAGAAAATATCCAGGACTGTCCCTACACGCAGAGAAAACTGTCACGCACGGGGGGCAGTAGGCATGTTTTTCCAAGGGAGGACACATCCTTTGGTCGTGGGAATAAAAGGTTTGTTGTGGTAGGTCCAACCTGCTGCCTTGGCATGAAGAATCTACCATCAAGTTTTTCACTGCAGGAGCAGCTCCTGTCGTGGATGCAGGAGCCAATTCGAGGGAAACATGTCCTCCAGCAGAAAATAATCATTTAGGGCCACATGTATCAAACTTTTTTGCATTCACAAATGGTGCAAATCGCAAAAATCGGCTGTTTGCGAATGCAAAAATGGGCAATACGATGTATGAAAGACATTCGCAGTGCGAAAATAAGGAATTGCTAAAATAGTGATTATTTGCGATTGTCACATGATTTTGCGTGTCGCAATCTGCGTATCACAAATAGCGACATGATTTAGTGAATCGCTATCTGCGTTATGCAATTTGCAACGTAGAATTGCGAATCGCAGATAGCGATTCGCCAAATCATGACGCTATTTGCGATACGCAAATTTTATTTCGCAATGCGATGCATCAAAAATTCACAAATAACAAATATTCGCAGAATGGTCTTTTGCACATGCAATTTACCACTAATTGAAATCAGGTGGTAACCAGGTGCAACCTATATAAAGAGGCCCGGAATGACTCAGCCTCTTTTCCACAATGGCTGCACTCTATGTGATGGCGAAGAGAATGAGGATCCTGGCAAGTTTGAGGAGAGGGAGGAGGAGACAGAAGCGCATTTTCAGAGTGCGCATAACCCTTTTTGACAAGTCAGGGGAGGAGATATATGAGAAGTACAGTTTAAGCTCAGCCACGATACTTGACCTGATAGCTGATCTACAACACATACTGCAGCGCACCACACACAGGACCAATAGTATACCCACCCATTTACCGGTATTATGCTCCCTGCACCTATTAGCTTCAGGGAGCTATCAAGGGGTCATAGCAGCAGCAGGAGGGGTCTCACAGAGTGCCCTCTCACTATTCTTCAATGCATTTCTCAATGCCATGTTGAGAGACATTCAACAGCACATAAGATTCCCCAACACCCTATAGGAATTACACCAGACAAAAATCGATTTCTACCAGATTGCCCAATTCCCACATGTCATAGGTGCCATCGATGGGACACATGTAGCTATCTGTCCACCATCGGCCACCGAGTATGCTTATCGGAACCGTAAGAACCATCATTCCATGAAAATACAAGTGATTAGCAATGCCTCCAACATCATAACTGATCTTGTGGCCAGATACCCAGGTAGCACACGTCACTCCTACATCTTTCGCCACAGTGGAATTCACACAAGACTACTAGCTGGGGAGCTTGGCGAAGGTTATCTACTGGGTAATTTGATAGTTGACAATGTATCATTAATGTAAAGGTGACGTCAGATATCACAGGTACTCATTTTACTCTCTTTTCATTCCAGGAGACAGTGCATACGCAATGCGGACCTATATACTGATGCCCTACCTGAGCCCTGCAACGCCAGCTGAGAGGAGGCACAATGCTGCACACAGGGCAACCCGCAGTGTGGTGGAGAGGACCTTTGGACTGCTGAAGAGCCACTTCAGGTGCATCCATGAGAGTGGAGGTGCACTACAGTACAGCCCAGAGACGACCTGCAAAATTGCGGCTACATGTGCCATGTTGCACAAAATTGCAACGACAAGGGGCATACCTGTGGAACCCACGGAGCCAGACTCAGATGAGGATAGTGGTCCCTTACCACCCCTTCACCCAGTAGACAGGAGCAGTGCAGCAGAGGGCAGGCTAAGATGTGCTGACATCACGCGCGACCATTTCTGATGTAAGTAATGATAACACCACTTCAATTTTATGTATTTCAGTAGTTAGCATCTTTATTACCTTGACTTCAAGTGACATATGTGTCAATAGGACATAGCTATACACTACAGGCAAACATATGCGAGTAACAGTGCCACACTATTAGCATCATAGTATAACTGTATTACTACATGTTAAGGTAGTCCCCTGTAGCCCTCAACATTACTTCCTAAGTCCACGCACTCCACTTGGGTGTTCAGTGGCCTCGCTGGAACCTCTTGTAGTGGGTTCCAAGACAGTACTGTGTCTGGTACTGTGACACCTAGGATCCATCACAGGGGCTGTAAGACTGCTGAGGCCAGAGATCTCTTCACTATCCCCACCACCAAGTTCGCTATTTGTAGCACTGCGTGCTGTCTGCATTGCATAAAGAACATTGGTTATTTGCACCAATCCCTGCGCAACGTCCCGACTGCAATGTGCCATCTCCACCTGTATGCCCACAGCACGTCATGATATCAAGGCAGTTGAGCCAGCGAGCGGATTGAGTGATCTGCAGAACCCATCAAACCTTCCCATAAATTGGTGATGGCGCCTACGGTAGCTGACACGCTCCTGCTGAATCTCAGTGCAGAGTTCCCTAATGGCGTTTGTCAACTCCTTTGCGTTTACTGCTGCTGTTTGCTGTCCCTCATTCAGAGACTCCAACTGCTTGTGCATGGATCCCATGTTTTCATTGAGTGCATCCAACTGCTTGTGCAGTACTCCCATATTGTCATTGTGCGACACCAACTGCCTGTGCATTGACCTCATGTGTTTGCATTGCAGGAGCTGCACTTTCAGCATGGAAGATTCAAGGCCGCCAAAG
Organism: Pleurodeles waltl; assembly: GCF_031143425.1. Lineage (NCBI taxonomy): Eukaryota > Metazoa > Chordata > Amphibia > Caudata > Salamandridae > Pleurodeles > Pleurodeles waltl. The sequence continues at coordinate 1,756,027,111 of NC_090444.1, forward strand.
ATTGATGGGCCCTCTCCTTCATCTGTGCACTGTCTGCCTGCATCGTGATGCCTCCCGAGGGGAGTTGACTGACGCTGGGGCAGGGACTGAAGTCTTCCTGTGGATCCAGCCTCTGGGGGTGGTGTGGGTACTTCCTCCAGCATTTCATCAGAATCCAGGATATACTCTGGCAGAGGTAACACCCTTGCCCTGCGTCTAGTTGGTGCAATACTGAAGGACTCACTGGTGTTTAAGTCGGACTGTGGCTGTGTTGCGCCATCCCCTACATTTCCACCTTCTGCTGCGTCAGGCCCCGGGACATCTACAACGACAATGTGCAGCATGTCATTTATGAATATTCCACAAAATGTTGCACAATAGTGATGACTGTACACTAACATTGTCTCACTGTGAGTTGTTTGTGTTGTTCCTCTGTGTGGCTGTACTCTAACTTGCTATATATGTGGGATTAGTACTTTAGGGGTGTGGACTACCACTCTCATAAGGCATTGTTGCATAGTATGTAAGATGTGGCATGGACTACTTATCACAATGCATTGATCTAATAGCTATTTTCTAAGGGGCATTTGTACATGCACATATGGGGATACACATCATTACTGCCCTTACCTTTTCTGGTACTGGGTGTCAATGTCAGTGACACCACTGACAGCTTAAGGAAGCAGTGTGGACTCCACCATGTCTTCCATTGGTGTGGACGGTGTCTGGGTGGGTGGTCAGTGCTCCTTGCCTCCTTTAGCCTGCTGGCTACCCTCTCTTTGGCACGGGAACGCAAGTCGTACCATTGATTCCGTATCTCCTCAACAGAGCGCTGCGCAACATCCACTATGCATATTTTGTCTAGATTTCTGTCCACAGTTTCCTCTTCTCACTTTCAGGTACCTGGAGTGAGTTCTTCCCAAAAGGTTTGTTGTGGTTCCTTACAACCTCTTCAGTGATCACCTCCAATTCCTGCTCACTGGATTTGAGCTTGCACTTCCTGTCTCCTTTCTTCTTCACATTCCCATCATTGGCCATGTTGCTGTTTGGTCCTGGCTGGCTCACACAACTGCCTCCGTGGTGCTGGGCTGTGTCTCTGCTTGCTCCTGTGGGTGTGGCTCCTGGAAACAGCATGGGCTGACTCACTTCCTGGTTGTGATGTAATTAGCCTGTTCCGGTTTGCCGTTTTCGCTATTTGTGATTTTCAAATACCGAATCGCTAATTTTTTTGCGATTTGGTATTTGCATCTCGCAAATTGCGTTTGCGAATTTTAAGAAATCGCTATTACTGACTCACTAATTTAATACATCCCATTTTGCATTTCTAAAATAGCGATTTCCCTGCCGCTGCGTCCCCTGCGGCCCCTCCCGTCTCCCCCCTCCTCCTCACCGTCCGTTTGCTGTTTCCCTTAAGGAGTCCCCTGCCTCTGCGTCCCCTGCGTCCCCACCCCCCCAGCCTTCCCATTTGTCCAGCCCTCCCTCCTCCCAGCTGCCACTCCCTCCCTCCCCCCCATTTATGGCAGCCGCGGCGCAGATGTGCTGCGCGTGCCAAAGGCAAGCCCGTCTACGCCTGGCGGCGCCAAGACCAAGCCCAGCACCAGTCCCGCTGGCCTTCTCAAACGAACCTACTCCCCCCTCACCCTCCACTCACTCAACCCAGGCCCTCGCCCCACATGCACCCTTTCCAGCCCCACACACACTCATGGCCCCTTCAGCTGCCTCACCTGTCATTCCTTCTGCTCCTCACCCCCCACACCACACACCAACCATAGCGACCCCCGACAACAAACACAACACCCCCAACACAATACATACCTACTCTGCCCCCACCCCCAACAACCAGTCCCGCCACACACCACCCCACAACCATAACACACCCCGCAACAACACCCTCATGCACCACACCAACACCACCCACCTCAACTGCCTGCTCCTCAACACCCGCTCCCTTCACAAACATGCCATAGAGCTCTGGGACCTTATCACATCACACTCACCTGACATCGCCTTCCTCACGGAAACCTGGACCAACCCCTCCTCGGAACCAGACATAGCCATCGCCAACCCCAAGGGATTCAAACACTAACGCAAAGACCGACTCAACAGGCCAGGGGGTGGCATCGCCATCCTACACAGAGACACCATCAAAGTCACCACCAGCTCCCAAGACACTATTGACAACACAGAACACATGCACTTCCTAATCCACATTAACAACAACTCCACCCTCAGAGGTACACTAATCTACAGACCACCAGGACCACGCCCGCCTTCTGTGACACCATCGCCGACACCATCAGCTCGCACGCCCTCATCTCCACAGACTACATCCTCCTCGGTGATTTCAACTTTCACTTAGAGAACCTACAAGACCACAACTCTACCTCCCTCATAGACAACCTCACCAACCTCTGACTCAAACAACTGGTCACCGCACCCACCCACTCAGCAGGACACACGCTCAACGCAATTTTCACCTCAAGCCAACACATAGCCTACACCCACACCACTGAACTCCTCTGGTCTGACCACCACTGCGTCCACTTCTCCTTTGCCAAACCCCCCACACACCACCATCAACACACCACACCCTACCGCATGTGGGACAAGATCCCCACAGAACGCCTGAACTCCCAACTGGCTCACAGCCCCCCCCACACCAACGACCCCAACACAGGAGCACAACCTCTCGAAATGGATCACTACCTGCGCAGACACACTAGCCCCCCTCAGAAAACCCATCGCCACCCGCAACATCAAGAACGCCCCATGGCTCACCTCCGAACTCCAAGACTCCAAGCGCAAATACTGCCAAGTGGAGAAAATATGGCGACAAGAACCCTCTGCAACCAACTTCTCCACTCTCAAAGCCACCATTTGCACCCATCACCAACTCATACGCACCGCCAAAAGAGACCACTACAAGACACGCCTTGACAACAACTCTCAAAACAGCAAAGAACTCTTCACCATCATTAATGAACTAGCCAAACCCAAAGCCAGCAACATAGACCCTTCACACACACAGCCCCTATGTGACGCCCTCTCCAAACACTTCCACCACAAAATCCTGGACATCCACAACAGCTTCATACCACACACACCCACCACACGCACCCCTCACTCACCCAACTCTACCCCCACTCATGATCCCCCCACCACACTCACCACCTGGGCCCCCACCACACACGAAGAAACCGAAAAAACCATGAACTCCATCCACTCCGGATCCCCCTTTGACCCCTGTCCACATCACATCTACAACAAAGCCAGCCCAACCATCACCCCCATACTCCGCGACATAATAAACTCCTCCTTCGACTCCGCCACCTACCCAGACCCTTGGAAGCAGGCGGATATCACCGCTCTCCTAAAAAAAGCCAAAGCTGACCCAGAGATCCTCTCCAACTATCGCCCCATCTCCCTCCTCCTTTTCCCCACCAAGGTCGCTGAGTCAACACCCGCCTATCCCACTACCTCGAAGAAAACAACACTCTTGACCCCTCACAATCGGGGTTCCACAAAAACCACAGCACGGAAAATGCCCTCATTGCATGCACTGACGACATTATGACAAAAGTCGACAAAGGCGAGACCATCGCACTCATCCTCCTAGACCTCTCTGCAGCCTTTGACACTGTCTGCCACCACACACTCCGCACACGCCTCCACAACATAGGAATTCGCCACAAAGCCTTAGACTGGCTCACCTCCTTCCTCACTGACCGGACCCAGAGAGTCCGCCTCCCACCTTTCCACTCCACCACCACCAAGATCATCTGCGGAGTCCCCCAAGGGTCCTCCCTCAGCCCCACACTCTTCAACATTTACATGATCCCCCTAGCCAACATCCTCTGATCACACGGAATCACTATCCTCTCCTATGCAGATGACACCCAACTCATCCTCTCCCTCACCCGCAATCCCACCACCGCCAAAACCAACCTACACGCAGCTCTCCTCGACACAGCCAACTGGATGACAACTAACCACCTCAAGCTAAACTCCAATAAAACCGAGATCATCATCTTTGGCCCCAACAAAACCTTATGGGATGACTCCTGGTGGCCCACTGCCCTAGGACCCGCACCCACCCCCGCAAACCACGCACGGAACCTCAGCATCATCCTGGACCCCTCCCTATCCTTGACACAGCAAATCAATGTTCTAACCTCCTCCTGCTTCCACACACTCTAAAAAAATCCTTCAAATGGATTCCCCCAGAGACCAGGAAGACAGTAACCCATGCACTCATCAGCAGCAGACTAGACTACGGTAACGCCCTCTACGCCGGCACCACACTCAAACTCACACGCAAACCCCAGAGAATCCAGAACACAGCCGCACGCCTCGTCCTTGGCCTCCCCCGCTACGAACAAATCTCACCACACCTCAAAACCCTTCACTGGCTCCCCATAAACAAGAGAATCACATTCAAGATCCTCATCCACGCACACAAATCCCTCCACAACACCAACCTGACATACCTCAACGAAAGAGTGAACTTGCACACTCCCACCCGCAACATCCGATCAGCCAACCTCACCCTAGCCACAGTCCCCCGCATCCAATGCACCACCACAGGAGGCAGGTCTTTCTCCTACCTCGCCCCCAAAACCTGAAACTCCCTCCCCACCAACCTCTGCAAAACCAAAGACCTCCTGCTCTTCAGAAAGAACCTCAAAACCTGGTTATTCGAACAGTGACCCTCCTGCCCCCCCCAAGCGCCTTGAGACCCTCACGGGTGAGTAGCGCGCTTTATACATTTTTTGATTGTTACGGCCTAAGATGTTACATTCATGTCACACTCTTCACTCTAACTGGAATTGGAATATTTTAATTCCACACTGTGGTAAAATAACTATATGTGTATATATAATTAAGTATGTAAGCTCGCTATGCAATAATGTAAGTATTTGTATATGGACAAACATATATATCTCTCCTTTTTGTTTACTACAAAGCAGTGAGCGTTTGAGACACTACACAAATCTACATTAACAAATGCACGTTTTTATAAGCATTCAATCATACCTCATTTGGAAACAAACAAAAAATACACAATGCAAAACTTTTTTTATGGAAGTTTCCACCGCAGGCAATTATTTTTTCTATTGGGAGCGCATCAAGTTCATATCAGTGATGATGTACCTTATCAAATTAATTTATTTTTCATAAGGTAAAGAAAATGTGCTGCGCTGGGATATCAGTGCAGTTTTATGTTCATGTGTTTCAAAGGTTTTTAGTAATGTTATGTTATTTTATTAGTGTTCTGAAGCAGTATCTTTACAGTGTCAACGCTATACAGAAACGCATATTCTCACACATCAAATTTTCAACAAAGAATTTGAAAGTAATTTCACCAATTGTCTCATATGCCCTCGCATAAGAGAACGTATAAACAAATCAAAATTACACTTTTTGAAAGTAATCTGTTGGTAATATTCGTTGGTACAATGAATTATTAATTCATTATTATTCACAGTGTACATCGGTCTTTCTGTATGTATTTTTATGGTGCTAATACTTTGGTATTAATGCACACGCGTGGGAAACGGCATCAATTGCAACCATACAGTCCTTATCTTATAGCCTCTTCTGTGAACCTATTTAACACATTCACGATTCTTTTAATATAGCAGGCCCCAGGAGAGAAGGTGGAGCGGTAGATGGACCAGTTCCCCTGACAGGAAAGCAGTCTGCAAGATATATGCAGTGTTTAATTTGTGCTTGTTCGTTCCGGTGCGGAGAACTGGCACTTATTTCTGAGGACCGGCACGTATTTTTCTGCCTCAAGCATCAGGGGCTCCATCCGCCAGCAGCGGCAGCTGCAAATTTTTTCCCAAAAAACGATAACGCTTGTTAAAGCTATTAACATTGTAAACTCCTAACCAGACTTTTCTTGCCAACTAAACTGAAAATGAAAAGGAAAACAGTTTCACATAAGCGAGCCAACAGTTGTCATGAGTGTAAAGCAGACACACAAAAGGAAACAGAAGTTCACTTGCAGTGAAACATATCAGCACAAGTGCAATTATCCATGTAACCGGCAAAAGTGCAATTATCCATGTAACAGGGTCAATGTTATGCAAATCGCTTGACTACTGCCCAGCGGGATCGTGCAGCCTATGAAATAAAGAGAAAAAGTAGTCCAGAAACCATACGGAAAACATGGAGCCTCGTATGTTTACAGTAATTGGCCAGTGCGCTCAAGGCGGGCTAAACACCGGAAAAGGCATGACGTATGCATGCCTTTCACTAATTAAATCAAGCGAATTTTAAAAGGCAAGCCCATGAACCATCCAAACTGATGGGCTTGATATGGCTGTGGTCAAAAGCCCACAGAGAGATTACACCAGGGACAGAGCGCTTTGCGCGCTTGACCATAAAATGCACCCCAAAGTGCTTTTTTTAATTGCAATAGAGCACACACATGCCCATTAGGCATAAGTGTGCTCTACTGGTGTACCCCTATTTTTGGGGGGCACCAAGGGAGGCTTTTGCTCATTGCCATCCTTGATTTTGCATTTCCTAAATAGCGATTTCCTATTTAGGCAATGCAAAATCGGCCATTGCATTGACTCAAATGCAATGGAATTTCTTAATAGCGATTTCTTAATAGCGATACCTACTTTGTAGGAATATAAAAGCACTATTTTTTTCTTTAGTTGTTTTTTTTTACTGCTTCAGGCTATTTTAATGTTTCAATCAGGACTCAGATGCGAATCACCCACTGACACATTTATAATTACCACCCCCCCCCCCACACACACACACACACACACAAGGGCACACAATCAAATTGCCTAAAGCAAAACAAGTTAGCAACCCATGTAAACACAGAGAGGAACAAATGCAATTTGCACGCACTAGGCATCTGGTCACTGATAAGGATAGTAAGAGTTGTAAGAAATTGGGTTACTGGTGGATCGGGATGACTCAAGCAGGAACCACAGTCCTTGTCAGAGTGAAGTCACACACAAACCCTAAATTAACCTGTGCTCAACCCTTGGGTAGCTTGGCAGAGAGCATTCAGGCTTAACTCAAAGGCAATGTGTAAAGTATTTCTGAAACACTTCAAACAGTAACACAGTTATTTGACCCAGTTATGCACTTCTCATCCAATAGGCATCAAAACATCCAATCAACCACGCCCAAGTTGGCTTTAAGAAGGCAACAAGAAAGCATCAGGTGGTACACTGCACAGCGCAAGTCTTGTATCAACACACTAGCTTCTCCATACTTTCTTAAGAGGCCACTTTCAGTCCTTTAAACAACTGGGCTGCTCATGCATGTGAGAGCACGTAGGTCTTATCTCTGTGCCAGATTCATAGATTTGCAGGGTTCAATACTGCCGCTTCAAACCCCAGCCCCAAGAGGTTTTATGAATCCGTTGGAACATCAGCCTCCCCAGAAAAGTCAGCACACTGAAGTCAGGAAAGAGGAAAAGACTTATGCCCTTCATTTGGAGGACATCCTTTAGTGAAGTTTCCTTTTGAAGGATCGGTTCTCTGAGGTGTCGGACCCTGCATGTGACAAACAAATTTCCACCATTTGAACTTGTAGCCCTTTTGGTTGTCCTAATAGTTAGTCTGAAGGCCTTGTGCACCATATCACCCCCCATCCAGGGGGGCAAGTTTGCCTCTAAGTAAATGTGCACTGTTTCCAGCAAGGGTATGTCTTGTGGTAGTTGAGGAAACCCAGTACATGGACATTAGCCACATTCCTGTTGTTCTGCAGCAACCCAATCTTATTCCCCAAAGGTCACAGCACATCTGCTGCCATGCCCCTGAACAGTCCGCAGTGTTTCTGCAGGTCACCTAGTCTGCCTTTCATGTTGTCCATGCCACATTGTAGCCCTAATGTCCCTGATTCCACCTTCCCCACCCTAGCCACCAACACCTCCAGTTTTGCATCCACTGTCAACGTGGATTTCACCACTTTCATCAGTTTCTTCAGTATTAAGTCCATGGCCTCCATCACGTTTTCCTGCTCCTTTGTTGCATTTCCCTCTAGACACATGGCCCTTGCTCTTTACACTTAAGAAAGGTTGAAGAAGTACATTTTTGCCTTTTACTGGACCTTCCCCGCCATTGCAGTGGAAATGTCTTTGCCTTTATCACTGAGCGAGTAGTCGCACCTCTCTCTAGGCTCTTACCCAGCCATACCCTGCCTGATCTTGTGGCACCTCCCGGTACCTTGTCGGTGGAGCAGCTTCAGACTCATCTCTCGTGCTGGGATTCCCTCATGCAGGCATTCTCTTAAGGTACTTTTCATTGGGTTGCTAGAGGACTGCGTGGGCTGTCCGGGGCTTTATGAGGGCTGCACGAGGGCTGCAGCAGGACCGCCACTAGGGCTACAGCTGAGCCGCCCATGCAACCACAAGGGTAGATGACACATGGTCGGGCGTGCTCTTGCCAGCTATCGGGGGGCTATCAGGTAGACTGTAGATGATTGGTTCTTCACAGTACCAGGAGTGCCTCCTTGGTCTCTTGGTGGTTTGTGGGTGTAAGGGTCCACTGCAGTGGTTAGATCAGTGCTTAATTTGTAAATAAATATGTGCCGGTCCTCAAAGCCTCTTTAATCCATTTACAGCCACTCCCTGTCCCTTCATATCACTCTTCCAGCTTTCTGCTTTCTCCCATTGTGACGCTTTTTCGTTTTTCTCTTCCTCCATCTTTCCCATATGTGTCTTTTGCTCGAGGTAAATGCTTGAGGCAGAAAAATAAGTGCCGGACCTCAAAAATAAGTGCTGGTGCTCCGCAACGGAAACAACAAACACAAATTAAGCACTGGGTGAGATGCTCCTTTGATGATTACAGTGATGAACATGGCAATGATGGTGTTGTTGGCATTTGACATCCTGTACTACAGGCGGTGATGAGTTGCATGTAGTGACGTGAGGAGAGTCTTTTGGTCCTCATAGCAGTTCTCCTTTTGGCATGCGTGGTTGCTAGCAGGGATGCCATCTGCATCAAGCAGTCAGTGACAGTGACTGGACAGTCTCACTTTGACGCTTGGAGCAGATACGTGATTCAAGCATGCAGACAGCTTACTTTTGGATCTCCCGCTGGGCTGTCACCAGTGACTCAGGCAGTGGTACGAGTCCTCTGTCTTGTCACCCATGTTCATTTCTCCTGCGCACCTGTGGTTGTCCGGTTCTTCAGTGTGACAGGTCTGTCACACACCTTTCTCTCCTCTCCTTTTCAATTCTTCTTCGCAATGTTGCATCGAGCCACGCTCTTCTTCTCACCAGATCTGCTCACACACACTTTTCTCTTCTCCTTCTCCAGCTCTTGCTTGCAACGTGGCATCCTGCCACGTGCCACGTGTTCTCTGTGCATGATACGAGATGGCTCCAGGCCACGTGTTGCCAGTTCTCCTGTTTGTGGGATGTTCTCCTATCGCAGACCTCTTGCAAGTCCTGTCCTCTTTGTAGGACTGTGCATCCTCTCTTGTCATGGACCTCTTGCAGGTCCTGTTCTGCCTGTAGGAAGGGTGTATCTAATTCCATCGATGACCTCTAGCAGCTGCTGTCCTGTTTGTAGGATCACGTATCTTCTCATGTCATGGGTGTGGCAACCACCCACATTCTGCCTGACCCCGCTTCAGAATCTTATTGGCGCTCCGCTCCATTGATGGCAGGTAACCTTCCATACGCCTCGGGGCTGTGCTGTCGTGGCACTTGGTCGTGCTCAGGATCATGTGTGCTTGACAGGGTTGGTCACTCCATATGACGTTCTCTTTGACGGTCCAATGGTGGCCATTCTGTACTGGGATGGCCATCTCGTATGGCCTCTTTCATTCAGCCATGCATTGTCTATGCGTCCCTTTGAGTTTGTGCGCCCAGTCTCTGCTTTGTTAGCACCTAGTGCTTTGTTAGTTAACTGCTCTCTCCGCAGTAGTGGTGGGTGGCCACTCTCTCAGTCAATCTTCGGTGTTTTTCTCTAAGGGCTTGTCTCGCGAGGCCTTATGCCAGTCTGTCAGTCTCTTTCTCCTGTGAGCAAAGTCAGGCCTGAGAGGGCAGTCTTTCTTCTATGGGCATGCAGCACTCTCAGTGCCATAGTGGACTGGCAGGCACTGTTGTTGCTGGCTCCTGACAGCATGCCCTGGCGGCAGGAGACCACTAGATGGCGTGCAATGCTCAGTGTGTGTGTCTGGCTGATTAGCAGGGCCTTGAAGTGCTTAGAAGTTCTCCTTAGGGTTTCATATGGAGCTGCCTCCCCCTTCTCTGCTGGTGGCTGGTGGAGCAGGGCCGTTGTGGGGGTTAACAGTCTCCTCTTCTGCGGGAGGCTAACAGTATATGTACCTCCAGCAACCTACAGGTGGCGCATCACAGTCATGGTAACACTGCTGGCAGCCTCGCGGATCCTGTTGCCCCGTGCTGCAGTCTTTTGTTTCTTGGGCCGGGGTGCGGTGAGACACTCAACCACTGGGTGGCACTGCAGCTGTCCCTTCGCTGTCTCTGCAACTTCTCTCTTGCTGCAGTTCTTGTGGGGCACTGGAGATGCCGGTGCAGGGGAAACACTCAGGGCAAGATTTACAAGGACCTAGTGCCTCCTTGCGCTACACTAGTGTCATTTGTTTTATGCTAATGTGGCTCAAGGAGACAATTTTTGCTGCACCATATTTACAAAGTGGCACAATGCATGCATTGCACCACTTTGAGACCTCCTGCACCACATTATTCCTCCGTCAGGCAAAATGTATGCAAGGGGGCGTTACTCCGTTAGCAGGCCCGCAAAATGGCGCAGTGAAATCTACAAGATTTCACTGTACCATTTTTGGAATGATTTTTAACACCTGCTCAAAGCAGGCATCAAAAGTGATGCACCCATTTTAATCAATGGGCCTCCTTGCACTTTGCTGCAATAGCGTCAAAATCTTTTACGCTAGTGCAGTAAACCTCCACAATACCATCAAAAATGTTGACACTATTGGCCTAATGTGCACCATGGTGCACTGTATTGTAAATATGCTGCACCCATGGTGTTTGGTGGGGCAAGGGCAATGCAAGAAAAGTGGCGCATCAGCACTGATGTACCAGTTTCTTGTACATAAGCCCCTCAGCGTTGGTGCAGACTTACAAGGGTGAGACCAGCAGCAACTGGAGGCGGGCTGAGAATGCCTGGGTGCCACCTGCTGTGCAGGCCTGAGGCTCCGATCTTGCTGGGATTGCTGCTGAGATCATCTCTTTTCCTCTGCACTATTGGCTGGCAGGTGAACGGCAGGGGGGCGTGCAGCGCTGTCTTGGCCAGCAGTCACCCAGGTCTGGTGTGATATGGCAAGGTGCCCGCTAGGTGTTGCAGCAGCTACTCTTGCCAGGCCGTGGCTGCCTCCCTGATCCTGCGGGTTCTGCCACTGTGGAGATGCAGGTTTGGGGGGTCACTCAGTTGAAGTTAAGCCTTCCAGTGGAGTGCACGTTCTCTCAGTCTGGCCTCGCTGTAGTCGGGCCACACTGTGCAGCTTGCTGGCTCCTTTGAGGTAGGGGCATGACATGGTGTGAGCCCCTGAGTCGGGCATCAGCGTCCTGTCGGCCTCTTTGCATTTACTTTATTATGCTGCCCACTGGTTCACACAGTCCCCCTCTGCAGGCAGATGGCAGCAAGTGCAGCAGAGTGTTGGAGATGAGCACACTCTCCCCTCTCCTCTTTCGAAGAGAGGAGATGGTTCCCCCTCTTCTTGGGGTGGCACGCCTGCTTCTCTGGGTGGGCTACAGCAGCAATGCTGATGCCTTCTCCTCCCGGCACAGCAGTTGAGGCAGCACAGCATGTGTGGTCAGACCCCTCGTCGCCAATGTAATGCTGTGGGCCCTAGGCCCTCATGCAGAATGAATGACCACACAGGCACAGGTATATAGTACAGTGGACTGGCCACGAGCATGTGTGCTTGGGCTTCATTTATTGACAGGCCCGCGTCTCTGGTGGATGGTTGTAAAGGCCAGCCCTCAGGGAGTGGCTGCAGAACACGTACGTACCAAGAGACACATATGTGTCAAGCAGGATACTTCAGTCTTCTCCACCTCCACCAGGGCCCCACTGTTTTATAAGCTATGCCTTCCACCGCCAGGGCCCAGAACTCAATGCAACAACCGTGGCCTCCGGTGAAAGCATTCATATTGGTTTCATCCTATTTCTGTCACCACTCAACCAGTCCTAAGCAGCTAGGAGGTTGTGCCACCGCACTTACAGGAAAATGCAACGTTTTATCAATTATAAAGGAGGCTATATATGTTCTTGTACAGAAAATCTGCAACTCTTCAAACTCTCTCCATATGTTAAATAATTAACACAAAGTAATACAAGGTAGGGGGTATGCATTTTAGGAATATGGGGATAGTAACATCAATCACTAAGTTATTCTTTTCTTTAAGGCCAAATATATAGATATTTGGGTGTATCACCAAGGGCTGGGGTTTTTAATATGTCATATTCCAAGTACTAACAAAGCAGACAGATTTGAGGAACATTGTAAAATTGCATTAAGCAAGCCACAGTTACATGCATGCCAACATCTGAGAGCAGAGAGCAGATGGGGATACTTTGTAGCAGGAAGTGGAACTTTTTTTGTTTGTCTAATCAGAGTAAAACTATTTTAGGAGGTCGAAACTGAAAGTAAGAAAAAGAAGCATCAGATGATCTTTTTAGCCAGAAAATGGTACATTGGTACTTTTGTATTTAATACGGCACTTTGGGAGCTGCCTCGCTGAATCCTTGCTGGCTGCCCTATATATTTCCTTTAATCGTCTATACTTTAAAGAATTTAAACGGAGGGGGGTGGGGAGGGAATGTAGTATATTTCCAAGGTTATTCTTTTCCATTTGAATTTCTTTGTAGACAAGAAAGGGCCCCCTCCGTGTTTCATGTGTGCCGCACTGGACTGCTGGGCACAGATCTCAAGGTCATTGCTGCCAGTAGTTCGTGTCTGGAATGTGAGCAGAGGTCACGTGCATTCATAGCCAGAGCTGCTCAGGACCAGGAGGCGGCCACAGCTGCTCTTTAGAACATGAGGCTGGCACAGTGCAAGTTTGTGCCACCCGGAATCGAATGTCAGGCGGCTTGGAGGAAGCTGTCACTGGGGGGTGATACTGCCCAGGCCTTGTAATGGATGAGGCTTTGATGCAGAAGTTGTTATTGTATGCCGGCTAATGAGCAATAAATTAATTTCTCAGCCAAGGCCAGCCACTGTTTAACTAGGTTTCCGGTTTCACAAGACAAATCCGAAATGCATCCTTTGAAACAAAGGCTCTGGGATTGTTATTTGCTGGTGAATTATCTTCATGGCTCAGTCATCTGCCTGAGATGTGGAAGACAAAAGTGGTACGTGGTAGGACTGGCCTATTGGGCAACCTGGCAGTGCCTGAAGGACTGGTCTCACTGGTTGGTGTATGGGCTAGGTTTTTTGGTTGTTTGCCGGCCTGATTTATGGTCTGATGAGCCATTTTTAGGTTGAGGGCGCAAGCGCTTTGACCTACAGAAAGCATTGTGGGCTTTTAACCACGCCCACCGAACGCCCATCACTTTCACTCGTTCGCAGGCTTCCCTTTCAAGAATCCTTTCTAATCATTGGTAAATGCTTTACGTTTGTCCCGCCTTTGAGAGGTTGTTACCGCCTTGCAGACTGCCCCTGTTACCTGGATAATTGCACGACTGCTGCTACGTTTGGTTGCAAGCAAAGTTTTTTTTCCTTTTGTGTCTCTACTTTGCACTCATGCTCATGGTGGCCATGGCACTTTGAATCAGTTCGCTTATGTCAACTGTTATATTTTTCATGTTCAATTCATGTAGCAAGAAAAGTCCACTTAGGAATTAACAATGCCAATAGCTCTAACTCGAGCAAATGCGAGACCCATTGCATTGCAAATGCTTGTTTCTATTGATTTCCCTGATATTGCAACAAAAATTTCCGCAGCAAGCACAAATGCATGCAGTCTCCTAAACATTGCAAAACACCCATACAGCTTGTCCTACAAGTTCAAAACTGCCCTCGATTAGCAAACTAGGACACTTCTTTAGCTACCTACTTAGCTTAGGGGAGCCACTTTCATTTTGGTGCCCGGGCCCATCTCCTATCCCAGTCCGACCCTGAATGTAGACTTTGAGAGAATAGTAACTGTGTAGACCAAGAGTGAGCAATGCTGCAAAACACACACTTTTGTATTACTGCCAGCAAAAAAATGACCTTTTAAGAAACATCATTCTATGGGTTCAAAAATACTATATAGCTCGCAAAGCTCAGTGGGGTGTGTATCATTCACCAAATCATAGGCGCAAATTATGGATACAATATTAGTAAAGCATTACGCCTTCATAGAAAATGGAGAAATAGAGCAATAATATTTCTTACAGTGGTTTTTGTTCGGATCTGTGTATATTAAGACACTAGTATCAGCCAATACTACTTGTACTCATACACAAAACATGCACAAAGACAAACAAGCAGTTACACAGACAACACATGCAAGCACACATACGTATACCCCACACATGTACAGTCATCCATGATCACAATCAGAAAGTAGGTACAGGTGCTATATACAGCACGTCAATGTTTAAAAGGTTTCTTGTGCCTAGAATAAAGGGTGCAAAGGTACCAAACCCTAGCGAGGCCATACTGGTGATAGTCTATACAACTATCTTAATGTAACATAAAAGATATTTTTCTAGTGCCAGTAGCACTACTGCTATCAAAGTGTCGGTACCTATCAAATTGTTGGCACCTGTGGGTCAAGCCCTAGTGCTATCACATTGTATCTGTCGATGGAATTAACGAGGGAGCATGCAACCAGACAGCTAATAGCACCAGGAGAGAGATAAATACTATACCCGGATGAGTAAAAACGTAATTGACAACTTGTCAATGGCTGAAAGAGGCTGGTTGAAGAAAACATATGATTGAAGGGATGGGCACCAAGCTCAGTTTTGGCACATTGTATACAATCAGGACCTGAGTTTGGCGGGTAGCTCCATCACAAACGTGACTGATATCCTGCCCATCATATTACGATCTCCATAGGCTATAATGGAATCGTAATACGGCGAACGGTATATCTGTCACATTTGTGACAGAGTAACCCAATCTGCCAAACCCTAAATCAGGCCCTAAGTCTGTATGACAGCTGTCCTGCCAAACCAAAAGAATAAAAAGTAGATCCACTCTGCCCAAAAAATAATGCAGCCGAAATAATTTTCTAGATAGCTCGAAAATTAGTGGTCATGTTGTGTGGGATCGAGGCTGTGAATTGAGGTGGGTAGTGTAGTGGCAGGCTCCTCCATGAGCATGCAAGTGGGCCCAGGAATGAGGACAATCTTCACATCTATCCTTTTCCAGTCTTACATTGAATGTGCTCTCTATATCCGAAAAAAAGTTGTCATTTGTTCTAACAGTTTAATTTATTCCATTATAGTATCTGTATTGAACAAAATGACTCAACAGGGCAGCACAGCAGGGCAGCAGTTCCTTCAGAGCAGCAGTCCAGTAGAGTGGTAGTTCTTTCAGCAGCACAGCAGTCCTTCTTCCTGGCAGGATATCCACAGGTCCAGACGTGTACTGAAGTGGAGGTGTCTAAGGTCCAGTACATATACCCAGTTTTGCCATTAAAGTGGGGAGAAGCTTCTCGAGGCAGGTCTTTGAAGTGCACAAATGCCCTGCTGTTGTGTCCTGTAGTTGTGTTGTTATTTATTCTGCAGCCACGCACTGCTGAATGTACATGTTGTTTGAAGGCAGCCACGCGCTGTCGAATGTCAGAGAGATTCGGAAGGCAGACCTTGGCAGTTGCAGAGTCTCCCTCCCGGTTGCACTTCCATTAAACTTCATACAACTACTCACAGCGTGCTTAGGATTATTTCACTGGCGACGAGGGTGAGATCTGTGACCGGGAGGAGAGACAGGGGTGCGGAGTGGATGCAGTCGGGGATCGCTGTTTTCCGAGGTTCCAATGTTGTGGTGCGGTTCCGGCGTGGGGCCTGCTGCCATCGTTGAATTCAGACTAGCATCGTGCTGGAATTTAATGGAGTGAGGAAAAGAAAAACGGAAAAGGAGAATTATCGCGGAAACGGAAATACTCGTTACTTTTGTGCTGGTTGCTTAGCAGCGCTGTGCACAAATAACACTACGACGGATTGAACGTCATCAAGCTTGTGGCGGTTGCTGGGCAACGGGAAGGACTTGCGAGCGTCTCAACGTCATCAATGACATTGAGAACATAAGAGCATCTGTTTATTGCCCACAAAGCAATGGTTTGTTGGAAAGGTGGAACAGAACCTTGAAGGATGGTTTGCAGTAGGCAATAGGTAATGGCGTAAATTGGCAGAAGGCAGTAAAGGATTTGATTTGGTCTTACCGCAAAACCCCCCATAGTGTAACTGGGAAATCTCCTTTTGAGGTTATGAGAGGAAGGAAACCTACGGCGTTGTTTTCTAAAGGGGTGGAGAGGAAGAAGGTAGTAGGAGGAGTGGTGCGTGGTGATTATACGGTTGGTGATATGGTCCGAGTTGTGAAGGGTGGAAAAACCGCTAAGGGTGAGCCGAAGTTTTCGGAGCCTCTGGAGGTGATGAAAGTGTATAAATATTCCTTGTTGTTGAGTGATGGCAATGTGTGGAATCGTGGGAAGATTGTGAAGGTTCCGGTTTGCGTTAGACGGGAACATTTATCTGCTGTTGACACCAAATCAGGGGTTGACGAATCATTGTCCAATAAGAGTGATTATTCTAGAGTAAGAGTGCGAGACAAGTCAATTTTGAAATTGCCCAAGAAATTTGATGACTTTGTTGTACAATAAGCATGTTTTTTTTCCTTTTCTTTCAATTGTTACATTATTATGAGAAGAGGGGATGTGTTGTGTCCTGTATTTCTGTTGTTATTTATTCTACAGCCGCGCGCTGCAGAATGTACATGTTGTTTGAAGGCAGCCACACGCTGTTGAATGTCAGAGAGATTCGGAAGGCAGACCTCGGCAGTTGCAGAGAGTCTCCCTCCCAGTCGCAATTCCATTAAACTTCATACAACTACTCACAGCGTGCTGAGGATTATTTCACCTGCCTTCCCTGCCCTGGCACCAGACTAACTACAGGGAGTATGCAACCCTTTGTGTCGAGACAGGACCTAGCCTATTTAAGTATAATTGAGGCTCAGCCCAGCTTCCCCTTCCCATCCTGCCAGTGATGGCTCATCCAGTCACACCTAAGCTCTCAATTGTGTGTGGCTGTCTCGGAAGGAATACACAAAGCCCAACTGTCACCCACACCCAGTCATTTGACCCAGAGACAGACTGCAGGCACGAAATGGCTAAGGAAAGAAAAGGCCAATTTTCTAAAAGTGGCATTTTCATAATTATAACTTAAAATCCGACTTCACCATAAATTAGGATTTTAAATTGATTCCAGAGATGCCAAACATGAACTGGTTAAATATTCCCATTTGGAAGTTACACTTATAAAATGTAATATGGTAACCTTAATGTTATACTATGTGAGGGGTAGGTCTTGCAGTAGTGAAAAACGACCTTAAGAGTTTTTCACTAACAGGACATGTAAAACTTAAAAGTACATATCCTACGTTTTAAATACATTGCACACTGCCCTAAGGGCTGTCCATGGCCTACCCTGGGGATGACATATATATTAAGAAGGAAGGTTTAGGCCTGGCAAAGTATTTACTTTGTCAGGTTGCAATGACAGTTTAAAACTGCACACACACAGGCTGCAGGGGCAGGCCTGAGACATGTTTACAGTGCTCCTTAAGTGGGTGGCACAATTAGTGCTGCATGCCCACTGGTAGTATTTAATTTACAGGCCCTGGGCACAGGTAGTGCCACTTGAATAGGGACTTACGAGTAAATTAGATATGCCAATTGGGTATACTCCAATCTAATGTTTTTAGAGAGAGCACAAGCACATTAGCGTGGTTAGCAGGGGTAAAGTGCACAGAGTCCTAAGGCCAACAAAAACAAATTAAGCAAAAATAGTAGGAGGAAGACAAAAAGCCTGGGGATGACCCTGCAGAAAGGGCAAAGCCCAAACGAATGTGAGTCCCCAGCCCCACCCTGTCTCTACATGATTCCCAGGAGCTTGTTCATCAGGTTAAGCTCTACTGGCTCATCAACCACTGTGGACAGGGTTCCCCTAATGGTACTCCAGTAAAAAATAATTACTGGGCATTCCCAAACCATATGGAGCAAAACTGCCCTTCTCTGCTTGACATCATATGCAGGCTGAGGAATGACTTCTGTGTATTGCCCATAACTTTTCAGGTGTATAATAGACTCTGTGCAAATTTTTAAATTGGATGAAGCGGAGGCAAATAAATATCACAAGCATGTGTGATGCCAACGTAGCAAGCCAAGGAAGGAACGCAACTAGGCTGACTGTAGCAGCTCTCGACCTTCAATTGCTGAGGAATTAAAATAAATGTATATTCACTGAAAAAACAAAGGTTACAGGGGTGTTATATTTAGGTTCTGAATTTATTCGCACAAAACCATAGAAATTTAGCAGTTATAGTTAGAGTTTTTTGAAGTATCGATAACTCGCACCCTAAGGTAACTATAACTTGCGCCCTCGCCATGCTTTGCTAATTACCCCTGATATTACAGCACTCATGACAACTTGTATAACATTATAAAAAATATAACTAAAAGATTAGCACTTAAATTTATGACAACAAAACTGTGCATGGGTATGATGTATAGTTACTTATAATAACTCTAACTATAACAACTGAATTTCTAT
Source organism: Pleurodeles waltl (assembly GCF_031143425.1). Taxonomy (NCBI): domain Eukaryota; kingdom Metazoa; phylum Chordata; class Amphibia; order Caudata; family Salamandridae; genus Pleurodeles; species Pleurodeles waltl. Next base: position 1,756,045,818 of record NC_090444.1, read on the forward strand.
GGTTTTGTGCAACTAAATTCAGAACCTAACTATAATGTCCCTGTAACCTTTGGTTTTTCAGTGAATATACAGATATTTTAATTCCTCAGCAATTGAAGGTCGAGAGCTGCTACAGTCAGCCTAGTTGCGTTCCTTCCTGCAGGAGTCGGCATTGCTCCTCAAGCAGGGATCTGCCTTTAATAGCAGCTCCCTGTTTGCAGAAGAAATGTTTTCATCTTCCTCCCCCGCATGCATATTTGCGTGCAGAGAAAACGGATGAAAACTTCACTTTCTGCAAGTTAGAGCTGTTTGACAGCTCCCACCAATCAAAAGCAAACAGCTATGTCCCGGGGGATGAGCACCCCAAGACATAGCAGGAGCCGGCCCTCAGGGTGGTGATCACCGGCTCCTCGAGGGGGGCTACACGGCCCCCCCTCCAACAACCAATGACCCAGGGAGGTGGTGGTCCCCGAGGCTGCGGGGGCCAGATGGCCCCCGCACAATTTGTGATTTTACCCGGGGATGTGGCGGTCCCCAGTGCTGCAGGGCGACCAGGAGGCCCCACCGCACTGCTTATCTTTAGTGCCCTGGGAAGGTAGTGGTCCCTGGTGCTGCAGGGGGCCACACGCCCCCCACACATTATGGGGGTCATTCCGACCCTGGCGGTCATAGACCGCCAGGGCCGGGGACCGCGGATGCACCGCCAACAGGCTGGCGGTGCATCCAGGCCAATTCTAAAAGCCGCGGTCAGAAAAGGGAAACCGCCGGTTTCCCGCCGGTTTTCCCCAGGCCTGAGGAATCCTCCATGGCGGCGCTGCAAGCAGCGCCGCCATGGGGATTCCGACCCCCTTCCCGCCAGCCTGGTTCTGGCGGTTTTGACCGCCAGAACCTGGCTGGCGGGAACGGGTGTCGTGGGGCCCCTTAACAGGGCCCCACAAAGTTTTCAGTATCTGCATAGCAGACACTGAAAATCGCGACGGGTGCAACTGCACCCGTCGCACCCTTTCCACTCCGCCGGCTCCATCCGGAGCCGGCATCCTCGTGGAAGGGGGTTTCCCGCTGGGCGGGCAGGCGGCCTTCTGGCGGTCGCCCGCCCGCCCAGCGGGAAACTCAGAATTACTGCGGCGGTCTTTTGACCGCGCAGCGGAATTCTGGCGGGGGAACTTTGGCGGGCGGCCTCTGCCGCCCGCCAAAGTCAGAATGACCCCCTATGTCTTTGAAGCCCGGGAGAGGTGGTGGTCTCCAGGGCTGCGAGGGGCCGGGAGGCCCCCCGCACAAATGATTTTTGTAGTTCCGGGTGTTTTTTGACTTTCCTATATCTTTGGCACCGTTTGATGAATCTTTCCAACAAAAAGTGCCCCAGTGATTCTTGTTGTGCACGGAAAGTTTTGGGATGATCCGTCAAGTGGGGGCCAAGAAAAAGGGGGTGGTCAAAAAAGTTGCGTTTCCCATGTTAATTCCCATAGGAACTTTAGACACAACTTCAGCCTGAACCACTGGATGGAATTACACCAAATTTGGTAGAAAGCTAGCTTTCTGAATTGCAGATTGTGCTTTCACTTATTTGATGTAAATCCATTCAGTAGTTTTTGAGAAATTGAAGGGGAAAAATATTGTATATGTCTGGCCACGAATAAATCACAAACATTCACAAATTTTTGCGAATGCGCACTCAAATAGAAGCGCTGTAATTGGATGGCCACAACCTGACTAGAAAGTTGCGGCCGTCATTTTATGTCATGGGAGAGGGTCCCTGGGGCTGAAAATAAAAATGATAAGTGGTATAAGGGGTCAGGGTGGAGGTACCCTGACCCCAAGGGAGTGATGTAGGGGTGTTGTATGGTCAAATTATGTGTTTAAATAGATTTCTCTTCACCACACGTGATATTTGCGAATATCCTAGAATATTAGAGGGTATTCGAGGATATTCTCGAAAATCCAAGGATATTTGAGAATATGCCAAAAAATCATACTCATTCATACACTAATTCGTTCACTTGTACATGCACTTAGAGAATCATGCGCCCTCCCACACACCCACTTAGCCACTCATGCATCCACTCAGGCCCACTCATAGACTCACACACCCACTTTCAGACCCACTCAGACACTCCCGCACCCACTCACAGATCCACTGAAAGAGACCGGCCTTGTGGCCAACCCCACCGCGCATGGCCAAATTCCATGTGTGGCGTGGGGTTGGGTGGTTGTAAGGGCTTGGCTCCATGCGCGGCAGTGTGTTTGGATTAACGTATAGTAATTAAAATTACTTTACAATAAAAAACCATAGAAATTCACTGAAAAAACAAAGGTTACAGGGACGTGGTTAGGTTCTGAATTTACACACCCTAAGGTAACTACAGTATAACTCAAGCCTTGGCCATGCACAGCTAATTACTCCACATATTATATCATTGATGACATCTTTGATATTATTACTGCAACATTTACAATAAAGGTATTGATAAGAAAACTGTGCATGGCAAGGTAGCGAGTTACAGTTACCTTAAGGTGCGAGTTATAGCAACTTCCGAAATCCACAGTAATCCACAAAATTCCTACCACCCAGCATTGCCCCACCTGTGCCAATTAAAACTCTGCCCCACCTGTGGTCTAGCACGAGCAACAGGAACGGATCTAACCAAGGTGAATAGGAGTCTCCATGCAATGACTTCCATTGTCCTTGGTTTGACCCATTCCTGTCGCAGCACTAGGCCCGCCACAAAAGTGTGGCAGCGTTTTTATCGGCACAGGTGGGGTAATAGTGGCTAATAGGAATGTTGTGGATTCCTGTGGGTTCCAGAAATTTCCAGCACACAATTGTAAGGAACATGCATGATTTTAGGCAAAGGTTGAGGTTTGTAGGGCGTTGTGGATAAAAAAAATGGGTCCCCACACGTCACAGTCCTGGATTCCCCTGGGTGTCTAGTTTTCAAAAGTATACAGATTGGCAAAGTTTCCCTGGGTGCTGACTGAGCTAGGGTCCAAAATCTAGCCATTTGTATCGGGGACTTTGCGAAATGCCGGGTGGAAGGAAGTTTGTGGCTCCCCACAGATTCCAGAATGTTCCATCATAGAAATGTGAGGAACATGTGTTTTTTAGTCAATGTTTGAGGTTTGCGGGGAATTCTGGGTAAACAAACGTATTGAGAGCCACACAAGTCAGCCCACCCCGGATACCCCTAGGTGTCTAGTTTTCAAAAATGTCCTGGTTGGCTAGGTTTCCCTAAGTGCCAGCTGAGCTAGAGCCCAAAATCTAAAGCTACCCACATTGGAAAAAGAGGGTCAGTTGTCAGTGGAGAAATGTGTTGCGTCCATGTCGCATTTTGGGCCGTTTCCTGTTGTGGGCACTAGGCCTATCCACACAAGGGAGTTACCATTTTTAGCGGAAAACTTGTATAGGCATAGAGCTTATAGGAGCATAGAATAGTAGAACATTTGTTATTACCAATTAGGGGCCATATTTATACTTTTTGACGCAAAACTGCGCTAATGCAGTTTTGCGTCAAAAAAATTAGCTACGGCTAACGCCATTCTGAAGCGCCATGCGGGCGCCGTATTTATTCAATGACGTTAGCCGGCGTTAGCCGCCGGCGCTGTCTGGTGTGCGTTAAAAAAAATGACGTACACCAGGCAGCGCCGGCGTAGGGGAAAATGGAGCTTGGGCGCCAAAAAATGGGGCAAGTCAGGCTGAGGCAAAATTTGCACCGCAACCCGATTTGCGGCATTTTTTTTTTACTCCCAACCCCCATTGACATGACTCCTGTCTTAGCAAACTCCGAGATCTTTGGCGCTAGACGGGTCTAACGCCAAAGTATAAATATGGAGTTAGTTTTGCGTCGGAATTGCGTCAAAAAAAACAACGCAATTCCGGCGCAAACAGAGTATAAATATGCCCCTAGATTTCTCTGCATTTATGTCTTTCAAATGTAAGCCACTGGATAAGAAAGGTGACATTTTGAAAAATACCCTTTAAATCATACGCTTGTACGGCTACCCACAAATTCAGAGATGTAGAAATGACCACTGCTCCTAAACTCTATATCTTGTACCCATTTCAGAAAGACATAAGTTTCCCTTGATATCCATTTTCCCCTCTGCCTATTTCGCTATAAGAATTGGTCTCTCTTCTGTGCATAATGAGAAACCATTGTGCTGTGTGCCTCAGTTGTTTGTTCTAGGTACCTCGGGTTCTTAGAGAACCTACAAACCCTATATATCCCGCAACCAGAAGGGTCTAGCAGATGTAATGGTATATTGCTTTTGCCAATCAGCCATTGTAACAAAAAGTTACAGACAAAAATATTGTCACAAATACCTGTTGTTTTCCTACTTATTTTCAATATTTCTTTATTACAACAGTTATTTTCCTTGGGAAAACCTTGAAGGATCTACACATATGACCTCTTTCTGAATGTGGAATATTGTCTACTTTTCAGAAATCTATAGTTTTTCTGGATCACCCATGGGTTTCACAACAGTTTCCACCACAAACAAGAAGTAGGTTGAGAGCACAAAAAATCGAGAAAATAGGCTACCTCTTAGAAAAATCCCAAAACTGTTGTTTTTATTCAGCTCTGCATGGTCCTGAAAGCTGGGAAGGTGGTGACGTTAGTACAGCAAACAATTCATGGATGCCATTTTTTGGGGTACAAACAGGCACTTTTATCTGGAGCACTTTTTCCCTGTTTTTCTCAAAAAACTCAAAATTTAGCTATATTTTGCCTATTTTCTCAGTCCACTTCAGGGGAATCCAAAAACCCTGGGCATCTTTAAAATCTCCAGGATATTGGAAAAAAAAGACACACATTTGCCATGGATAGCTTATGCTGACAAAACATTATGGAGGCCTAAGCGCAAACTACCCCAAATAGGTAAAAGAAAAAGCTAAGCACTGGGGGGAAAAGGCCTAGTAGCAAAAGGGTTAAATGTGGACATGGCAGTGTGGAAGTGGGCTCACTGTGCTGCCTATAAAGAAATTTAAAAAAAACATTACAGCACAGGAGTAGGATCCATGTGCTGCCTATATTAAAATAATTTAAAAAAAGACATGGGAGAGAGTGCTCCCTACAGGAAAAAAGACATGGTAGCATGTGAGTGGGCTCCCCACTTTGCCTACATTAAAATAAAAAAGACATGGCAGTGTGGAAGAAGGCTTCCCATGCTTCTAAAATAAAAAAGAATAAAGACACGTGGCAGTGCAGGGGCGGGTTCCCCGTGCTGCTTTAAATATAAAAAGGCCATAACAGTGAATATAGAATTAGCTGTGTGGCTAAGCCAATAGGCCTACTTTTTATATTTTTGTGTTGTGACTAGTTAACAAAGTCAGTAGGTCTGCTTTGTGCACTTAGGATCTGAAAGACCAATTGCACAGTGAGCATGCCAGAAGGCCGTGTGCTGCAGGATGTAGGGCACTTATGGGGGTTGCTCACAGGGCCTCGCCGCAAAAGAGGCCTTGCACCCAAACTCACATTGCACACAGCCAAAGGACATGTGCGGTGGGGGGAAGGGTGCTGAAAGAGGGTTGGTCGCAGGACCAAGCCACAGGTCGTGCATGGTGTGGGATTGCTTGCCTGCGAGGGGCAGGATGAAAGTAGGGCTTGGCGGGGGAGGGAGTTGGCTCCCCATTGTAGGTTGGACACGGGGCTTGGCCATGTGTTGGGGTTGCTTTTATTGATTTCAGGTTGGCTTGGATGGTATTTTACTAATTCAAAACTTTACTACTGTGCCTAGGCTGGTAAAAGGCTTTTGTTCTTTTTCAGCTTGGCATGGATGGCATTAGATAATCCTACATTTACAGACTTTGCCGTAAAATGGCAAAATACTATGTCACTTTCTAGCTGGGCATGGGTGGCATTGTGCTAATCTTATGCTTAAAAACAAGCTAAAAAAACAAACATTTGAGGTGAGCAGATTCAGAGTGTTGGTGGTGTTGTAGAGTTCTCCATATAAAGGAGCTGTTCACCTAAAACTGGGGAACTACTCAGAGTTCCCTGCTTCCGTTTTGCATAATTTATGCAGCACTCTAAGCATGGAAGGATAATGTCCTGACTTGCAATGGGTGCTCCCTTATGTCTGGACACAGCTAAACCTCTCTGAAGAGCTCTATAAAGAGCATAACACATGTCAGGGGTTGCTTTTATTGATTCCATGTTGTCTTGGATGATGTTTTACTAATCCAGAGCTGTAACACTGTGGCTTTAGTGGTAATAGTTTTTTTTGCCATTTTTCAGTTGGCTATGGCTGGCACTAGCTAATCCTATGCTTAAAGTCTTTTCTGTAAAATAGCAATAGGCTTTGTCACTTTCTAGCTTAGCGTGGATGTCCCTGTGCTAATTCTATGCTTAAAAACACTGCTTTAAAAAAAGGCATTTGAGGTCAGCAGATTCAGAGTGTCTGTGGCGTTGTAGGGTGCTCCTTATAAAGGAGGTTCTCTCAACCTAAAACGTGGGAACAACCCAGAGTTCCCTGCTTCATTTGTGCATATTTTATGCATCACTCTAAGCCTGAAAGGGTATTTTCTTGACTTATACTGGGTGTTCCCTTGTGTCTGGACAAAGCTATACCTATGGGAAGTTCTCAAATAAGAGGGAAACACATGTGTTGTGCTGCTTGTATTGATTCCAGGTTGGCTTGGTATTTAACTAAACCAAAGCTGTTATATTATGCCTGGAGTGGTAAACACTAATTTTCTTTCGACTTCTAAAGATTGTAAGTACACACAAGGTTTTGTAGAATATTTTAAATATGCGCTCTATTGTCGAAACAATGGGGAATTCTCGGCGAGCATAATCTAGTGCAAAACAAAGCTAATGCTACATTATGATACCCTTGATATTTGGGCCCACCATCTTATTTTGTAATTTTCTAGAGTACAGCCCGTGTTTTTCTTTCTTGCCTATGTAAATTGGAAAACAAGGACTCAATATGCAGACAAAACTTTACGTAGAATACGCAGCATGCACTTGAGAATAAAATAATGAACAGAAGGAGTATGAACATTGTCAAGCATTATTGTTAAGGGAAGATACTTTCATTCGCAAACAAGGAACAGTTTGTTAATCACTGTGATGCAATTCAGTCAATAGTGGTATGTGTAATTTTCAGAGATAGACAACCCCAAATACTTTTAGATTTTAGTGTATAGGTTTTCCACACACTCTCTGCAAAAACTAGCTTGCAAACTACTCGATATGATCTAAAGCCCTTTAAATAATTGAAGTATCATTTTTAAAAACAGCACACAATTATGTATGTATAGTTTAAGTTTAGACCACAAATTCAGTGGTGGATGGATACTGCAGTAGCTAGCAGCTCAACAGGTAAGGACAATAAATTGGGCTGATTGGTGTTCTTTGTGTTATGTTTCTCCTACCTTTTCTGCCTTAATTGATCATCTTGTCAACTTGATATTGAGTTTACAGATTAGCTAATAATCTCTTGAGCTGCCAGGGAAACCAGCTGTCTCTAAGATGTACAACAGACTGTGCAAGTGTAATCCCTTTCAGAACCACACTGGTATGCAGCTGAGTGTAATCTGGAAGCTGCTCACAGAGAAGAACACTGGGAAGCTTATTGAAAAGCACCTAAGCCCTCCTCAGGCTTGAAGTGCCACATCCTAGAATCTATGGACATATTTACAAGGAGTGTGCGCTGCTGGTGCGTCACGTTTTGTGACACACCAGCGGCGCATAGTGCAGACCCATATCTACAAGGCCACACAAAGCCACTTTGCGTGGCTTTTCATGGTCTTGTAAATATGGTGTAAGGCAATGTCGCTGCATTGCCTTACACTGCATCAGGGAGGCATACAATGAGCATTGCGATAGGTGTGCTCAGGCAACACCCATGGGTTTTGACACATTCCCAGATTTTAAAGAATCTGTAAACTTGGGAATGTGTCAAAACTGTACGCCTCCCCAGGGCAGGTGCCATGAGGAAAAATATCTTCATTTTTCCTTGTTGTTTCCTCTTTCACTGTGTGCTGCATTGCAGCACACAGAGAAAGAGGAAAATGCCTCTCTGGATTGTTTTTGTGCAGGAAGGAATCCCTTCCTGCACAAAAACAATCCTGCCAACAACACAGACATCCTTGCACCAAGGTGCAAGGGTGCCTGCATTGGTGCTAGGCAGCAATTTGTGTGCCAGCACAGGGGGAAAGGACAAAAATGCACCATATCTTGTAAATGCGGTGCATTTCTGCCCTTTCGAATTGGCGTAGGGCAGGGCAGCAGAAGGGCTTGTGGCACTGCCCTACACAAATTCCTTCTAAATATGCACCTACGCCTTGATGACAGAGCAAGGCAGAGTTTTATGTAATTCAGCATCAGACCAGTGCTTAATTTGAGCCATTGGCTTCCGGTGCTCGGTACCGGGACTTAATATATGATGGCACTGGCTGTATAATGTAGGGATGAACACAACAACAGTTGTTTATTAATTCTACATACATTAAAATGACTTATACCTGCCACCAAAGACATTTGTATAGCTTTGGGGGCCTGGAATAGTCTGAACTGTCACACTTGCAACAGTGCAATTGTTAGTGGTTGTCATTGTCAGCGCTGGCAGGAGCAATAGGCGGTTCAAGCTGCATTCATCCCCTAACAAGGGCCCTGGCACGTGTTGTTTTACAAATTAAGCACTGGCTCAGACTATACTCACAACTCATTCATTACTTCTGGGAGGAGCTAGAGTTGATTTATTTGGAAGAATAGAAGTTGTTCTATAAACGGTCTGCAGATACTTGTTTGTTACACCAAGAAAGGTTTATAAGTAATACATTTTCAGTTCAACATAAAACAAGATGTTCAGGCCAGTAATAAATCTGAGAAATCTCAATTAGTTTGTTCTTTATCGTTATTTCAAAATGGAGCTGGTGGTCCGATTCAGGGATGTTCTCCTTCCAGGGATACGGATAATGCTTCTGAATTTGAAGGTTGCTTGCTTGACAGTCCCAAGTGTCACACTCACTAGAAATATCTGATGTTCTTTTGGTCAGGGCAAGCGTACAGATTCATGTCTCTTCCATTCTGTATATCCTCCAATCCATCCTGCTTTACAAAGCTGACAAAATCAATGGCAATGTCAAGTTCTAGGGGCTGAGGGTGGTGGTATATTTGAACAATATTATATTTCTAGGCCTGGAAAAGGATCTCTTGCTGAAGCAGATAGATATGGCCATAGAATTAATCCAGTCTGTATACTTTATCACAAATGTAAAAAAATCGAATCTTGAACGATCAGAAAGGATGGAGTTTTGAGTTTTAAAAAAATCAGTTTTTGAGGTTGGGGTGTCAGGTGTGGCAGCTTCTCCACTGGGGAAGATGGTTCAGGAAGGAGTTATCAATGCACATAAATTGTAAGAGCTTCTTGTAGGCTCCTTTACAGTTTAGGCTAATAAAAGGCAAGGTAAGGCAAAGTTTTCAGTCCTTTTACATATGTACAATCAAACAGCAGTGAGGTACTTAAACAGGTTGGAAGGCATGAAGTCAGACTTGTACGGAATTGGCCAGGGCACTCTGGCTGTTTTGTCTCCTCCAGGGGATTTCTCTGAAAGCAGAGCATATTCTGAGGCTGCACCATTGGTTGACAGACTGGTATTCAAGGTACCGCTACAATGCCAACAACTGGTGTTCAGTCTTGCCCCTCAGGTCACCAAATAGGCACATGAATAATCTTTATGTTTTTATTACTCAACTCCTAGCAAAAGTGAGATCCTTTTTTGTTTGGAAAGCACTCCCAAATGTGGGGAGATCACTAATGGCCATAGGTCTTGGGGCCTCCTCTGCCACCCAAACCATCTATTAAAAATCTAGTTATCTGGCTAGATGATTCTCTTTCCTACGAGACTCAAGTGAGATCTCTAGCAGGCACATGTTCTGGCCTTCTGAGAGGCCTCAAGCCTATTATCAGCATCTTCCAACCCCGCATCCCACAGCTGATCATTCAATCTCTTATCAGGTCTAGCCTTGACTACTGTAACATCCTGTACCTGGGTTGCAAGAAATAAATCTTAAAGAGGTTTCAGTCTCTCCAAAGCGCAGCGGGCAGATTACTGTTCTTCCTTCCTAGGTTCTGCTTCCCCTCTGGGCTCCTTCAGACCCTTCACTGGCTGCCCATCGAGAAGCGCACTCAATTTAAAGTTCTTAGCACAAGATTATGAATGCTGCAGTAGCCCCCATTCTTTCTGAACTCATGCTACCCTATCTTCCTTCCAGAGCACTTCACTCAGCAGAACTAACTCTGTCAGTGATCCCTTGCTTCATTAGAAAGAAACTGGGAGGTCCCTCTTTCCAGGTCCTGACTCCTGCCCTTTGGAGCAGTATGCCCTCTGATTTAGGGACTACTCTGAGTCATCTCTGCTCCAGAGAAACAATTAAAAACATGGCAGTTGCTGTCTAGGCCTCTTTATGGCCTCTCTGCCCTCCAGGTATACAATGTCTGGTCTACTGAGAATAGCGCTGTTAAGCCCCGTTGCTGGGGCAGTCATGCGCTTTACAAATCCTATTAACATAACATAAAGAAAGGGAAAAAGTGGGAATTGCTTTATAGCTTGTTATTAGGAGGTTCCTTTTCTGAGAAAGACCTGCATGAAGTTAACTGCGTGAGCACTGAGCATTGAGATCAGTCTGCCGAACATAGAACTGAGTGAGTGCCGTGCGTAATGCCAGTCATTTTTCAGTACTTTCATAGTTATCGATAATCCTTTCATAGAAAAGTCTGTAAATAATTCTGGGACTCTTATTCGCTACCAAAATAGAGGAGTAAAGGATATGGGGTGCTCCTACCTGAGCTCTTGTAGGCCATCACAGCACCTTGATCTTCTTCTGGTAGAAGAGCAATGGCTGAGTTGAGTGCTTCCTCCAAGACGCAAAAGTTTGTTCGGAGCCCCTATACTCCATATCAGCGATGCGCTCCTCCGCGAATGCATCGTCACTTTAACTTTACTTTGCCTGTCAATTGCAAATCAAAACTGAGCCTCCTGTAAATGTATCTAACCAAACAGCCGACCTGTAACAATTCTGAGAGCTGACCCCCATGCACCCACTGCAGAGTGTATAACCGTAAAGTCAATGACTGAGTTTTTCTACATACAGCAATAGAGATATCTGGACCAGATTAGCAGATCGCCACGCTGATGCGGCTTCAAGGGCATTCCATCATGTCCAGGATGAGCTTATGTGATTTTGCTAAGGCCCATTACTAGAAGTAACTAGTAATCACAAAATCCATGAGAGAACAAGATGTAGAAGTGGCTCATGGAGATCTTGTTGTCATGAAACTGCTACTGCAACAGAAGATCTTGAATTCAGCTACTATAAACGGCAATGTAGCCTCAGGTCATGTGGGAGATGTTAGCTATTTACTCATTGGAACAATACCAACAAGACAGTACTTTAAGGTTATAGACATATATTCTAGACTTCCTCAAGTCATTAGTTTTCCCGGTATATCTGCAAATGTTATTGTTCAAGCCCTCAAACAGAATTTTAGCCTAACAAAGGTTATGAAATCAATTAAACATAATTGAGGGACTTGACTATTTTCATGGGATTTCATCAGGGAAAAATCACTCCTTTATGGCCTCAGGCCAGTTGAATCATAGAACGTTTCACATCAACTTTAAAGTAATGCAAGTTGCCAAACTCAAGAAAAAAACACGCCTCAGGTATGAGAAATTACAGAGACACCTTACACAGCACCAATGGGAAGTCCTGTGCAAAAATGCTCTGGAGAAGGAAAACAGAAACTCTGTTCCCTCATCTACTGAACAAGAAGGTTCTACTGAAAGATCCTCTGCAAAAAAATACAAAATTAAATATTTTGCGGACCAGAGAAGAGCCCAAGCTTCACTTCTCTATCAAGGTAATGAGGTGAGGCCAAAAGTGAATAAATCACAGAAATCGTACTTAGCTTTTAATCCGGATTAGAAACAATGACACACCATGTTATTGATTTATTATTGGAGTGGAGTATGGTCCCTTGAATGCACATTAATAAACCCTTAGATCAGTCCCGGTAATGTGGCAAAGAACAGTCAGGCTTTACTAGAGTAACATAAGATAAGCATTTCATAGTATCAACATGGACGATAAGTAACTGACACTACTCCCAAAAAATCCGACATCAATTTATGAAACCAGAGCAGATTTTTATTTAATTTTAGACACCAAAACAAAGAAAATTAGTTACATATAAAGGGAGTTATGTTATTTAGAGCTGAAATAAAATCAATGCATTTACAAGCTGTCAAATCTCACCATTGCAGTCAATCGGAAAAGTCATTAGTAACACTCAGTCACTTGCTGGGTAAGTTCAGAGGAACCCACTTGTGGCTAAGGTTTTACGGGTTCTAAGACCAAGCTGTGACAATCAGACCAATTTTACCTGGCTCATGGGGCCTGGGTGCAAAGGTGTACTGGCTGTCTTTTGTGCTGAATGAGAGAGCCGCAGATGCTGAAAAATGGTATTTGTGCCACTCGGTCACTTGCAGGTTGAGTTCATGGGAGTCCACTAGAGGTTAACCTTGTGGGGGCACCAGACCAGGATTCACCAGGCAGAACAACTCCACCTAGTATTGGCGTCTCAGGTGCAGAGGTGTGCTTGGCTATCCTTGGTGGTTCCTGGTTTTACCACTGAGATGGTGCAGGTGAGGAATCGGATGCAAAAAAATAGACAACGGAGCCACAGGGGACATTGGATGAAGGTGTTGCAGTGTGCCCTTCAGTTGCAGTGTTGAGTAAAGGTGGTGATGGCTGGACTGGCCACTAACAATCCTTGGTAGTGCTAAGGTGGAGGAGAAGCTACTTCCCCTTCTGAAGGTCCAAGAAAACGGTGGCCGGCTGTAACTTGGCAAGGATCTGGACTACATTTCCCACAATACACTGGCCCACCTGTCTTTGGGCGATCCCTGGGAGGGCCCAATGGCCAGTGCTTCTTCGGATCCGGTAAGTAATTTTTACCTGTAGTGGGCCACTAATCCAAGGGAGTCTGGTCTTGCCTTTGGCTCACAAATGGCTCCCTCATCTTGGGGGAAGCAGTCTTTGGTCTGGGACGAGCCGCAGTCACGCAGTTCCAGGAGGATGCCTCAGGTTCAAGGTATCACACCTTTTGTTTGTATAGCTTCCTGTTGTCGTCGATGTGGGTCTTCTGTTGTCCTTTCTTCACAAGTTGTTGCACATCTGAGGTTGTGGTGCCAGGGGAGCCCATTCAATCCTATATTCAGCGGCATTAGGCGTGTAGGTGCGAGTAGCCAATGGGCTACTAGCCCCAGTGGCTAATCCACCCCTGAGGTGAACACATCCAGTGGGCTGTGGCACCTTTTCTACCCAGAGCCCTCTATTTTGCCACGTTTGAAGATGGCAGAAGTCTCCCTCGGCTGTACAGACCACGCTGCCAGCCCTACAGGTGTGGCTAGCCTTCTGGGGTAGTATGCCTCCTACCTAATTGTCCTGCCTGCCAGGGTGCAAATATGCCTGGGGCATGGGGACGGCTTTGCCCTCCACTATCAGAGGCGGTCAGGGCAGGCGTTAGGGGACCTGTAGGCCTATTGCCATGGTGGAACATCATGGAATAAGCCCACAGGTGCCCTCCCCAGGCCTCAGGGACATCCCCCCATCCACACCAGAGGGACAGCGGAGGATGGGGGACCCCATCCCAGGTAAGTATAGGTAAGTACATGTAAGTATATATATATATATTTCTTTTAAAGTGCCATTGGGGGCCCTGAAATGGGCCCTCCTACATGGCACTGGGTGCAATGGCCATGCCCAGGGGACACTGGTCCCCTTTGCTGGCTGTTGGGGTGGTGGGCATGACTCCTGTCTTTTCTAAGACAGGAGTCATGTGGTATGGATGGTTTTGAGTCAGAAAAGGACGCTAGGCTGGTTAGAGTCATCTTTTTTACTCTAATCAGCCTAGCGTAATTTTTTGGTGCAAAAATCCCTTCTCCCATACTGCCAGACCCACCGGGTTAACGTCATTTTTTTAACGCTAGCTCACCCTTTGCACTGGCTTGTGCCATTCCATAAATATGGTGCCCAGCTGGTGCTCAGGAATGGCGCAAGCCTGTGCTAAACTTTTTGGTTCAAAACTGCGTTAGTACAGTTTTGCACCAAAAAGTATAAATATGCCCCTTAATATATACACTAGTACCCAACCAGGCATAGAAAAAGTTAGAAAACAGTGCAAATAGCAATAACCAATAGTGACCCTAGGGGGAGCACAAACCATATACTAAAAAAATGGAATGCGAACAAGGTACCCCCACCTAGGTAAGTAAAATGTGTAGAGAGGAGCTGGGGCTATCAGAAAACCATAAAGGTAAGTAACACAGTACCCTCCAGCAACCAGGAATGCAGGAGTAAAACACTGGATTTTCCCCAAACCACTCAAAAGGAGGAAAAGAAGAAAAAGAAGACACCCAGAGAAGACTGCAAGAAAACCAGTGGTTGATTCCTGAAGAAAGAAGACCTATGGAGAGAGGGGACCAAGAGTCACAGTGGAGTCCAGGAGGAGTAGGAGCTACTACCCACCCAGTTGTGGATGCAGGAGTTGGTCGACGGTGACGAAGAACAGATCAGCACTGCAGCCCTGGAGCCGGAGAAGACTTCCTGATAGATGCAGATGAAGCCCCACGCTGGAAGGAAGATTGCAGATGGGTGTCTGTGCAGGAATTCCACCAGCAAGCCTTGGCAAAGGCAAACTTGCGGTTAGTGGGGACCAGCAAGGCCCAGGAGGGCTCAACCCAGAAGGGGGAGTCACAAGGGACCCTCGCCATCGCAGAGAGTCCACAGGAGCAGAGGCACCACCCACAGGAGTTCCACAGGATGGGGACACAGGAGTCGCAGAAGAAGCCCATGCAGAATTACAAAAGAGGATCCCACGCTGCAGGAGATTCACGCAGGAGGCTGTGCTCTGCAGGATGGAAAGTTGGGGGCTGGAGCTACAGGTTGCCTGAAGATCCCTTGGAGGAGATGCAAACAAGCCTTGGCAGTGGCAAGAGACGTGGTGCACAGGGGTACTGTTCTGCTTGGGAAGGCAAAGGCTTACCTCCACCAAAGTTGGACAGCTGGCAGAGAGGACCAAGAGGATTACTCTGGACCACCACCTGTGATGCAGGGTCCATGCAGCTCAGTAGGAGAGGGGATCCACGCAGCCGGTCGTCGCTTGTTGTAGGTGCCTGCGGTTGCAGGGAAGTGACTCCTTCACTCCAAGGGAGATTCCTTCTTCTTCATGTGCAGGCTGAAGTGTTGCAGTTTTCTGAGGATACACAGTGAGGAAAATGTTGCAAGGCTGGCAGGAGCCCTGAAAACATTGTTGCTGAAGAGTCCTTTCTTCTTGGAAGCAGCTCGCAGGTCCTGGACGTTCCAGTTGCAGTTCCAGAGGCCAGAAGTCGAAGCAGAGGTTGCAGAGGAGTCCTGCTGGAATCTTGCAAGCGGAATCTGAGGACCCACCCAAGAGAGAGACCCTACATAGCACTGGAAGGGGGATTGTCACCTAATCAGCTAACCACCTACCAGGAGGGGGCTCTGACATCACCTGCCTGGCCTGGCCACTCAGATGCTTCCAGAGTTCCCTGCCAACCTTTGAAACAAGATGGCAGAAACCAGGGACCCTCTGGAGGAGCTCTGGGCACCACCCCTGGGGGGGAGATGGACATGGGAGTGGTCACTCCCCTTTCCATTATCCAATTTCACACCGGAGCAGGGACTAGGGGTCCCTGAACCGGTATGGACTGGTTTATGCACAGAGGGCACCAAACGTGTCCTTCAAAGCAAAACCAGTGGCTTGGGGAGGCTACCGCTCCTAAGCAAGTCCCACCTATTTCCAAAGGGAGAGGGTGTTACCTCCTTCTCCCAAAGGAAATCCTTTGTTCTGCCTTCCTGGGCTTGATCAGCTCAAGCAGCAGGAGGGCGGAAACCTGACTGAGGGGTGGAAGCAGCTGGGCTGCCCAGAAAACTCCATAAGACTGGTGGTAGCAATGCTGGGGGGCCTCTAAGGAGCCCCCAGAGTGCATGGAATCATACTTCTAATACTGGCAACTGTATTGGGGTATGATTCTGACATGTTTGATGCCAAATATGCCCAGGTTCGGAGTTACTATTATGAAGCTGGACATAGGAAGTGACCTATATCCAGTGCACACGTAAGATGGCGTCCCCGCACTCACAAAGTCCAGGAAAATGGATCTGAAGTTTGTGTGGGCCCTACTGCTAGAGCAGGGATGCCCTCGCACACAGGTACCTGCACCCTGCCCTCTGGGCTGAGAGGGCCTGTCATAGGGGTGACTTATATTGACCTAGTGTAGTGACCTGTAGTGAAAACGGGTGCATGCACCTGTTTCACGCAGGCTGCAGTGACAGGCCTGCAGAACCCTTTGCATGGGCCTCCCTATGAGTGGCAGAATAACTGCTGCAGCCCTTAGGGTTCCCCTGGAAATCCAATGTCCAGGATACCTAGGTATCATATACTAAGGACGTACATGGGGGGACCAGTATGCCAATTGTGGGAAGAAAAGGTACAATTTAGAGGAGAGAGCAAAAATAACGGGGTCCTGGTTAGCAGGAACCCACTAGACACAGTCAAACATACTGACAACAGGCCGAAAATGGGGGTAACCATGCCAAGAAAGAGGGTACTTTCCTGCAAAGAATGACTATTATCTTTGAAAGAAAGAAGAGAGCATGGGGACAGACTTTTTCTCCCAGAAAAGCCAATCTCTAAATAGTAATCTTTGAAGCAGAGGAAAGAAACAATGTGAGAAATCTGTTGAAAGCTAAAATACAAGGGTGGCAACGTTTTATTGATGATCTTTTCTTTATTTGGAGCAGCAAAGAAAATGACAGCTTTTTCATATGAATGAATTCAAAATATGATCAACTGAATTCGCATTAAGGTACATGACACACAGGCTGAATTCCTCAATGTATTGATAGCATAATAAGTGTATTTGAAAAGCACATGGACACCCTGAAGGTATCTTGGTGCTGAAATAAGAAATGTTTACCCTCACCCAACTCAGCCTTGGTAGGATGAAACACAAAGTGGGCCTGATGAAATTAGAAAATATGACCATGAGGTCAAACACAGATCACTGCACTGGCGACTGAGAAACCAGATCTGGCCTGATGTATAAGGATCATGAATAATTATTGATCCTCAGATGGAAATTCACTTCTTTACATCAGAAATGACCACAGGAAATGTTTGTTACTAAATTTTCCATGCAAGCAATGCCTTCCAGGGGATTACAGAGACATTGCAATTGAGAGTGTACCCTTGTTACACTATCCAAAAAGCAAAAATTGAGTTATCCACCAATGTAGAGATTAATTACTTAAGATTAAAGAAAAAATCAGAATGCGCTAAAATAGTTGCAGAATTCACATAAAGTCAAAGTAACAATGCTATAAAAAAATTTAATAACACAAAACTTGGAAGACCTGAATTCTCCTCTGCAGGAATTGGGTTTATGATTGAGAGGGGTGAAGGCCCAACTCAAGCAACAAGTAGTTCAGATATGCAATGTGGATTTAGGCCGGTTTTCAGATATTTTGAAGAAAAGTTCCTGAGTATGTGAAGTTCCAAGGAGGAGGTGTCATCATTGGGGAGCCACTGGACATAGTCCCAGTGAAGATTTCTAAGTTTGTACTTTGTCACTTTTTTGAAAGTCAAAAATCGGGATGAGGCTGCAGGCTGCATCCGATGAGGGCTCTACGAGGCCCGATACCTTTCTCTAGAGGTCCAGCTGAAAAGGATTTTCTGCCATGGTGAAAAATCTAGCAGGAGCTACCACAAAGTCAGGTTGACCAGCGATGTACCTTGGGCAGACTGGTGAGCAGGTAGGTCCAGTCTCCTGTTGGTTTTTAGGCAACTTTTTGGTGAAACCTTTTCCAAGTTCCATGTTTTAGGTTTTGGCTGGAGGAGCACCACATCCAAGAGTTCAGGACTGGTTAGGCACCACTTGGTGGATCAGGACTCACTCCAGGCAGAGCCCATGTGTAGGGTTCAAGGTCTCTGGAGCTTGTTATGTCCCTACAGCTCACAAAGTAGACCAGCCAACTTGCACTTTGAGTCACTTTGGTAGTTTTGGGTTCAAAAAGCAAGGCAGGCCTCAAGGAGCAGGGCTGTCCTCTGCTAGCAACAGGGCAGTCCTCTGAGGTACAAAGCAGGCCTCAAGTAACACAGCAGTCCTCTGAAGCACAGGGCAGTCCTTCTGCAGGGTCCACCACGTGTGCACTGAAGAGTTGGTCTGAGGGCACAATATTTAGACTTGGTGATGGCCTTTGAAATGGGGGAAACGTTTAGGCTACCCCCACATCTTGTTCTGGAAAAGTTCCTTCCTTCCCCTGCCAAGACTCTAAGATGTCTTGGCTGACAAAACGCTGGTGTCAAGTTCCTTTGTGAATGTGCTGAAGGCAGCCCTTTGAAATGTAAGAAGGGCAGGGAGCACCCCAACCATCCTTGCAGGATTGCCCATCCTGCCAACACTTAGGGCCTGGTTTCAGAAATGTGGTGCTGTATCCAGAGCACCGCCATTTTTCTTGCACCCCTTAGCGACGCCCTAACACCATTATGTGTGCCCCATATCTAAGATATGGCACATCATGGCAGTAGTTAGAGGAACTAGTGTCAAAATGTTGTAAATGTAAACAATGGTGTGCCTCCTTTTAACGCCTGCTCGGAGCAGGCATTAAAAGCACCGAAACAAATGACACAAATAAATCCCTTAGGTTTCTTTGCACCATTTTTTCGGCCCTCCTAATTGGGAAACCCACCCTTTGCATACATTATGCCTGGCGCAGGCATAATGTAGTGCAAAGTGTTAATGCATGCATTGAGCCACTTTGTAAATTTTGCACAGTGATTGTGGCCTGGTTGGGACACATTAGCATAAACAAATGGAGCAAATGGAGCACAAGGAGGCGCTAGGGGCTCTTAAGTCTGCCATTTAGTCTCCCTTTACCTCACTATCTGGGAGTAATATACAAAGGCCAATTGTCAGGCTCTCATCTGAATATTTTTGCAGGAGTGAAATGGAACATGAGGTGAGTTCCCAACTTCCTGTAAGCCAAAAAAGACCCAAAGCTGTCAAACTCTAGATTGACCTCAGTGGAAGAGAGGACGAAGAACCTGGAAAGGTCATTGGGCCGATACTCTGGCCTCCTGGTCTTGCTTGCATCTTTTCTCATCTGAAAAGCAAGAATAATAGAAGATCACACCACAATATTCATAAAGAGTGGATATCTTTGGTATTTGCTTAACTTTTAGCCCATATACTTGTGTCCCATCCTCTGTATATTTAGTGTGTGTGTCAAAAGATTCAGGATGCTCAATAGCGATGCATGAGGAGGAGAAAAGGAGAGAAAATTGTGCTTCTTATGTTCAATAAACCTGATTCCTTATTTTGAATATTGAGTAATAAATAACCCACCTATCATGTTTCTGAATCAAAACTGGGAAATGAACACTAGTCTAAAAGGAAACTTGCAGATATGTTATGATTTCAATCAATATATGCATCACAATTCATATTTGATACTCAATAGGGCATTCAATATATATACCTCAGTTCCCAACTAATCAACAGAATAAGGAAAATATTACAGCCAAACCTTTCAAAATAACAACTAAATATTTGCATAATGCTTTCAATCAGAAGAATATAGGTTATTTATGGAATGTCCTTTCCTCCTATATAGGTACCCAGGAACGAGTCTTCGGAACAGCAAATAATCAGGTGAGTAATGCAAACAATTATTGAGAGCAATAACGCATCACCTCAAATATACATTTACTCATGGACTGTCTTTTTCTATGATACAGATATCTGATTGCAAGACTTTGGACTCAAGAAGAGCAGGTAAGCAACATGAATATTTCTTTAAGTGAAAGGCGTGTCACTACAAACGTACCTGCCACTAATTATTATGTCCTTTTCTTTTCATATTTCTCTACTTTTAAGTCTTGAGGAAGAAAAGGCTTGAAAATCAGATATGTTGTTGTAACAATAATGATGCGCAATAGTGCATTACCCAACAATGTTCTACAGCGGTTGTTTAGCTGGTTGTCCTTTTCTCATCTTTGCAGGAATAATATGGAAGACGCTTCCTGCAGGGTACAACAGATAAAGAAACATCCCGATGCGACCCGACAGCAAGCGGACAGATGCGATGACAGGAACTCCATATCCGAAGACGCCGAGAGGACAAACACAGGTAAGCCAAAAGAGGAAGAGCTACGAAGAGCAACTTCCTATAGTGTGTCGCGCCATCATAAAGGATGCATGCTACACACGTTAAAGGGGCTGCACGCTCGACTTCTGAGTCCGTGTAATCCCAACACCAACTGCCAACTATTCACAGTCATGAAACCCTGGACACAGACTGCAAATGGTCAGGACAAATACTGCCAACTTTCTAAAAGTTGCATTTTCAGAATTGTGATATAAAATCTGACTTCAGCATTTCAGCAGATTTAAAAAAACAATTCTTCTGAGACCAAATTTGACATTTCTACCTGTTTCCAATCCACTTTTAGTGCTTATTAAATGTAATAAGATACCCAATGCTTTTCTATGGAAGAGGTAGGCCTCTCAGTAGGGAAAAACACAGATCTTAAAAACACATGTCCTATCTTTTAAATACAATGTGTCCCGGGGGCTGTTTAGGGTCTACCTCAGGGGGGGACTTACATGTATGAAAAAGGAAGGTGTAGACCTGCAAAAAGGATTTTTCTGCCAGTTTAAATTGGCAGTTTAAAACTGTAGAAAGGCTGCAATGGCAGACCTAAAACATGTTTTAAAGGGCTGCTTAAGTGGTTGGCACAATAGGTGATGTAGGCCTACTAGTAGCATTTGATTTACAGGTGCTGGGTACATGTAGTACCCAGAGCTTCCTTTAAGCCGGTGGTTGCTGGTAGGGGCCAGTGGTACTCTTTTTTGAGGACTGGCACTTACTTTTTTGCATCAGACGTTTAGCGAGACCAAGAGAGGGTAAAAAAACAAGGGGGAAGGAGAAGGAAGAGAAACATCGAGAAAAAATCATAAACGAGAAAGTAGGAACCTGCACAAGTCAAATAAAGGGATAGGGAGTGACAGGTAGTGGATTAAAGAGGCCTGAGGTGGCTTCAGTACTATGAAGCCTTGGTATTTGGCTGCTGACATTAGTAACACCGGACGTGAGCTTCTGAGCAGATCTGTGGACCACAAAACTCATTAACAAATTAAGCACTGGTAATACCACTTTACTACAGACTTTTAAGTAAATAAATCAGGTGTAGTGTTTTAAGGAGTGAGCACAAGCACTTTAGCACTGGTTAATGGTGGTAAAGTGCACATGGCTCTAAAGCCAACAAAAACAAAGTTCAGCAAACAGGAGGGGCGAAAGCACAAAGTTTGTGGGGGAGACCATACCAAAGGCTGTCACATCTAACATGGTCTGAAGCAGGAATTAGAAAAAAAACAATATTCTCTTTTAGCAACTATTGCACATTGAAGAACAATTAGAACACAAATACCATGAGAAAACTCCTAAAAGCAGTGCATTTATAGAAGAACGTGGGCTTGATCCCATCATGGGTCATACAGCTGCAGTTTGTCCAATGTATGTACATTTAGTATGAGAAACAAAACTTTTGAAAACAAAAACATTTAGAGAAAATTGGGAGACCACACAATATGCAGACATACATTTGTAATTTAGGGCATTTTATGCCCTTGTGAAAAATCGCATATTGGACAGCCTATATGAGAAGTGAGACACATTAACGGAGGTTTGTTTAGCAATAAGGACATGCAGGGAACTAATTCCTGGTTAAATATTTCAATGATATATGTTAGTTAAACCTAGAGCAGAGCAAAAAAAAACTATGTGCGCTGGCCAGATTGAAAGATTGATATAGGAGGAACAAAAATGGATAATTGATACTGATGCAATATTACAGAAATAAATGAACAGGTTGACTTAATATCACCAACCATGGTGTAACTTTACGTCATCTGATTGGTTAAGGCTAAATTTATGAGTCAGAAAATCTCACTACAAGCATTGTCAATAAACTCTAAAAGATGCTGATGAGAAATAATTAAACCGTATAATGGATGTTAAATGTACACATTTCAGTCTTTAAACGCAACAGTTCAACAGCAACTTGATACAACAGATGTCCTTACGGAATTTATATAAATAAACGTGTATAAATCTGAGAGTGAGTTACTTTGCTCATGTGAAATGGCATATAAAAATAATTTAAGTAGTCAAAGACAAAAAGGTTGGAACCTGATTGAAGTTTACCATTAATTAAAGTAGACAGTGGGCACTTTAAATGGATCTGGGGGCTGCGACTACTGTTTCCACTTCAGTGAAAGGAGTAGTGTTTAACCGTACGTCATTATGAAGACACTGATCCGTGTGAAGATCAGTGATGTCCTCACACCATCTAAACTTGTGCGTGTTGTGACACGATAAAAGGGGTGCTGAAAAGATGAGTCTCACCTTTGATGAGATAAGACCATCCAGAGGTACTGCAAGGTGTGCAGATTTTGGAACTCTGTAAACAAGAGGAACAAATTCATATTACAGTTATTTTTATATTTTGCTTCGTTTCTTAATGACTGAGACTACATAAGGAGGAAAAGAAAGGGGCCTTTTATTGGAGGTCGGAAAGATTTTAAAATGGATTTAAATTTAGTGCAACACACCATTCTTACTTACAACAGCAGAAGGAAGAATCAAATAAAGCTGGATTCAATATCAAAATTGCTGCCTGAAAACATTGATAAATAAAAATAAAGAATGGGAAAAGCCAAATTAATTTTATTTTACAATAAATTCTGTTAGGAAATAATGTATTCGCAAATCATCTACATCACACTCTTCAAGAGCAATGCTAATGCCTAAAAGTAGAATAATATATGCAAACTGATATAAGACTGTTATAACAAAATAATGATGCTTTACTGTTAGATTTGCTAGAACAATAAGTTTAATTCTTAGTTCAGCCGTGTGAGAACAATTTTTGAATTTTAAAAATCCCCAGAAATTAAGAAACAAAGAGGCCCTGAAGAAGACTTTTCATTAATCTTTTAAAACTGAAATGTGTCACTTATTTGTATATAGCGAAAAAGGAGCAGGGATTCATTGTAGAAAGTAATATTACAATGGTAGATGTAAATGAGAGGGAATGTCATTGTAAGACCAAGAGAGTATGGTTGCAATTAACAAAGTGTTTTTTAAAATATATTAATAAATGTTAGTACAGCTAAATGTCCTTGACTGGGCTTTGAGCTGTGTTTGTTTTACAGTAAGGAAACACTCTCCTTAGCTGGGTGAGCTGTCTTTATTGTATAGTAAGGTTTCACTCTCTTTATTTTTTGTATTTCAATTCTTTATTAAATTTTTATAGATACAAAATGTTCTTTAACAATATAAAATTATACAATAAGTATATTGAAAAGAATAAAAGAGAAAATAAAAGAAGAGAAAAAAAAGAAGAAAAAAAATCCAGTGTACTTCTTTTTTTAATAAAAAACAAAGAAAGGAAAACAGGTAAGTACCTTCCATAACAATTCTATATTAAATATGTTCTATATGAAACTAATAAAAGTATCAATGGACAAGAAATATATTATTACAAAATATTTAGGCAAATCGTCATTGCATTACACAATCCTATAACACATCAAAATAATGAGATAAACAGGGATCGATAATTGATTAAATGATTGTAAACAAGTATCGGGATTGAAGAAAGTGTATTTAAGAAAAACTATTTTTCCCATTGATCTTTGTATAAAATGAAAAGGAGGCGGAAGAATTCAATTATTTAAAAAAGTATTCCACATGTGTTCGAACTGTTGTAGGTTATCATTTAGTTTATATATCATTCTTTTGAATTGTGCAATCTCAAACAGTTCTTTTAACCAAGTTTGGACAGTTGGCAAAGTATTTGATTTCCAAAAACGTAGTATGTTAATTTTTGCTACACCGATCGCTGTAGAAAACCATCTAAACATCTGTGAGGAGAGTTTTCCTAGGCCATGAGTGTCATGTAGTAAGATTAAGCGAGATGACTGAGATGTAATATTAGGGACATTTTTCCTCAGATATTGTAATATTTGTAACCAAAATTGTTGTATTTCAGTACATTCCCATAAGATATGTACGATATTGCAGTTGGATTGGTCGCATCTCCAGCAATCAGAGTTATTACTGAGTTTGGCAGAGCATAATTTAGAAGGTGACCAGTGCCATTGATGTAGAATTTTTAAATAATTAAATTTCAGCCTTGTATCACGAAGGCCCTGATTGTAATTTTCCAGTACTTTAGACCATTCTTTGTCTGAGGAAGTAATATTAAGTCTTGTAGACCACCATAATTTAAAATTTTTAGATGTATCATCCGAAAAAGATTTATCAATTAATAATGAATACAAGCCAGATACCATACCTTTGAAGTTTTTCCACATGTAGATATAACGGGCAATGGATGAGTGTATCATAGAATCTGTATTTAGGTTTGTTATAGGATTAAGAATTGACGTTAATACTACATAATTATTAAATTGTGATTGTGGAAGTTTATACGTATCTTGTAGTTGTGAGAATAGTTTCAAGGGATTGTTCCGTGTGTATATGTCTGTTAGATTATTAATTTTATGACTTTTCCAGACAAACCAATTAAGCTCTTTACCTTTGTACATAATTGCTGAGTTATTCCATATTGGAGCATTTAAATGTATATTACTGTTACAGTTTATCATTTTATGTGCTTTTTGCCAAGCCACTTGGAAGGAGTAAATGATTGGATTGGAGAATTGTGAGAATTTTGGACATTTAGTGTAATAGATAGCCATGGGGGTAGTGGTTTTCAGTAAGAATTGTTCCATTTTTACCCATATGGGTGTGTTTTCATTCATGGATATCATATAAGTTGTGTGATAGTTGTTGTGCTATCCAATAGTTTTCTAAGTGTGGAAGTCTAAGGCCTCCTTTTAAGGAAGATGAATGCAATTTCGAACCACTTATACGAGGATTTTTTCCTCCCCAAATAAAGCGAGTTATCAATGATGTTGTATTTTTGAAACATTTAGAAGTGATGGGAAGTGATAACATTCCGAAGACGTAGTTACATTTTGGAATTGTATTAATTTTAATAATCTGTATTCTTCCCCATAATGATAGATTCAGTTGAGACCATCTAGTGAAATCTCTTTTAAGCCTATCTACTATGGGGTTCAAATTATCCATCATAATATTCTTTAACCCTATATTAAGTAGAATCCCAAGATATTTCAAATGTGATGATTTCCATTTAAAAGAGAAATCGTTTAATACTGATGGAGTAGTATTATTATTCATTGGCAGAGCTTCACATTTAGA
This sequence comes from Pleurodeles waltl, assembly GCF_031143425.1. Classification (NCBI taxonomy): domain Eukaryota; kingdom Metazoa; phylum Chordata; class Amphibia; order Caudata; family Salamandridae; genus Pleurodeles; species Pleurodeles waltl. Next base: position 1,756,071,182 of record NC_090444.1, read on the forward strand.
CCAATTAATCTTATAACCAGAAAATGTTGAGAATTGATTTAATAAATTAATCAGGTTTTTGACTGAGGAGTTCTGGTTAAATAATGTAAGTAAAATATTGTCTGCATAGTAAAAAGCCTTAACCTTGCCTGTTGAAGTAGCAATACCTTGTATGTTAGCATTTTGTCTAATTGCAATGGCTAAGAGTTCTAATGCAATAAGAAATAACAAAGGGGATAGTGGACATCCTTGTCGGGTACCTCGTGAAATTTGAAAATAAGGAGATGTAAAACCATTACATGTGATTGCGGCTGTAGGAAGATGATACATTCCCTTAATGTAATGAAGTCAGAACCAATACCCATTCTATTCATAGTTCGAAATAAATATCCCCATTCTACTCTGTCAAAAGCCTTTTCAGCATCTTCTATAATGTTGTTGCCATGATAGATGTAGAATTGTTCGAAGATGATTTGAGGAAGATTGAGATGGAACAAAACCTACTTGAGAAGGATGAATAAGTGTTGTGATGACTGAATTTAATCTTATCGCAAGTATTTTAGCCAAAATTTTAATATCAGAGTTTATTAAAGAAATAAGTCTATAACTGGAACATTCCAGTGGGTCTTTATCCGGTTTGAGAATTACTGTAATACGTGCTCGTAGAAATTCTGGGGGAAAGTGACTCTTTTTTAAAGCTTCATTAAAGAAGGATTATAACAATGGGATAATTTGGGCTTTTGTAATTTTATAAAATTCGATGGGAAAGCCGTCTTCTCCAGGGGCTTTGTTTCTAGCTAAGCAATCAATAGCTTTTGCTATTTCTTCTGTTGATATAGGTCCTTCTAGTCTTAATTTTTGTTCTTGAGTAAGTCTTGAAATCTATAGATTAGTGAAAAAACCATCCTCCTCCTTTGTATCTTCGCAGTTCAATGATGTATAAAGTGTTTCATAATAAGTTTGGAATTGTGTAATAATGTCTGTTGGTAAGGTAAATAAGTAATTTGAAGAGTTTTTAATAATAGGTATCGCTCTGGATGATAGCTGTTGTCGTAATTGATAGGCTAAAAGACGTCCCGCTTTCTCCCCTCTTTCATAGTGACGTTGTCGAATTAGGAATGAAAAATTTTCAGTTTGAGAGGTATATAGATTATTAAGTCTGAATTTAACTGATAACAGATTTTTTAGCATCTCAGATGATTCAGATTTGTTATAATCTTTTGAGAGTGCTATAACCTCTTTTTCTAGTAAATTCCTCTCATTATTCATTTTTTTCTTTAGGAGGTATGAATCTCTCATAATCATTCCTCTAATGACTGCTTTGCCTGCTCCCCATAATATACTAGCATCTGTAACTGAATCTCTAGTCTCTACTAGGAACTGGTCAACATGTTGGCAAAGATTCAATTTAGCCTGAGGTGTCTTATACATAGAAGTATTAAATCTCCAATTAGCTTTGAGGGATTGTATTAATCCGATATTAATATGTAAATTTATTAAGTCATGATCTGAGAGGCTACAAGGAACAATTCCTGCAGCTGTTATTGATTGTATCATTGTGGGTGAGGTTAAAAAATAATCTATTCTGGAACTAATTGAGTGTGCACAAGATGTAAAGGTATAATCTCTGTCATTTGGGTGTAAAAGACGCCATGTTTCTTGTAATGCAAAATCATCTATAAGATCTTTTAAGTTATATCTATCATTTGAATGATGAGTATCTGGTTTGCCAGATTTATCAATAAATGGGTCCATAGTAACATTCCAATCTCCCCCAATCAATACTTTTGTGGATCCAAAGGAAGATAATAATCTACTAATCTTTGAAATGAATATCGTTTTGGAATCATTGGGTGCATATATCGTGCCTATAATCAGAAAATAATTTCTAATACAGATTTTAACAAATGCATATCTGCCTTCATCATCTAACCATGTTTGAATAATTTTATATGGTAAATGTTTATGAAAAAGAATTGCTACTCCACGTTTCCGATTAGGTGTGTCACCGTTATTAGAATTATTTTGCGTTATACTAGCATGTATAACTTGACCAACCCAGTCTCTTTTCAATTTTTCACTTTCTGGATCATTAAGATGTGTTTCTTGTATTAAAGCCATATCTGGTTTTTGTTGTCCAAGAAAATTAACTATCTTCTTTCTCTTGATAAAATGTGTCAAACCATTAACATTCAAAGAAATAACATTTAAAGGTTTTAGCTTGTTATTAGGCATGTGAAAACTAGCAAAGTAATATCAATCCAATTTCTAATAATAAAAAGGAAGAAAGAGAAGGAATATAAGTAGATGAATAAGAAAATGAATAGCAAAGAAGAGAATTAGAGAAAGAAGAAATATAATATAAATTATAAAGTTTCAAATGTGTCAATAAGTAATTATATTATAGATTAGTTTTTAAATCAGTGTGACTTTTATATTAATTTAGTGAAAGGAAAGTATTACTTGTTAAAATTGTCAAATATCAAATAAATTGTCCAACACAAGTGATAAGACAATTTTGTACATTTAACACCTAAACTTTTCTCTGGGGATATAAGCCAAAGAGTCATGAAGAGGAGAATAGAGGAGGGAGAAAATAAAGCCATTTCAAATATACAATATGAAATATCCTACATCATAAATAAATATGATCTTGTAACGAGAAGTAAATTGAATATAGAGTAGATAGAATAATAATATTTCCACTCTATTCAAGTTTCTAAAGGAGATCTAGATTTATCTCTTGGTTGATATTTTTTCCATGCTTTAAATTTACCACCATGTGTCCATTGTCGTTGAACAGTCTCCCATTCTCCTTGATCTATGTCCTCTGGAGTGGTAGGAGATGAGAGTTCTTTAGTTGTTGAGGGTGAAGAAGTCTTATGTTCCATCTCGGAATCTTTGTCATCTAACTCATTCAAAAAGGATTCCAAGTCGTGTGGGTCTGAATATTCTTTGGTTTTCCCTTGAAAAGTCACAATCATAACAGCAGGATCCAAAATACCATATTTTATATCTCTTTTCTTTAATCTGTTGAGTAAATTTAAGAATGTTTTCCTTTTGAGATTTACACAAAAACAGATCACAGCACACAATGCGCAATAGTAGAACAGAAGAGTCATAACATTTCGTAGTATTAGATTAAGAAAAGGTAGATGAAGAAATCAGGCACATTGGTATTCAAATCTTGTCTTGTGAGTTCCTTTATTGTGGACGGAGTTGTGTTCAATAAGCAAAGAGCATCATTCCAAACACAGCCAACAAGTGTTTCCTCACACTGGTGACTTTTTCAAGGCTGTAGAGAGACATATATATATATATATACTTGATGTATACAATGGAAAATTTACAAACACCAAAACAAGTATATGTGACAAACGGATGCCATCGTGTAAAATGATTAGTGCATGTGGTGACAAAAACAAAAAAGTCAAGCAAGCAAATATAAATACCATGGACATGGCTAAGAAATTCCAGAAAGTATCACCTGTGAGTACCTAAAACACCCAAGTCTATAAAGGTGAAAATCTTGCAAGTTTTTCCCATCTGGAGTAGCATGGAAAAAATAAGAAATATCCAAGTGTAGTGACATGGAAGAGAGCTCAATTAAGGTAACCGAAAGCCAAGTGATGAAGCTAAGGAAAATAGCAAAAAGGTTTAGGCACAAGCAGAAATCAAAAAGTCAGACAATGGAGGAGACAAATGGTCTCAGAACATACCTAATCTGACGTATTGGAAACCACAAGGTAAGTTTTAAGGGTCTCAGAAGTAGTAATCCAGTCCCAAAAAAAATCTAAGTTGTCTAAAAAGATGGGGGGAAAACAAAGTGAACTAGAGTAAATCATGTTAAACACGAACAACCGTTTCAAATTAAAAATGATGGGATGCAAAAGTATCCAAATATTAGAAATACCTGTAACTATTTTATGACAGGTGTTAATGTGCCATACTGGAAAAGAGGTGTCCAAACTAGGTAGGGGATTGTCAATCAAACAGGGACCATGGTGAGTCCATGTGTAGAGTTCTAAGAAAAATATAAGAGACCATGGTTATATGAAAGTAAAAGACGAAACATTCCTAAGGGGAAGTCAAAACAAAGCGAAATGCTGCCCCTGACAACAGTTATGGAATGCGGGGTTGCAGGAGTAAAATGCCTAGTATTGCCAAAAGAATAACAAGTGACAGTAATAGTAGGGTCAGAGAAATAATCTTATATAAATACCGCTACGGCTATATAATAATGTGCTCCAAAACGACTAGTAACGCCAATGAGGTGACACGTGACATTGCTTATGAAGTTAAGACGAAGTACGGTTAATAATGGTTTCAATACCGGCGTCCATTCAGCCCACAAAGAGTTGGAAGCACAGCCTGACTTTAAACAAAGAAAGCAAAAAGAGCCCAGGAGCTCAAGTTCCAACTTGCCGAAAGAGCCAGTAATACCAGAAGTCCTCAAGGCTACACACATCTTCATGAGTATAATGCAGAACCAAAGTTGTGACTCACCAAATAGCAGTCCAAAAAGCCGTCAGCCCAGGAATAGTAACGTTTTCATTGGTATTGGGTAGAACGCTGAGGACGTGTCTATGTAGTCACCGAGAGACACGTGACTACAATCGGGCACAAAAATAAAAGTAGGACTACCGGAAAACGAAAAGCAACAAAAGGTAAAAAAACGGTGAAGAAAAGGGGGAGCCATATTTGAAGAGAAAGTTTACGAGAAACGAAAACTGAAAAATTAAGTAAACAACGAGTAGCGAAGGGTGGTTAGCATGCAAGGAAAAAAAAAATTTGGAGACAAAAGAAAAGAAATATTATAAGAAGGCATGTGTAGTAAACACGAAAAAGAAGGTAGAAGAGAAAGAGAAAAGAGAAAGAAAAGACCCGGTCCCAGTCCTGCACAGGCCTAAAGATTGCAACAAAGTCAAACATACAGAGGTAGAAAAAATAAAAATACATACACCGTAATGTACAAAATTAGCGTGCAGCCATGAGATTATATGTGTAGTTAGGTCAAGAACCAAATGTATTACAGAATAGAAAATAAGAGAAATATAACAAAGTACTACTTTGTAGAGAGTGAAATCAACAAATTCTACGATGGTCATAAGCCCACGAACCATCATACATGTGAAACAACATGTCCCATAAGAGAAGTATAGCCACAGAATTTTTATAGTAATAGGGTTTTTCTCTCAGAGTAGTTAACCACATTAATGCAAAAAGGAGTATGCCTAGTACAGACAGGGAAACCACTATTCGGGATATTGTCCTACTTTTGGCAAGACCAAGAACAGTATAGACAAAAAATATAAGTTACATAAATAGAAAAAAGACACCCCAATGGGAGGAACAATAGTACAAAAAATGACTACAATTTAGGTGACGACCGGGCTAGTTGAAGAGAACATGTAACTCCCGGTCCACGTTGAGGCCCATATCAACAGCCCTGAGTTTTAATATCCATCTGGCCTCACATTTACGCAAGTCCATAGTCCTATTGCCAAACCTAGGTGCAGTGTTAACATGTGCAATACCAAGGAATCTGATATTGAAAATGTCACTCTCTCCATGCAGTAGGTTGAAATGTGTAGCAAGAGGGTAAGTTTGATTATGGTTTCTGATAGCCCGAATATGCTCTTATATTCGTTCCTTCAACGGTCGAATCGTGCTACCCACGTATATCAGACCACACACACAAATTATGCAGTACACAGTATATTTGGTGTTACAGTTGATGAATTGTCTGATGTGATGGGTGACCCCAGTATTGTAAGAAAAGGTTGTTGTTTTATTAAGAGCCATAGAACATGAGACACAGCAATCACATTTGTAAAAGCCAATAGGTGCGCTGGGGAGCCAAGTCAGCTGGGATGTTTTAGCAAGTGGAGCCAGGAAGCTGGGACATAGAAGATTTCTCAAGGTTTTCCCCCTACTGTGTATAATTGATGGAGTTTTGTTGATCACAGTAGCCGAGTTGGCATCCAATAATAGAAGGTGCCAATGTTTTTTCAAAATCCGGTAGATTGACATGCTGGCAGGGCTAAATTTGGTAATAAATGGAATAGCCTTCTTCTTACCCCCGTCAGTCTGTCTACTATGGCCTCTAATAAGTAAAGGTTGTCGCTGTTTAACAGTAATCCGTTTACTGGCCTTCGAGATCAATTCTTCAGAGTAACCCCTAGCAAGAAAACGTTGTGTTAGGTCCCCAAGTTCTTTTGTGAAGATAGTGTTGTCACTGCAGTTTTGTCGTATCCACACCATCTCCCCATAGGGTATGGCTTGGATTTGGGACTTAGGATGTGCACTGTGTGCGTGAAGGATAGAGTTACAGGCAGAAGGTTTCCTTCCTTATAAAATACATCAATCTGGGTCAAGGTCATCAAATGATGGAAAAATAATAACTCGCAGTCCCCTGGGTACCTGTTTGAGTTCAATGTATCGCTTTAGTGTGGTAGCATCCCACCATCTGGCTAACTGCTGTTTTTTAAGCCTGACCATCATGTCCCTGGATTCTATGACACCCTCTGGTGTGAGTATGGAAGACTTACTCTCTGACTTGAACATTGAACCTAATTTAGACCTTGACAGCGGCCTGAAACCTAGATCTACATTTGTACCCACATTACCTCCTGACAATAATATTGATGTCTTTTATAAGGCTGTTAGTACTGACCTCTTCGAACTGGAGAACAAACTCAGAGCACACAGTCACAGACCCAGATACAATCTTAATCACACCGAGTTTTTGGCATTGCAGGGACTTTCTACGTGTACCGATATTGTCATTAGAGAAGCAGACAAAGGGGGCAATGTAGTGGTCATTAATAGAGGAGACTATCTGTCCGAAATTGACAGGCAACTCAGTGACACAAATGCCTACACACACTTACCTGACAGCCCCGTAAACAAAATTGTTAGGTTAATTGACAACAAATTGACATATTGGAGACATTTGTGTCTCCTTTCGGAAGCGGAATACAGATTTATGTTTAACAGTACACCTCGGGCCCCTAGTATTTATATTTTGCTAAAAGTCCACAAACCTGGGCTCTTCCCTCCGGGTCGGCCTATCATTTCTGGCATAGGCTCTCCCACAGAACAGATCTCGGAGTACATTGACTCTTACTTACAACCACTTGTACGTAACTTACACTGAGAACCTCAAACTACTCACGGATCACCTCAATACTAATGATTTCAATCTAACCTTCAATCTAACCTTTACTTACAAAAGTGACAATGTCCAGATTGAATTCCTTGATCTGTTACTATAAGTTACTGGGAGTAAAATTTCATCTCGACTATATAGGAAACCTTCTGCCTGTAACTCTATCCTTCACGCACACAGTGCACATCCTAAGTCCCAAATCCAAGCCATACCCTATGGGGAGATGGTGCGGATACGACGAAACTGCAGTGACAACACTATCTTCACAAAAGAACTTGGGGACCTAACACAACGTTTTCTTGCTAGGGATTACTCTGAAGAATTGATCTTGAAGGCCAGTAAATGGATTACTTTTAAACAGCGACAACCTTTACTTATTAGAGGCCGTAGTAGACAGACTGACGGGGGTAAGAAGAAGGCTATTCCATTTATTACCAAATTTAGCCCTGCCAGCATGTCAATCTACCGGATTTTGAAAAAAAATTGGCACCTTCTATTATTGGATGCCAACTCGGCTACTGTGATCAACAAAACTCCATCAATTATACACAGTAGGGGGAAAACCTTGAGAAATCTTCTATGTCCCAGCTTCCTGGCTCCACTTGCTAAAACATCCCAGCTGACTTGGCTCTCCAGCGCACCTATTGGCTTTTACAAATGTGGTTGCTGTGTCTCATGTTCTATGGCTCTTAAAAAAACAACAACCTTTTCTTACGATGCTGGGGTCACCCATCACATCAGACAATTCATCAACTGTAACACCAAATACACTGTGTACTGCATAATTTGTGTGTGTGGTCTGATATACGTGGGTAGCACGATTCGACCATTGAAGGAACGAATACAAGAGCATATTCGGGCTATCAGAAACCATAATCAAACTTACCCTCTTGCTACACATTTCAACCTACTGCATGGAGAGAGTGACATTTTCAATATCAGATTCCTTGGTATTGCACATGTTAACACTGCACCTGGGTTGGGCAATAGGACTATGGACTTGCGTAAATGTGAGGCCAGATGGATATTAAAACTCAGGGCTGTTGATATGGGCCTCAACGTGGACCGGGAGTTACATGTTTTCCTCAACTAGCCCGGTCGTCACCTAAATTGTAGCAATTTTTTGTACTATTGTTCCTCCCATTGGGGTGTTTTTTTCTATTTATGTAACTTATATTTTTTGTCTATACTGTTCTTGGTCTTGCCAAAAGAAGGCAATATCCCGATATAGTGGTTTCCCTGTCTGTACTAGGTATACTCCTTTTTGCATTAATGTGGTTAACTACTCTGAGAGAAAAACCCTGTTACTATAAAAATTATGTGGCTATACTTCTCTTATGGGACATGTTGTTTCACATGTATGATGGTTCGTGGGCTTATGACCATCGTAGAATTTGTTGATTTCACTCTCTACAAAGTAGTACTTTGTTATATTTCTCTTATTTTCTATTCTGTAATACATTTGGTTCTTGACCTAACTACACATATGATCTCATGGCTGCACGCTAATTTTGTACATTACAGTATATGTATTTTTATTTGTTCTACCTCTGTATGTTTGACTTTGTTGCCGAATGAATACCGATGTGCCTGATTTCTTCATCTACCTTTTCTTAATCTAATAAGACGAAATGTTATGACTCTTCTGTTCTACTATTGCGCATTGTATGCTGTGATCTGTTTTTGTGTATTAGTACTTGTGTATAGTTTTTACACAGTGTCTGTGTCCAGGGGTAGTAGGGCACTTTGATCACTTGCACCATATTTTATTCCTCAAATAGTCTACATTACTGTACATTCCCCTTTAAGTGCGGCCAATTTCACCCTTATTACCCGATATATTTCCTTTTGAGATTTATAGGTGCTGAATAATCTGGAGTGATTATTATCTGAGATGTTTCATATTCATATGGACCATGTTTTTTGGCAGCCATGATAATCTGAAGGGCTTGTTGATAGCGTAAACAGCAAGCTAAAATATGTCTAGGTCTTGTGGATTGGATTATTCCATGTGTGCTAATACGATGAGCTCTCTGAAATTCTAATGGTACTGTAAAAGTAACATTCGTCAGAGTTGGGAGAAAATTAGTCAAAAAGTCTAGGATATTGTCTTTCTCTATTTGCTCTGGAAGACCTATAATTCTAAGATTATTCCTTCTACTACGGTCCTCTAAATGGGTCATTTTTTGCTGAAGATACAAAATATCTTGACTATTATCAGGTGTCTTATCTATGCGAATTTCAATATCTGTCAATCAATTGTCCATTGATTGCATACGGGATTGAAACTTAACCACTTCGTTTCTCAAGCCTTGAACCTCCATAGTATTAGTAGACACTGTATTTTCCAAGGAAGTAATGGAAGATTTTATGGCTAATAGTTCTTTTAAAATAGTATCCATAGCAGTTGGACGTGGTTCAGTAGGGCAGCCATTATGTGTTTGGTTTCAGTGGTAACTGGTATAGATTGCAAGGCTGCACTATATGACAGTTGTCTTATAACTTTAGGATCTGATATGGGAGATTTTTGGTTTGTTTCCTTATCTTTGTTCCATTCGATTTTAGGGGAAAGTAGTCAAATTCCACTGCATTTGGCTCTGCTCTCATCTACATTATTTTTAAGTAGTTACAAAGCAATTGAATCGTTGATTATTTGTCCATTATTGTCCGGTAGATTTTTTATTTTTTTTTGTCTGCAAGTTAGCTTTTGATTCAATTACCCAGTTTCGTTCTATTTGTCTAAGAGACAGAATCGTAAAACTCCATGGTTTTTAGCTCTGTTGTTACTTTATGTCATTTCTCTAGGAGTTGTAGAGCAAATGGAACATGGATTATAAATCCAACAGCATCCGTTAGGTTTCCGATGAAGTTTCTTCTAGTTTTATGAAGGCTATGTTGTCGGAGAAGTAACTTTTGGCTTGATTCTTCAAATCTGTTACATTCAGCAATGTTGGTTTACTTACACCTCTAAAGGAGATGCAGAGCGAGTGTATTATGAATTATAGATCCAGGAACATTCATTAGGTTTCCGATGAAGTATTTTCTAGCTTTTTGAAGGCTTTACTGTCATGGAAGTAACTGTTGGTTCGATCCCCCCTCTCCGTTCCATTCAATTTTAAGGGGGCGTCTTCAAATTCCCCGGCGTTTGGCTCTACGCGCTTCTAATGGAGATGCAGAGCGGATGGGTTACAGATTGTGGCTCCAGTAGCATCCGTTAAATTTCCAATTAAGTATTTTCTAGTTTTTTAAGATTGCTGTTGTTGAAATGATTTTTGGCTTGATTCTTCATCTTTGTTTCATTCGGCTTTTAAGGGAGATTCGTCAAACTCCGTGAAGGATATGCAGAGCAAGTGTATTGCGGGTTTTAAGACCAGTCACATCCATTAGGTTTCCGATGAAGTATTGTCTAGCTTTTTGAGGACTTTGCTGCCATGGGAGTAACTTTTGGCTTGATTCCCCCTCCCCGTTCTATCCAGTTTTAAAGGAGCGTTATCAGATTCCACGGCGTTAAGCTCTACTCGCTTCTAATGGAAATACAGAGTGAAAGGATTGCAGATTCTATGTCCAGTGGCATCCATTAGGATTCCGATGAAGTAATTTCTAGTTTTTTGAGGATTTTGCTGTCGTTTAAGTAACTTTTGGCTCGATTCTTCGTCTTCGTTTCATTCGGCTTTTAAGGGAGAGTCGCCAAATTTGACTACGTTAGGTCACTTACATCGCTTCTAAAGGAGATGCAGAAAGAATGGGTTATGGACTTTAAGACCAGTAACGTCCATTAGGTTTCCGATTAAGTATTTTCTGGTTTATTAAAGACTTTGCTGTCATGAAAGTAACCTTTGGCTCGATTCCCCGTCTCCGTACCATCCAGCTTTCTAAGGGAGCGTCGTCAAATTCCACGGCATTCGCCCCACTATCCTCTACATCGTCTCTAAAGGAGTTGCAGGGTAAGTGGATCGCGAGTTATAGATTTAGAAGTATCTGTTACGTTTCCGATGGAGTATTTTCCCATTTTCGGAAGGTCTTGATGTCGGAGAAATAACTTTTGCCTCGATTCTCCCTCTCCACTCCGCTCAGCTCCAAGGAAGAGCCGCCATCTTCCACGGCGCCTGGCTCCGCCGCCCGGTTTCGCTCTCTTTAGCTGACCTTTGAGTTGTGTTTGTTGGGCAGTCTACTTAGCTGGAATTTGGGATGTATTTGTTACAGAGTAATGGCACACTCTTCTTTGCTGGGCTTTGAGTTGTGATTGTTGTACAATACAGATGCACTCTCCTCGGTTGGGCTTTGATTTGTGTTTGTTGTACAGTAAAGGTGCACTCTGCGTAGCTGGGCTTTGAGTTGTGTTTTTAGTATAAGAAGTTGCTTTCCCTGATTGTTCTTAGGGTTGTGCTTGTTATGCAGTGAGGTTGCAGTATAAGTGGTAAGGCTTCACTCTCCTTGGCTTGACTCGGAGTGCTATCATTCCTGATAGTTCCTGTTAGGTAACCTACCTGTGTCACAACTTTTAGATGAATAAACTTGCAAAAAAAAAATCCACCTTAAAAACGATGTGGTTTGCATTTGTTTTCATTAGTGAAAGAGGTGTGGGGTGGTAATTCTCGTGGTGCACTCTCGCTGTACAGTAAGGATTCACTTACCCTAGTTGAGCTTTGGCTGATTTTCATTGTACAGTGAGGACACAGTGTTCCTACCTGGGTAGGCAACTCTTGTACAGACTGGCCACGCTATCTCTGGATGGGCTGTGTGTTCACCATTCATTGTGTATATGTACAGTGTGAATGCACTTTCTCTGGCTGAGGTGAGTGGGGATTGTTCATTGCACAAAGGCACCCTAGCTGGAGGCAGGGATGCAGCTTTCATTAGTACAGCAGGTTCAGTGGCACCAGAGGCCTGAGTCTGAAGCCTGATTATTGCTGGGCTTCACAGTTCAAACTGGGGCCATGGGGGCCATTTCCTTCCTTGCACTAGGGCCCATGACACACAGGCTACGCCACCGGCTGGCTGAATGGGATGCTCAGTTCATTGCACTGTAGGCAGGCCTCTTCCAGGCCGGGCTATGAGAGTGACGGTGGGTGCTCAGCAGAGGCAGCGGGGACCAGAGACACTCTCCTGCAGCTGCGTGGGTGGTGTCCTTTACAGTCGAGAAGTCTTGGCTAGGCAGGGGGTGGTGCTTGCTGTACAGTGGATACACTCCGCAGTTATCTTGGGGAAGTGTTTGGGCTCCTCTCTGTTCCCCTTGTATAATCATTCTGATCGATGGCTACATCCTGACTGCTGCTGTCAGGCTCATATTAATGAGCTGTTTGGTGACGGAACTCAGTAAATAGAGAATATGATAGCCAGGGGGACGCCGCCGGCGCCTCTGCGCACGCAGCAGTCTCGGCTCAGACACACAGGCGCTGAGGTCAGGGCCCGAATATACTCCTGTCCCCTACGCAGCCGCTAACATAGGCCTTTCCTCTATGCATTCCTTTACGCACTCGGAAGGATCCACCACAGCGGACGGGGAGGGGGGATGAAGTCCTGTCCCGAGTGTATCACTAACTGAACAAGTTAACTTTCCTGAGCTTGTTTGTGGTAATTTGAGGACGATGGAGATAGATCGCCAAAAACGTGCAATTTCGTTCCCATTCTCCGGTCCTTATCCTTATCCAGATAATTAAAGGACGGGTGAAAGGCCTTTTTAAAACGGCGCTGGAAAAAGATGCGTTTGGTAAACGTAGGTATATGTTCCTCTTCATCTGTTCCTGACCATAGCTGCGGAAGAATCGATGGTAGAAGTATTACAGCAGCGGGTAACCCCCACCCTCTCCCTCCTAAATGGCGTAACATTAGCCACCGCAGTCCCCGTTGTGTGGTGATGGGGCGAGCTCCAGGCCCCCCCTCAGCACAGTACACTGACTGGGTCCGGGGGCTTCGTGTACTTTGCCGGGGTGGGGGGCGGTCGGGGGGGAGGTCAAGTTGTGTTACACCACTGTTCCCTCTATGTGTTCTACTCCCCGGTCGCCTTATTTGCCTGGGGAGCTCGTGCGCCCGCACAATTCCTGGAAGCGTCGCGCGCCCACAAGGCTCGGATATTGTACTGTGGTGTTGAACAGGAAGCAATATTGCTGAGCGCGCGACGCCAGAAGCTGGCCTCTTCCCCTGCAACGCACGTCGCCGCACCCTGATAAATTTCACTCTCCAAGCAACCTGGATGCGGTCCCACAAGTTCTGCAAAGAGGGTAAAATAGCTGTTTGTGACAGATGAAGTCAATAGAGGTGAACAGTTTGTAGTGTGAGCAACGCAGTGCTTTAAATGGGCAGGTCCTCGCAGGTACTGAGTACTCGCATTTCTCTGCAGCGGTGTAATAGGATGAGAATAGTAGAACAAGAAAGAGCAACAGCAGAGATTTAAGTGGGATGAACAAATTGGGGGGAGTTCTCATAGGGGCATGACCTGTACAATTAGGGGTGTGGCTTAAAAACACCTAAGCTAAAATCTGTGCTTTTTTCTGTCATTGCAACCAAATATACAACAACTAATATTACAATTTAAACAAGCCAGCGCTATTGGCTTTTTCAAAAACAATATCTGGTGATCAAATAGTTTTTCAGCTGTAGGCTGAGCCAGCACATGCAGGGAGAGGCAGGGCTGGGCCATGGGGAGGTGGGGGTAGAGGGAAGTGGAATGAGTGCACTTAAATGCGCATGTCAGTTTGTCCCACAGTCTTTGGCCGGCCAAACAGACATGCACACTTAGATTTCTGCAACCCGGCTGTGTTGCAAAGCGGGGTTGGAGAAACAGCACAGACTCCAGTGCACTGTCTGAGCACCAGACCAAGCTGCTCAGACCAATCCTGGTGCTGCTTTCATGGTAGGTATAGCATGAGAGCAGCGCAACGGTTGTGTGGGGGAGCCTGTGCCGGTGTCCCAGGGACTGCTGGGACACCATCAGGAGAGAAGAGGAGCGTGACGGCCGCTGGACAGGTACGTTAAAAAAAATATATATATATATTTTGATCCCCCCTGTTTTCCTTTGAGATTTGTGGCAGCCACCACTGGAAAACTGCTTTGCAATATCTAAATTAACTTTGTATTTGCGTTTGTTATAATCTATGTCATATACATTATCCTTATTTAACGCTAAGAAAATGGTTCTGCATCAGACATAATTTGCAGAAAACATTTAGCCCCATATCTAGTTGGATGCAGTCCTGGGCACCAATTGGGCACCTGGTAAAAAGCATAATACACACTTCAGTATTTCCCAAGTGTGCAATTTGCAGCTCATTCTGATTTATGCAACTCAGAAAGATTAAAAATGCACTAACAGCACATGTTCAGTGCTTACTTTGTGCTGGTGGTTGCCAGTGAGGGACACTGGCATTAATTTTTGGGGCCTGGCACCTTTTTCCCCTCGCTAAACATTGACATAGAGCAAGAGACGAAAAAAACACAAAAGCAAACAAAGGAGGAAGAGAAAGATGGAAAAACAATGGGAGAAAGCAGGAACCTGCAAGAGTGAGATAAAAAGACAGATTGTTTGTCACATACTACTCCATAGGTCTCCTGCTTCCAGAGATCTAGAATGGTACTAGCTGTGTCCATTCAGATGTGACATCATCTCCAGTGGTGGATTCTTCCCAGCAACCTCTGCAGTGTCATGTGTCTCAGCCCCCATACACTAATCCTAACCACTGATGCCGGACTGAGGGGTTGAGGAGCAACAGTGCATCCTTTATCTTACCAGGGAGTGTGGACCAGGAGAGAAGCAGTTCAGACATCAAACTGAAGGGAATTGACAGGAACCCTCATAGCATTACAACATCCATCACTGACAGGACATGCAATTCGGGTCAGGAATGACAATCTGGTGTTGATATGCTGTGTCAACAAACTGGGGAGACTGAGGTCTAAGCCCATGGGCTTTGTAGCACACACGATTTTTACATTGGCAAAATCTTACTTTCTTTCCCTGTCACTAATTTACATCCCGGGAAATACACAATGTTTTCCAGACACTCTAAGCAGAGTTGACAGACACAAGGATTTGCCCCAGGTTTTTGGATGCCAACAGTGGAACTTTTTGCAACCCCCTCAATTCTCAGCTTCCAGTGTTTTTTTCCAGAAGAAGGGTCACAATGCGATCCAGATAGATGTCCTGTCAGATTCTTGCCACTTTCCTGCCCTTTTCCCTTCTTTCTGAGGTTTCTTCTCAGAATCAGGGAGAGTAAGGCGCAGGTTTTCTGGGTGGTCCCAGTCTACCCAAGTAAGTCATGCTTTCCTCTTCGCAGAGAGATAATTGTGGATCATGAGTGGCTACTACCTTTACAGTCAAATCCTCTTCCTCTTTCCGCTCTGACCCGACTATGATTAACAGGCTTCCTTCTGAAAGGACATGTGTATGTAATTTTGGACTATCTCAGGAAGTTGTTTAAGCAATTCAGAAGGCCTATTGTCCTTCTACCTTACATAATATAATAAACATTAGGCCTCTTTTACACAGTGGTGTTCCTCTAAGGAGTTCAATCCTCTACCCTGTGAACCTCTTTCTTTTCTAGACGTTCTCCCTGAGGGTTGTCTTATACTTCTGGCAGCTCCTACACTAAGATGTTATTTAACTGCCATCATTGTTAACATCTTTACCTGAGTTAGCCCATTGTCTTTTGAGAAGCTTTTATTAAGCTCGACCTAAGATTCGGGTTTTCCTTGTCCTGTGGGATCTTCTTTGGGTCTAAAAGCATTTCTGCCTGCCCATACTAAACTGGTGGAAGGGGTCTCTCTTAATTTTCTCTTTACAAACATTGTTTTTGTAGTAGGCATTATCTCTACACACAGACTGGACATGATTGTGGCTCTTCTTTCTTCTGATCCTTTTGTAATTTTTTTTCCTAAAAGTCTAGTCCTATAAAATTCTCTACATGTTATACCTAAGGGTTTTTTCTGATTTTCACCTCAATCAGGAGATTCTTCTACCCTTCCTGTGTTTTCTCCTTAATCAGATGAGGAACTTTCCCTAAACCTTCAGGCTGTTGGAGGGGGGGCAAGGGAGGGATTCGAATTTACTTACAGTGCACTTTGCAGTTCCCTAAATAACATTCTCAGTTGGCACCAGCGGCTTAAACCATCTGTGTAAACTCTTAATCTCTGGGTGAGTCTTGCATTCTCTGTTACTTATAAGTTAGCCAATATGCCTGTTGTTTCATCTATGTGGGGCTGTTCCACTAGGAGAATGGCTTTTTTGGGGGTGGGTGCCTGTGGTGTTTCTATTCGTGATGTGTGCAGAGCTGCTAATTGGGCTTCCCCAGGTACCTTTATTCAGCACTGCAATTGCCAGACTCCTAATTCAGGACCTTCTTTTGGTGCTACTTTTACTTCCGTTAAGGAGTGAAGTTTTCTTTTTGATTGATTTATGAATAATGATTCATTGTGCAGGATTAACAACTTGTTATACTCTGATTTTTTCAGGAACCCTCCTTATATTGCTTTTTACATCCTTAAAAGTTAGGACGGGGAACAGGACCCGATACAAAGAGGTAATGCTCGGATAACTTGCCAGTCATTTTCATTACACTGAGTCCTACTCTGTTACGCAGTTCCTACTTTTATAATAGGACTGCGTTTATGCTGGCAGAATGGCAAAGTGTGGGAGAATGAGTCTATCCACGCGGTCAGTAACTGCCAGCCTAACTCCTGGCTAGCTCACAGAGCCTCACCAAAACCTCCAAATCTAAACGGGTAAAAAGTGATTATGGCAACCTATAAAGTGACACTCTGACTCCCCAGGGAAGCTGTGGAAGCAGATCGTGCCCCTTTTGTATTATCACTCATGCATACCAAGGTAATACAAAAGATGCATGCTGAGTTTTTGTAAGAAATTGGGTCTTTGGTTGGCAGTCAAGTTACCCCCTGTCCAAGCAAGGACCCTCACTCTAGTCAGGGTAAAGGAGAATCACCATTAGTTAACCCCCGCTCACTCCTTGGTAGCTTGGCACAAGCAGACAGGCTTAACATCAGAGTCTGGGTGTAAAGTATTTGCACCAACACACAAAGTAACTCAGTGAAAACACTATAAAATGGCACAACACAGGTTTAGAAAAATAGGGAATATTTATCTAAACAAAACAAGACCAAAACAACAAAAATCTACTATACACAAGTCAAGTTATGAATTAAAAAGCAAAAGAGTCTTAAATCCTTAGAAAACAGTGCTAACACTGTTAGCATGAAAAAGTACCTAGGCTGCGTCAAAATAACACTGCACGGGCGAGTGTGTGTCGGAAAAGGGCAGCAATGTGTCGATTTCTCACTCGCAAGCGAGACCGTGCGTCGTTCCTCCTCTGGTCGGGTTGTCAGGCATCGTTTTTCCTCTCTGCCGGAGAGTGATGCGTCGATCCAGACAGGCACCCTCGGGTCGGGGCAGGCTTTGCGTTGTTTTTCTGCGCCCAGCAATGTTGCGTCGAAAATTCGGTCGCACAGTATCACAAAACTGCGCTGCGTGGGGTTTGCGTCTTTATCAACCTCCGTTAGCGGGTGTTGAGCATCGTTTCTCCAGCCACGTTGAGTCAATCTTCCAGCCTCGATGCAGGTGGAACATAGATTTTAGCCGTGATGCCAGCGGCATGTCGTTTCTCAGCCACGTCTCAGATGGTGCGTCAAATCTTTCCCTGCACAGCGGTCTGTGTGTGGATTTTGAGTCTTTGGATGCCAGCTTCACCTTTCAAGGGCCCAGGAACTGGATAGGGCGCAACTTGGCAGGGCAGGAGTCTCAGTAGAGAGTCCAGGTGCTGGCAGGGGAAGTCTTTGATGGCCATGAGACTTTAACTACAGGAGGCAAGCTCAGGTCAAGCCCTTGGAGATTTCTTCACAAGCAGAAATGCACAACAAAGTCCAGACTTTGTCCCCTTTCACAGGCAGAAGCAACAACAGCAGGATAGCTCCACAAAGCACAGTCACAGGCAGGGCAGTACTTCTCCTCAGCTCTTCAGCTCTTCTCTTGGCAGAGGTTCCTCTTGATGTCCAGAAGTGATCAATTTTTTCAGGGGTTTGGGTGCTCTTCTTATACACATTTTGGCCTTTGAAGTAGGCCTTCTTCAAATGAAAGTCTCTCTTGTTTGTGAGATCCTGCCTTGCACAGGCCACTCCCCAGACACACACCAGGGGATTGGAGACTGCATTGTGTAAGGGCAGGCACAGCCCTTCCAGGTGTAAGTGACCACTTCTCCACCCCCTCCTAGCACAGATGGCTCATCAGGATATGCAGGCTACACCCCAGCTCCCTTTGTGTCACTGTCTAGAGAGAGGTGCAAACAGCCCAACTGTCAAACAAACCCAGACAGGGAATCCACAAACAGGCAGAGTCACAGAATGGTTTAAGCAAGAAAATGCCTACTTTCTAAAAGTGGCATTTTCAAACACACAATCTCAAAACCAACGTTACTAAAAGATGTATTTTTAAATTGTGAGTTCAGAGATCCCAAACTCCACATGTCCTTCTGCTCCCAAAGGGAATCTACACTTTAATCATATTTAAAGGTAGCCCCCATGTTAACCTATGAGAGAGATAGGCCTTGCAACAGTGAAAAACGAATTTGGCAGTATTTCACTGTCAGGACATATAAAACACATAAGTACATGTCCCACCTTTACCATACACTGCACCCTGCCCATGGGGCTACCTAGGGCCTACCTTAGGGGTGTCTTACATGTAAGAAAAAGGAAGGTTTGGGCCTGGCAAGTGGGTACACTTGCCAAGTCGAATTGGCAGTTAAAAACTACACATACATACACTGCAGTGGCAGGTCTGAGCCATGTTTACAGGGCTACTAATGTGGGTGGCACAACCAGTGCTGCAGGCCCACTAGTAGCATTTGATTTACAGGCCCTGGGTACCTCTAGTGCACTGTACTAGGGACTTACCAGTAAATCAAATATGCCAATCATGGAAATCCAATTACACATATTTTTTACATAGGAGCACTTGCACTTTAGCACTGGGTAGCAGTGGTAAAGTGCCTAGAGTAACAAAAACAGCAAAAACAGAGTCTAGCACACATCAACAACCTGGGAAATAAAGGCAAAATGTTAGGGGAGACCACGCCAAGGATGCCAAGTCTAACATGTGTCTAACATGTGTCCCTTCCAGCTGAAAGTGGGGAGCAACTACCCAACCTCATGAGAGTTCTCATCACTAAGGCATAAGAATCTGGACAGACCATCAGCATAGGCGTGTTCGGTGCCAAGGCAGTGTTCCACCGTAAAGTCGATCCCCTGTAGGGAAATGGACCACCTCAACAGTTTTGGATTCTCACCCCTCATCTGCATTAACCATCTGAGGAGCCTGTGGTCGGTCTGAACCCGGAAGTGAGTCCCAAACAGTCTTAGCTTCTTCAGCAGCCAGACCACAGCAAAAGCTTCACGCTCTATGGCACTCCACCTACGTTCCCTGGGAAGTAACCTTCGGCTAATGAAGACTACAGGTTGATCTGGGCTCTCTTCATTAAGCTGTGAAAGTACTGCTCCTATACCTATGCTCTGAGGTGTCTGTTTGCACAACAAACTCCTTGGAATAGTCATGTGCCTTCAGCATAGGTGCTGTGCACATGGCAGCCTTCAGGGCATCAAAAGCGGTCTGGCAAGCCTCTGTCCAAATCACCTTCTTTGGTTGCTTCTTGGAAGTCAACTCAGTCAAGGGGGTAAGAATGGTGCCATACCCACTGTTAGACCTGACAGCCTTAGGGTGGTCACCCCTAACTTTTTTGCCTGCCTCCCTCCACTTTTTAGACAGTGTTTTGTGCTGGTTTTAAGACTCTGCGCACTTTACCACTGCTAACCAGTGCTAAAGTGCATATGCTCTCTCCCTTTAAACATGGTAACATTGGATCACACCCAATTGGACTATTTAATTTACTTATAAGTCCCTAGTAGAGTGCACTATGTGTGCCCCTAGGGCCTTTAGATTAAATGCTACTAGTGGGCCTGCAGCACTGATTGTGCCACCCACTTCAGTAGCCCCTTCACCTTGTCTCAGGCCTGCCATTGCAAGGCCTGGGTGTGCATTTTCACTGCCAATTCTACTTGGCATTTAAAAGTACTTGCCAAGCCTAAAACTCCCCCTTTTATACATATAAGACACCCCTAAGGTATGCCCTAGGTAACCCATAGGGCAGGGTGCTGTGCAGGCAAAAGACAGGACATGTACCTGTGTAGTTTACATGTCCTGGTAGTGTAAAACTCCTAAGTTCGTTTTTACACTGCTGTGAGGCCTGCTCCCTTCATTGGGGCTGCCCTCATACATTGTTTGAGTGGTAGCTGCTGATCTGAAAGGAGTAGGAAGGTCATACTTAGTATGGCCAGAATGGTGATATACAATCATGCTGACTGGTTAAGTTGGATTTAATATTACTATTTTAGAAATGCCACTTTTAGAAAGTGAGCATTTCTCTGCACTTAAATCTTTCCGTGCCTTACAATCCACTTCTGGCTGGGTTTAGTTGACAGCTCCTTGTGCATTCACTCAGACACACACCAAACACAGGATACTCAGCCTCACTTGCATACATCTGCATTTTGACATTCGACGCACGGCCCAATGGATCGACGCATAGCTGAGCCGGAACGACGCAGCCTGACTTCCAGAGAGGAATCGACGCAGTGCCTGCCGTGCGGTAGAAAATTTGACGCAGCACCCACTGGATCGACGCAGCTCCTGTGACTTCATCCTTCCAGCGCAGGAAATCCACGCACCGTCCCCGGGGCGTCTGAAAACCCAGCAACCTGAAGAGGATCCACGACCGAGCACCGGAAATCGACTCGGAGCGGTCCCTGTGTGGAAACTAAACGCTGCATCGCCGTGTGCGGATCGAGAAATTGACGCACACCACTTTGTTTCCACGCTTCTACTCCTCTGCGGCCCTTTGCGGAGATTTTTCACGCAAACCAGATACTTTGTGCTTGAAAGTGACTTTGTTTGCTTTTAAAAGACTTAAGACACTTTATATCACTTTTCAGTGATATCTCTACATTTAATTATTGCATCTTTGATTGTTTTGACCTGCATTTATCCAGATAAATATATATTTTTCTAAACACTGTGTGGTGTATTTGTGTGGTGCTATATGGTATTATTGTATGATTTATTGCACAAATACTTTACACATTGCCTTCTAAGTTAAGCCTGACTACTCAGTGCCAAGCTACCAGAGGGTGGCCAGAGGATACTTTGGATTGTGTGTGACTACCCTGACTAGAGTGAGGGTCCTTGCTTGGACAGGGGGTAACCTGACTGCCAACCAAAGACCCCATTTTTAACATTGGTGATCAGCAGTGAGGATAGGACTTGTATTTATGCAGTAACATACAGCAGCTAAGTGTTTCACTACCTACCCACAGTTGAAGGTCAACTTTATTTGTATCTCTTTTTGCAATTTCGTTTTTCCTGTCAGTTTTTTTGACCAAAATCCTCACTCAACATGTCTTAGGCTGGGTCTCAAGCAAGTGATTTTGACCTGGCCCTGTTGGAGACATATACTGTCAAACAGCTGAAAGGGTTCTGCAGGGATAAGGGAGTACCCACCCAAGGTGCCTCCAGAAAGGAGGAATTTCAAATGGCGCTGTGGGCCTGGGCAGAAGCCCATTCAGAGGAGGATGCTGAGGAGGAGGAGCCAGAAGATGGCTCCCCAGAGGATTTTTTGCCATCAGTGGATGAACTTACCACTGCAACTGTGTCCCCTGCCAAACCAGGGATCAGTGTCTCTGATCAAGGCCTGACCGCAGAGGAGAGAGGAGAGAGAGTTTCAGTTGCAGATGGCAAGGCTAAAAATTGAGGCTCAACAGGAGGAAAGGAGAGCAGAGAGAGAAGCCAAGCAAGCTGAGGTTGAAAAAGCAGCCAAACAGATTGAAGCTGAGAGAGCTGAAACTGCAGCTGAGAGAGCCTTGGCTGAGAAAAAACTGTTGTTGGCTCATGAACTGAGTCTCAAGGAGCTGGAGATCAAGGCGAGACAGTCTGAGTCCAGCAGTGATGGTGGCAGCATACAAGCAGGACCTGTTGGGGAGAAAAAGGTTTGTATACCCAAGAATGTGGTGCCAAGTTATGTGGTGGGAGCTGACACTGACAAGTGGTTGGCTGCCTATGAAGTTGCACTAAGGGCCCATGGGACCTCTGAGGGGCAATGGGGGGTGGCCTTGTGGTTTTATGTACCAGCAGTGGGGAGGGACACACTTCTTACACTAGCTCCAGGTGATCAGAATGTCTATGCACTCATGAAAGCCAAGTTTGGGCTGACCCCTGAGAAATACCGTCAGAGGTTTCGGGACAGCACCAAACTTTCCGCACAAACTTGGGTAGATTGTTATGATTTCTCCAATAAGGCACTGAATGGATGGGTGTGGGGCAACAAAGTAGATGATTACAAAGGGTCATGTGAATTGATTCTTAGAGAGCATATGCTCAGTATTTCCTTTACAGAGTTGCATCAGCACTTAGTAGATAGCAAGCTGACTGATCCCAGGAAGTTTGCTGAGGAGGCGGACCTCTGGGTTAGCACCAGAGCGTCCAAGAAGGCATCTGGGGGGACACCCCCAAAGGTGGTCAGGGTTCCCAACAGAAGAAAGAGGGGGGAGAAAAACTTAAAGATAGAGTTCTCAAAAGGCCCCCAAAAGAATTCCCAAAGGGGGGTGGTAACCATTCCTCTTCTAGATTTGGGAAGAAACCAGGGTACTTTGATAGAACATTAGGGAAATTCCTCCCTAAATGCTTAGAGTGCTACCAGCATGGACACTCTATGGGCGACTCCCAGTGTTCCAAGAAAGCATAGTCCACCACTGGACAGACAGCTGGATTGGCTAGTGTAGCGCTCGGGGGGAGACAGTCCCAGTTAGCTTTGGGGCGCAGGCAGAGGTTTCCCTAGTGTCCCTGGGAGAGAGAGATATGGTGCCTAAAGCCTACATGCCACAAGATACTTCAAAGTATAGGCAGTGGGCCATCATTGATGGGCAAAGGGTGGAGGCTCTGCGTGACACAGGAGCCAGTATGACTACTGTCAAGAGTCAGCTGGTGTCAGCTACACCTGACTACTGTCAGGTCATAGTCGCTGACAATCGTGAGAGTCACCTACCGGTGGCTCTGGTTCCCTTTTAGTGGGGGGGGTCTCTGGTACTCTGAAAGTAGCTGTGAGTCCTGCCATACCTGTAGATTGTGTGTTAGGCAATGATCTTGAGCATACTGCCTGGAAGGACGTAGAGCTCAGATCCCACCTGGAGATGTTAGGTTTGCCTGAGTGAGTCTGCATGAGCACAAGGTCCATGGCTGCCCGGGAAGGGAGTCAAGGGCGTCTGGAGCCTGGAACAATGGCCCAGACAGCTGCAAAGAGGAAGGGCAAGAGACGCGGGAAACCCACCTCAGAAGTTCCCAGGGTGGTGGACGGGGCCCCTGAGGAGGAGAAGGCCCCTGAGCCAACTGGAGAGGACATAGCTGACCTGGGCAACCTACCTGGACTTGCTGACTGGCAAGTAGAGGGTGGGCCAACCAGGGCAGAATTCTGCAAGGCGCAGAAGGAATGCCCCACCCTTGAGGGTCTGAGGCAGCAGGCCACAGCCCAAGCAGCAGGTGACGCCTTTGGCACTCACCATATTTGGTGGGAGAATGATCACCTTTACAGTGAGCCTAAGGTTCCGGGCCCTGGGGCAGCACGTGTGCTTGTGGTCCCCCAGTGTTACTGAGCCATCCTACTGGGTCTGGCTCACGACATTCCCCTGGCGACATTCATCTGGGGCAAGACAAGACCGTTAACAGGCTTGTCACCCACTTCCATTGGCCCAGAATGAGGTTAGCCGCAGATAATTTCTGCAGAGCTTGCCCCACCTGCCAGGCTAGTGGGACGACAGGAAAAAAGCGTAAAGCTCCCCTGATCCCACTCCCTGTCGTTGGCACCCACTTTGAAAGGGTGGGCATCAACATTGTTGGTCCCTTGGACCCCAAAACTGCCTTCGATAACAGGTTTATCCTGGTTTTGGTGGACCATGCCACCTGCTATCCAGAGGCAATCCCTCTGAGAACAGTGACTGCACCGTTGGTGACCAGAGCCCTGGTGGGAATATTTACTCGTGTGGGATTCCCTAAGGAAGTTGTGTCTGACAGGGGTACAAACTTCATGTCTGCGTCCATGTGGGATCAGTGTGGGGTGACCTACCGGTTTACCACCCCTTATCATCCCCAACCCAATGGGCTTGTTGAGAGAGTCAACAAGACCCTTAAAGGCATGATTAGTGGCCTGACTGAAGCCATGAGGCGTAAGTGGGACGTCCTCTTACCAATGCCTGCTGTTTGCTTACAGGTAGGTGCCCCAGAAAGGGGTGGGGTTCAGCCCCTTTGAACTCCTCCATGGTCACCGTTTCAGGGGACCACTGAGCATAGTTAAAGAGGGCTGGGAGAAAGCTCCCAAGACACCTCCCCAGGATGTGGTCAGCTACATGCTGGTCCTCCGCAACCAAACCCAACGCTTCTGGAAGCAGGCCAAAAGTAACCTTGAGGCCAGTCAAGAGGTGATGAAGGAGTGGTACGACTGGAAGACCACTCTGGTTGAGTTCTCACCTGGAGACAAGATTTGGGTGATGGAGCCAGTAGAGCCTAGGGCTCTCCAGAACTGCTGGACTGGTCCATTTGAGATTAAGGAGCGTAAGGGAGAGGCCACTTACCTAGTGGACCTCAAGACCCTTAGGCACCCCCTAAAGGTCCTCCATCACAACAGACTCAAACCTCACTTTGAGAGGTCTGAGGTCAGTATGCTCTTGGTCACAGATAAGGGCATGGAAGAGGAGAGTGAACCTCTCCCCGACCTCCTTTCTGATTAAGAAGGCGACGGGTCAGTGGAGGGTGTCATTCTCTCTGACTCCCTGACTCTAGACCAGATAGGATACTGCTGTGAGTTGTTAGAGCAGTTCTCTTCCCTGTTTTCCCTTACTCCTGGACTTACCCATCTATGTGTCCATGATATTGACACGGGAGACAGTCCCCCTGTGAAGAATAACATTTACAGGTTGTTGGATAAGGTAAAAGCCAGCATCAAGGAGTAGGTCTCCAAGATGTTGACCGGGTTATTGAGAAATCCAGTAGTCCCTGGGCCAGCCCTGCGGTGCTGGTTCCTAAGGCTTCTGCCCCCGGTGCAAAGCCAGAACTCCGGTTCTGTGTGGACTACCGGGGTCTCAGTCACATGGACTGATGCTCACCCCATCCCCCGAGCTAAAGAGCTCGTTGACAGGCTAGGCGCTGCCAAGTTCCTGAGTACGTTGTTTGATCTTACATCAGGGTACTGGCAGATCGCCCTGACTGTGGGGGCTAAAGAGAGACGTGCATTTTCCACACCTGATGGCCATTACCAGTTCTGTGTGATGCCCTTTGGGTTGAAAAATACCCCCACTACCTTCCAACGGTTGGTTAATGGGGTCCTAGCTGGCAAGGATGCCTACTGCGCAGCCCACCTAGATGACATAGCTGTCTATAGTTCCAGCTGGGAGGAACACCTGCTCTACCTCAAGGAGGTGCTTCAGGATCTGCAACAGGAAGGCCTGACCATCAAGGGTAGTAAAGTGCCAGATCGGGCAGGGTTCCATGGTGTACTTGGGACACCTATAGATGGTGGCAAGGTGCAGCCACTCCAGGCCAAGATTGAAACTATCAAGGCCTGGCAACCACCTAGAACACAGACTGAAGTGAGAGCCTTTTTAGGCCTCACTGGATACTACCACAGATTTGTCAAGGGCTATGGTACCATTGTGTCACCTGTGACAGAACTTACTTCCAAAATGCAACCTAGGTTGGTGAATTGGACAGAGGCTTGCCAGAAAGCCTTTGATTCTCCGAAGGAAGCCATGTGCACATCCCCGTGCTCAAGGCCCCTGACTACTCCCAGGAAGTTATTGTGTAGACAGACGTTTCAGAGCATGGCATAGGGGCTATTTTAGCACAGGTAAATGAGGAGGGCTCCGACCAACCAGTAGTCTTTATTAGCAGAAGACTATTACCACGGGAACAGAGGTGGTGTGCTATTGAGAGAGTAGCATTTGCTGTGGTCTGGGCACTGAAGAAGCTAAGACCATACCTGTTTGGGACTCACTTTGGGACAGACCACAGGCCCCTCAGATGGCTCATGCAGATAAGGACTGAAAATCCTAAACTCTTGAGGTGATCCATTTCCCTACAGGGGATGGACTTTATGGTGGCGCATCGCCCGGGGACTGACTACGCCAATGCTGATTGTCTCTCCAGATACTTCTGCCTTAGTGATGAGAGCTCCTAGGAGGTCGGGTAGCTCTCCCCACTTTCAGCTGGGGGGGGGGCACATGTTAGACCTGACAGCCTTAGGGTGGTCACCCCTAACTTTTTCCCTGCCTCCCTCTACTTTTTAGATACTGTTTTTGTTGGTTTTAAGACTCTGCGTACTTTACCACTGCTAACCAGTGCTAAAGTGCATATGCGCTCCCCCTTTAAACATGGTTACATTGGATCAGACCCAATTGGACTATTTAATTTACTTATAAGTCCCTAGTAGAGTGCACTATGTGTGACCAGGTCCTGTAGATTAAATGCTACTAGTGGGCATGCAGCACTGATTGCACTGATAGCATCCACTTCAGTAGCCCCTTAACCTTGTCCCAGGCCTGCCATTGCAAGGCCTGGGTGTGCAGTTTCACTGCCAATTCAACTTGGCATTTAAAAGTACTTGCCAAGCCTAAACTCCCCTTTTTCTACATATAAGACACCCCTAAGGTATGCCCTAGGTAACCCATAGGGCAGGGTGCTGTGTAGGCAAAAGGCAGGACATGTACCTGTGTAGTTTACATGTCCTGGTAGTGTAAAACTCCTAAGTTCATTTTTACACTGCTGTGAGGCCTGCTCTCTTCATAGGCTAACATTGGGGCTGCCCTCATACATTGTTTGAGTGGTTTGAGTGGTAGCTGCTGATCTGAAAGGAGTAGGAAGGTCATATTTAGTATAGCCAGAATGGTGATATAAAACCTGCTGACTGGCAAAGTTGGATTTCATATTACTGATTTAGAAAATCCACTTTTAGAAAGTGAGCATTTCTCTGCACTTAAATCTTTCTGTGCCTTACAATCCACGTCTGGCTGGGTTTAGTTGACAGCTCCTTGTGCATTCACTCAGACACACCCTAAACACAGGATACTCAGCCTCACTTGCATACATCTGCATTTTGAATGGGTCTTCCTGGGCTGGGAGGGTGGAGGGCCTGCTCTCACACAAAGGACTGCCACACCCCCTACTGAGACCGTGGCAGACAGGATTGAACTGAAAGGGGACTTGGTGCACTTCTAAGCCACTCTTTGAAGTCTCCCACACTTCAAAGGTACAATTGGGTATATAAACAGGGCCTCTGCCCCTACCAACTTAGACGCTTCCTGGAGAAGAAACTTGTAACCAAAACCTGCATCCTGCCAAGAAGAACTGCCTGGCTGCCCAAAGGACTCACCTGACTGCTTTCTGTGAAGGACTGCTGCCTTGCTGTGGTTTGGCTGAGGTGAAGAAGTGCTCTCCAAGGGCTTGGATAGAGCTTGCCTCCTGTTCCCTGAAGTCTCAGGACCAAAAAGACTTCATCTCTTCAAGAAGGACTCCTTGTGCGGCGACGCACAGCCTGCCAGAAACGACGCACAGCCTGCACCGTGGTAAAAATTTCACTGCACGCTGAACCGGAACGACGTAGCCCTAATCTGCAATGAGAAGATCGATGCAGCGCCAGCGTAGCAACTGGAAATGCGATGCACGGCCCACTGGATCGAAGCATAGCTGAGCCGGAACGACGCAGCCCGACTTCCAGAGAGGAATCGATGCAGCACCTGCCATGCAGTAGAAAATTTGACGCAACGCCCACCGGATCGACACAGCTCCTGTGATTTCATCCTGCCAGCGCAGGAAATCCACGCACTGTCCCCAGGGCATCCGAAAATCCCGCAACCCAAAGAGGATCCATGACCGAGCGCCGGAAATCGACGCACAGCCGTCCCTGCATGGAAACTAAACGATGCATTGCCGTGTGCGGCCCGAGAAATTGACGCACACCCCTTTGTTTCTACGCTTCTCCTCCTCTGCGGCCCTTTGCGGAGATTTTTCACGCGAACCATGTACTTTGTGCTTGAAAGAGACTTTGGGGGTCATTCTGACCCTGGCGGTAAAATCCACCAGGGCAAACGACCGCGGGAGCACCACCAACAGGCTGGCGGTGCTCCCATGGGCATTCTGACCGCGGCGGTATAGCCGCGGTCAGAAACGGAAAACCGGCGGTGTACCGCCGGTTTCCCGCTGCCCTGGGGAATCCTCCATGGCGGCGCAGCTTGCTGCGCCACCATGGGGATTCCGACCCCCATACCGCCATCCTGTTCCTGGCGATTTTGGCCGTCAGGAACAGAATGGCGGTATGGGGTGTTGTGGGGCCCCTGGGGGCCCCTGCAGTGCCCATGCCAATGGCATGGGCACTGCAGGGGCCCCCGTAACAGGGCCCCACAAAGATTTTCAGTGTCTGCCATGCAGACACTGAAAATCGCAACGGGTGCAACTGCACCCGTCGCACTCCTTCCACTCCGCCGGCTCCATTCGGAGCCGGCATCCTCATGGAAGGGTGTTTCCCGCTGGGCTGGCGGGCGGCCTTCTGGCGGTCGCCCGCCAGCCCAGCGGGAAACCCAGAATACCCGCGGCGGTCTTTTGACCGCGCAGCGGTATTCTGGCGGTCCCAGCCAGGCCGGCGGCTTCCGCCGCCGGCCGGGGTCAGAATGACCCCCTTTGTTTGCTTTTAAAAGACTTAAGACACTTTATATCACTTTTCAGTGACATCTCTACATTTACTTATTGCATCTTTGATCGTTTTGACCTGCATTTATCCAAATAGATATTATATATTTTTCTAAACACTGTGTGGTGTATTTGTGTGGTGCTATATGGTATTATTGTATGATTTATTGCACAAATACTTTACACCTTGCCTTCTAAGTTAAGCCTGACTGCTCAGTGCCAAGCTACCAGAGGGTGGCCACAGGATAATTTGGATTGTGTGTGACTTACCCTGACTACAGTGAGGGTCCTTGCTTGGACAGGGGGTAACCTGACTGCCAACCAAAGACCCCATTTCTAACACCCCTTGACAAACCTCCTGTTGTAGCCAGTGAGGACTAGAAAGGCTATCACCTCAGTCTGGGTCTTTGGTGGCTCCCAAGCCAGAATGGTATCGATCTTTGGTTGTAGAGGTGCCACCTGGCCACTCCCCACCTGGTGTCCCAAATACACCACAGAACCCTGCCCTATTTGGCACTTGCTTGCCTTAATAGTGAGCCCTGCCTTTTGCAGGGCCTCCAACACTTTGCAGAGGTGTTGCAATTGTTCCTCCCATATGGAACTAAAGACAGAAGTGTCATCCAGGTAGGTGGCACTGAACTCATCCAGCCCAGCCAACAGCTGGTTGACCAACCTCTGAAAGGAGGCAGGGGCATTTTTTATTCGAAATGGCATCACTTTAAACTGAAAGTGTCCATCTGGGGTAGAAAATACAGACCTCTCCTTGGCCCCCTCAGTCAAAGCAATCTGCCAGTACCCAGACGTTAAATCAAACGTGCTAATGTATTTGGCAGCTCCCAACCGATCTATGAGCTCATCAGCTCAGGGGATGGGGGTGTGTATCCGTCTTACTGACCGCAATGAGTCCCTGGTAGTCCACCCAGAAACGGAGTTCTGGAGTGGCACTAGGTGCAACGGCCTTTGGGACCAAAACCACAGGGCTGGCCCAGGGACTGCCGGAATGCTCAATAACCCCTAGGGTTAACATCTTGGATACCTCCTCCTTGATGCTAGCCCTGACCTTGTCAGTCACCCTGTAAACCTTCTGTTTAATGGGTGTACTGTCCCCAGTGTCCACATCATTTGTGCACAAGTGTGTGACCCCTGGGATCAAGGAGAACAGTGAGGCAAAGTGTCCCAGCACATGGCGACAATCCCTCTCCTGCTCTGCAGTCAGGGAGGGGGAGAGGTTCACTCCCTCCACAGACCCATCTTTCTCTCCTGCAGACAGGAGGTCAGGAAGAGGCTCACTCTCCTCCTCCACCCCGTCATCTGTCGCTAGGCGCATGGACAATTCAGTCTGCTCAAAGTGTGGCTTGAGCCGGTTTACATGCAGGACCCTCAAAGGTTTCCTGGGAGTCTGCAAGTCCACCAGGTAGGAGGCTGCACTACCTCAAATGGCCCTGTCCACTTGTCCTAGAGCGCTCTAGGCTCCACTGGTGCCATCACCCACATTTTCTGACCAGATTGAAACTCGACCAGAGTAGCATTCTGGTCATACCAGTGTTTCATATCCTCCTGGCTTGCTTCTAGATTCTCCTGTGCGAGACCCCTGAAGCGGGCAGTCTGGTTCTCAGAGCCAGCATGTAACTGAATACATCCTGGGGGGGTTTACTAGAAGCTTTTTCCAAAGCCTCCTTCACCAGACTTAGAGGTCCCCTCACAGGGTAGCCATAGATCAGCTCAAAAGGACTAAAGCCAAGTCCCTTTTGAGGCACCTCCCTGTTAGCGAACAGAAGGCATGGCAAGAAGACGTCCCACTTCTGCCTCAAGGGCTCTGACAGGCCCATTATTATGCCCTTCAAGGTGCAGATGAATCTCTCAACCAGACCATTGCTTTGGGGGTGGTAAGGTGTGGTGAACTTATACGTTACCCCACATACCTTCCACAGAGACTTCATATAAGTAGATATGAAGTTGGTACCCCTATCAGATACCACTTCTTTGGGGAACCCCATGCGGGTAAAAAAAAACATCACTACAGGACCCACCACAGGGGAAGTAATTGACCCTAGAGGAATGGCTTCTGGCTACCAGGTGGCATGGTCCACCAAGACCAGGATGAACCTGTTGCCCATGGCTGTCTTGGGATCCAGAGGCCCAACAATGTCAATGCCAACCCTTTCAAAGGGGGCACTAACTACAGGAAAAGGTTGGAGGTGACCTTACATTTCCCCCCACTCTTGTTACTTGCCTGACAAGTTTGGCAAGACCTACAATGAGCATCTGAGTGCTTGCGCATTTGGGGCCAATAGAAGTGGGTGACAAGCCTGTCAAAGGTCTTGCACTGCCCCAAAAGTCCTGCTATTGGCACATCATGAGCCAACCCCAGTAGGAAGGCCCCAGCACACGGACTGACCCAGGCTCAGGAACCTTAGGCTCACTATACAGGATGCCGTCCTCCCAGTAGATCAGGTGAGATCCTGGCTCTTTGCCAGCCGCCTGGTCTGCAGCCTGCTGCCATAAACCCACTAGAGTAGGGCATGTCTTTCGTGCCTCACAGAATGCCTCCCTAGTGGGCCCCCCTTCATGCTGCCACTGTGACAGCTCAGGGACCTCCCCCAGTTCAGCCACCTGTTCCTCTGTAGGCTCTGGGCATCACCCTCAGGCACCGCCACCTCCTGGACCGTGGGAACCTCTGGGGTTGGTTACCCGTGCCCACTACCCTTCCTCTTTTTGCCACTCCCCTGGGCCACTGTTTCATGCTCCAGGGGTTCTTGACCACCCTGACGGGCTGCCATTGACCTGGTGGATACGCATACCCATCCAGGCAGACCTAACATTTCCAAGTGTGACCTGTGTTCCACCTCCTTCCAAGGGGAATCCTCCAGGTCATTGCCAAGCAAACAATCTACAGGCATGGTTGGACTCACAGCTACCTTCGAGGAACCTGAGACCCCCCCGATCAAAGGGAACCTGCGCCACTCTACACAGGCATTCTGAGTTGTCCACTGCAACTACTTGGTGAAGTACCCGGGGATCTATCTGCTCTTTGGACACTAGGTGACTCCTCACTGCAGTCACACTGGCTCCTGTGTCTCTCAGAGCCTTCACCCTCTGTCCATTGATGGTCACCCACTGCCTGTACTTCTTAGTGTTCTCAGGCACTAGGGTTCTTTGGACCATCTCACTGTCCTCTAGTGAGACAAGGGTCATCCCAGCTGGCTCCCACCCACTGGAACCAACTCCTCCCCAGGCGCTACACTAGCCAAACGCTGGGACTGTGCACCAGTGGGTGCCGGTGTACTCTTGGGGCATTTGGGGTCTCCCCTCACATGACCCACCTGGTCACATGCATAACCCCCTTCCACAGGTCTCCCTTTGGAGAACCATGACTTCTTTTCACTGGGGGGTTGGGAATCCTTACCCTGGGTAATAGGTTGGGGCCCTTTAGAGAACTCCCCCTGTTTACCCTTACCCCCCTTTCTTCTGAGAGGGACCCTGCCCACCCTTGGTGTGGTCTCCCCCATACCTCTTCTGAACCCTGGTGCTCTCCCAGCAGTCTGCTTCCTGCGCAAATTTCCTGGGGTCAGTCAGCTTGCTGTCAATTAGGTACTGGCGCAGCTCTGAAAAACATAAACTGTACAGGTGCTCCCAAGCAATCAATTTGTAAAGCCCCTCATACGTTGTCACCTTACTGCCCTTCACCAAACCATCCAGTGACCTGCAGAATGAAACAACACATTCCAACCATGTTTGGGATTCCTTCCTCTTATAGGGCCTGAACTTTTCCTTATACTACTCAGGGGTGTGACCGTACCTGGTGAGTAGGACTTCCTTCATGACAGAGTAGGTGAGTCTCTGAGGATCCCCTAAGGATGTCAGAGTATCCCTCCCCTCTACCTCAAAGTGCTTCCATAGACCCTCCCCCAATGAGTTTTAGGGACCAGATTCATATGGAGAGCAAACTCATATTGCTTGAACCACAAGAATATGTCATCCTCCCTTCTGTAATCCTTCACAAGATTTTTAGGAATGTGAACCCTCATCTCAGGCTGTACTGTGATATTGCTGCCACCATATCTACTAGACTGGCTCCTCTGATCTAGCTCTCCCAAGCTAAGCTCATGAGTCAGCAGTATCTTCTTTTCCTCAATGGCCATCTTTCTCTCTTCCCTCTCCCTCTCGAGCTTCTCCAGCTCAAATTGGTATTCCTTCTCTGCCTGTCTGTCCTGTAACTCTTCAGGTGTCCAGCTGTGGAGGACACACTGCTACCTGCCCTGGAGACTCTCTCCCTGGACATAACAGGCACACCCACTATACCATTGTTAATGGATTGCACCTCCTCCTCCTCCTCTGTGTGCCCCTGAGCTTATTGGGTGTTACCCAGGCCCTCAGTGCAGCTCCTCCTTCCTGGTGAAGCATTTAATGGGACAAGCACGGTTTTTGCAGAACTGCTTTAACTGGGCAACTATATAGCTCTCCAGTTTCTCTAAATCAAAAGCAGCTCCAGCTGATGCATCTCCAGACTGAGACATGATGAAGACTTAAGAATTCAAAGTTCCAAAGGCAGAAAAACAAGTTCCCAAATGAAGTTAAAAAAAAGTCAATCAGGGATCAGAAAAATATTTAAATAGAACAAAAAGAGTCCCAAAAGAGAAAAAGCAAAAATCACAAGACAAGTAATATGTGGTCACATAGTGGTCTGCACTGAAAAGAGTAGTGTACACTTAATCACTGTATGTAAAGTACAAATACAAGTCCAATCCCAACCGCTGGTCACCAATATTAGAAATGGGGTCTTTGGTTGGCAGTCAGGTTACCCCCTGTCCATCTAAGGACCCTCACTCTAGTCAGGGTAAAGGAGAATCACCCTCAGCTAACCCCCGCTCACCCCCTTGGTAGCTTGGCACAAGCAGGCAGGCTTAACTTCAGAGTCTAGGTGTAAAGTATTTGTACCAACATACACAGTAACTCAGTGAAAAAACTACAAAATGACATGACACAAGTTTAGAAAAATAGGTAATATTTATCTAAACAAAACAAGACCAAAACGACAAAAAATCCACCATACACAAGTCAAATTATGAATTAAAAAGCAAAAAGTGTCCTAAATCCTTAGAAAACAGTGCTAACACTGTTAGCGTGAAAAAGTACCTGGGTTGCATCAAAATAACACCACGCGGGCGAGTGTGCGTCGGAAAATGCCAGCGATGCGTCTCTTTCTCACTCGCAAGCGAGACCGTGCATCGTTCCTCCTCCGGTTGGGTCGGCATGCCCTGTTTTTCCTCTCCGCGGGAGAGCGATTTGTCAATCCGGACAGGCACCCTCGGGTCTGGGCAAGCATTGCGTTGTTTTTCTGTGTCCAGCGATGTTGCGTCGAAAATCGAGTTCCACTGTATCACAAAACCGTGCTGCTTGGGGTTTCCATTGTTATCCTCCTCCGTTAGCGGGTATTGTGCATCGTTTCTCCAGCTGCGTTGCGTCAATCTTCCAGCCGCGATGCAGGTGGAACGTAGATTTCAGCTGCGAAGCCGGCGGCGTGTCTTTTCTCAGCTGCATCCTAGGAAGGTGTGTCGAAAATTTCCCCGCACGGCGATCTGTGCGTGGATTTTCAGTCTTTGGCTGCCAGCTTCACCTTTCAAGGGCCCAGGAACTGGATAGGGGATCACTTGGCAGGGCAGGAGTCTCAGCAGAGAGTCCAGGTGCTGTCAGGGGAATTCTTTGATGGCTCTGAGACTTCAACAACAGGAGGCAAGCTCAGGTCAAGCCCTTTGAGATTTCTTCACAAGCAGGAATGCACAACAAAGACCAGTCTTTGTCCCATTTAGCAGGCAGAAGTAGCATTTGCAGGATAGCTCCACAAAGCACAGTCACAGGCAGGGCAGCACTTCTCCTCAGCTCTTCCGCTCTTTAGCTCTTCTCCTTCAGCTCTTCTCCTTGGCAGAGGTTCCTCTTAATGTCCATGAGTGATCTATTTTTTCAGGGGTTTGGGTGCTCTTCTTATACCCATTTTGGCCTTTGAAGCAGGCCTACTTCAAAGGAAAGACTCTCTTGTTTGTAAGATCCTGCCTTTCCCAGGCCAGGCCCCAGACACACACCAGGGGGTTGGAGACTGCATTGTGTGAGGGCAGGCACAGCCCTTTCAGGTGTAAGTGATCACTCCTCCCCTCCCTCCTAGCACAGATGGCTCATCAGGATATGCAGGGTACACCCCTGCTCCCTTTGTCTCACTCTAGAGCAGAGGTCTCCAAACTTTTTAATACCACGCCCCCCCCAGTTGAAAAATAAAAATCACGGGGCCCCCCTTCAGAATGTTTCACAAATATTTTATAAAGATGGCAATGTTTAAATATGTCTAGATATATTTAAACATTGCAGGTAAGTACTGTTGCCATTTTAAAAATGCAATAACATATTTCTGCTTAAACAAAACACTGTTATCTGTGAAATGCTTCTTTTGGCCAGAGCCAGGCGCCCCCCCGGGATCAATTGAGGCCCCCCCTAGGGGGGCTCACCCTCCAGTTTGAAGACCCCTGCTCTAGTTAGAGGTGCAAACAACCCAGTTGTCAAGCTAACCCAGACAGGGAATCCACAAACAGGCATAGTCACAGAATGGCTTAAGCAAGAAAATGCCTACTTTCTAAAAGTGGCATTTTCAAACACACAATCTCAAAACCAACATTACTAAAAGATGTATTTTTAAATTGTGAGTTCAGAGACCCCAAACTCTAAACGTCCATCTGCTCCCAAAGGGAATCTACACTTTAATCATATTTTAAGGTAACCCCCATGTTAACCTATGAAAGAGATAGGCCTTGCAACAGTGGAAAACGAATCTGGCAGTATTTCACTATCAGGACATATAAAACACATAAGTACATGTTCCACCTTTAACGTACACTGCACCCTGCCCATGGGGCTATCTAGGGCTTACCTTAGGGGCATCTTGCATGTTAGAAAAGGGAAGGTTTAGGTCGAATTGACAGTTAAAAACTGCACACACAGACACTGCAGTGGCAGGTCTGAGCCATGTTTACAGGGCTACTAATGTGGGTGGCACAACCAGTGCTGCAGGCCCACTACTAGCATTTGATTTACAGGCCCTGGGCACCTCTAGTGCACTGTACTAGGGACTTACCAGTAAATCAAATATGCCAATCATGGAAATCCAATTACACATATATTTTACATAGGAGCACTTGCACTTTAGCACTGGGTAGCAGTGGTAAAGTGCCCAGAGTAACAAAAACAGAGTCCAGCAAATATCAACAACTTGGGAAACAGAGGCAAAAAGTTAGGTGAGACCACATCAAGGATGCGAAGTCCAACAGTTTTCAATACATTTATGGAAAACAACTGCAATCTAAAATATAAAGAGTGAGCTGCGATAATTGGGCAGTTGAAACAAAGCAAGATAATCAGCATTACGAACATGGTAAAGAGGATAAATAATCCAACTATGATGTATGTGGTTCGAGACGTGCTAGAAGTTCCTGCCTAACTCTATGTCTATTCTGAGGGCATAGTAGTTGTAATCCTCTGCCTGATCTAAGGGATTAGCCCCAGCCCCATACCTGAAAAGAGTGTCAGGAATCAGCCTGTTGTGTGGATGACAATCCCCTCAGGAGGCTGGCAGATCAGTGCCAGCCAAGCTGCATGTCGCACAGCGTGTGTCCGAGGATCGTCATGGCCAGAATGCCATCTACCCTCCTTGGGTCAGTGCACCATTTATAAAACAAACCACATTCAAAATGTAGTTCCAGTGCAATGCTGTGCCTAGGTGGCAGCAGCGTGTTCCTTGCTTTCCTAGAATAAAAGCAAACTGATAAAATATGTGAAAACCATCACTGAAAAACAGCCTTACTAAAAGGAACAAAATGTGAATAAAACATGAACTGTAAAACTAAGCTAAAACAGGAGTGACTAACCCGGGTCTTAGAGGCCCTCATGAGACCCTCCCCTTGCCAGTTATAGTAGACAGATTGTAGAAACACATCCTAAAATACCAAAACTGTTATAATTCCTATACTTCTGAAAGCAATAAAATGTTCACACCATCAAGAAAACAATTAAAATGAGCCAATTAAAAATAGACAATTTGTGTAAAACAAAGGGGCGAATTTTAAAAGCCATTGGAGCCAGCCATGACGTCATTCAATACATCAATGGAAGTTAAGTCTAAGAAGGATTCCACATCCACAGATGACATAACCCTTAAAGCCTCGGTGAACAGATCGAAGGAGAAAATATGATCCGAAGCCTCAGCCTCCACCAAGGAGATAGCATCCTGTGCAATGCCCGCAGTTGTAGAGTCAGACGGAAACGTCATAGGAGCTGTAGCATCCATATCCAAGTTAGATAGCTCATGTCAGGCATCTTGAGCAACTGTATTCTCATTCATTGAGAAATGAACCCTCAATGGGAGCATCACAAGATCCATGTCCATAGATTGTACCAATTGCTGTGAAGACACACATTGAGTGCACACTCGAAAAGGGCGGCAAAGACAGTGGAACACAGGCTGCACGCAGTAGAACCAAACTGGTCGAAATGACAAAGACCAGTTGTTGTTTAGTTCCTCCAACAAACATGCTCCAAAGAGCTGTATTATGCGTTCACAGCACAGCTGGATGTGTGGTAGCTCCACCGCCACTTGGCTTTGAAATGGGACATCCATTGTGGAGCAAAAATAGCAATAGCAAAATATCGGCAATTAAGTTAAGAAACACTTGAGAAAAGTGAATGGATGAATGGAGGTATCATTCACACCTTTGGAAGGTGCTGAAAAAACAGACCCAGTCGCTTTAAAAAGTGCACAACAATTATGGTGTTGGAAGCATTAAAAATGCACACAGGTTCACCAAAGTGTCTTGTAAAGTTAGTATTTAAAAGTGACTGTATCTCGGCAGATGACCTTGCCACATGTAATTCAAAGGTTTCACGTACAGATGTAAGAGCCATATGTTTTTGGAACAATAGTGCTTTTAGTCAGCTCAGCTTGTTGAAGTTAACATTAAAGGTAGGAATGGAAGGCCACAAACTTGCTACCCTAATCTCATGTGTGGGGGGGAATAACAGACTTCCACAGCATGTCACTATTTGAGAAACCAAAATCATATATGGAACACCTGCTCTCACCCCACAGCAGCCTTGATCACTCAACATTAAGTAACTTCCATTCAAAAGTAGCTGAAATACTAGGCGATCAGGGGGACGGGGATTCCCTTCAAGTAACATGCTAAATTAGCCATCAATGCATTACAAATACCATGCAATGTCACCTGTTTAGAAATCATTGAGTGGCTTACAGAAGTTTTCCAATCACTACCACTAAGAAATATTTCCTTTTCCCCTCTCATACATTCCTAATCGAAAGGCAGATCCCACACCTCATGTAAAAAACTCACTCCTAAAGATTCAAATCTACCCACCGGAAAATGTTTCAAACACAAAATGAATTGAAAAGTTGATATTGGCAGGGAGATTACTCCATGTACTAACCATACTGATGACTGTGTTTCAGCCACTGTGAAAAGCAACTTTCCTAACTTCTCTATATTAAGCGTTGTGTATTTTCGCCATTAACTGTTGTTTGCATGTTAGGTTAAATTATGAAAATAACTCTTTTGAGTTCACGTGCTTCCAAGGCGCACGGTTCGATTTCAGAACCTGTAAAGCCCAACTCAGCTGTATGATGGACCTAAGCTGACTCTGTCCATGTTGTAAAAACAACATGTCCTTTTGTATAATGTCTATTGCAAATGGCACAATGTTGTTAAGTGTGTAAATGTGAGTGGACAACCTATTCATACCATTATCGACAACTGCTAATGCTTTCTCTAAGATTGCCTGATCTATTTGCCTTGAACAAGCAGCAGCTTCCATTTCGGAAAGCTTCCAGAGCTCATTGTTAGTGCATATGTTATGCTATTAATTGTGTTTGACCAATGACTTTGTGTTTCACCACTGTGCATATTAGTTGCTCAATGTTAACCAGTAGCACATTACATGTTGTATTCAGTTTACCTGCCTATTGGCTTTAACGTGGAGTTAGACATTACATTTGGTATTTAGGTTAGCTGCCTATTGGCTTTAACGTGGAGTTAGACATTGCAGTTGAGACATTGCAGATGAGCTGTGTTTTTCCAAGCTGTGTTTTTCCACATGATAGACCAAGCTGTGTTTTTCAAATTGAATTCACACCAAACCCTAGCTGATAAGAGAGAGTACATTTGGTGTTTTGCTTTCTGCTCAGCCTTGGGAAGGGAAGGGGTCTAGGAGATCTGGACAGTCTCCAAAGGCTTGCTTAGTTTTCCCGAGTCTGAGAGGAGAGGGCACGTTTTTGGAACGATGGCCCTGGGCAACAGCGAGGGGGAGAAATATCTTGACTTCAGACAGGAATGGACGTCAGTTGCCTGTCTCCCGTTTGGGTAGAAAATCTCTTTCTCGCAGTTGAACCAGAGTCATCAACTTGCAGCCCCAGAAAGATGAAGCGGATTGATAGGCCCTACGGTTATGCAATTTTGACTTTTATGCTTTGCTTTGAAGTTATGCTATAATATAATCACATGTATTTGCTGTGTACATTGCAACTGAGAAGTACTTTGATATATTTTGCTTTCATTGCTGCGACTACTTTTAAACGTGTGCTTCCAACCTACTAATTTCGTCTTTCAGGAACCTCGTGGTGAAGTAATAATAATAATAAATGTCTTCTTTAAACTAAGAAGTGCATTCCAGAGAAGTTTTGTAAGCTCGGTCATAATATAAGAGAAGGGAAGCAGAACATGCATACAAGAATCTTTTAGAGCGTGGTGTTTTAGGACCTAACACGTAATCTTGCCATTCCATGTCCTTAGAAAGGAGAGAGATGTTCTTTTACAGCTGTCAATGTGGAATGCTAAACAATTGCTGGCATAACTTACCCACACTGTATGTGGTGACAATCCCTGCAGGCTGTGCCTCAACATATCAAGAGTCCAGTCTGCTTGCTAGAAAACCCTGTGTAGAGTTGATAAAACGTGCATGACAACCATTTGTGTCCACTGACCACAATAACCACCTGTTGGGACCTGAAAGTGTAGTATTAAATGTACTCTTTCTGACCATGCCATTGAGCCGATCTTCTGTGTAATTTACTAAACTTTGCAAATTGTCAAACCTTGCAATTGAAGGGATGTTGGGCACATTTGTATATTTGATTTTTGCTACACCTAGGCAAGTTGTCTGTTGAACAGTGTCATGCAGACAAATCATCTGTAATGGAATCAGACTTGCTTTAAATAAAGTATCCATGCCCTCTACTTGCCAATCTTTTGTTCCCCATACTGATTTTAAATCGATTGTTTCTTTCCAATAATCATAGCCCTTGCTAGCTAGTCGGGAATCAAATGAATTTGAATACATTAATTTAGTAGCAGTCAGCATGGTTTGTCTAGCTTTTGTTACTGGTAGTTTGAAATAATATAATACAGGAGCACTAGTATCATGCCCAGAAAAATATGTGAATTTGTGAAATATGTTTTGGAACTCCCTACTGGTGTAATTGGACAACGTTCCCATTGCGTGTAATTAAAAACTGTACGTAGGGTACTAGCTCTATGTAGGTAATAGTGTCCATAATATTGGTAGTAATACATTTTGCCATAATTGTAGAATTATTATAAAAAACTTCACTTTTAAATACAGTGAAATATTGAAGCTGAGAGAGCATTGAATTAACCGTTTAATGTCCCAGTCATCAGACACA
Organism: Pleurodeles waltl; assembly: GCF_031143425.1. NCBI lineage: Eukaryota > Metazoa > Chordata > Amphibia > Caudata > Salamandridae > Pleurodeles > Pleurodeles waltl. The sequence continues at coordinate 1,756,111,841 of NC_090444.1, forward strand.
ACGCCAGGTGTAATTATAATCATTCATAGAAATTTTAACAACATAAGAAATTTGAATAGTCTCTGTTGGGCCAAATAATCATATGGAACTATGTCCCAACCAATACCATTAGGAACTGGAACAGCAGAAATGTTCACAAGGAACAAGCTTCTTCGCACTTTGTGGCAAGACAAATGAGACATAAATACCTCATCTACCATTTCAACAGCAGAGTGTTCAGGAAGATAAAGTGTATTTATAAGCAAAAAGAAAACTATCACAAACCCCATCCACAGGAAAAAAGCAAGCAGTGTAAGTATCATCCACAAGTAGGACCATGGACGGATCAGGTAGGTGTGTTTAAGCCAGTGAAGAAGCTTACGTGTACCATAAAGCGATGGTGTTGTTGAGTTAGAAGAGAAGTTGGCAATGTCGACAAAGTATCCAGAAGCAGTTTGTGTGAAGACAGGAGCCATTGCAGGTATAAAAGAACTGAGAGACATCTTAAGGGTGGTTCATCATGAACAACTCTACTGCTCTGAAATGTAGTAGAGGATTGTAGACGTATGTCTGGTACATTTCTGGTATTTGTGGTGGTGGTTGGAATCAACAGCAGTTCATTCTCTACCCTCCCAAGCCTCGGAGAAACAATTTCAATGCTGTTTAACCCCTTCGCTGCCAGGCCTTTTCCCCCTCCTGTGCCGAGCCTTTTTTTGGCTATTTGGGTCAGTTCGCGCTTAGGCCCTCATAACTTTTTGTTCACATAAGCTACCCACGCCAAATTTGCGTCCTTTTTTTCCAACATCCTAGGGATTCTAGAGGTACCCAGACTTTGTGGGTTCCCCAGAAGGAGGCCAAGAAATTAGCCAAAATACAGTGAAAAGTTCATTTTTTTCAAAAAATTGGAAAAAGGGGCTGCAGAAGAAGGCTTGTGGTTTTTCCCCTGAAAATGGCATCAACAAAGGGTTTGCAGTGCTAAAATCACCAGCTTCTCAGCTTTCAGGAACAGGCAGACTTGAATCAGAAACCCCAATTTTTCAACACAATTTTGGCATTTTACTGGGACATACCCCATTTTTACGTTTTTTTGTGCTTTCAGCCTCCTTCCAGTCAGTGACAGAAATGGGCGTGAAACCAATGCTGGATCCCAGAAACCATAGACAAAATTCTGAATTCAGCAAGGGGTAATTTGAGTAGATCCTACAAGGGTTTCCTACAGAAAATAACAACTGAAAAAAAAATATTGAAATTGAGGTGAAAAAAACAGCAATTTTTCTCTACGTTTTACTCTGTAACTTTTTCCTGCAATGTTAGATTTCTTAAAGCAATATAGCGTTACGTCTGCTGGACTCCTCTGGTTGCGGGATATATAGGGCTTGTAGGTTCATCAAGAACTCTAGGTACCCAGAGCCAATAAATGAGCTGCACCTTGTAATGAGTTTTTATTCTATACCGGGTATACAGCAATTCATTTGCTGAAATATGAAAAGTGAAAAGTAGGTATCAAGAAAACCTTTGTATTTCCAAAATAGCCACAAGATAAGGTGTTGAGAAGCAGTAGTTATTTGCACATCTCTGAATTCTGGGGTGCCCATACTAGCATGTGAATTACAGGGCATTTCTCAAATAGACGTCTTTTTTACACACTCTCTTATATTTGGAAGTAAAAAATGTAGAGAAAGACAAGGGGCAATAACACTTGTTTTGCTATTCTATGATCCCCCAAGTCTCCCGATAAAAATGATACCTCACTTGTGTGGGTAGGCCTAGCGCCTGCGACAGGAAATGCCCCAAAACACAAGGTGGACACATCCCATTTTTTGACAGAAAGCAGAGGTGTTTTTTGCAAAGTGCCTACCTGTAGATTTTGGCCTCTAGCTCAGCCGGCACCTAGGGAAACCTACCAAACCTGTGCATTTTTGAAAACTAGAGACCTAGGGGAATCCAAGATGCGGTGACTTGTGGGGCTCTGACCAGGTTCTGTTACCCAGAATCCTTTTCAAACATCAAAATTTGGCTAAAAAACACATTTTCCTCACATTTCGGTGACAGAAAGTTCTGGAATCTGAGAGGAGCCACAAATTTCCTTCCACCCAGCGTTCCCCCAAGTCTCCCAATAAAAATGATACCTCACTTGTGTGGGTAGGCCTAGTGCCCGCGACAGGAAATGCCCCAAAACACAACGTGGACACATCCCATTTTTTGACAGAAAACAGAGGTGTTTTTTGCAAAGTGCCTACCTGTAGATTTTGGCCTCTAGCTCAGCCAGCACCTAGGGAAACCTACCAAACCTGTGCATTTTTTAAAACTAGAGACCTGGGGGAATCCAAGATGGAGTGACTTGTGGGGCTCTGACCAGGTTCTGTTACCCAGAATCCTTTGCAAACCTCAAAATTTGGCTAAAAAAACACATTTTCCTCACATTTCGGTGACAGAAAGTTCTGGAATCTGAGAGGAGCCACAAATTTCCTTCCACCCAGCAATCCCCCAAGTCTCCCGATTAAAATGGTACCTCACTTGTGTGGGTAGGCCTAGCGCCCAGAAAAGGAAATGGCCCGAAACACAACATGGACATCATCAAATTTTTTCACAGAAAACAGTGCCTACCTGGGGGTTTTGGCCTCTAGCTCAGCCGGCACCTGGGGAAACCTAGCAAACCAGCACATATCTAAAGACTAGACACCTAGGGGAATCCAAGATGGGGTGACTTGTGGGGCTCTGACCAGGTTCTGTTACACAGAATCCTTTGCAAACCTCAACATTTGGCCAAAAAACACTTTTTCCTCTCATTTCGGTGACAGAAAGTTCTGGAATCTGAGAGGAGCCACAAATGTTCTTCCACCCAGCGTTCCCCCAAGTCTCCCGATAAAAATGTTACCTCACTTGTGTGGGTGGGCCTAGCGCCCACGAAAGGAAATGGGCCAAAACACAACGTGAACACATCAAATTTTTTCACAGAAAACAGAGGTGTTTTTTGCAAAGTGCCTACCTGTGGATTTTGGCCTCTAGCTCAGCCGGCCCCAGGGGGGCAGAAATGGCCTAAAATAAATTTGCCCCCCCAAACTCCCCCGGGGAGCGACCCTTGCCTACCGGGTCGCTCCCCGTGCGTGACGGCGCAAAAAAAAAGATCCCCGGTGCCTAGTGGTTTCTGCCCCCCTTGGGGGCAGATTCACCTAAAATCGGCCGATTTGCCCCCAAGGGGGCAGAAATGGTCTAAATACAATTTGTCCCTCCAGGGGAGCGACCCTTGCCTAAGGGGTCGCTCCACATCTCTAAAAAAACAAACAAAAAAAAATTAAAAATTAGCCCTGGCGCCTAGAGGTTTCTGCCCCCCGGGGGCAGATCGGCCTAATAACAATAGGCCGATCTGCCCCCAGGGGGGGCAGAAATGGCCTAAAATAAATTTGCCCCACCCCCCCAGGGAGCGACCCTTGCCTACGGGATCGCTTCCCTTGCGTGACGGCGCAAAAAAAAAGATCCCTGGTGCCTAGTGGTTTCTTCGACCGATCTGCCCCTAAAGCGGGCAGAAAAGGCCTAAATACAATTTGCCCCTCCAGGGGAGCGACCCTTGCCAAGGGGTCGCTCCCCATCTCTAAAAAAGCAAACAAACAAAAATAAAAAAAACACAAAAAAATAATTAGCCCTGGCGCCTAGAGGTTTGGGGCAGATCGGACTAATAACAAAAGGCTGATCTTTCCCCAGGGGGGGCAGAAATGGCCTAAAATAAATTTGCTCCCCCCACCCCCCTGGGGAGCGACCCTTGCCTATGGGGTCGCTCCCCTTGCGTGACGGCGCAAAAAAAATGATCCCTGGTGCCTAGTGGTTTCTGCCCCCCTTGGGGGCAGATTGACCTAAATACAATTTGCCCCTCCAGGGGAGCGACCCTTGCCTAAGGGGACGCTCCCCATCTGTAAAACAACAACAACAAAAAATCCCCGGTGCCTAAGATCGGCCTAATTAAAATAGGCTGATCTGCCCCCCTGGCAGGCAGAAATGGCCTAAAATAAATTTGTCCCCCAGGGGAACGACCCTTGCCTAAGGGGTCGCTCCCCTTACGTGAAATTCACAAACAAAACAAAAAACTCCCTGGTGTCTAGTGGTTTCTGTCCCCCTTGGGGGCAGATTGGCCTCATAAAAATAGGCCAATCTGCCCCCAAGGGGGGCAGAAATGGTCTAAATATAATTTGCCCCCTATGGGAGTGACCCTTGCCTAAGGGATCGCTCCCCACCTCTAAAACAAAAAACAAAACAAAAACAAAACAAATAATTTTTTTTTTATCCCTGGTGCCTAGAGGTTTCTGCCCCCCCTTGGGGCAGATCGGCCTAATAATAGGCCGATCTTCCCCCGGGGGGGGCAGAAAAGGCCTTCAAAAACAATGCCCCCCCTGGGAGCGACCCTTGGCCAAGGGGTAGCTCCCTCATGCTAGTTTCCTTTTTAAAATGTAATCCCTGGTGTCTAGTGGGCGTTTTGACAACCGGATTGCTTTCAATCCGGCTGCCAAAACGCAGAGAGAGACTTCAAAGGGAAGGAAATAACTTTCCTTCCCTTTGAAGCCTCTCTCGGCCTCCCCCACGTGATCGGAAGAGAAATGCAAAGCATTTCTCTTCCGATCGGGAGGAGGCCCGGTGACAAACAGCGCGCGATCACGCTCTGACGTCACAGGGGGTTTGGGGGGGTCGGTGTGGATGGGGAAGGGCTTCCCCTTCCATCCCTGCCTTGGGGGGGTAGGGGGGAACCCCACAGATGGGAGGGCGCTCCCTATGGGCTGTGTGCCCAGGACGTAATGGTTACGTCCTGGGCACAGCAGCACTGTGCCGCAGGACGTAACCATTACGTCCGCGGCACAGAAGGGGTTAATGCTTGAAGAGGTACTTCCTGTATGGTAGTGAAAAGGGAATGGGATATCCGTCACCATTATGACCTAGTAACCTGTTTGCCGAGTTCTAAATCAGGCCCAAAGTTTTTTCTTTACAACCAGCAAGTGGTGGTAGAATCACAGTTCTCGTACCTTGGATTCCAAGAACTTCCACTGGTGCACGGTATAATGGGCTGAATTTATTTTTCAACGCAATCTTCTCTCAAACTAGAGCCCCAACCTTTGGAATACAGCCTTAGATGTTGGTGAATCCCTCTTTCCCAAAGTGGCAGAATGTGTAGTAGAACGTTCATCTTGGAAATGTTGTAATTCCTGCAAGACAGTGAGAAATTCATTTAGGTCAAAAGGTGTATTTGCCGCCACAGCACCAGAACCATCAAGTTCTGCAAATTGGAATGATGAAGAGGACTTCATACGGGGTACAGCCACTCAAAGACCTTCTAGGCAGATTATATAATGCTCTCTGGATCCCATATAGGTGATGAATCCAACTACTGAACCTAATAGTCTGGCTGTTAAGAATTGCTTTAAGTCTTAATTTTTTTCTTTCCCTCAGGATGATAGGGGGAAGAATAATGCACCACAACACCCAGGCTTCCCATGGTATCCCTGTAAGCTTTTGAGGCAAAAGCAGGGTCCTGGTCCTGGTCCTAGTGGAATGCAGCAACTGCATACGTCCAGATAAAGACTTGCAAATCTTAAATAACAGTGAGAGCGTTAGCCGATTGCTGCGGCCACACCCAAAGGAATCTGGAGTAAGAGTCTACAGCAAGTAGAATGAATGTGTATGTGCCATCTAAATATAAAGGACCACAGTGGTCTAGGTTCACACAGCGCATAAGCTTGTTTGAGACTAAGAGGGGTGTCTGTGGTGTGCGCTTGATGGTGGAACCTTTAATTTGCTGGCAAAGTACATATCGCTATGTCTGTTTGTTCATCACCAATAGTGTTTTTGTAGTAATGAACCAGAAGCCGCCACACCAGCATGGGCAGAAGCAACACCTGTCATGTGATGCTTTAATTAATTCTAGCCTATGGTCTTGATTGGGGATAATCACCCACCCCTGGAATTGTTACATAAAGAATATTTTAGGCGATTAAGTGGTAGGAATATTCTGCTGAATATGCTTTGGGTAAAGGGGTGACATCAACTGAAGCTTTTACGGCAGCCAATATTTCATCATCCGCCCTCATATGTGAGCGAGTAATAACTGCTACTGTTGCAGTAACAATGGCAGATTTGGCTGCTTCATAAGCCAATGAATTCCCTACAATGGGAATTCCACCACGTGGATGGCCCAATGTGTGTATTACATTAGCCTGTGGCAGTTTGTCTTTGATCTGCCACCTGCCCCCAGAACATTTTATGCTTGATGGTGTTTCTTTTACTGTCTCTGAATCCATTAAGGTGCCAGTAATGCAGACTTTCATTGAAAGACTGGACGCAATAGTATGAGTCACACACAATAAATGTCGGGAATTCAGGATCCATATGTTTCAGTGCTAAGATCAATGCTTTTAATTCAGCTATCTATGCAATGCAATCCCCTACGGACTGTGCAAAGGTCTGTTAAGGGTGGAATTCTCCATCCTTCCTAGCTCCATAAAAAAGCTGCGCAAGCTACAGAGTATTGATGTTTAGTACCTACAGCGGGTTGAGTTGAACCATGAGTGTAAATAATATATTCATACCTGATCAAGAGGCATAATGTTAGTGGGCACGGGGTACTCTGGTTCGTATTGGAGAAATTCTTGAGTTTGCAACTTTGGGTCAAAAACATAATCTACATCAGTGGCAGTAAAGGAGCTGGGCCATTGTATCCATTTAGGATGTAAGACTTTTGCATTTGGAACTCTAGCCTTGGTAACTACCTCTAAGGCAGATACCAGGGTTACAACAATGATGCGCTTCCCATGAGCCAGTGGTCCTTCCTTAACGATAGCCATCTAAACTGCAGTCAGTATTTTTTTCAGTGGATGCAAAACACATTTCAGCATTAGACTATAAATGTGATTTATATGCACTCAGCACCACGTCACCCTCACTGAATGTGAATGAGGTAAAACCAATGGCACCCGGAATTATCTGGATGACCAAGTTTGTTTTGTTTTTCATGTGTGCTTAAGTATTTTGCTTCAAGCATGTCAGTCAGTAGTGATCTGAGTATGTGTGTGAGTGCTGGTATTCAATGTTTACTGGATAAATCTGGACGAATTAAGTCATAAAGTGGTTCAATGCGTTGTGCATAATCAGGTATATATGTTATGCCAAAATTGAAAAATCCCAACAAGGACTGTAGTTTTTTATGGTATTTGGTGGTTTTAATTGTACACACTTTTCAAAGCAGTGTGGTGTCATGGTGCCAGGCTCTTCCTCTCATTCGAAAGCGTGTACCCCAGAAACAGGACACTGAGAAAAGCTATTTTGTTTTCTTAAAGTTGAATTTGTGGCCATTTTCAGCAAATCCAAATACAATGCGATCTAACCCGGCTAAATGTGCGTGTAAGTCATCACCCATCAGGTATATGTTATCGACATAGGAAAATGCCTGTGTAACAATATCATACAATCTTGATGTCACATGGGCAAAGACCAGTCCTGAACAGTTCTTATACCTAGGGAAAGTCTGCAAAATCTGTGCTGAGAGCCAAGCGTGGAGAAAGATCAGATCCCTGCATTCAGGTGTTATATTTTGGCAGAAAAAAACACTGGAAATATCCAAGGTTGTTTTGAATTTTTTGAGAACAATGTTGTTACCTAATGCTGTACTGTATGAATTTTGAATTGCAAAGGTGCGTCTATGACTATTTAAATGTCTGTAATCTAAGACTATTCTATAGGAATGGTCTCGTTTGGCTACGTCGAACAAGTAGTTGTTCATAGGTGATACCCAGAGTTCAATGACTCCCTGGTACTCAATCTGTGAGAGAATCTAACAGGAGCTTCTGCTTCATGTTTTATGGGTATTGTGGTTGCCCTTGTGGGCTGGACCTTATGGGTATCACATGATAGGAAGAATCCTGATCCTGGCCCAGTGGAAGTCAGTGGTGAGTCTCTCAAAGTGGCTACTGACTTGCTGAGTTGGGCTACTTTAGCTTTGATGGCCCTGACGCTGGTTCCAGGGCGTCAGCCACTGACCCTTGGAGTCATGGCCTTGGTCTGGGGCTTGGGAGCAACCTTCCCACAGCCAGGAGCCACAGGGACAGTCCTTTCTTCGCTAGTCCAAGGTGCTGCAGATGCAGTCTAGCAGTCCTTCTTTGGCCCTTTCTCCAGTTCCAGTGTGATGTGAGGTTCAGGGTGCCATTTTTATGCCCAAAATGTGCCCTGATGGGATGATGCGGGCACTAGCCAGTGGACTATAAGGTCCCCTCTCTCTTGGTGATGACCTTCCAGCCATGTGTGACATCTACCATTCAAAGAGTGCACTATTTTACCCACTCTCAAGATGTCTGAACCCTTCCTTTGATGTTAGGAGCTTGGTAGCCCACACTAGAGGTGTGGCTACCTGTGGGCTACATGCCCATGGTAAAACTGGTTTGGGCACTGGTCTCCCCTCTGTATCCACCGCTGCCAGCCTGTCTACCTGAACAAAGGGCAGCCCTTTAAGAGAGTGATCGCCATTTGCCCTTCAAAGGCAGCTTCGCCTTTGAAGCTCACCTTTTGGGCTAACACTCGCAGAAGTGTCCTGTGAAGGGGACATGACACCTTACCCTGTAGGAGGCTGCTTTGTTCCTAAGCCTGGGAGTCGTGCACCCTACACCCCAGGAGGGGAGAAAGCCGTCTGGTGGCCAGTGACCTTGTGAGACCACTGGACGAAGTGGATCAAAGAGTGGAAACTTTCTAAAAGTTACATTCCTGTAACAGTGACATTAAATTCGACTTGGGCATCAAGTTGGGTTTAATGCCACGATTAATTTGATACCATACAGTACCCATCACAGTAGTCCCATTCAGAAGTTAGCTGGGATGTGAGGTCAGCTGTTAACTCTGTGTTAGCCATATGGGCTACTGAATCTCCCTCACCAAAATGACAATTTGGAAGTGTTGCTGTCAGGACATATATATAAAATGCATTTCCTACTTCATAATGTACAGCTCCCTGCCTTAGGGCTCCTTAGGCCTTCCTTAGAGGAGACTTAAATATATTTTGAAGGGAATTGGGATCTTTGCCATTGGGTTTAATGGCAAAGTTGAGTTAGCAGTGTTACCTCTGCCCTTCCTGTCTGCAAGGGCAGGCTGAAAGCCATTTTGTACTTTGTCATTCACAGCGTGGTGAAATCAGTGCTGCAGCCCTGGGTGGACACTCTGCTATATATATCCTGGGTACCATATACTAGGGATTTATAAGTTAGTCAATCTCTGCCAATTCGGGGTAGCCAATTCGACATGCACTTTGTAAGGGGTTAGAACACTGGAACTGAGGTCAGGTTAGCAGGCCTCAGAGCACTCGCAGAGTAAACAAAACAGCAGCATCAATCCAAAAATGTAGGGGTGAACATGCAAAAAGAGGCATCTCCTTACACAAAGTATCATCAAGCTAGTAAATATATAGAAAGCAAAAAAATAATACTGACTATTATTAGTATTGGCTACTAGAGTATTGTTGAAACTATTTTAAAAATAAATTAATTAATTAATGTCCAAATAATTCATTAATGTTCAACCAATAGCTACCATTAAAACCCATAAAATTAACAAACACAAACAAAACAATTCACAATATTAAATTACCAAATAAACTCAAAATAAAATATTTAAAATCATATTTATTTTTATATTTAATAAATAACCAAAGTAACGTAATTATAAATATAAATTACATAACACGAATAACATAATATATATAAACTAAATATTGATTTAAAAAATAAAATATAATCTTGTATACACTTAAAAAATAAGCCTACAACATAGGAACATATATTAATTTTAGACATAAACCTTCATTAGCGTCCACCAAAAAAGGAAGAAACTACCCAAAAAATTTAAACTGAACACAAAGGGCCTGATTACGAGTTTAGCGGTCTGTGGTCCGCCATGGCCGCAGTGGCCCGAACGCTGTATTACGATGCATAAACAAAAGACTGACGCACTTCTGCCGGCACCACCAGGCAGCACAGACTGCTGCGACGTTGAGATAGGCCAATGAGGCTGTCGGAGGACAGACCTCTAGTGTTGACGCCAGACAGATTATAATGTTGCTTTCTACCAATGTCACTGAGGCAGTTCAACTACCACGTCTCAGCTGGCAGAAACTGAGACATATAAGGCAGGCACTCACCTGTAGGCAGCTTCACACATCCAGTGCTGCCATGAAGCGGATCCTTCATGTTCTGCTGTTGCTGATAGATGGAGCCTAAAATCAAGGCTGGCGTGGACGCAACTGACGGTAAGACCACACAACTACCCGTGTCCCCAAACTCAACAGCAGATCAACGTGCCACCCTCGACCTGGTATGGGGGATGTGCACCGTGGACCAAATATGATTTTGTATATCCTGGGTCAAAGTTGAACACAAAGTATGATCCAATCACAGCCCCATGTCAGGGAATTCACTGACACTGCACCGCCACACTCCACAAAACCAGACATGTTTGCACATCCTAGCTTCAGGGACAGTGAAGTGTACATTACATTGTGTCACACAACAGCAAAACCACATTATTATCACACTTACTAATTGAACTAACACCCTCACATTGCACACATGCCATGGAGTGTTATATTGAAGACACATACGTATTGATGTGTTATTTAACCCAAACACCCTTTCCATGCAACATTCCTGTAATGGACACACACATATCACTCACATTGCAAGACAATGTAAGGTAAATGGGGTGCACAATTCTTTGTGACAAAAATATCCAAAGCTCACAATGTAAGCAATATCTGCAGAATAGGGATGGCAGCATCATGGGGACCCCAGAAAGGATTCAGTCCTGGGACACGTCACTTTGCATATGCCCATAAAACACTGTTTGCACAGGAACTACACCTTCATCTATCACAGGGACAACCAATTGTAGAACCAAGTGCCATGCCTATGTGCCAAATGTGTAAGTGCAAGTTAAGAAAGCAAATTCAACAGCAACAGCATGGGTCACACAAGTAGATGAAGGAGCTGGAAGGTACACACATGAAAAGGGACACATGGTCAGTCAATTGTATAGGAAGGCAGCACACTTGAACACTATGGGGGTTATTACAACTTTGGAGGAGGTGTTAATCCGTCCCAAAAGTGACGGTAAAGTGACGGCTATACCACCAGCCGTATTACGAGTTACATAGGATATAATGGACTCGTAATACGGCTGGTGGTATATCCGTCACTTTACCGTCACTTTTGGGACGGATTAACACCTCCTCCAAAGTTGTAATAACCCCCTATGTGTGGAAAAACAAAACTATAGTTTGCACACATGATACCAATGACCAATCTACATTAGGGGATAAATGTAACCCAATAGATGTTGACAGCCGCCAAGCCAAGATGAAATATTTACCATGTCAAACAACACACAATGCAATGACACCACTATTGGATTACCAGCCGCATATCCATCCATTGAACATCCCCTCTTGTCCTGCTCGACATCAGCACTGCTCCCAAAGTCAGATCTGGGAGGTGGAGATGATGGCTAAGGTAGGAGTGGTGGATGTGTCCATGGGGGTAGGGGTTGTGTCTGTGGATATGGTATGTGTGATGTGTGGGTCTTTGGGGATGGGGTGGTGTATGGGAGTATGGTGAGTGTGCTGTGTGGGTCTGTGAGTGTTGGGGGTGATGTCTGTCGGTATGCCATGTGTGGTGTGTGGTCTGTGGGTGGGGGGTGGTATCTGGGGGTATGGTGTGTGGGTCTGTCAGGATGGGGGTGGTATCTGGGGGTATGGTGTGTGTGGTGGTGTGTGTGAGTGACCAATGGGTGCTTGCATGCCATTTGTCTTGTGGGGCATGTGCTTATGTGCATTGCTTGTGTGTGGTGAGGTGGGTGCTTGCAGATGTGTATTTGTGTTGGAACAGGCATGGGAAGAGGGAAATCGGATGGGGAAGAGGTAGGTGGTGGGGGGTAGGAGTGTGGTGGGTGGAAGGCTGCTATAAGTGAGGAGGCCAAAGCCTGAAGGGATCTCTGTAGGCCAGACATAGCACTATGAATGCCTTCCAGGTACGCATCCACCTGCTAAAGACGGGTGCTCTGCACCTGGATGGCATTCAGGATGGCAGTCTGACTCAAAGAGATACTCCTCAGGAGGTCAATAGCCTCCTCACTCAGGGCAGCAGGGGCGATGGGGGCAGAGGGTGAGGTGCCTGGGGCAAAAGAGACACCCCTGGGTGAGTGGGCACAACCAAGTGGGTGGGGAGCAACAGGGAGGGTGAAGATGGAACTGGGGAGGGCGGTCAAGGATGGAACAAGTACAGGTCCTGATAGATCCACCACCACTAGGGAGAGGCCATTGGAAGAAGAATCGAAGATGATGATGTTGATCCTGTGTCCTCCGTGGCACTCACCTCACCTTCTGGGCCACTGGGTCCCTCCGTGTCTGATGTCTAGTGACTGGAGGCACCATGTTCAGCTGCTTCCCCAGTGGTTTTGGCGCTGTCTCCTCTGTTTGCCTGTGCTGATGCTGAAATTACAAAGAAATAGTGTCACTACATGTGTCTGACCACACTTGAACAACAACTTGGATTTCCAAACATTACCATAATGTACAGCAGACCCCAGACACAAGCTTCAGCAAAGTGGCTTCAACATTTGCTACACCATATGCATGCATGCTACATGAACTGCGAAGAGTTGCCCACAGGAAAATCACAATCACATACTATTCCAATTGCATGGTTGAAGTCGCGCAATCACAATACCCATGGAGCAAGTAGAAGATCTTCTCACCTTCAATGGTTTGGCTTATGCAGCATCCCTCAGTAACCTGTTGTCACAAAATAGTATGGCAATGCCAAGTTCAATCTCACAGATTCCACACAAGGTCATGCATCCAGCTAATCTACATATACCCAATACCACATCCGGATGAAATGATGGCCAGATAATCCAGCCATGTTGCAGCAAGAAGTACAGTATCCGGAAGAAGGTGACATGGAAGCACCCATGTCACACCATATATAATCCCCATGGTAACTTCACAATATGTCCATTGTCTAAATAGAATAATTGAAGTTGTACTAATGTTGCTTTCATAGATAGCACATCTTGCACAGAAAAGTACACTGGAGGCAATTTGGCAAAAATGTCTGGGAGATTTGTCCACAAATATCCACACTGCAATAAATGAGCTAGCCCCAGGGAAATCACCCGTCTTGATTGGTACTGATGTGAATACCCCACCCAGATTGTATTACTAAAAGCCAATAGTCCAATGAATGTTGTAGAGACATGGACATGCACATGGTTAATTCACATTGTAAGCAAAAACTGTAGTCCTACCTGTCATGTTCTTCATTACTTCTGCAATTGTACATGCCAAATTACATGGCGTGATGGGTGAGAGCATGTGTGAACCACCAAACAATGGTGACACAATCCTGTCAGTGGCACAAAATGAATTGTAGCCCCATCACATATGTCCAATTTCAAACACATGTTGGCATGCACACATATGTGAGGGAATCAGACATCATCCCATGAAGACAGGTGAACCATGCATGTAACAGCAGTGAAAATGATATGGCAAAAGTGAAAGGTGCACATGCTAACATGTAGACACTAGGAATGATGGCAACAGTGATGTAACCAGAATCAGGTCACTGGACATTCACAACTTACCAAGGGAAAGTATTGCTCTGTGACTGCACCCAAAGGGCAATGTATGCCCTGTCACATGTATGATGGCCCCCTTCACATGAGAGACAGTATTGAGGTACAAGCACTCGTGACATACTGTAAACAAGTGGCCTGTGGGGGACAGATGGCAATATACTCACTTAAGCAGAAACATGGCTGAGTAGAGTGATCTATTATCTCACATTGTCAATTGTTGGGGCTGACACACTGAAGACAAGTGGACTGTTGGGTACAAATGACACCTACAACAACAACCAGCATGCCCTGATTGATCACTGTATTCAGCCATCTGTTGGCCCTGGAGTGTATATTGGTAGTGGACTGTACTCTGTTGTGTCCTAGGTCAACGTGCCAATAGGCAAGGCACATCAGTATGCACCAACTTCCATACCTACAAAAACATTAACTCGTCTTGTGTGTCATACATGGCCCATCTCCAATATTCAGGGGGAGATGGCAGACTCTAGCACATCAACTTGGCAATGTAATAGGCAGGAACATGACCAGGACTCACCCCCTGGTTGCTGCTGTGCTTCCCTCAAACACCCATCTAGCTTGGGGTAGGCCACTGCCAGTATGCGGGCCATTGGGGGGTCAGGCTCCGGTGTGCACCCCACCCAGGTTGGAAGGACAGACCCAGCTGGACCTCTGCTATCTTACAGGCCTTGCATCTCAGATCCTTCCACCTCTTGCCACAGTGGGTGCTCCGCTGGCTGTGGACCCCTAGGGATAACACCTTCCGGGCCGTGGCTCCCCAAATCCCTTTCTTATGATGGGCGTTGACCTGTATGGATGCAGTAGACAAATGGAGAGGTTACAATTCTATTTCTGAGACAAACTGGTTGTGTCACACACATTTCAGAAACACCAAGCCCAAAAATATTGTAATTGTCAACACACCACAAGTGTCAAGCACACATGTTGATTAGTACAGGGACATAAATACACACTTTTGGAGTCATCTGCAGACTAACCCACTACCCTGCTCATAGCCTACAATGACTAAGCAAGCCCACTGACATTAGGTAGCCCAGGCTCAAGCAACATGTACTATGATGTGAGCCTCAATGAAACACAACACACCATTGTGACCTTCTGAAGGGTAAACTCCTTGGGCCTGACTGGACAGACACATTTAAATCCAGCCACATTGACTCAATGCATATAGTCCCTACAGACAACTACCATAGCACAGACTATACCCTAAGATTCAAGTGACAATGAAATGGCTGCCATGGGTGGCACAGGAAGTCCCTTCCCTGTGCATGTGGCCTACCCAATGTAACCCCATACCACTTCAGTGTGGGTTTGTGTTGTATCTACATGTGGTACATGACCCACAGAGATGCAGCTATCCCACAGAGATGGCATACAACATACGCTCATACTAAGGTATGTTGTGTCTGACTGGTTGCATGTAACCAAGTTAATGAATCATATGTCATGCCTCCCCCTGAATTAACCAACTGTCTGCACTGTAGGTTTGTCACTTGTGGAATACACCTATACTGTACAACTGTGACTCATGTGAAGGTAAAGGCAGAGATGTGGGAGTAAGGGACATATCATAAGTCAAACACAGACATTGCCAATGAGGTTCCATGGAAATATGTTGTAGGTCGGGATGTTACCTTAGTACCCATTCCTAATTTAGTCCATATACAAAGGCCACATCCAAGGATCTGCAGGTCTACAGGGGGTGTGCCCGGGGCTATAATTACAAAGCCACAGTAACTCTACCCCATCCTGGTCTATGTCCCATACTGGGAGAAACATTTGACAGGCCTTGGTCCCTGCAGGCTGAGCATACAGAACCTTCATGACACTCACATTACCATCACTTCCATGCACAACAGTGCATTCAGTGCCCATCCTCTATGTGGGTTAAGGGTTGTGTGGTACTCTGAAGGGCACGGTGAGTTGTACAAGCTTCTCATACAACAGCTTGGCAAGGCCAGATGTGTGCTGACTTATCTGTGGGACTATACACATTGATACCAAGATCCTCACTTGACACAAAAAGTATACATACCCAGCTCATGCAGCAATGCACATACATGTTGTTTTACAGTTACTAACATCATATCCAAAGACATGTCAGTGTATGGCTGTTGAGTCTCCTTGCCTAGATATATGAATGGAATAGACGGAGGATTTGTGGCTTATCACACAACACAATGGTAATGTGGAATAAATAGAGTACTTGTCTCCACTACCAGCACCATGTGCATCCTATGTATGGAGCACAAAATGTGACAACAGGCATCCGCAAAATTCTCACTGGCACTCAGAGGCACATTGTAACCTATGGGAAGGAAAGGATGCTGTCAAACAGAGTCAAATATGCCTATGAGGTTCTTACCTGCTCCTGTGGTGAGACATAGAGCTGACCATACAGGGGAAGGACCCCCTTAACGAGCCTCTACACCTCCTCAAGAGAGACGGCACAGGCCCTTTAACCTGCTTGGCCTGGCATTATGCTCCCAGAGTCGGCACACAGCAGCTGAAGTGGTGGAGGTGTTGATGGCAACAGTGTCAGGAGTCAAGTGAGTGATTAGGAAAACGTGGCGTACATGTACACTGCGTACATGGTCATCATTGCCGACAGTCATTGGGCAGCGACCATCACAGTCACCAACATTAGCCTATGGCTGTGTTTGCTATGGTTGAACTCGCCCACCACCGTCAACTTCTGCCAGAGGCTGTAGACGGGTCCTAATGTCGAGTGAACTAGGTCAGGCATCCACCATTTTGGTGGTTGCGACTACTCTTGGGCCCTGTTAACTGCATCACAAGATCAATATGTGTGTCTGATTATCTCAAACACTGCAAAGCAGCCTTGTTGTAAAGTTTGTCCTACACAATCACCAGTGTAGTATGTTGCTGGTCACAAATGGCATATTACGGCAGTGCATTGTTCACTGCTGGTGATAGAATTTTTGGAGGTCGGAACAAACTGGTAAATTTTGAGGGGCATATGAGGAGCATACAGTTGGGTGATGCTCAAATCCATGTTGTAGACACATGTGTAGACAACCATGGGGGTCACATTTGGCCCTTGTGCAGTTGACAGCTGTAATGTGTAATGGGTGTAATGTATTTCCAGTCAGAAATGCTTTGTCAGATGATTTTGGTGCTATCATCATGTATGCTGGTGTGGACACAGTGACTAATGCTCCAACTCATTTAATTTCACAGATAGGTACCCATGGATAGGGAGAAGGTGACAAGTTCCAATGTACCATCCATTGCCAGACCTTCAAACCATGGAAGAACGTCATATCATCAAACAGTTTCGTCTAAATAGGCAAACAATTGTGGATTTATGTTATCAGTTTGCGCCAGATCTGATGCCTGAAAACTTAAATCCAACATGTACACCACCCGTCGTGAAACTCAAGGCAGTATTACACTTCCTGGCCACAGGGTCCTTCCAATTTACAGTGGCCATATCTGGTGGTATGTCCCAACCTATGTTCAGTGGAGTGTTAAGAGACGTGCTAGCAGCAATAATGAAACACATTGACAACTATATCAGGTTCCCCAGACATAAGGATTTAGTCAATGTGAAGGCTGACTTCCATGGTTTTGCGCACCTCCCACATGTGGTGTGAGTCATTGATGGCACACATGTTGGCTTGGTGCCACCACAGGCCAGTGAACAAGTCTAACACAACAGGAAGCACTTCCATTCTATCAGTGTGCAAGTTGTCTGCTTGTCAGATCTCTATATCTCAAATGTCTGTGCCTGGTTACCAGGTTCAGCCCATGATTCCTTTGTAATGCGGAACAGCTGATTTCCCAACTGAAACCAGAGAGGGCCTGGTTGGTAAGTCACGTCTGTTCTGATTTTGTGTGTGCAATGTCAGGTGCTACAATCATGAAGTGAGTGACTCATTGTGGCACTTATGTCTCATTCCAAAACAGGAGACTCAGCATATCCAAACCGTCCTTGGTAATAGACACAGCTGAGGAATCCAACCACGCCAGGGGAAGTCTGCTTCAGTGAGGCCCATGTAGAACAGAGCTGCCAGTTGTGGGGCTTTTGGGCTTCTGAGGGCCAGATTTTACTGTCTGGACAGGACTGGGGGAGCCCTGCTCTACCTCCCCTGGAAGATGTGGCATGCTCCATAACATCGCCCTGCGGAGGAATATCCCTCACATTCCAGAGGAGGGGGAGCCTGCAGTGCTACTGGGTGAGAATCCTGAAATGCCAAATTAAGGTGATAGTGGTGAAGAGGAGAGAGCTGACTTGTGACAAGATTTCATCAATAGCTTCTTCTCATGAGTGTAAGTATGTCATGACTTTGACTGCACAATGAACTGTAGTTGTGATAATGTGTGAAATTAGTTTTTAGAAATAGGGAGCTGATGCTCAGGCTAAACCTGCCAAAGGGTTTTGATGAGGAAGCTTTTGACAAATCCACATCTTGATGAAGTTGCTTTGTTTGTGTCAGATTTTTTCTAATGTACTTTGTTCTCCATATGTTTTCTATGTGACTTGTGTTATATGTATGCTTTCATAACTATACTCCTTGTTTTTCAGGTACCTTCACCATTAAATCTTCATGTGGACATTTCAGAGTTGTGACATTGGCAGGTATATTGTATTATTGGGACATACAAAGTGGACATTGATTGTTCCTGGGAATGCATTTCACAAACTTTGGTTGTAGAAGACCTGTGTCAAGACAGCGTGCACAGTGATAGGATTTAAGTGAAGAAGACTCTGTTGGACTTGTTCGTTGTTGTGTGGTGGCCCTGGTGGTGGCGTGATGCATCATGTGTGTCATCATGTGGTCAGTAAAAATGCTGTTGTAGGCCAAATTCAAGTCAGTACCACCTTCACATTGGTTAAACACTCTTTTTGTCTGAACTATTAGTAGCTGTTAATGTGTTTCATCTTTGTAGGCCAAAGTGCCTGTGGCACATCACTGACATGTGTTTGTGTGATGCCACTAGATGCAGTAGGACTGGAGTGTTATGACCCAGTGATCAGTAACTGTTGTCCTGACATCTGTCTGGGTGTTTTGATTTCTATGCGGTGGGGTTACTTTTGAGAACTAAGGGATATGGCTCCAGCTGATGACATCAACCATATTCATTTGTGCCTATTTCATTGGACAATGTTGTCCACTCCTACAGTGTTCTGGGGGTCAGTACCAGTATATTTGGTGGACTATACAGTCTGATATGGTCATGTCTGGATTTCAGTGTTTCTGACATCTTGACAGCCTTTGTGCTGAACAATGTAATAAAATATCTTCTGAAACAAAAAAACTGTTTATATGTGTTTGTCTGTAATGGTTGGAATCCTGAGCTGGACACGGTGTACATGCAACATATCCCTACTTGCACAAGTACTTTGTATCCCCATCCTATGGTTCACATGGTCTGACATATTGTTAGAATGGGGTCTCTAGTTGGCAGAGGTATACACCATTGTCCAAATAGGGACCACAATCCTAGTCAGGGTAAGTCACACACAATCCAAATTATCCTGTGCCCACCCTCTGGTAGCTTGGCACTGAGTAGTCAGGCTTAACTTAGAAAGCAATGTGTAAAGTATGTGTGCAATAAATCATACAGTAACACAGTGAAAACACCATAAAAATACACCACACAGGTTTAGAAAAATATAAGATATTTATCTGGTTAAATTAAGGTAAAAATTATAAAGACTCAATAAGCACAATTTGAAATATCACTTTTGCAAGATTAAAAAGAGTCTTAAATCCTCAAAATCTGCAGTTGTCTCTTGTTAGCACAAAGTACCTGGTTTGCGTAAAAAATAACACGCATGGAGACCGCAGAGGAGGAGATGCGTGGCAAAATAGGGTGTGTGTTGGATTTTCCAGCGCAGCACAGGTGATGCGTAGTTTCTTTCCACACTGCAAGGGCTTTGCATCGGTTCGCAGCACGCAGTCTTGGTTCCTCACTGTGATGCGGGGATCTTTTTGACGCCCATGGACGATGCAGGGAAATCCTGGGCTCACTGGAAGAAGTGACTCCTACAATGTTCTGGGGGTCAGTACCAGTATATTTGGTGGACTATACAGTCTGATATGGTCATGTATGGATTTCAATGTTTCTGACATCTTGACAGCCTTTGTGCTGAACAATGTAATAAAATATCTTCTGAAACAAGAAAACTGTTTATATGTGTTTGTCTGTAATGGTTGGAATCCTGAGTGGACACGGTGTACATGCAACATATCCCTACTTTCACAAGTACTTGGTATCGCCATCCTGTGGTTCACATGGTCTGACATATTGTTAGAATGGGGTCTCTAGTTGGCAGAGGGATACACCATTGTCCAAACAGGGACCACACTCCTAGTCAGGGTAAGTCACACACAATCCAAATTATCCTGTGCACACCCTGCGGTAGCTTGGCACTGAGTAGTCAGGCTTAACTTAAAAAGCAATGTGTAAAGTATGTGTGCAATAAATCATACAGCCACACAGTGAAACCACCATAAAAATACACCACACAGGTTTAGAAAAATATAAGATATTTATCTGGTTAAATTAAGGTAAAAATGACAAAGACTCAATAAGCACAATTTGAAATATCACTTTTGCAAGATTAAAAAGAGTCTTAAATCCTCTAAATCTGCAGTTGTCTCTTGTTAGCACCAAGTACCTGGTTTGCGTAAAAAATAACACGCATGGAGACCGCAGAGGAGGAGATGCGTGGAAAAATAGGGTGTGTGTCTGATTTCCCGGCGCAGCACAGATGATGCCATGTTTCTTTCCACGCTGCAAGGGCTTTGTATCGGTTCTCGGCATGCAGTCTTGGTTCCTCACTGTGATGCGGGGATCTTTTTGACACCCAGGGACGATGCGGGGAAATCCTAGACTCACTGGAAAAAGTCACAGACGTTGCGCCGATCCTGTGTGGTGATGCGTTGAATTTTCTGTTGCATGGCAGGCGCTGTGTTGGTTTCCACTCCTGGAATCGGGCTGCATTGTTTCAGTTCAGCATGTGGTCGATCCGGTAGGGTTGTGTGGTGAATTTTCTGTCGCAAGGCAGGAGCTGTGTCGAACTTCACTCAGGAAGTCGGGCTGCGTCGTTCCGGTTTGGCTGTGCGGCGATTTCTCAGTCGCAAAATGTCTGTGCGGCATTTCCGGCAAGCTGTGCCGCGATTTTCGGCACACAAGGAGTCCCTTGAAGAGGTGAAGTCTTTTTGGCCCTGAGACTTCAGAAAACAGGAGGCAAGCTCAATACAAGCCCTTGGAGAGCACTTCTCAGCACAGTCAGAGGGCATCAGGGCAGCAGTCCCTCACAGCAGAGCAGTCCAGATGAGTCCTTTGGGCAGGCAGGCACTTCCTCTTGACAGGTTGCAGGTTCAGGTCCAGAAGTGTCTGAGTTGGTGGGGTCAGAGACCCAGTTTATATTCCCAAAGATGCCTTTGAAGTGGGGGAGACTTCAAAGAGTGGTTTTGAAGTGTACAAGGTGCCCTTTCAATACAGGTCTGTTTGTCAGGGTCCCAGTAGGGGGTTAGGCAGCAGCCCATTGTTTGAGGGCAGGCCACTAGCCTTTGAAATGTAAGTGTCAGGCCCTCCACCCTCCCAGCCCAGGAAGTCCCATTCAGTATGCAGATGAGTGCAGGTGTGACTGAGTATCCTGTGTTTGTGGTTGTCTGGGTGAAATGCACAAGGGAGCTATCATCCAGCCCAGCCAGACGTGGAATGGAGACAGGCTGTAAGGCACAGATGGAATTTAAGTGCAGAGAAATGCTCACTTTCTAAAAGTGGCATTTCTAAAATAGTAATATAAAATCCAACTTCACCAATAAGCATTCTGGCCATACTAAATATGACCTGGTTACCCCTTTCTGATCAGAATCTAACAGTCAAACAGTATATTAGGGTAGCCCTTATGATAGCCTATGAAAGGAGCAGTCCTCGCAGTAGTGGAAAACGAATTTAGGAGTTTCACACTACCAGGACATATATTAACACACATGCACATGTCCTGCCTTTTACCTACATAGCACCCTGCCCTATGGGTTACCATAGGGCCTACCCTAGGGGTGACGTATGTGCAGAAAAAGGGGAGTCTAAGGCTTGGCAAGTACTTTTAAATGCCAAGTCAAAGTGGCAGTGAAACTGCACACACACACAGGCCTTGCAATGGCAGACCTGAGATATGGTTAAGGGGCTACTTATGTGGGTGGCACAACCAGTGTTGCAGGTCCACTAGTAGCATTCAATCTACAGGTCCTGGACACATGTAGTGCACTTTACTAGGGATTTACAAGTATATCAAATAGGCCAATAGGGTATGAACCAATGTTACCATGTTTAAGGGATAGAGCATATGCACTTTAGCACTGGTTAGCAGTGGTAAGGTGCACAGAGTCCTAAAACCATCAAAAACAGTGTCAGAAAAGTGGAGGGAGGCAGGCACAAAGTTGGGGGATGACCAAGCTGTCAGGTCTGGCACATATCTACATAGCTAAATATTAATTTGAAGACAGCAGACAATGACTTTGTGATGGGTAAATGTATTGCAATGTTACTACAGAAAATAAATGGTGACAGAAATAAATAAAAATGCAAAGTGAAGCGGTCAGTCATGGTGAATGAAATAATTGGAGTAGATGCCACACCATTGGTCAAAATCCAGAGTACTTCTCCCATTGGAACTGGAATGTGGTTCAGGATCTGTCCACAGAGTGTATGAGTGTAGGACATTAAGGAAGAGGTTTCTTGCTGGCATTGGTGGGTGTCTTGCCATCTGTACCTCCTGGATTCTTGCATGGACGTTCCCACTTGCAAGAGGGATCAGTTGCATAGAAGCAGGCACATTGGAGGGTGGTTGTGCCTCTGTCAGGGCCTCCCTTCCTATGGCTGCCACAGATGTATTTGGGCCTGATGTAGTTGCCCCACATGAAGGGGAGGATTGGAGTGGAAGAGCCGTGCTCAGGGTTGTATGGATGTCCATCAACAACCCTGTTAAGGAGGCCTTGTTGGAATTGTGGGCCTCTAGCTGTTCGCACATGTCTCTATGCATATCCCTCTGCAGCTGCTTCATTTCCCAGAGTTCAGTTAATACCTGGCCCACCACGCCTTGGGACTCCTGATAGACCCCCCAAGACGTGGTAGATGGTATCCTGGTTGACAGCAGCCCCAGTGGCCTCATGTTGCTGGTCCACAGCATCCCTCCCACGCACCCTACCACCCAGAGCCTGTTCCCTTGGTACAGGGTGCCCTCTCCAACTGGGTCCTGGAACCTCAGTGTGAGGAGTGTTGGGTTGTACCTCAGGATCCAGGACTGGGGGGCACAATATGGTGGAAACTATGCTAGGTGCACAGGTTGGGGGGCACGTTGTTGCCTGTGATGATGCAACAGGGCTGGGAGGTTTAGTTGTGGGCACAGTGAGACTCAATGTTGCCATCTGAGCAAGTTGCCCAGATGTACCAGGACCATCCTCCACGTCCACAAGTCCAGAGTGTAGTGTCACTGAGGGCTTCATCTGGGAGTGGAGTAGTAGTCTGGTCGGTGGACGAGGTCTGCCCAGGGGCAATGCCAGCTCGACCTGTTAAGAAAGAGAGTACATTTTTTTTGGTTGAAGTGTGATATCTACTTCCAAAGGTTTTGTGTTACAGTAAGTGGACTTTCTTAAATTGTAGGTTAGCCTATTGTGTCATGTTACCTTGGTATTGGAGTACTTTATATGATGTGTGAAGCTTGCCCTGACTGTTAGACTCAAGCAGCTCAGTAGATGTGCTGATCATTTGCAGTTTGGATGAGGAGAAGAAAGTTAAATCTTACCAAACAGTGAAGGCAACACAGTGGAGCGGCTACGTGTATTTGACCATTTGGAGGCCTAGTTGAGTGTAATACAGCCAAACACATGACTTTGTTGTATCTGTATCTGCAGTCATCATGTGTGCAGTGGTGTGTCAATGTGTTTGCTGCCACTACCGATCTGCTGATGCAGCTTAAGACCTTAGGAATAGTTGGTGTACACACTTGGTAAGGTGTCACTCCTGTCCTCACTAGTTAAATTTTGGGCTACAACTTCAAGATGGAACTAGATAGACAGGCACATCTCTGAGTTGAGCATGGTCTGCATATTGCTCACTCCCAGGTGAGTAAACGTCATTTGAGAGTTAACACATAGGTGTATTTGGGAAAGTGAACACTGGGCTAGTATGTTGGAGTTATAGGAACACGGATTATTGAGCTTTGCAGCACTCCCTGTACATCACACACTAGACAAATGGCATACTCCAAGTGAGTAAACATCATTTGAGAGTTCACACACAGGTGTATTTGGGAAAGTGAACACTGGGCTGGTGGTTAGAGTTACAGAAACAGGGCCTCCTGGGAGTTGTAGTCAGGTCAAGCCCTCTACTTCACACACTAGACACATATTGGGTATTACATATCTGTTGGCAGACAGCATTCTGGTTGGAGCATACAGTCCTGGGATGTTTTTTGACATTGACACACTTACATTCACTGACCATTCCAACCTATGGCATGTGATGTGCCTTGGTAGCTGTGATGTTAGGTCCAACAGTACACATTGACAGTCTTACATCTCAGATTCTCTAGGGTATTGTATGTTTGAAAAGTCAATGAATGACACAGTGGCAACAACCGAGCTGTGAGCATGCAGGACATTGCAGTTTTGCAACAGTTTTTGTGTTGTAATTTACCAGACTCCTTTCCCACAGGTATTCCTGTCAGGCCCTCAGGATGGAGGATGACCAAGGCCTTCACCTCCCGGGGGAATAGTTGTGATGGGGCACGGGGCGGGGGCACCACCAGTTTTATTGGCCTCCATCTGTTCTCTCGAGGCCAGGGACACACCTTGCCCCTTAGGCCATTCCATCTCTTACTAATGTCCTCCTTTGTGCGCAGGGTGGTGCCTGCAGCATTCACTCTGTTGACAATCCCTTGTCAAATTTCCATTTTCCTACAGAGTAGAGTGTGCTGGACTTGGTCTCCAAACAATTGTGACTCTACTCTTATGATCTCATCCACCATGACTCTCAATGAATCCTCTGAAAAACTGAGACATTTGGGACGTGACAAGGTGGGAAATTAAAGTGGGTGACAGGGGATTACTTACAAAATGAAAAGTGTGTGGGGAGTGAATGGAGAAAAGTGTGTGAAAGAGGTTTAGGGGATAGTAAAAAGACTGGTGCCTTATCTCTATGAGCAAGATCAATGTGCAAATCTTGGTTGCCGTGTAAATGCAAAGGATCATGGTCTGTGACTGGATATGTTTTATGGTGTGATTTGCAGGTGTGTCCACTAGGCTCATACTTGTCAGCTGTGTTGTTTTTGAATGCATCTCATTGGCACTTCTGTGATACTTTGCTGAACGCAGACCCCGATGGTTGACCTCCATTGGCAACTGCTCCAAGGGGACCACCACATTGACTGTGTGTTTGTAATGGGCTTGGTGGTTGGCTGCAGCACTGATGGCGCCTGAGTACGTCACACCAAGAAAGCGGACCGCCACACTGCTGGCGGTCCGCACTTTGACTTAGCGGGCGGCGGTTTTGACTGTGTACATCGTAACAAGGCAGTCTGAGGACCACTGTCGCAGCAGACTTTTTGGGACCGCTGCCTTGGCAGTCTGGCAGTCCAAGTGCCAAACTCGTAATCAGGCCCAAAGTAGACAATAAAATAAAACAAAAAACTGAGTAATTAATATACCTTTTAAACTAATTAAAGAAACACTATAAAAAGGGAGCAGAAAAATTGCCTAAACCTTAAATCAAAAATGCTACACCGGTATAAAAGCAACACTCTACCAGATTCTACATTGAAATTCCAGTAACTACTCTGCACAAATACAGCCATCTAAATCTACATTGGAAAGAAAGTAAAAAACGGTTAATTAAAAATTCAACTAAACTATTTGCCTTAACGTATTATAAACCACTAAAAAAAAACTATTCTCTTTATAACTCCAAACTTTAGCTGCCATTACAGGATTACAAACAAGAACGCTGTGCTGCTGATCAAAAACACCAACCACCAAAATGATAAACTCAACAGAGTGAAAATGTAAACAAATATAATTAAATGTTGACAATCTCTAAAGCCCTTGACATTAAAAAGACAACTAAAAACCAAACACTGCAAAAACGAACATACCTATATTTCTAAATGTAAAACAAAAACAAGCCTTTTCTAGCCAACAAACTAAAAAGCACGAACTAAAACATATCTTGACAGCAACAGCAGACATGTAGGTATTAAACGTAAACAGTAAAAATGCATTTTGAAATATTAAATGTAAATTGCAAAACTTTTACATTTAAACCAATAAATATATAGTTCTAACATTTCCAGATGCAATGTATATGTATTGGTAGAAATAGCCATGTATATCACCCCACAGAAAGGAAAGAAATTATCAGCCAGTAAAGCTCAAGCACAAAGAATATACACTGGAAATGTACTAAATACAATGCTAATGCTTGTTGTGGGAGGGCTACATTGAAAAAGGATGTTGTAATTACTGCTAGGTTGCACAACCATCCCTAAGTATAACAGGGAAAGAAATAACAAATATATTACAAGACCTGTGTGAGGCAAGCACTAGCACCCAGGAACACACAGCAAGAATCTTTAAAATTATACTGCATAACATTCCTGAGCCCACCACAAGGCAAATGGCAGGTACCCCACTTTAAAAAGATAAATTACACAAACCTGCAAATCCAAAAGAGAACCCCCTGCTTCCTCCAGAAAATATGAAGGCATAGACATTCCAGAAAATCTAACCATTGCACATACTGAACAGTCCTTCTTCCCGTACGGCAACAAAAATAATGACAGTAGAATAATAATATATGCATTCGAAAATAACCCCCTCAGACTGAGCCAAATCCACAAGGAAATGCTGGATGGAACTTTTAAATCGTGACCTCCACCATTCACACAGATATACACCATACATGCCAACCATCATATCAGTAACATACTCCTAAATTACACTCTCTTTCCCAACTAGCTAAGTGCTACCAACTACAGATTACTAAGCCAATTTAAAATAAGGACTAAAATTACTACCCCAAGACATTTATAAAGGACAAAAAGCAAGCAATGATACACACTATTTTAAAAATCTAACCACAAACAGCCATTATAGACTGCTATTAGTACTGTAATACCCTATTTGCTTATGAAACCAAAGAATTAGTGGCCCTAGCATATGTACTAGTCACAGAAGTAGCTAAATGCACAACGTTCTTATAGTATCCCTCTACTATCAAACCCAAAACCGAAATCGAAGTCCACTATTGGACTATTTTGAAGACACTGTTGGTAGACTGCACCATTCTGGCCACAGATGCCAGCCTAAGTTCCATATGCCATGGTAGACCTTCTATGACAGCCCCATGGTCCAACAAGCCAAAACAACTCAGTCAAAGGATGGCACAATTCCTTCCAAGCCACAGTAGACCAAAATCATCCTACCCTATATCAATTCCTAGAAACCCTAAAAAGGAACAAAGCTACAAAAAACTAAGGCTAGAACAATCTTTCATCCAAATTAAACCTATATTGTCCAAACAGACCAAATAAATGTATGAACTTCTATAATGTAAAGTAAACCTTTTTATATATATAGCAAAGTGCTCCACTACTTAAAAAGCATAAAAAGAACACTACTAAAAACCACCTAACAAATCAAATTAAAAACACATCCAACATAAACCTATAAAACCAATACAATCTATATATTTATTATTACTATTTATATTATTTGTGTTAATCAGTCTAACTTACTATTGTAACTAAACACTATTCAAAAAGACTAATAAATACTAATAATTTAAATTAAAATTAAAAAATGCATAAACACATTAAAAAAATATAGCAACACAACTTAACAAATTCAGTGCACCAAGCATAATCATAAGAATACATAGAACACTTAACTTTTTTGTTTTAAAATAACAGAATAAATTCAAAAACAACCACAGCAGACATTTCCCACCCACAATAACAAAATAAAATCAACTTATGGTTCTGCAAATAATGGCTATAATACTTCTTCAATTAATCAAAGAACAAATCCACAAAAAATAAAAGATGTCTCCCCAAAAATGCAAAAATGACATAACCAAATTAAATTCATCATGTTATTCCACAGTTTAGGAAAGCATAAAAACCTGAAAAATGTAATTAAAAAACGCTTCGGGAAAACACATATATAAAAGGAAGTTAAAACGTAATTGTGCTTAGAATGTAACCAAAATAATTTCCTTTAAAAATGTATCCAAAAAGAAGGAAGTGCTACCACGTTGACCAAAACAACTGTAGAAAAAAAGATACTCACCCTCACACAAACAAGAAAAGAGATTTAAAAACTATACTCAGGTCATAAGCATGATTATTTAACTAAGTACACTTTACATACTATACTAAGGCCTAACTGACTTCATTATGTAATTAGAAAACACAAGCTAAAACAAAACCACACTACATACCCATAAACCAACAAACTATTCTACACTAACTACCTCTACCAACATTGCTCCTACCCCCAAAACCCCAAATGATAACTTAGAAGTAGACTTACTTTATCTGTAGACCAGCAGCAGGTAAAAGCTACATACAGGAACCGAAATTGCCTCAAAATGAAATTAAGAGGGAAAAAAATATAGTTAGCATTAAGAAAAGATTAACAAGTAATGGAAATGAATGGAAACTTTACAAAAATTATTAAACAATAAGCTATGTATTAAAATATTTTGTAAAACTATTTAAACATATGCAAAAATGTAGTAAAAAAGTTATCAATTATTTGTAAAATGTGTATTAAACAGTGCTATAAAAGTGATATAACAAACTAATAGTACTAATTGGTATATATTAAAAATATGTTACAACAAAAACTTACATTCTTTGAACTAAAGTGTATATGTAAAAAAGTTATTAATTGCATGATACAAGATATAACAATGTGGCCTTTAAAGTTACGTGTAATAAGACAAATTACATGTCAACATTTATTAACAGAGAAGAAATCTGTAAAATGTATTGCACAACAAAACTATGTCAAACAATGTTTTTCTGTGCTGTCTATAAATAAAGTTATATATACAAAAAAAAAAGTATACTCATGTATGTTAAAAACATACAAATGTAAAAATAAAATATACCATATGTTCAATTGTGAAGAAACTCAAGCAGTACAAACCAACTAACAGTACAAAACATACAGTAACTCACAAAAACCTATATATTTATACTATCCATCTCTACAGCACCTTACCCATTAAATAACATATTGTACAGTTTAAATATACCACACCCACTACCACCAAAATCATTTTAGGAACACATTTAGATTAAAAGATAATACATACTATTCCCTTACCAAACTAAACACTAAGGGCCTCATTAAGAGTTCGGCGGACGGGAAGACCTGTCTGCCGTACCTCCGATATGGAGGTTGCCAACACACTGCTTATCTCCCCGCCAGACCTATTAGGAGTTTCCCGCTAGGCTGATGGGCAGAAACCAAGGTTTCTGCCAGTCAGCCTAGCAGGAAAGTGGCGGCAGCATAGTTTCCGGCTCGTCATCGATCCAACGGCAATGCTGTCACCTGCAAGGTGCACCAGCACCCTCGCAATAGACAGTGAACATTGCGAGGGTGCTGGGCAGGGGGACCCCTGCACTGCCCATGCTAAGTGCATGGGCAGCGCAGGCCCCCCCATGGCTCCCTGCACCTGTTCTCTACCAGCCTTTTCAGGGGGGTAAAACTGGCATGAAATGCTGGCGGAGAACTAGGTCATAATCAGCAGGGTGGCGCTGCATGCAGCACCGCCCTGACTAATTTCGATCTGCACCCGCTGTCAACCTGCAGGAATCACCAATCCCGGCGGAGACAGCGGAACTCTGGTGGTCTGACCTCCAGGGTCTTAATGTGGCGGTCGGACCGCCACAGCAGCAGCGCTCCTGACCTCCACCGCGAGGCTGGTGGTCACACGACCGCCAACCTCATAATGAGGCCCTAAATAACCTGTGAAAAATTAATGGAACTACATCAAGTATTACAACATCAATGTAAACTATCTTGGGGAAGGGGTTGGAAATTGAAAAAGTCAGATTTACACTCCAAACTAAACCATTTTGGAGAAGGTGTTGGGTACTGAAATGTTCAGATTTACTATTGTCACGGCAGTCCAAACTAATTTAGAGAAGGTGCTAGAGATTGGAGTGGTCATATTTACTATTGCTTCGCCACCCTATACCATTTTTGGGAAGGAGTTAGACACTGACGGTGTCAGATTTATTATTGCCACTCTAATCTAAACCATGTTGGGGAACGAGTTAAGAAGTAAAACACTATAAGTCCATATTGTAAACCATTTTATAGAAAGTTAAACATATAGAAGTCATCAAGTTTTCATTACTGAAAAGAAAGTAATTTTACATAATTTAATGAATTACATTACACATAATATTAACACAAAAAAATGCGCAAAACCTTTAGCAATATGATACTTCAAAAACAATATAGATTAAAAACTAAACAAAAACAAACAAGATAAAAACTTAGAAAACAAATAAATTAATAAAGACTTCGCATTCACAACAAAATGAATTTGCTCACTGAAAAAAACAAAGGTTACAGGGACATTATAGTTAGGCTCACATTTTAAACGTACAAAACCTTAGAAAATCCCCAGTTATAGTTAGAGTTATCTAAACTAACTGTAACTCGTGCCCTAAGATAACTATAACTCACGCCCTCACCATCCACTGCTAATTACACACAAATTATGGCACTCATGACATCTTTGATAACATCATTGATAATATCAATGTAATATTTAATATTTAAATGTAATATAATTTGCTGTTGGGAGGTGATGGTCCCCAGGGCTGGGGGTCTGCAACGGACCCCTTTCCTTATCTTTTTCAGACCTAGGGAGGAGGTGGTCCCAGGGGCTGCGGGGAGCACGTGACCCCCCTTGATGTGAAATTAATTGCACGGGGGAGATGGCAGTCTCCCAGGCTGCGTGAGATGTGCCTCCGCCTCCCATTAATTGATTCTTTAGCTCCAGGGAGGTGGAGGTCCCCGGGGCTGCAAGGGGACTGTGCAGCCCCCACACATAATTGAATATAAGCCTTGGGGAGGTGGCGGTTCCCATGGCTGTGGGAAGGGGTTGCGCGGGCCTCCCTGTGTTAATTTAATCTTTAGCACAGGGGAGGTAGCGGTCCCCAGGGCTCTGGAGGAGACAGCCCTTTTTAAAAAAAATCTTTAAAAAATCTGCTGATCCATTTGTGGATTTTTCTGAGATTCTTTTAAAAAAAGGTTTTTTTTAGCTGTGGCGGGGTCGGTGGGGGACCCCTAGGCTCAGGGTGACCCTACCCTGGTCCCTTTTCTTTTTTTAATCTTTTTTTGACTTGCCTATATCTTTGGCACCGTTTGACAAATCTTCATGAAATTTTCCCCAAAAAAGTGTGCCGGTGATTTTTGTTGCACATGGAAAGTTTTTGGATGATCCGTCAAGTGGGGGCTGAGAAAAAGGGGGGGTCAAAAAAGTTGTGTTTCCCATGTTAAATCCCATAGGACATTTAGACACGACTACAGCCCGAACTACTGGACGGAATTACACAGAATTTGGCAGAAAGCTAGTTTTCAGTACGCAGATTACGCTTTAACTTATTTGGTGTAAATCCGCCCAGTAGTTTTTGAGATATTAAAGGGGAAATTATTTGTATATCTAGGGATGCAGATCCTTCGCAATATATTCGGGAATAATTACGAGGTAGCTCGCACAGGGAAATGCACAGCTCTGATTGGCTGACAACACTTCAAACCAGGAAGTGTTGGCAGCCATCTTGGGTTCTCCATCAGCTAAGTCCCACAAAAAAAGTTTGAGAAAAAGAGAAGGGGTCAGGGTAGGGTCACCCTGACCCATTAGATCTGGTGCAGGGGTTCCAGAGGGGCCCCGCCCAGGTCCAAAATCACTTTTTTCTAAAAATGTTTGCGCGATTTCGCCATGAAGTCGCGGTTTCAGGGGAAAAAACAAGCGTGGGCTCCCACGCTTGTTTTTTACAAGTTCCTGGGTGGGCCAGGTCCCGGGGGCATTCACAATTTCTATGCAAGGAGGCCAGGCAATCCTCTTTCAGCACCGGGGACCTCCACCTCCCCGGAGCACTTTTAAATATAATGTGGGGGGTGGCCCCCCCGCAGCCCCAGAGACCACCACCTCCCTGGGGCACTTACAAAATTGAGTGCGGGGGGCACGTGCAGCCACCTTGGAGCTCCACCTCCCTGGGGCACTTTTCTATTTGAGTATGGGGGACGCATAGCCCCCACCCCCCACAGCCCCAGGGACCACCACATCCCCGGGGCACTTTGAAAATTGAGTGTGTGCGCAGCCGTGGGGACCACCACCTCCCTGGGGCACTTTGAAAATTGAGTGTGGGGTTTGCATTGTCCCCCGGCAGCCCCAGTGACCACCACCTCCCTGGGGCAATTTTTCAAAATTGAGTGCGGAGGGGCCACACAGCCCCCCCTGCATCCTCAGGTACCGACAACTCCCTGAGGCACTTTTCTGATTGAGTGCCGGGGTTCACGCGGCCCCCCTCTGCTGCCCCGGGGACCACCAGCTCAACGGGGCACTTTTCCAATTGAGTGCGGGAGGGCCACACGTCTCCCCTGCAGCCCTAGGGCCTGCCACCTCCCCAGAGCTATGTTCATTGGAGGGGGGCCAAGCAGCCCCCCTCGAGGAGACAGTGATAGGCCTGGGGACCGCCACTCCCTGGGGCCGGCTCCTGCTATGTTCCGGGGTGGGCACCCCTGAGACATGGCTGTTTGCTTTTGCTTGGTGGGAGCTGATAGCTCCCACCAAGCAAATGCAAATGTAAGTCCAGTTTCTGCAAGTCAGAGCTGTCCAACAGCTCTCCCTTGCAGAAAGCATAGTTTTCATCGTCCTTCCTTCACACATATATGCGTGAAGGGAAGACAGATGAAAAACATTGCTCCCATAAGCAGTTGTGCCCTAAGGTAACTATAATTCACGTCCTCACCATGCACTGCTAATTACCCCACAAATTACAGCACTCATGACATCTTCGATAACATCATTGATAATGTCACTGTAACATCTGCAGTAAAATTATTGATCAGATAACTGTGCATGGTGGGGGCTCAAGTTATAGTTACCTTAGGGTACAAGTTATACTTACTTGAGAAAACTATAACAGGTGAATTTCTATGATTTCTTACATTTAAAATGTGAGCCTAGCTATAATGTCCCTTTAACCCATATATATATATATATATATATATATATATATATATATATAC
Organism: Pleurodeles waltl; assembly: GCF_031143425.1. Lineage (NCBI taxonomy): Eukaryota > Metazoa > Chordata > Amphibia > Caudata > Salamandridae > Pleurodeles > Pleurodeles waltl. Next base: position 1,756,144,813 of record NC_090444.1, read on the forward strand.
ATAACTAGCTTGGGTTACAATTTACATTTGACACAAGCAAAGAAAAAATGACCTTTTTGGATGTAGAGATTTATATAGACTGTGAAAAACAGAGAGGACATATTAGTCCTAAAGAGTATGCAAGAGGGGAAAAGGGAACAGAATAATATCATTAGATACAGTATGGATTATAATTGCTCAGATGAGGAAATCACAACAGCTCTCAGAAAAAAACTGGAGAGTTCTTAAAAAAGATAATGAGTTAAGAGATTGGGTAACAGAGCATCCAAACATAACATACAGAAAAACATCATCTTTGAATGATCTACTAGTCAGAAGCTACTTACCGGTACAAAAAAGTGGGATGAAGAACTGGCTTCAAAGTAAGGACTTTTTCAAGTGCTCTAAATGCACAGCCTGTCAGTATGGCAAGAATATGTCAGAGTTTATATGTCTTGATGGATCCATAAGGAAAACTGGAGAACAGATATCATGTGAAACCTCATTTGTAGTATATTCTCTGGAGTGTGGCTCTGGCAAAAAGTACATAGGATGTAAATAAATTGAACCTACACATATTGCAACATCTAAGAGCAATAACGAATAAAGATTACTCCTATGTGATTGTGAAACATAGTTGGAAACAGCACCCTGGGGAATATAACAACTTATGTTATTATGGGATCCACCATGTCAGGGCTAATATAAGAGGAGGAGATTGTTAATTGCCCTCAGAAGATCAGAGTCAAGGTGGATAATGACAACTAGAACAGGAATACCTTGGGGCTTGAACATGGATGCTGAACTTCATGTACATCTTTGAATACAGGGGGGGTCGATATGTTGACATGTTGATATATTGATATTTTTGGACTTGATATTTTCAATCTGGATATTTTGGGACTCGGAGTCTGGCATGCAATAAGATGAATGTATATTTTGTTTTCTTTTTTTCTCCACTTTTTGCTTCCTTTTCCCTTCCTTTTTCTCTTCCCCCTTACCCCTTTTCCCTACTTCTCTCCCTTTCTCTCTTTAGGGGGATTGTAAATTGTAATACTTTTATTAGAATAAGGTTATGAACAGGGGGGTACATGGAGGGATATATGAGATCTTGATAATGCAAAAATATTAAAAAGAACTCTAAAAAAGATTTTTTTTCCTGCAATATGCTTTATTTTCTTATAATCAAGATCTTGCTGAGTTTTCCAACAAAGGTAATAGACAGAACAAAGTGCACAAGACACACTATATCCACGACAGAGGCAACCAATAGTAAAGAACATCAAATGTGAATCACCGCCCAGGTCATATTACGCCCACCACTTCCCTCAAATCCTCTCATGATTGCGGGATCAGTCACTGGCAGAATAAATGGTCTCTTCTACTTTGGCACACCAATCCATCATGGAGCACCACTCCGCCATGGTTGGTGGCAAGAAGGATGCCCAGTGGCGAAGAATATTGCACTTGGCCTCTACTGTACCAATGCCGACCAGGGTGCATTCCCCCTGAAGTCCTTCCACATCTTCCAGGATGCCCAGCAAAGCAACGTGAGGGGAACAGTCAATGGGCTGCTCTAGAATATCGGATAATGTTGTGAAGATGGAAGGCTAAGACTTTAGAATGAGTGTGCATATGAAAAAAAAGCTGTCAGTACTTTTGCATCTAGGGCATGCAGAGGTGGGACGCGCGTCCGTCCTTCACATTTGCTGTGTGGTGAAATAAGAGGCATGTAGATATTTGAATTGGATCAGTTGTAACGAGAGGGGATCACCAGTTTTGGGGGAGCCATCCTAGCATCTCTCCATTCATTATCGTTAAGCATGCCAATCTAACCCTCCCATTTGGTCCGAAGGGCTCCAAAGATGTCTGAGATTTTGTGACCAGGGACATGTTGATCCATGAAAGGCCACCTGAACCAGTGGTGCTAAGAGGATCTGGGCCTTGAGAGGGCTATACTCCGGCACATCCTGCAGCTGCAGTTGATATGTAGCCAACTTGTGACAAAGCTGTAGGTTTCTATAGAATTGGGCCTTGTGGTGGAGGAATTCTTCCTGGAGAGCCTTAAAGGTCTTGACTTGCAAGCCCTCCCGGACATCCCCCAGGTGGGAGATGCCTATAAGGTCTAATTTTATCAAAACCATTCAGAGTGGAGACTCAAGAGATCCATCCATACTGCCACAAACAAATCAAGGGCTTCAGCCGTCAGTCCCAGCCAATCCACTGGAGGGCTTGCCTCCAGCACAGGAGAGTGGCTCTCATAGTTTTGTGTAGGAGTGGAAGCTTGGGCTGACCTATAGAAAACTCAAGATATGTTTTCAGCATACTGTATAAGTGAGATCTCCAGGCAAAAGGTGGGATATTCAGTGTCACCAAACATCGAGTCATTAATGGTCTGAAGCTGCGAGGTGCATCAGTATTTATGTAAGTCTGACATCCCCATCCCACTTTCACAGGAGATTGAATGCAATTTTGGAAGGATATCCTCAGAGTATTATTCACCCACAGGAACAAGTGTATTGTCCCGGCAAGGCCTGAAAAGCAGGATTTAGGATGAAAAAAGGAAAATCCTGCAGAGTATGTAGTAGCCGTGGGACAGCAATCTCTTTGAAGAGCTCAGCGTTGCCCAGGACATTGAGCGGGAGGGCAGCCCATCTAGTCAAGTAGTTCAGTGCAGCAATGGCACCATGTTAAGACCCCAGATTAGTTTGAGTTCCAAGGCTATGACCGCTCCTAGGTAAGGAAAGCTCAATCTGCATATCAGGAGGCGGTCTTGCCAGTCAACAACCTCCCAGTGACCCCAAACAGGGACGTGGGGCTACTTAGTCCACTTGACCACTATTCCAGATGCTTCACCATACAATTGAAGCGTCTAGAGGAGCTGAGGCCCGGTAAGGAGTAATTTGTAAGGAAAGAGCAGCACGTCATCTGCGTACAATGCAATACGATCTTCTGGGCAGTCTGACCACTGGTAGCACCTGATTTGAGCATAGCAGAGGATCCAGACCATCAAGGACTTAATTGACAGGGTGAAGAGGAGTGGGGATAGAGGCCAGCTCTTCTGGTGCCTCTATGGATTGAGAATGGAAGGGACAAGTTGTTCACTCTAACCTGGGCCTGAGGATGGACATAAAGCACTTTGATGAAGCACCGGAAGCACAGCCCAAATCCCATGAGGTGGAGGCCCTGAAAGAGAAATACCCAGTCCAAGCAGTTGAACGCCTTCTCAAAGTTCAAGAGCATAAGTGCAGCAGGGGCTCCAAAGCATCAACGGAGTTCTAGAGTGATATTCACTCAGCAAATGCAATACTAGGTGTTGCAGCTGGGCATAAAGCCCGGCTGCAAGGCTGCTTGTCTGGGTGTACAAGAGAGCATAGCAGTGGCAGGAGGTGATTCATTAAGACTTTTGTGAAGATTTTAATTTCCGCATTAATAAAGGAGATGGGTCAGTAAGATGGAAAGGCCTCTGGGGGTCTCCCAGGTTTGTGCAGAACCACAATTGTGGCAAGGGTGAGCTCAGCATGAAAGTGGCCTGTGTCTAGAACCTCTAGGTAAAAGTTGAGGAGATGAGGAGACAGCAATGAGAAGAGTTTTTTGTAGTATTCTATCTGGAAGCTGTCTGATCTGGTCACCTTGCCCAATTGCAGGCTGCCGACAGCATCAGCTATTTTCTCCATCGAGTGTTTATTCGAGCTCTAACCTATCTGCCCAAGGCAAAATGGCTAGCAGAAGGTCGGCAATCAGAGGGTGGGTATCCTTGCTTTCTGTCCGGCAGCAGGGCCGTATACGGAGCCTTAATGGGAAAACATAGCTGCTATATCCACTGGTGAGGCTGAGGTACAGATCACTGCGATCAGTGTGGAGACAACATCATGCTTTGCCAGCCAGTATAGAAGTTTCCCTGATTTGTCCCACCCATTCATACATGCATTTGGTGGAGGCCATCCAACATTGTTTGGACTCTTCCAGACACAACTGGTGGATAAATGTCCTGCAGGCCTCTAAGAGCCTCAGCGAGGCGGCATGAGTGGGCATCCCCCTGTCATCAATAGCAGTGCTCCAGAATCACGAGTTCCACTTTCAGCTCTGAAATACACTGAAGGCAGGTGCTGGCTTGTCCCTGAAGGAACGCTTTAGATCTGCCCCGCATGACTGCCTTGCTGGCTATCCATACAGTTCCTTTAGAATCAACTGATCCTTCATTAAGATCAAAGTATGAGTGAAGGTCCTGGGACAGATGGGCAGTACAATTGAGAATCTACCAAGCACTAAGCATTACAGCACCATAAGGAGTTGCTGCCACCTGAGCGCCGACCATATTGCAACTCAACTGGAGCGTGGTTGGAAATGCCCCAGAGTAGGTTGTATGCATCCTTCACATTAGTGATCTCTGTGACTGGGAGGAAGAAATCGTCTATCTTGGATAAACTACTGTGGGCTATGGAGAGATGGATATGCTTGATTAGCCTTGGGTGCCACGTCCTCCAGGCATCACAGAGACCTATGGTTTTACCCATTCAACCAGCAGAAGGGAGGACTGTAGATATGTTGCCCTCTTCCTGGTCATGTCAAGGGTGGGGTCCGTCACATTGTTAAAATCACCATTGATTATTGTAGGTCTTTGTGGGAGATCCAAAATGATATCCTGGATATGACCTAGGGACGTTCGAGTTCAGGGTGGCGGAATGTAAACTCTAAGGTATACACTAAGGAAGTTGTAGTGCACTCCCTACGGGAGACCCTCCAGTCAGACATACAACCCTTCACCATCTGACAATGAGTGGGTGACAGAGTGAGGAAAGGATTTGTAAAGGAATATCACAACTCCTAGGGAACCCCAGTGTGCCCTGTATGATAGACTTTATTGTACCCAAACTGATCAAGGACGAGGCAGCGGGCTCCGAAGAGGTGCGTTTCCTGAAAAAACAGCAAGGCCGGGGAGTGGCACTTAGCAAAACGAAGGACTGCACTCCGCTTAATGCAGTTGTTGAACCCATTGACGTTTTAGGTCATGACAGTGAATAGTGCCATCACTCTACAGTGGCCAAAAGGGAGCTAAGACGACAAGGATTGTGGGTGATATAGGATCCCTGGTTACCTGTGGAGGGAGCTGGGGAGACGGGGTTCATGTTGTGGTATGTGTAGTGAATGTGTGTACTGCGTAGGTGTAGGCATCAAAGAGAAACTAATATAACAAAACTGTGCGAAGAAAATCCCAACAAACTCCCCAATGTCCCTCACCCCTACACTTCTGCCCCAGAAGCCTTTGTTGTCCAAACTCCCACTTGGAACTAAACAAAGGGGGACATGGAGTGGCTTCCTTCTCCAGCCCACATCATATGATAGAAGAGGATAATATCCTGCTGTCCTAATTATTTACTGTAAGAATGTAATACTAGCATATTTGATAAGTCAGCAAGCCGAAGGGGCCCACACACAGGGGATCAGTCTGGGATCGAGGAGCGGGTTTCGCTGGGGCCAGAAACCACAGAGACCTGGGACCACCAGCTTTTTGGCCAGTACCCCATCGTCGGTCATCCTTACCGTCCAATGCGCTCCTCCAGCTTGCCGCTGCCACCCTCTGCCAGCTTGAGCACCTTCTCCCACACTCCTGCCAGTGGGCTGTGCTTGTCCCAGGTCTGCAGCAATGTAGGACATCTGACCCTCACAAGGGGGTCAGCTGTTGGATGAGAAGTTCCTTATGCTACCAAGCCCAGTCCCACACCCCATCTGAAAAGTGAAAGAATAGTGAAGGGGGGTCATGAACGACCTTCAGCTTCGCGGGGAATATAAGCATGTGTTACAGGTGCATTGCACTGAGCTTTTGCTTAACTGAGTTGAGGGCTTTACGTTGTTTCTAGACAAGGCAGGTGTTGTCTGGATAGATGAGAACACAGCTGGCCTGGAAAGGTATGGGCCCATGTGATCTAGCCCCCCATAGGGTAGTGCCTTTGCCCTTGTAGTTAAGGATTTTGGTTGTGATGGGTCTTGAAGGAGCCCCAGACGGAGGCCACTGTGCCAGAGATCATTGAGCCTGCCCTAGAACAAAGCTGGAGGACAGGTTGTCATGTGAGAGCCAGGATTTAATCCAATCTTTAAGGAATTTCTCTGGGGCTTATCCCTCTACACCTTCTGGAAAGCCAATGAAGCAAAGGTTGCTCCTGCGAGCATGATTCTCTGCATCCTCCATGCATCCCTCGAAAAGTTTGGGGATGTAGACAGGCATTGGACAGTGGATTTGAGCTCCTGAACACTGTCTTCGAGATCTTATATGCGACTCTAGGCGTCAGACCCCCTGTCCCCTATGTTGCGCAGGTCCTGGAGCAACAGCACCACGTCCACCCCCACTTCACCGACCTTGGTCTCAAGGGCTGCACGGAAGGTTTGTATAGCCTGGAGGATCGATACGGTGCCAGGGGAATCCGGGGTTGCCGGGCTGATGGGGGAGCGATGGCAGGCTTAGAGGCATCCGACAAAGATGTGGCATACCTGTCCATTTTCATTTGGGCCTGGGAGGAAGATGGTCAGTCCTTGTCCATGGTAAGGTCACAGGTGTTGAACGACAGGAAAATGGACAGTGTTATTTGGCCTGCTTGTGCCACAGGTCCACATGGGCAGCATGAACAGCCGAACTGCCCCACGGACAGGTATCTCCGGGTCACTCAGGAGGTGGGGGAGGCAATAGGCTCTGGCCCTAGTCTGTTCAGGCTCCTTTCACAACCAGGTCCAGTGAGATTTCACAGAGTCTGTCTACAACCTTCAGTTGAGGGCCCCCCTCAACCACTCCAGTAAACACCCCCATAGTAGAAGGGGCCCAGATGCTGCAGAGTCCTATGGCAGAGAAGACCCACCTGGACCATGGATAAAAGTAGCGGGATCCGACAGAGAGGAGGCACAGGGGAGAACAAATGTGGGGGGGATCCCGGCGATGAGGGGCAGCTCCACCTCCCTGCAGGTCAACCATGAGGAGCTTGGAGACTCAGAGAGCCTGGATTAGACTGCCAGCAGCAAGATGGACTTTGATGTCGGGGTCTGGCATGCGAGCCCCTTAAAGAGCGTCTGCCATCTTCAACGGCCAGACCACGCCCCCCACCTGTGATATTCTTGACAATTATATTTTTAATATCACAATTTTCTTGAGGCAATATTCTTGTATCACAAGATTAAAAACTTGATATTTTGTTGAAACACTGGCCACCCACCCTATATATATGAACTTCATAAAGCCAAATTAATTTCTTAGTGTGCATCGGGTGCAGTGGTACCAGGGCCCAGAGGCCTGAGGGACCCACTGAACGCTGCTTGTTGCTGTATTTTATAGTTCAAATAGCAGCCAGGGGGACCATTAATTTCTTTCCTTGCACTAGGGTCCATGACACACTGGCTACTACCCTGGCTGAAGCTGATAATAAATGTGACTCATCCCAAAGGTGGGCATATCGGGTAACATAACTTGGGGGAATAGGAACATCTGTTATTTACATGTAATTAGAAACGGTAATGCTATACTTAATGCGATATAGAAATGCATTAGTATACTTCTGTTTTCATCGTAGACAAACAAAAGGTAGAGGACCATTGATTCATCGATTCTTTTAGGCTTGTCACCCAACACCTTTCCAAGTTGGCAGACTGAAGGTGGGTTTCATTTGACTCTGTAATCAGTGACAGAGTGTGCGGCTCTTCCTTCAAGTGTTCTGTGGTTAACGCTGTGTTTACTGTTGCAATCAGGCCGCTGTTATGTTGTGTGTCCACTTTAACGAGAATGGATCAGTGTTTATTGCATTTGTCTCCTAGAAGGGCAACAAACATGATGTATGGGTAGGGAAAGAGGTCTGTGGTGAAGCTTTGTATTCTTAACCTAAGAGAGCCTAGCGGCCGGGTCGACTTTTTAGGAAAAACGAGTCGGAAAGAGAGAATTCTTTTTTGGTTCCGAGTTGTTTTTAACAGAATACACAAAGCGAGATATCATTACCTCTATGCTGATACTTTTGGTAATTAAATAAATAAAATTCCATAGGGCCACTTAATCAATTTCATGTCTTGATTCTTCCATTAAAATCGTCCTTAGAGTTTACAATTTCCTTTCAGCTACTTATTGTCACAACCAAAAATACTTCTGTATTCTAGTAATTGCACGCATTTCCCACCGCATCCCAAATTTCTGTCTCCCGGAAAGATGTCCCATGTGGCTTTCAAAAAAGTGAAATAGGGTGTAGGGCTATTGGAATCCGTGTCTGTGAGGTGCTGTTGAGCACATGTATCCTGTAGAGTGTTGTACCTATGTTGAGCCAGAGAACTTGAAAAAGTTGTCGGATTATGTGAGTTCATATTAACGACTCGAAGAATTTACTTTAGCAATAAATAAAATTGGATATGAAACCAACCTTCCAGAAGTCTTTAAGTATTATTTAAGAGTCAAATAAGTTCCTGCTACCCACTCCGTCATTCAGGGTCTTATGTTCAAAGCTGTTTTGCGGCCACAAAAGTTCTGACTCGCAAAATTGAAGGCTTTGTGAATATGAAATAGCTTCTGGGTGTGTTGAAAACTGAAACTGAGATTCGGTAACTTGTAAACGAAGCGCAAAATATGTTTGCAGATACATACCGAATTGAAACCTTAAAGGGGCGTTTTTAGGGGGTCCAATAGAATTTGCCATTTCTAATGGCATGTACCAATAGTTTATGACTGCAATTGCAGTCGCAGACCATTGATAGGTTACTGACACCTCAAAGGAGATAGTAACCCACTCACAAACGCGAAGGGGTCTCTTAAGGATCCATTCCTCTTTGTCAATATTGTAAAAATAAATTTTTTAGGAGTAGGCAGTGGTCCCAGGGACAACTGCCCCATTCAGAGGATCTAAAATCGGGATTTCTACTTGGTATAAATCGCAATTTGTGATTCCCTAAAGGACTTTGTACACCAGAAAAGCCCATTTTGCATTTCTCAATGGCCTGAAATAGCAATTCCGACCGTTAAGAAATACAAACTGGCTTTGTACATCTGGCCCTTGATGCCTCATTCACAAAGGAAGAAATTGGGAAAGATTTGTATCAAAGGATAGAACAATAATAGGCATTCACAAACAATATGAAAGTAATTGTTGGTGCACCTAGGATCTGCTTCTATTTGCATATACGAATAAGGGATAGATTGGCGTATGCCTGGAAATATCAATTTACAAATTAGACTCACAAAAGGTTCTGCAGCTATCCGTACTTCTCGGTGTACAGAGTGTATACACGATACACCTGCTACAGAAAATTCCGAATGGGACAACAGGAAAGGTGCCACAGTTGCAGAAGTTTCACTCACTAGGCAGAAATCCAAATCCAGAATACATATTAGGAACTCCTCTTAAAGCCTTGTTCTCTTTGTCTTCTGCTGCAGATGATGCAAACAGACACCTACGAACGTGAATGGGAAACCTCCTGAGGAGGAGGATACGTTGTTTTCAAATGTGTGGGCGACAACAATTGGGGACAGTCTGGTCAGCCTCTCTGCACCCTTAGTTTAGCTGGAAAGCATTCCAAGTGGCAGGAAGTCACCAATCCAGTGACTGCCAAGGATAAGGACACGCCCCTCAGGGGGGATTAGAAAATAAGTGGCAAGATGAGAAGAGGCCTGTGAAGGAAAGTACCACAGAATATAGGTGTTATCTGTGCTACCTACAAATACACCGAAGCTCATATTAGATACCTTGCTGGAGCAGTGTATCCTCAAAATCCTCCACCCGTCCTAGATGCATGATATGACTGTTCCTGAGACCTGTATCATTAAGCAAGCTAAAGTGCTGTAAATTTACAATACATGCACATATCAGTATGTAGGTCACCACCAACAAAATGCATGCCTATCTATTGCACACACAGGTCCAAGTGTTGCATGAACCAGAAGAGATACAATTACCCTAATGAAAGGCAATGTGTCTGTGAACCCAAAGCTTCATGCATGTCCAAATTGGGCAGCTCACAAATCATCTTCCAGTCCACATGCAACTGCAGGCCGTGTCTCATCAACATATTTATTTATCGCATGACCATTAGAGATCCTGTGTTGGCTGCAGCTTCGACATCTGCTATCACCACCACTGGTGTAGTTGCTGTAGTGCCTACAAGGCTGGCCTCAAAACTGCCTGGCTGATAGAGCACAGTACATAGTTCATAATTTGTAAAAGAATAAGTCTAGGGGCCTAAAATTTGCCTTTTTTCTGTCACCATATCTGTCCCCGCCCCCTTATCTCACTCTTCCAGGCTCTGTTTCATCACTGCTCCCATCATTCTCTTTCTTCTTCTTTGCTGCTTTTGTATCTTTCTGGGAGAGAGTCTGATGATGAAAAATCAAACATGACTACCAGTGGGCCCCACCTGTTACCACCAGCTCAAAATAAGCACTGATGGTAAGTGTTCTTCAGCATCAATTGCTGTCATAGATGCAACACACTCACCCACACGTCACCCATACAAGTCATCATGAAGCCACCAACATGTGTTATGCACATTTCTCCCAGCCATACAGTTTGTTGCATCTCACATTACCACATTGTTGTGACACCCCCACATTCTTGTATCAAGCACCACAGTTGTGACAAACCATGCTAAACGCGTAGATCTACAGTACTCCTTTGGAAATACATCAGTCGCTTGTACATGTGTGATTTGCCAGGATAACATGCTGAGAATTTGGACATCAATGGCACCATGTTACTACCATTCCTTTACCTACCCTGTGTGTTTATGTATTTGTGCCTGCTGTTGTACCTAAAGGCACAGTGTTGTCCTGTGTGAGGCTTGCGCCTCTGCTATGCACAGTTTTCTCATCAATAATTTAATTGCAAATTTTGCTGTGATATCAATGATGTCATAGACGATGTCATGACTGATGTCATATGCGGGGTGATTAGCAGTGCATGCCTAGAGTGCGCGCTCTAGTTACCTTAGGGCACAAGTTATAGTTTCTTAAGATAAGTATAACTATAACTTGTGAATTTCTATGGTTTTGTATGTGTAAAATTGTAACCTAACTATAACGTACCTGTAACCTTTGTTTTTTTCAGTGAATTTCTACGTTTTTTTTAAAATTCTGTTTCCTAACTAGAACGTCCCTGTATCCTTTGTTTTTTTCAGTGAGCTTCTACGGTCTATTAACGTTAGGTAATATTAAATTACCTTATGTTAATGCAAAGCTGGGCTCACACAGCCTTCGGCCTTGCCCAGCGGGGGTAGGCTGGAGCCAATCCCCTTTATTAACCCAACCCGCACCATGCACGGCCTTTGGCCTTGAAAGGCAAGGGCAGGCCACAAGGCCTGGTCTGTCTGTGGTCAGGCCCTATCGTCAACCCCTCTGTAGTCACCCAACCCCACTCCACGTACAGCCTTTGGCCATGTGTGGAGGTGGGTTGGCTGCAGGCCAAGGCTTGTGGCCAGGCCCCACAGCCAATCTCCCCCAGGCACTCACCCCTACAACCAAGATGGCGTTTGGCTGTACTTGGCGGGGGTATGGCTGCAGGGCCTGGCCACTCACCCCCATATTTAGGCAAGCTGGGAGGGGGGGCACGCAGTTCCCCTCCACAGGCCAATTACAGCTTTGGGGACCCCATCCCCCAGCATCATCCAATTACTAAAAGGGGAGGGGGCGCATGGTTCCTCTCCCCGGGCTAATTCATCCCGGGGAACCCCACTCTCCTGGAACCCAGCCCATTACTAAAAGGGGAGGGGGACATGCAGCCCCCCGAACCACCACAGGCCAATTTTGGCCCCAGGGACCCCATGCCCCGGGGAATGGCCAATTAGTGAAAGGGAAGGGGGGCCACATGGCTCCCCTCCCTGGACTGACTTTGGTTCTAGGAACCTCATCCAATGGGACCTGGCCAATTTGTGAAAGCAGAGGGGCCCCATTGCTTCCCTCCCTGGGCTGAGTTGAGGCCCTGGGGACCCCATACCCCAGAGTCTGGCCAATTAATAAAAGAGAAGTGGGGACAGGGCCCCCGAATGAGCATGGCCCTGGGCACCCCATTCCACTGGGCCTGGTCAACTGATAAAAGAGTAGGTGGGCTGTTTAGCCCCCTCTCCAGGCCGATTTCTCCCCAACGTAATTCCTATTATTTGCCCCCGGGACCTGGCCCACCTGGGGGACAATGTTTAAACAAGCGCAAGTGACTGCGCTTCTTTTTTAAAAAAATTTACGGAATTCGCGGATCCTCTGCAATTTCAGGGTTCCATCACAGGGTTGAAAGAATATAGGTGTACCTCATGTGGTAATCAGTCATGCCTAAGTGAGCGTTTCAACATAACATAAATGAAACGTGCACATATGCTTTGTCACACTTATATTCTTTCAACCCTATCATGGAGCCCCACATATGCTAGCATTTTACCATGGCATCTATGATGTCATCACAAAACTAGTCTTAACACCAATGCCTTAAGATTGTAGATCTATGCCTCAAATATTGTCTATGACATGTGTTGGGCTTTACACCGATGTTTTTTAAGTACTCTTTGGGAATGATCATGTTATCAGGAGTAAGAAACTCCGACCCCTCCCTCAATCTTTCCATAAGCTCCCGTATTTTGAAGATAAATCTTCAATCATGTGCATTTTGCTCTGGAATGAGTAATGTTTTGTTTTGTCTCGTGTGATTTTTTTAAAAGTCATATTACAACCCTGGCAGTCAGTGTTAAAGCGGTGGTAACACCGCCAACAGGCCGGCGGTAAAAAAAAAATGGGATCACGACCAAGGCGGAAACCGCCAACATAGACAGCCACTTTAACACTCCGACCGCCAGGGCGGTAGCAACAAACACAGCGGCGGTCACTGCCAACAGACAGGCGGAAGACAATGTACCGCCCACTGTATTATGACAGGCCAATCCGCCACCTTTTCCGGGGCGGTACCAACAACATCAAAAGCACGCTGGAAACAATACACTGAAGGGGAACCACTCACCTTTCGACACCCAACGAAGAACGAGGACACCATGGAGCCCGAGCTGCAGGTCCTGCCCATGCTGGTCTACCTCCTCATCTACCAGGAACACCAAAGAAGGCAGCGATGACAACGGTGAGTACTCCACCTAGCACACAGGGGAGGGGGGGAGGTAAAAGAGAGTGACACACACACGCAACATACCCACCCCCACCCTCTCCCACAACACCATACACACAAACAAATGCATCAACATCACAGATACGCCCAGTAACCCCCTGGAAGAACGCAAGGACAAAATGAATTGAGTTCAATCAGTGTTATTTTGGAACATGCAGATATAGCAAACGAGTATCAAAAAATTAGTATATACAAATATTTACATTATGTACAGAATGCCGTACACTGTCCCTTGTAAATGTCCGTGGACCAGTGGGCCCAAAAACCATGGGCGAAGCCCACACTTGACTCCTGCCTCAAAACGGAGAGAACACTGCAGGGGCATCAGGTCGAAAACACACAGGTACCTTAGGGTGAAAGGGAGGGGGGACTCCTCAGCTGGAAGATGGTATTACGCCACTGCTCCTCGAGGGGGCGAGAGGCCCACAGCGATGTCCTGGGGAGTGCAAAGCCACAGTTCCTCAAGTCTCTCAAGTGGGTGGTTTGCCCACTGCTTGGTCCTGGGGAATGCAAAGCCACAGTCTCTCAAGTCTCCCAAGTGGGTAGTTTGCCCACTGCTTGCTCCTGGGGAGTGCAAAGCCACAGTCTCTCAAGTCAATGCCTTTCTCCACTGGTTCTGGAGGGGGTTTTGTGCCCAGTGTGCTTCATCCTGCCAAGGATTGGGTGAGTGGATGCCTTTTTCCACTGGTTCTGGAGGGGTCATGGTGCCCAGTGTGCTTCATCCTGCCAAGGATTGGGTGAGTGGATGGCTTTCTCCACTGGTTCTGGAGGGAGCTTTGTGCCCAGTGTGCTTCATCCTACCAATGATTGGGTGAGTGGATGCCTTTCTCCACTGGTTCTGGAGGGGGCTTTGTGCCCAGTGATGCTGCACCTGGTGTGTGGCAGTTCCCATTCCCTCACCAGGGTGTCTGAGCCACACTCCACCCTGCGGCGACTTAGGCTGCAAACTGCTGGTAGCGCTGTGCTGGTGGTGGTGCCTCATGTAGTGTGTGCAGGGTCCAGGACGTCTCCTGCAGCCTCGGACGGCTGCCCACTGGGGATGCTGCTGATGTCCGCTGTAGTGGCATTGGCTGGGCATGTGGTGGTGCAAATGGCAGTGCAGGTTGCGGTGGCTGCGGCGGTGTCTGCGGCGGAGATGCTGGCAGTGCAGCCCGTGGTGCAGGTGTCTGTAGTAGTGGAGGGAGACACCAGGCTGTGTCCAGCAGCCTTGGATGGCTGCCCACTGGTGAGGATGATGATGACTGTAGTTGTGGCAGCTGCAGTGCAGGGGGCGGTGCAGATGGCTTTGCAGATGGCGGTGCAGGTGGCGGTCGTTGTGGTGGTGTTCACCGTGATACAGGTAGCTGGATTGTCATGAGAAATGGGGGTCACCAGTCCCTCACCAGGAGGCTCCATGCCCTGAGGTGACTTTCCCCACCTTGGTAGTCGCTGCTGGGACCTTGGCACTGTCCTCTTTGGTTCTGGATGAGGCCTTGCTGGGTGGGTGGTGCGTCTTTTCCCTTCTGCATGCCGGCCCCTTCTTTACCTTGGCAGGTGGCAGAATCAGGTGGTACTTAGCTTCGTTGGGTGGCACGCTGGCAGCCCTGATGGGTGCCCCCTTCGATCCTCCCGGACCTGCAGTGACCACAGCGGACGCTGATTTGGTGGCTGAGGTGCTGGCCTGGGATCTAGACATCCTGGCCCTAGGGGAAGGATGGGGGGAGGTGTAGGGAAGAGGTCAATGTTAGCCAGGAAAAGTTTCTTTGACACACTGGGACGGGCAGATGCAGGGGGTGTGGGAGTGGAGGAAGAGGTAGTGGTTGTAGGAGGTGTACGTCTGCTGAGTTTGGGTGAAGGTGCATGGGCTGGAGGCTGTTGTGAGGTGGATGGCTGTTGGGTGGGTGTGCCTGCGTTTGTGTACTTTGGGAGGAGAGCTCACAGACACACTGGGCGAGGACACAGGGGACGTGTGCATGGTTGTGGGGGTGGTGATTGCTTGTGAGGGGTGTGTTGTGATGGGCGTGCTGGTGATGGTGGCAGTGGCTGATGATGTAGTGCATGCAGGTGTGAGTGGAGACGATAGTGGGATGGAGGTGGACGAAGATGAGGAGGGGGACACAGTGGAGGAAGTGGATGTTGGTATGTGTGCATGGGTATGGTGCTTGTGTGAGTGCCTGTGTGAAGATGTGTGGTGCTTATATTTTCCTGAGCCACTTTTGTGTGTTGAAGTGTGTGCATGCTCGTCTGAAGGTGTGCTTGGGATAGGCTGAGGTAGAGGGGATTGGATCTGGGTAGTGGAAGTTGGTGGGGGAGGCTGGACACAGGGACAATGGCTGCCATCAGTGCTGAGGCCAGAGCCTGAAATGCTCTTTGTTGGGCCACCACACCAGAATGAATGCCCTCCAGGTATGCATTTGTTTGTTGCAAATGCCTCTTGACACCCTGGATGGCATTCAGAATAGTTAACTGCCCAACAGTGAGGGATCTCAGGAGGTCAATAGCCTCCTCACTGAGGGCAGCAGGGCTGACTGAGGCAGGGCCTGAGGTGCCTGGGGTGAAGGAGAGGCCCACCCTCCTGGGTGAGCGGGCACGGGAAACACACTGAGGGGCTGCTGGGAGGGCGGTGCTGGTAGGGGGGGTGGCGCCTGTACCTATTGTTGGGGTGGGCACAGAGGTGTCTGCCACCACCAGGGAGCTTCCATCAGAGGAGGAGTCGCTATCCCCTCCTGTCCCCATCATGGAGCTCCCCTCGCCCTCCGTCCCACTGGTGCTTTCACCCTCAGTGGATTCACCCTCATGGGCCATGTGGAATGCAGCTCCCTCCGTCGCCGGTGCCTCTGCTCCTCCAGCAGATGATGCTAATGCACACAGCGACAGGGTGACAAAACAGGAAGGGGGGGAGACAGAGGATACACATGGTCAGTGTCAGCAACACCACTACCGTTGGTGTACACAACACACACTGAGCTCCCTCTGCACTAGGCCATGCCCAACCACTCACTAAAGTAGTCACCAACCCATGGGGTACAATGCCTAACGCCGGCACCTGCACACCTGACACCCACAAGTCCCTGTCCAGTAGTAGTTGACCACTTGTACCATTGGGGTAGGGGTGCTTCAGAGCCTGCTGACAAGGGACTCACCCGGGCATGGTCGCCCTGGCCTAGGGGCACCCACAACCCAAACCCCCACTCCCCACCCAGCTAGTTCCTAAAGCGCGCAAAGTCAGCTTTCTGAAAGAGTTCTCACCCCCTTGTGGCTGCTGTGATGCCCTCAGGCGCCCATCCAACTCCGGATATGCCACCGCCAGGATGCGGAACATCAGGGGGGTCATGGTGCGACGGGCACCCCTTCCATGTTGGGAGGCCAGCCCCAGCTGGGGCTCCGCCGTCGTCTTGGTCCAGCGGCACAGGTCCTCTCACCTCTTGCGGCAGTGGGTGCTCCGCCTGTGATGGACCCACAGGGTCCGCACCTCCTTGGCGATGGCACACCAAATGCCCTTCTTCTGGTGGGCGCTGACCTAGAGGGAAAACACAGCGGAAAAGGTTTTTACTCACCCGTCCGAACCGTCATACTCATTGCCCACCAGTTTCCACTCATGACCTGACGCACATACACTGACCAGCTCACATTCAACATTCAGGCCAGGATGCCTCAGCCCCCCCCCTACATGTGGCTTACATACACAGCACTCCCTACATTCATGGATCACACATCATGCTCACAGTGTACTCACCTGTTTGTCTGGAGGACCATAGAGTAACGTGTACTGGGGGAGGACCCCATCCACCAGTTTCTCCAACTCCTCTGCAGTGAAGGCAGGGACCCTTTCCCCGGACACTCTAGCCAGTGTTGCTTCCATACTCAGGTCACAGCAGCACTTGCAGTGTAGGTCCTCTCCTGTTGATGGTCAGGTAGCAAGTGAGTGAATAGCTAGAAAATGGCGGTGACGTCCGTGGCTGTGCGTACCGTCACCGCCGGCTTACATCACCATTGGCTCCTGGAACCCATAGGGCCCAATGATAACCAATGTGGAGTTGTGCGGCGGTCTTTGACCGCCTCCCACGACGCTGCACAATGCCAGTGCAGTTACCTCATTTCCCCTTGTCCCTCCTCACAGGTCAGGCAGATGCCATTTCATGGGGGCACATGGCATGGCACCTAACTGCGTCACAGCACATATTTGCACATATTCTGACTCTAGTTCACACACACTGCTGCTGTGACATTAATGCATACACAGTTGTGCTGTCTTTGTGGGAAATTAACTTCTGCTCACCGTTCTCTTCCATAGGCTTCAACCGCTGAAGCAGATGATGAGATGGCGGCATCCTCCGGTATACAGACCCCTGGTGGACCTGTCGACAATGGAGGACAGACACATTATAATCACATACAGACTTGATCGTGCCACAATCCAAAGACTGTGTGCCCAATTGGAGCCCGACCTGAATACCCCCTCTGGTGCAGGTCCTGTCAGTCCTCCATTTCCTGGCATGTGGCTCCTTTCAAACTACAGTGGCCATGGCATCAGGAATGTCTCAGCCAATATTCTCTAACGTGTTGACGAGAGTGTTGTCAGCCCTGCTGAAACACATGCGCAGCTACATCGTGTTCCCCCATGTGGAGGATTTGGCCACAGTGAAAGGTGACTTCTATGCCCTGGGACATATCCCCAACATCATTGGTGCCATTGATAGTACACATGTGGCATTTCCCCCCCCCCCTGCAGAAATGAACAGGTCTACAGGAATAGAAAAAGCTATCATTTGATGAATGTGCAAATGGTGTGTTTGGCGGACCAGTACATCTCCCATGTGAATGCCAAATATCCTGGCTCTGTGCATCACGCCTATATCTTGAGAAATAGCAGCATCCCTTATGTGATGGCACAACTCCAGAGACACCGGGTGTGGCTAATAGGTGAGGCCAAGGTCCCCACACAGTATATGTTGGTGTCTGGGTATGGGGTTGTCCTTAAGGGTTAGTGTGTGTCTCAGAATTGTCCCTCGATATTTATAGGTGACTCTGTTTACCCCAACCTGTCATGGCTACTGGCCCCAGTGAAGAATCCCAGGACAAGAGCAGAGGAATGTTACAATGAGGCACATGGGCGAACAAGGAGGATAATTGAGCGGACATTCGGCCTCCTGAAGGCCAGGTTCCGGTGCCTCCATCTAACAGGTGGATCCCTGTCCTAATCACCCAAGAAAGTGTGCCAGATAATTGTGGCATGCTGTATGTTGCACAACCTGGCATTGAGATGCCAGGTACCTTTCCTGCTGGAGGATGAGCCTGGTGATGGTCTTGTGGCAGCGGTGGAGCCAGTGCACAGAGAGGAAGAGGAGGCAGATGAAGAAGATGTGGACAACAGAACAAACATTATCCAGCAGTAATTCCAGTGACACACAGGTAAGAGACTGTAACTCCTCTTTATATTTCAGTATACTTTAGGACATTGTACATGGCATGCTCTTACTCTCTGTGTATGGCCACTGACTGTTCCCTTTGGGTTTCCTTTTTTCAGATCTGTGTACCCCAATCTGGCTTCTGCTATGTTTACTGCTGCCCACCAACTTTCATACATTGCTATGATTCAATGAACATGGACGTTGTAATGCTTTGAGAATGTTGTAAGAATACATCTTTCCAATCATTACACTGACTCCAGTATGGTTTATATTTCAGTGGTGTTTATTTTTTGTGCTAAATAGTATGGGGGTAGGGGCTAGGGGCTAGGGTAATGGTGGAGGAAGGTCCACTGTAAAGTCCAGTCTCTTGGTATCACAGGTGCATTGTCCAATGGGGCATAGGAAGGGGAGTAATGGCAGTTCAAGGTGGACACAGGAACAGAGTGGGACCGAATGGTGACAATCCAGAGAGTCCTATTTCCTGGCGGGGGTCTTGGCAATGTTCTCTGTCTTCTGCCTGGATCGCAGGGACCGTTTGCGGGGTGGTTCTCCATCTACAGGGGGTGGGGTGCTGGTGGCCTGTTGGTCCTGTGGCGGGGCCTCCTGTCCACTAGTGGAGGTGGAAGGCTGTTCCTCGGTTTGGCTTGTATCTGGGGCCCTTTGTTGTGCCACTGCCTCCCTCATGGTCTTGCCCATGTCAGCCAGCACCCCTGCTATGGTGACCAGGATTGTGTAGATGTTTTTTAGGTCATCCCTGATCCTGAGGTACTGTCCCTCCTGCAGCCGCTGGGTCTCCTGCAACTTGCCCAGTACCATGCCCATGGTCTCCTGGGAGTGGTGGTATGCTCCCATGATGTTTGAGAGTGCCTCATGGAGTGTCGGTTCCCTTGGCCTGTCCTCCCCCTGTCGCACAGCAGTCCTCCCAGCTTCCGTGTTGTCCTGTGCCTCTGTCCCCTGAACCTGTGTGCCCACTGCCACTGACCCCAGGTCCCTGATCGTCCTGGGTTTGTGGGGTTGCCTGGGGTCCCTGTAGTGGTGGACACACTGCTGATTGACGTGTCCTGGGGACAGTGGCATGGGGCCGCTGGGTGGGTGCTGTGCTGGTGTTCCCTGAGGGGGAAGGCTCTGTGGTGGTATGGGACTGTGGCAGGGGAACCGACTGTCCAGAGGTCCCTGATGGGCCAGGTTGGTCATTGTGATCCAGGCGTGCAGAGCTGCTGTCATCACCGTTGGCCTCTTCTGTGGGGGGACTGGATGTAGCTGGCACCTCCTCTCCAGTGACGTTGGGTAGGGGTCCTATTGGGATGCATATGCATTGTTATTGTACCTGGGTGTGCCATCTTTTGTGATGGGTGTGTTTCTCTCATCTAATAGTGGTTTCCCTGTCACATTGGCCTTGTGTGATTGCTGACTGTGTGGGCTGGGTGAGTCTCTCTACTGGGCATGCTTGGGTGATGGGTGTACATGCATTGGTGTTGCATGCAGGGCTTGGTATTGGGATGTGTGGGTTGTGATGGTGGGGTAGATGTGAGGTGATGGGAGTGAGGGTGAAGGCGGGGATATGTGATGGCATGCAGGTGGGGGGGGGGGATGAAGTAGTTAAGGCTTGACTTACCAGAATCCAGTCCTCCTGGTACTCCTGCGAGGCCCTCAGGATGCATGATCGCGAAGACTTGCTCCTCCCATGTTGTTAGTTGTGGGGGAGGAGGTGGGGGTCCACCGCCAGTCCTCTGTACTGCTATCTGGTGTCTTGATACCACGGAATGCACCTTCCCCCGTAGGTCATTCCACCTCTTCCTGATGTCATCCCTTGTTCTGGGGTGCTGTCCCACGGCGTTGACCCTGTCAACGACTCTCCACCATAACTCCATCTGCCTTGCAATGGACATCTGCTGCACCTGTGATCCGAATAACTGTGGCTGTACCCGGATGATTTCCTCCACCATGACTCTTAGCTCCTCCTCAGAAAACCTGTGGTGTCTTTGAGGTGCCATGGATGTGCTGTGAGTGACATGTGTGAGGTGATGTGTGGGGTGATGTGTTGGGGTGTATACTGTGATGTGCGTGGATGGTGTATGTGTGATGGTGTTGTGTGCCTCTTAGTGAGTGTGTGCTCTTTGCTTGTCTCTCTGTGCTTGCTCTCTTTTTTTCATTGTAAGGGGTTGTGGGTAATGTGGGTATGAGTTTTATAGTGGTATGAGTGTGAGGGTGTGGTGTGTGTATGTGTGTCAGGTGAGTGTATTTTGAATTGTCCAGTGTGGTGTGGTTTTGTTAGTGTGTGTGTATTTTGAGCGCGGCGGTGTGTACCACCAATGGTTTACCGCGATTGAAAGACCGCTGCGTTGATTCGTGGGACGTAATACTGTGGGTGTATTCCTGTTGGCAAAACGGTGTGGGTTTTGGTACCGCCAGTTTATCACTGACCTTTGATGTGGCTGACTTGCGTGGGTGTCTGTATTGTGGCGGTGTTCTCTGTGTGGGTCATGATACCTGTGGCGGATTACCGCCGCGGTCACGGTATGTTGGCGGCCGTCGGCACGGCGGTAAGCGGGATTTAACGCCAGGGTTGTAATGAGGGCCTTATTGTCCTAAAAGGACAGATTGTCAAATGTTATATCACAATTTTATTTTTCACAATGTCATGTAAGGGAGCTTTGTTTATTCAAGTCTTTTTACCATGTTTATCTTTTCACTTTTGATTGGCTTGCACTATAAAAACAAGCATTTACAATACAACGGGTCTCGCGTTTGCTCATGTTAGAGCTGATCGCGTTGTAAACTCCTAACCCGACTTTTCACCTATCGGGCAAAAGTGTATTTATGTACATAACCCGAAAAAGTGAAATCAAGTATGTAAAGCGCTCGACTTCTGCCAAGCGAGATCGCGCTCGTAAATTAGAGAAAAAAAGTCCACGAGCCCGATGGAAAACAGCGAGCTTCGCATGTTTTCTGTACTTGGTCGCTGCGCTCGAGGAGGGCTAGCCACCAGAAAAGGCATGACATATGCGTGCCTTCGACTAATGAAAGCAAGCAGATTTTATTAGGGAAGCCCACGAACCAATAAAAACACTGACGTGAAGTTGACTGGGCTCCGAGCCCTTTTCTAAATACAAAAGAGTCTTGCTGCGATACGCATGCGCGAGCGCATGCAACGCAGGCTCGACCCTAAAAATTGTGAGGAAATTGCCCGACAACTTGAGAAAGGCTGCAGAGTCGAAATGCGTCATTGGCATCTTCAATAAACCCACTGTTTGACTCGCTAGGAATGCCCTAGTATTAGGGTGACCAGATTTTGAGGAGCAAAAACCGGGACAGGTCGGACATAAAAGAAGGACTAAAGACTTTACTCTCACTTTTATATCTGGCATGTCCTGTTTTTTTGCGTAGCCTTGTGAATGTGTGCCTATACATGTGTGTGTTTATATATACATATATATATATATATATATATATATATATACACACACACACATTTACAAGACTACACATATAAAATTAGCTACGGTTTGACCTCCCTCCTTGCACCCCCAACCCACCCCACCCACCCACCTCTCTCTCTGCTTCCTCACTCGTCTTCGGGACATACATACGTGACACTCTTGTTGGTGTAAAAGGTCATTTATTAGAACAGGGTTTATACAACATTACTTAAAACATTTAACTGTGTCTTCTTTTAAAACAGACTTTAACCTTTACAATTCCCTTTCCTTTATTTTCTCCTCAGATATCTCCCTTCAATTTTCCTACCGTATATGCTCCCCTATTACTCCCATGCCTTCCCTGCCTGTAGCCTACCCCTCCCCGCTCTGATCCTTCACTTCCTTGTTTTTCCCCCTGGAAGGGTGGACAAGCCCGCACCTGGCTCTCCACCCTCCCCCATCTCCTGCCACCCAGTGAAACCCGTGAGGCGTTTCTCTGCCCCACCCTCTTTATTCGTACCCCATACACTTTCTAACATCAGTCTCAACTCTGTGATATAATACGCGTTACCCATCTGTGATAAATGGACCCGGTCGTCGCGAAACAAAACTTGTTCCTGTTCTTTTATGTCCCCGTGTCTCAAAACCTTAATCCCTTGGGCCCAGCAGAAAACTCTCATAGCTCTGTTCAATTTCTTCCGAGCCCGCTCTATGGCTCCATGATTGATCGCCCCTCTCCATGCCCTTCTTGGCACAAACTCCGTCCATACCAAGCATGTTCCATATAGTTTTTGTTTTAGAAGTTCCAAATCCCTCTGCATCAATTGAATCAAAGTGAGCCCCGATAGCTTCACTAAATCATTCTCCCCAAGATGAATCAATAACAGATCTGGGCATCCCCACTGTGGCAAGTTACCTGTGATAAATGGGAGCAGGCTCCCCCACCTCATACCACTCTTGCCCCACCAACGCACTTCATGGCTTCTGCTGGGCAGTCCCAATGATCTGCCATAAATTTGCTTCTCCGCAAATTTCGCCGCCCAATGCACGAATGAATGGCCGACCAACCATGTCGTCATCTTTCCCGTTTCCGTCCCAGCCACACAGCCTGTAAAGAAAAAACATTGTAACAAATTGTCTGAATACGCAAACCCCCCCCCCCCCCAGCTCCCCCCGCCTGTCTGTCTGTTCTCCTCAAGGCCTAACATATCGCTCACAGCACCTTGACTTCCATCTCCCTATGGCCTTGATCTTAGCCCAATCCCAGCCCAAATGTTCCGCCTCCGTTGCCGCGCCAATCCTAAATGAGTGTGTTCCGTAATCGCCTGCCCTCCGCCCTATCCTTCCAAGGGCCATTCTCATAACTTGTAAAAGTTGGTAACTAGTTAGCTTCTTCCCTGACACATGCATGAAAACCCCTGCTTCACCTGCCCCTGGCCACCTAGCTTTGAAACTGACCCACTCCTCGACCGGGCAAGCTAACTCCACTCCCCCTTTTTCCAACCATATCCACTTGCCTTTCCCTAACTGGTCAGTTTTTGACCGTCTTAGCCATATTCCCAACCTGTCTTTATGCATACCTCTTTTCTCCTTACCCCGATTTCTTTTCCCACCCCCAACAACTCAGATACTCTAAAAGCGCCAAAAAACATCCACAACATACATAAACGGAATAGACCCACCTCATATTCATCCCCACAACAAACTGGTAATACCTGTACCATCTCCACCAACATTTCAAACGTAATGGGTTCTCTTGCTGGCTTATCTCCCCTCGCTCTAACCTTGCTCCATCCCCTCAGCATTTTCCCCAATAAATCATTGTGCGCTGGATCATAACCGAAAAACAGTTTTCCATAAAAAGACACACCAGCCAGTTTCCCCCCAATTGTCGCTGGAGATAAACCCTCCCCGATCAGAAACAGCACGAAACGTCTAGTCCTAGCCTCAAGCATTGGCAGGCTTTGCGACCAAAAATTGCCTCCGGAAATGTTCAAAAGATTGAAACTCCAACCATGCCAGTCTGTAATTACGCCGCGTGGATACTGCTAATGACATCTCCACAAGCCCCGTGATCATCATGCCCCCCATTCCCAGATGTCTGCCGGGACCACAGTCTTGTTCTGATCCGCTCCAGGTGCCAATTCGCGGAAACGCCGCCACTGTGAACGAGATAGGGAGTCTGCAATCATAACAGCATGAAATGGCGCAACAAGCGCAAAACTCTGAGGTCCCTTGCTCTCTGTCTGTTTACCAACTCTACAACTGCCATATTGTCTATCTGAAAAATCACTGTCCTGCTAGCTAATTCCTGTCCCCACACTGCCAGTGCCACTAAAAGGGGAAAAAACTCCAGGAACGCAATGCTTCTCCCTTGCTGCATCCAAGATGCTGGCCATGTCTCCGCACACCACCTCCCGTCCCAATATAAACCAAAACCTGATGCTCCTGCTGCGTCTGAGAAAATTTGGACCTGCCATACCGTGTCCGACTCCCCAAAAGACATCGGCACTCCATTGAAGTGTCTCAGAAAAATTTCCCATACTCTAATGTCTTCTCGTAATGTCAATGATACTCGTATCCTGTGGTGCGGAAGTACGGCACCTGACATGGAAAGCCCCAAACGCCTACAAAAAGTCCTACCTCCCCTAACTACTCTGCATGCAAAATTAAGGTAGCCTAAAAGCCTCTGAGCCATTCTCAGGTCCATCTTGCGCAAGGTGCTCACCTCCGCCAGGCAATCTAGTATCTCTCCCACTTTTGCCGCTGGCAACCTGGCGACCAATTTTTCCGTATCCAGTTCAATGCCCAAAAAGGTTAGAATCGGCACGGGGCCTTCTGTTTTCTCCGGAGCCAAAGGCACACCTGCCTGTTGCGCCAGCTTCTGAAAAGCGTCCAGATCCCGCCCACACGCCCCAGATGCTGCAGGCCCTACGAATAAAAAATCGTCTAGGTAATGCGTCACCCACCTATGTCCACTCGCTCTCACAAAAACCCATTGTAAAAAGGTGCTGAAAGTCTCGAACAGAGCACATGATATCGAGCAACCCATGGGCAGCACCCTGGCCACATAGATGTTGCCGTCCAGCTGCATGCCCAAGAGGTCAAAATCTGCTGGATGAATAGGGAGCAGTCTAAAAGCTGATTGAATGTCGCATTTTGCCAATTCCGCCATCCTGCCGCACTTTAAAACTAACTTTATCGCATCATCTACTGACGCGTAAATTACTTTAGAGTCCTCTTGGGCAATGAAATCATTGACAGACGTCCCTTCCGGTCAAGACAAATGATGAATCAACCGAAATTCCCCTTGTGCTTTTTTGGGTACCACTTCCAAAGGGGATATCATCAAGGTGTCACTTGGCCACCCGGACAATGGGCCTGCTATTCTGCCTAAACCTACCTCCTTTGCCAGTTTGTCGCGCACTATCTGCGGGCGTTCTTTGGCTGACCGCAAATTGTAAGCCCATCTCCGTTGCCGAGGGCCTTGGTAACCTATTCTAAAACCTTCTCTAAAACCCCATTCGAGTAAACACGCTTTATCCATGTCTGGGTATATATGTAACCATGGCAACAGAAATTCCAGTCTAACTGGTGTAGGACCCTTTTGGCGCAGGAGTGCCATGCGCCCCTCTCCCTCTAGCAGCCCTCCACTGTTCAGCTGGGCTGGACAGGGAGAAACATTGGGTGACTGGATGACGGCCCCCGCACTTGGAGCAGTCATGCTTGAACCTGCATTGTGCTCTGGAACAAAAAACCCTTGTTAAAGTTCCAACAAGCCCCCGCTGTTGTCCCTGTTGTCTTAGTGGTATTGCCCGCCCCTCCATGGGCGGGGCGAGCTTGAAAGGGCTTGTAAGTCACTGGCAGGCCACTCGCAGTGTGAGTGGACGCCGCTGTCTGCGCCGATGCCATCCATTGCATCCACAATTCGGAGTCCACGTCACCCCACGGTTTCTCCGGATTGACACTCACCCGGGCCCTGAATTCTTCATCGTAACTGAGCCATGCGAAACCCCCAAAATGCATTTGGGCCTTTCTAATTATATCCATGTATTTAAAAAGTGCAATGGCCCTGTCCGGGTATTTCTCGCAGTATATACTGGCGAATATCAAAAAGGCCGATGTCCAGTTATCCATTGTTATAGGTACCCGAGGCCTACGTGCTAGTTCCCATTCTTCCTCTTTGGACCCTTCCTTTGCCTGAATGTCCTTATGCAGTAGTTTAAACACATCTATATATTCGTGTTTCCATATTTTGCTTTTTGTTTTCTCGGCCACATGCGAACCTAGTGGCATGGCTAAACCCATGTACGGCAGTCTCTTCTTGTGACCTCCCCCCTCTTTGTCCTCTACCATCTTCTCCCCCGTATCTGCCTTTCCCATCGTGGCCGTACCAATCATAGCTGTGCCCTCTTTATCTTTGTTCTCCACCGTCTTCTGTATGTCGCTATTGCCTGTTACCTCTAGAACTGACCCGTCTCCTACCCCAATGGACCTCCTTGTGTTAGCCTCCCTTGTTATCCCTCCCCCTTCACCCCACACTGACCACCAATTCTTAACTCCAGCGCTGTCTCCCAGACTCCTTGGTACTCTTTTTGGGCTTCTGCCTCGCGGCGTGACCTGCCGACCACCCGTGGGGCCTTCCAACGGAGCTGCCACCTGCAAAACAGAGCACGAAGAGGTTGCGCCGCTCTTGCGCCCTCGCCCCCCACCCTTTTTCACAGCGCTCACCTCCCAATCTCGTATTTCGCCATCCTCCCATTCATCCCCCTCCTCTTCGTAGTCCAGTTCCAGCTCGTCCTCTCCTTCCCACTGGCCTTTGTGCTGGCCAAAATCTCTTGTATTGGTTGATGTACTTGCGCTTGTTTCCATTGCCGCATGACGCGTGTCATCCGTGGTCCCCAGGTGTGGAGAAGGCCGCCGCAGACCCCACCATTGCTTCGTGCCAACGCGCTTGGGCCGTATTGCGCCCAGTCGGCGTATTCCGTCTCTTGCCAACCTCTGCCGTTGACATTGCTGTATTTTTGCCCCGTGACTGTCTGCGTCACCGGGTTTCCCCCCGCCCACAGACCCTTCGGCCGCTCGAGCCTCTTGTCTCGGTTCCCCTTTTGCCTGTGGCACCCATACCCATGTTCCACTTCCCAGCCCTGGTTGCTGCGTTCCTGCTTGCCCTCTGGCCTCTCTGTGTTTTGGGGTTATCTCGCTGCGGGCCTGTGCCTCATCCCTGTCCTTGCAGAGCTGCGCCCACCTGGCCTCTGTTTCTAATACGGCCCTGCGCTGTTCCCGTATTCTGGCCTCTAAGTCCCATGTCTCCGCCTGGTCCCAGGTCCCATGTGTGGGCGGGCTCTGGTCTGCCGCGGTCCCTGCTTCCTGTGCTGCCTTTACTTTCCCCCCCCTGGCCTGGCGTGGCGCTGCATTGGCCCTCCCAGGACCCCCCTGTGCCTTCCGGCGTATTTGCCCCTTTTCTTTACCGGCGCCCCGAAAAAACCTGAGATGGGGCCCTCCCCTCTATGGTATGACAAATCTAGGGGGGCAAAATCCTCGCTGGGCCCAGGTGTGGGTAGCTCTGCCTCCTTGCTTTGCCCGGCGTCCCCAGCCCCCGCCATATGGCCCCCTTTGCCTGCGGGGTCCACACCTGCCTGCGCGCTGGATGTCCCTTCGTCCTGGGTGGCTTGTGTCTCCCCGCCAAACATCAGCGGGCTCTGTGCCCCGTGAAGAACTTGCTGTGCCATTGCGCCCTGCCCGGGGGCCACAAGCCCCTCGTCCCTCTCCCCGTCAGAGTCCTGGGACTCGCATGCCAATATTGCGGCCGCGACCCGCCCCGACGCCGCCCTACTGGGGCGTGTCATCCCCACCCAGGCCTGGTCTAAGTAAACCCGCCCTGCCTGCTTCGCCTAAAACGCGTAGTGCGGCCCTTACTGCCTCTGTGTCGTGTCCTGTGGCCATTGTTGCCGCCCGTCGCAAACCGCAGTTATTCTGCTGTGGTCTTATTAAATTTTTCCTTTATGTGTCTCTGGATAAATATGTTTTTTTAATTTTTGTATATATATCCTTTTGTGCCTAAACTGGCTGTTACCCGAGTTCTATGTGCTCCCTGTGGTGTTCCCTGTATTGGGGAGGTGGCCAGCTATCTAGAAAACCTTGCTTCCCAGAATTGACAAAGAAAAATATATATATTTTTTTTTAGGGGCCCTCCCCGTCCCTAGCACGCCCTTTCAGTGCCCTGGGGCCCTGCGCGGGGGTATGGCGGCGCCTCCGTTTCAGCAAGGCCTGTGCCTGCTGATTTTAGGCTGTGTGTCTCCACGCGGTGCTCCAAAACCCCCAGGGGGCCGCCTCCTGTAAACGCGCGTCTCCGCGCGCTTAAACTGAAAAATGCCCAAGGAGCCGGCCTCCCCCGTTTCTACGCGCCGGTTGGAGAAATTGCACCCAAAACTGAAAAAACACAAACTGCCCAAGGGGGGCGGCCTCCCCCGTCTCGAAGCGCCGTGACTAATGTGCTGCAATGGATTTTGTCACAGGCGCCGTAGCCGTGCTGAGGCACCAGCACATTTGTGGAGGTAACCGAGTGTGCCGTCACTGCTCTCCACAGAAAGATTATTCGGTTCCCGCCGCCTCACCTGGCGGTCTGAGGTCTCCGCATGAGGACAAGGTAAAAAGTGGGGATTTGAAGGTGCGATCTGCTGGCGTATGGTTGAGCACCGTGTTGGAGGTGCGGTGTGCGCCTGAGGATGCGCGGCGGGCGCCAGCGCAGAGTGTGGGGGCCTTTGTCTACCCGCACGCCAGTGTCATGGAGGCAAGTGCTCGGTGAGTCCGTTGAATGAATTAGCGCTCAGAGTCTTTGGGTTTTTTGATTGATTGCTCTGTGCACGGAACAAGTACTGCAATATCAAACACAAGGCATGAATGAAATCGGCAAAAACAATCTTTGGAAGCACGAGAATTGTACAATGAGGATCAGGAAGCAGCGGTTTCTCACGAGCTGAGCAATTTACCAGGTGCCAAAGACAAAATGCTAAAGCAGAAATCAACCCTACTTGAGAAGTTATCCAAGAGAGAAATAAACAAGTGGTAGGAGGTTTCCTCTATTCAGAATTACATTGAGGTAGACAGAGTGCCTAGATGATTAAGCAATTATCATAATCCCTACATATGAAAAAACACATTTTTTGAAACAACGGGCCTCATTTATGGCTAAAACCTGCAAAGGCATTCACAAGATATTAATTAAGTTTTCCTGGATTGATTTAGAGACAACTAGAGTGGAATTGGCACAGCTCAGGACAGAAATTGACCCACACAAAGAAGACAAATATGTGAAGGAATTCATGGTTACATTAGAGGAGTGATTGAGAATATATGAGGATGAAATAAGAAATAAAAAGAAGTGAAAATTATTCCCTGGGAAAAAGGATTATGCTGAAGGATGGATACTAACCTTCGCAAAGACATTTGACCTACCCAGGCAACAACTGAGGTCTGCGCCAGTTGATAAACATTAGGAGCTATCCTCAGCAGCATCCATTTCCGATGTCAATTGAATGACGGATGACACAGCAGGAAGCATAACACGTGTTAAATGATGTAGGGAGACCATGAAGAGTAGAAACAGCATATACATTTAATTGAGTAATATGTAGTACACCCAAGCCGTCACATCTGCGTCTTCCTCACAGCGAATCTCTCTCTTTAAATGCTCTTGTCCCTGTGGAAAGCAAGAGCTACATCATAAACATTATGATGCTGTGCATTCCACCACGCTCAGAATACCACAAAGTGCCACCACTCCGACCACTTTTTTATTGGAGGAGTTTGAACTATTCAAACAGAACCTGGAACCACAGAGGTACAGCAGACAACATAACTGCAGCAGAGGTGGATGAGGAACTTTCAGAGGATGCGGCAAACCTGCAGAGTGAGGATCTCTAACCTGAATTTTGGTTAAAAATAGAACATGGTGATATTGGTGGCAAATCTGCTATAGACATTCTCCTTGAGCCGTCCTAACCCTAACACACCACATCATGCAATTGATTCATTTTATTAAACTATGGTGATGGATTTAAGGAAACTGTGGGATACAAATATTCTTGGCAATACAATCTAACAAAAACACAGACTCAAATATTGACTACATTAGCAGGAGATAAACTGGCTATCATAAAACCTTCTGTCAAAGAAGGGAATATTGTTTTTAAATGTGTGGAACAGCACACCAGAGAGGCATATAGACAACTAAATTATAACAAATATTATGTAAAGATCAATTCCTCAGAATGTAGTAAATCATGTGTGTACTATTGCAACTTATTGCATGGATGGTTTGAGAGGGGTATCATCGATGATGATGAATACAGCTTTTTGAGGTAGATCACCGAAGGGTACCGACGATATACTTTCGCCCAAGGTACATATATATCACACAAATCGGCTGCACCACCTCCGAAGACAAAACCACGCCTATCATGGAAGACCTGAATTTCTACCTCCACACAGACAACAATACAACAATAAAAGGCACCCTCACATACAGACCTCCAGGATCATAAAACGACCTCTGCAACTCCATCACAGATTTCATCGCCCCACTCACCATGGAATCCAAGCAGTACATCTTCCTAGGAGACCTCAACTTACACCTTGATGACCCCACAGACACTTACTTCCCCAATGTCCTGGATCGAATGTTATGTTATGTTATGAACATTTATAGAGCACATGGCTACCCAGAGACCTCCCAGCTCTATACAGAGATCTTCAAAACACTACCTTAGGGACAGAGATTAAAAGAACCACGTTTTAAGTAAACAATGAAAGGATAATTCGTGGCTGGTTTGTCGAAGGTCCAAAGGTGAAGAATTCCACAACTTGGCGCAGAGATAAGACATAGATCTTCCGCCCCATCTAGACTTTTTTATTGAGGGGATTACAGCTAAAGCTGCCGATGGAGACCTAAGATGTCTGACAGGATTATGGAAAGAGGCCAGGGTTTGCAAAAACGACAGGCCTTTGTTATAGAACTCTATGAATGCAACATAACGTTTTAAACTTTATCCGTTGCTCCAGTGTGTGCCAATGCAGAGCACAGAGAGCTGAGTTGGCCGATTCATGCCTAGGTACATTAAAAAGAAGGCGGGCCGATGTATTCTGCACCACCTGAAATTTCTTTTTAACATATTTTGGAGCACCAAGATACAAGGCATCCCCATAATCCAGGTGTGAGATGATGAGTGCCTGAATGATAAGTCTCTTGGCAATGGGCGGAAGTATTTTAAACACCTTTTGAAGGAGCCTAAATATACCAAAACAGATGGAGGAGATTTTCTTTGCCTGTGGGTCCATAGTAAGCCATGGGTCGAGCCATAGTCCTAAACTCTTGATGTGTCCCTTGGGCTGGGGCAGATTTCCTAACGAATGCAGAACGGGGGAAATAAGATAGGTCGAGCGTGATGGCCTAAGATCATAACCTCTGTCTTGTCACCGTTCAACTTGAGTTTATAATCAGACATCCATTTGGATACTGCCCTTAAACAAGGGGCAAGTGCAGAATCAACTGAGTTCTGTTCCGTGGAGAAGGAGACGACCAGCTGGGTGTCATCTGCATATGAAACTAGGGAGAGACCATATGGCTCCACTACCTTTGCCAATGGCAACATATAGATATTAAATAACATAGGGCTAAGAGAGGAGCCATTCGGCCCTCCCCAACGACTATTGAAGCAAGTAGAGTAAAAAGAGCGATCAAGTACCTGAAATGATCTTGCTTCTAAAAATGAGGAAAACCAATTTAGGGCATTCCCTGTGACTCCAACCTCCCTCATTCTCTGAAGTAAGTTGTTGTGATCTACAGTGTCGAAAGCGGCACTGAGGTCAAGAAGCACAATTGCTGATACCAATCCCTGATCAATGTGCTTCCTGATTTCCTCCATAACTCCAATCAGTGCCGATTCCATGCTATGTAAGGGTCTAAAGCCCATCTGAGAAGGATGAAGAATGTTATTGTCTTCGAGAAAGTTGGAAAGATGAGTATTCACATGTTTTTCAAGAATCTTGGAGAGGGCTGGCAACAGGGAGATGGGCCTATAAATATTGAGTATGGATGCATCTATATTAGGTTTCTTAAACAGAGGTTTCACCATTCCGTGTTTCCACTGAGGGGGGATGGTGCTACTGGACAAAGACAGATTCAACAGTTCGGTCAGAGTAGGAACTATTACTGATGACCCTTGTTCTAAAATTGAAGGGGGTGCGGGATCCAGGATGGAATCTGATTTAAGGGTGCCCAATAGTGTTAAGACCCGTTCCGGGGAGAGAGGTGGGAACTATGAGAGCCTCACTGAGCCATTGGGCCATTCCTCACTAAAAACTTGGGAACTGTGAGTTCCTGTCGGGAAGGCTGAGTAAATGTCTGAGATTTTTTGCTGGAAAATTTGTCCCAGATCATTACTATGTTTATAGGAGTCTTCCACGGCTTCAATATGAGGATGAGGGAGGGCAATCTCTCTTAGTAGATGAAACATTTCTTTAGGGGAGTTAGAGCTCTGATAGTACACAACGGGAGAGTATAAGGGAGCGGGAAAAGACACCCATCGTACTCGACTCCCCAAACACAATACTAAATCACAAAAGAGAGTATGGGGTTTTGGAATTACAAATGGATTGAGAGTGTGCTAATTGCGTCACTATACCAATCTTAAATCTCGACTAAAGATAAATTGTGGATGGAACGAGGGGTGGTTTGAGGTCTGAAGAGGGGGATTTCCTTTACGGACTAGGTGGTCTCACACACTATATAGTGTCATGCTTCATCATATGACCACCTAGCCCCACCCAGGTAGGACAATACCACCTGGGCGGACTCAACCTCGCTGTTAAAGGAACAGGAGGGAGTGCGTAAATTAGTTTGATTTCTGGAAAGGAGGGATCCAGCTATGCTATGGGAATAAAAACACCTACTCAGATACCAGGGTGAGTTTAATAGAAGGTTCTGTGTGGTGTGATTAAAAGAAGTGGGAAACCAGTGTGAGAACAATGACTCACAAGGTCACCTATCTAGAGAGAGTAGCCGACATGTTTCTTCCCTTGTCTTTGAGCTATGGAGGGTCTCTGGGCATTCATCAGGGCGTTGGATCCCTGTTGCAGATGCTTATAGCGCGCTGCAGGTTTAATCGCAGTAGGAAAAAAGGTGGGAAGGGAAGGAAGGGCCTACCTTAACCAAGGGAATACCTGGGGAGGACCTATAGTAAATACAATAACATAAACAGACCAAAATTGGCGGTGAGAAGGTAATTCACAGCAAACCACGGCACACATGACAAAATTTCATGCATAACACAATAGTACTTTACCCATAGATCTACCACCATCGATCTTGACCTAAAAACTCCATGGGTGCAAAAATCACTGACAAATTGCAACAGCAAAAACGTAGTTTACTTAATCAAATGCCCTTGCCTACTTAAATATGTGGGTATGACTACGAGGAAAGTGAGCACGAGAATTTGTGAACATAGAAGCACGATTAGGTGCAAACGAGATGCAACAAAGCTCACTAGCCATTTCCTACAAAGAAACCACTCTCCAGATGACATGTCGTGGACGGTCCTGGAACAATTCTCTCCTTCAACCCCCAGCTTGCCCGATAAACTTTTTAGGGCAGAACAACGCTGGATTTGGAGATTGCACACTGACATGGTTGGATTAAATGACGAGATACCGTGGTTCTCTCTTCATAATTAGAACCCCCTTTGCTTTTCCCCTTTTTCCCCCCTTTCGCTACTCTGGCCGTGCTGCTTCCCCCCCCCTCTTTCCTTCCTTTGCTTTTTAACTCCTTTTCTCTTCCCCCTTCTCTCTTTCTTTCTCCTTTGCTTATCTTTTCGCTCATACGTTCCTTCTTCCTTCACCCTTCCCTTCCCTCCTCCTCCTCGACCCGCAGTCTCTCCTTGGTTCTCTCTTTTTCCTTTTCTTCACATCTCTTTCTTTCCCTGCCCCCCCTCTTCCCCTTTTCCCCCCCACTCCTCTTTCCCCCCCTCCTCTGTTTCTGCCCTCCTCTTCTCTTCCCCCTCTTTCCACTACAAACCCCCACCCCCACCCCTCTACACCTTTATCCTTATTTATTTTTATCCTCCTTTTGTAAGTTCCATTTTATTATATATTTTTTTTCTCATTATTATATTTTTATATATATATATTTAATTTTTCATATCTTCCCCTTCCCTCCCTGCCCCCGCCCGCCGCCCCTCGCCCCTCTACCCCCCTGTCCTGGCCTCTCTCCTTGTATTAGCCTCACTCGCAGCCGGGACACTACAATTCCCGGCTTCGCGAGAGTAGGCAGCCCGCATAGCTGGCGGGGAACTACGTCTCCCGGCAGCTCTTGCGGGCTCGCGCCCCCGCCCTCACAGGGCTTTCCCCAAACCGCGGTCACTGTCCGCGCCCGCCTCGGCTCTCTCAGAGGGGGCCGCGCATGCTGGGGTGACGCTGCCTACGAGCGCCCCAACCCTTTTTTGGCCATTTCCGGCCTTCGGCACCTCCGGAGGGACCGCAATCGATTCCGGCACAATGAATCGTTTACAGCTCGTATTACTTCCGGCCCCCGGGCAGCGGCGGTGATTACCTTCAGCTGCAGGCAATTCTCATTAAGACTACTATATAAACTACCGACTTTCAGGTCACTTTACCCAAGCGGTCCTGATAAAGAGGTCGGTATAGGCGCACAGAGAGCGCCCACCTTTGATGCAGTGAGTCGACCATCGATGGAAACACAGATAAGAAGCCTTCCTCTCCTTTTCTTCCTGCCCTTTTTCCTTTGCCCACGTTCCTTTGTCTCAGCTGTCTCCCCCTTTTTCTTTTACTTCCTCCTCCTTGTCTGTCTTATTCCTTCCCTATTCCTTTGCCCCCCCCTTTGCCCCCGCCCTCCTCTCTTGCCCTTCCTTTCCCTTTTTTCCCCCTTCTCGTCTCCTTTTTCTTTTTCTCCTTCTTTTTCTTTTCCTATTCCTATTCCTTCATATATATTTCTTCATCTTTACTCCCCTTCTGCTCTCTCCTTTCTAACCCTAGAGTCTGACTATAAGGGGACGCTCCCTCTCCAGGATACCAGAGGCTAGTAGCCTCTATTGTTAGGGTAAGGAATTGTCTTCCCTGACCTACCACTCGCCGCGCATAGCCAGCATTGCCGCGACCGTTTTATCTGCAACCAGTACTATTGTGTTATGCATGAAATTTTGTCACGTGTGCCGTGGTTTGCTGTGAATTACCTTCTCACCGCCAATTTTGGTCTGTTTATGTTATTGTATTTACTATAGGTCCTCCCCAGGTATTCCCTTGGTTAAGGTAGGCCCTTCCTTCCCTTCCCACCTTTTTTCCTACTGCGATTAAACCTGCAGCGCGCTATAAGCATCTGCAACAGGGATCCAACGCCCTGATGAATGCCCAGAGACCCTCCATAGCTCAAAGACAAGGGCAGAAACATGTCGGCTACTCTCTCTAGATAGGTGACCTTGTGAGTCATTGTTCTCACACTGGTTTCCCACTTCTTTTAATCACACCACACAGAACCTTCTATTAAACTCACCCTGGTATCTGAGTAGGTGTTTTTATTCCCATAGCATAGCTGGATCCCTCCTTTCCAGAAATCAAACTAATTTACGCACTCCCTCCTGTTCCTTTAACAGCGAGGTTGAGTCCGCCCAGGTGGTATTGTCCTACCTGGGTGGGGCTAGGTGGTCATATGATGAAGCATGACACTATATAGTGTGTGAGACCACCTAGTCCGTAAAGGAAATCCCCCTCTTCAGACCTCAAACCACCCCTCGTTCCATCCACAATTTATCTTTAGTCGAGATTTAAGATTGGTATAGTGACGCAATTAGCACACTCTCAATCCATTTGTAATTCCAAAACCCCGTACTCTCTTTTGTGATTGAGTTAGAGCTCTGTTCTATTTTGGGTGCATGATAAGCCCTTTGTGCTAATTTAATTTCCGCATGAAACAAACCATCTATTAGCCATATAGTAATCTTTAAGTAAAGTGTCATAGGAATTGCTCCATCTTCTTTCCAGACATCTACAGACCCTCTTTAGTAGACAAAGGTGGGTGGAGAACCAAGTAGCGTTTTTTTCCCAATGTCCTCCTGGCCTTGACGTATAGGGGAGAATGATGTCTAGGTTTTTGGTGATCCAATCATTGAATATCTCTAGGGAGCAAGCTACATTTCCCTTCAAGGGAGGTTTTAAACTCTCTAAGATGCCAATCCACTCACTGGCATTAAGCGTATGCCAGCGCCTGTATGGTTGGGTTATGATTTGGGAAGATTTACCAGATGCTGGGGTAGGACGGTTAAGGGAAATTAAAAAATGGTCTGACCACGCCAGTGGGGTGGGGTGCAAGGCAGTTAGACCAACTGCATTGATAAAAACTAGGTCGATGGTGTGACCTTTATTGTGTGTGGGGCCTCTGATCAA
The DNA here is from genome assembly GCF_031143425.1 of Pleurodeles waltl. NCBI lineage: Eukaryota > Metazoa > Chordata > Amphibia > Caudata > Salamandridae > Pleurodeles > Pleurodeles waltl. The sequence continues at coordinate 1,756,181,170 of NC_090444.1, forward strand.
TTGTGTTAGGTCCAAGGCCATCATTTCCAGACATCTACAGATGTCATAGAGGAGTGTTTTAGCCGCCGCATTATCTTGATTCTCTGCATGAATATTAAAATCACAGAGAATTGTGAAGTTTGGCTTGCTGCACATTAATTCAGCGACTTGCTCCCGGAAGGATTGTAGAAAATGTTGTACTGGGCCAGGGGGACGATATACTAGGGCCCCAGAAAAACTATACTGGGAGTTTAAAAAAATAGAAAAAGACATACTCTCACAGTGTGGCAGCTGAAGGGGGCGGGAGGTGACCTTAACTGAATCCCTTAAGATAATGGCAATAAGCCATTAATTATTAAGTAGTCGTTATGCAAAGCTAAGGCTACATCTGGTGCTGACCCTTCATGGAGCCAAGCCTCTGTAAGAAAAAAAACTTTGAGTTTCTGCTTGCTCAGGAGAAGGTTAATATCCAGACAACCTGGACAATGTCGGCCTCACCCAGTTGGTCACAGAATCCACACACCGGGCAGGAAACACACTGGACTTTATCTTCATGTCCAGCAACAAAGTCAAATACAGCCACACCATGGAACTCGCCTGAACTGACCACTCCATATTCCACTTCACCATCGCAGCAACACCCCACACCATCCCAGCACCTCCTTCCGCAGCTGGAACAAAGTGACACAAACCCAATGGACGTACGCCCTCAACACCATCCAACTGGACCCCACAAGCAACCTAAATCAGGCACTCTAGAAGTTAAAAACCTGGATCACCAACCACGCCGACCGAGTTAAAACTCGCAGATCCACCAAACAAGCCAGTACTCAGCACAATGAAATACAGCACTAGAAAGAATCTGGCGCATCAGCAGAAACGATACCGACCAAACCACCTTCAAGTCAGCCCTCAGCAAATGCCACCAACCAAATATGTGAAAAAAGATGCCCTCACTCACTGCATCGAGGCTAGCGCCAACCACACCAAGTAACTGTTCACCTTCGTCAGAGAGTTCTCCTAACCCACAGCCACCAAAAACATTATCCTTCCCTCACAGGAACTGTGCGACACTCTAGCAAATCACTTCCAAAACAAGATATCCACCATATACAGGAACTGTGAACCCCAACCCACTGACTTCCTCAACCTCCCCAACCCCCATGGAAGCTTCCCCAGGCCAAAATCTCACTGCATGGAAACAGCTCACTGCACCGGTCACCACAGCCTTAATGAACGCTATACACTCTGGAGCACCCACGGATGCATGCACCCACCACCTCTTCAACCTAGGAAGCAACAAGATCAGCCACCAGCTCACCACTATCCTCAGCTCACCCATTGTCACATCAGCCTTTCCAGATACAAGGAAACATGCAGAGGGCAGATTTCTCCCCAAGAAACCCTCAGCAGACCCCAGTGATCTCCAGAACTACAACCCAATCTCACTGCTCCAGTTCCCCACCAAAATCGTGGAAAAGGCCATCAACAGTCAGCCCACGGAACACCTGGAAAGAAACTACCTGCTAGACTCCTCCCAATCAGGATTCCAAGCCAACCACAGCACAGAGACAGCCCTGATTGCTGCCACAGATGACATCCGCACCCTACTCGATAGAGGAGAATTAGCTGCCCTGATCCTCCTCAACCCTTCCGCAGCCTTCAACACCATTTCCCACTGCTTGCTCATCAAGAGGCTGCACCAGATTGAAATCAGAGAAGACACACTAAGATGGACTGCATCATTCCTCATGGGATGCATGCAGAGAATTTGTTTCTCATCCTTTACCTTACAACCCAAGCGCACCATCTGTGGTGTCCCCAAGGCTCATCCCTCAGCTCCACCCTCTTCAACATATACCTGACTCCATTAGCAGTCATCTTCAGAACCTACAATATCAACAGCATATCCTACGCAGATGGTGCCCAGCTCATCCTCTTGCTATCAGCAGACCCCACAACAATGAAGACCAACTTTCACAACTGCATGAAGAACGTTGCAACCTGAATGAAGAACAACTGCCTGAAGCTCAACTTTATGGGGACAGCATGACCTTCTGCTGCCCCCTTATATAGCTTTTTTACTTAATTTCCCCAAGACCTTCAATTTTAAACAGTAAACAGTAACGGCCACCATTTCATTTCTAACATTCTGTCAGCTAGCCAATCAGAGTGCTAGCTCTCACGAGACTCATGGGAGTCTCTTGCATTTTGGGACCCCTCTTTTTTCTCGGGCCCGCTTGACAGATCATCATGAAACTTTCCAAGAAGGAGCTCAGGTTGATGAGCTTTTCTTTTTGGAAAGTTTCATGAAGATTCGTAAAACAAGGCCAAAGTTATTAGCAAACTAAAAAAGGCTCTGCCTATGGAAAAGCAGACCTAACTATGACTATACATATATATATTACCTACTGGCGGTTGCCAGTAAGGAAGTTATAGTTAGGACCATGTTTCCATAGAAAAAGCATTTTTTGACTTGCCTATATCTTTGGCACCGTTTGACAAATCTTCACCAAATTTTCCAACAAAAAGTGTTGCAGTGATTCTTGATGTGCACGGAAAGTTTCGGAGTAATCCGTCAAGCGGAGGCTGAGAAAAAGGGGGCTAAAAAAACATTGCGGTTTCCCATGTTAATTACCATAGAATTCTTTAGGCATGTCTACAGCCCGAACCACAGGACGGAATTATACAAAATTTGGCAGAAAGCTAGCTTTCGTACGCAGATTACGCTTTTTCTTATTTGTTGTAAATCCGTTCTGTAGTTTTTGCAAAATTTAGGGAAATCCAAATTCGTATGTCTCTAGCAGCACAGTATTCACAAAAAAAGATGAACTTGTGCAGGGAAATGCACAGCTCCGATTGGCCGCCAACACTTCAACCAGGAAGTCTTCACAGCCATCTTGGGACTCTGCTTTAGCCAAGTCCCAGAAAAAACACAAAAAAAGAAAAGGAGACAGGGTATGGACACCCTGACACCTTAGCTCTGGTGGTGGGATACCAGAAGGACCTCCTCAGAGCAAAAAATAATTTAAAAAAAAAAGATTTTCAGCGAAATCGTGAAATTTGTGAATTTGCAGCAAAAAAAAAACCCATACAAGGGCGGCCTCCCGTGCTTGTTTTTTTATAAGCTCCCGGGGTGGGCCAGATCCCAGGCGCATTGATAATTATGAATGTTGGAGATCCTCACAGCCCTCTCACAGCCTCGGGGACCACCACTTTCCCGGGGCAAAATGCATGAATTCTGTGGGGGAAGCCCATCGGCTGGCCCCACAGCCCCAGGGAACACCACCTCCCCGGGGTGAGGTTTTAATGGTTTTCCGGGGGCCGCGCACCCCCCACGCCCCGGGGACTACCCCCTCCCCAGGGTAAAATTAATTATGGGTGTGGGCCCGTCGGCCTCCCCCACAGCCTCACACTGACTGCCACAGACTGACACCTCCCCTGGGCTTTGTGAATATATGAGTGCGGGAGGGCTACACAGGCCCCCGCTGCTCCAGGGACCACCACCTGCCCCAGACAAAGAGTTGCTAAAGTGAAGGGTGTTCCTTTCGAACTCCCTATAGCCCCGGGGACCACCACCTCCCTATGTGCGCGTAGGAGGGGGCTGCGCGGCCCCTCTTGTGGAGCCACTGATGGCCCTGGGGACACCAACCCCCCAGGGCCGGCTCCTGCTGTGTCCTCGGGTGCTAAACCCTGGTACATAGCTGTTTGCTTTGGTTTGGGTGCAGTTTGAAGCTGCAGCCAAGCCACAGCAAACACTCCGGTTTTTGACAGTGGGACCTGTGGGTGCATTAGTGTCATAGCGGGTGCATAAGTGTCTGTGTGGGCCTGTGAGTGGGTGCTTGAGTGTTTCAGTGGGTAGGTGACTTGGTGTGTGAGAGAGAGAGTGGGTGTGTGAGTGGTAGAAAGAGATAAAAATGAAGAAATTGAGAGAGAGAGAGAAAGTGAGTGACAGGGAGGGAGATAGAGAGTTTTTTAGGCTTTGCTGAAGGATATAATTAGAATGAGATATTTCTGGACAAATTGAAAAGAAATATGTATTTGTCAATTAAAAAGAGTGCGATCACCTTTCATTATAAACCTTACATTTTGTAAGTTGAAAGTAAATTACAATAGAGAAATGACCACAGACACTCCTGGAAAAGAACCCTCAACTTTCATTGTGAGGATTTGGCACCATTATGCCAATGGCAACTCTTGCCTGAGCTGAAAGACATTGCATGGAGTGACCATTGCAATCACACTCTCTCTCTTTCTGTCTTCCATCCCACTATAGGATCAGAGAGAGAGAGAGAGGGAGAGAGAGAGAGACATGACTGTGGGGGGAGCCTCAAGCCAGCATTGCTCCCACAAGCAGAGCGCTGCTTTATATTGTATTGTTATGTTTCGGTTTAAGTTGATGTTGATGTCATAGGGAATGTGGAAGGTGAAGGGACGGGCATTTGGAGGATCGCACTGTGGGGTCCAGCTGCTTGATCTAGAGCTACACAAATAAACTCAACGTTTTCCTTACCTGCTTGTGTGACCGTTCACTTCTTCATTGGCGATGAGGGACTGGACTGCTGGACCCTGTTTGCGGAGGTTGGACGGTGTGCAAGTTTGTTTTTTTGCGAAGCGGCAGTCATTTACGGTTTTCCAGGAGTTTTCTTGCTGAGGAGTTCGGGTGGCGCCGGGAGCGGACTGAGAGGTTTTTCTACTGGACAGCAGTGTTTTCAGTTAGTATCGGGTGCTTTTCTACTAGACAGCAGTGGTTTAGGTTTGTATTGGCACATGTTTGGTGCCAACCGCTTCGATTACTGGCGTGCAGTCACGAGCTCGTGACTGAATGTTGTGCGATCACGAGCACGCGTCTTGACGCTTGTGTGCTTACGTGCGTGTGTACGCACGTCTTATTTATTGCTTGGAGTGCATAACGTTTCCTGTGAAGCGGAAACAGCCTTGTTTCAGTTTTTTATTTCTTAAACAAAGTTTCAGTGATGTGCACACCTTAGTATTATAAAGTGCATAACCATTCTTATTATCGCTCATGGAAACGACAGTATAATAATTTATTTTACCGATAACTGGGAGTACTTTGGCACATTTCAAAAGACAACGGTGACTACTTTATTTATATTAATTAATTTATTATTTTAACAACTTGATATTTGTCTACATTAGAAATGGAATCTGTAATAGCACCACTTATGTTTTTACAACGGCCAGGGCAACCTCTAATGCCTTAGGAGGATTAGAAGGATGCGTTTGAAGCATATCTGGAAGCGATTGGAGGGGATATATTTACTTCAAAAAGAAAACTAGCTTTATTGAAACATAATTTAGGTATTGAAGGTAGCAATATTTTGCCTAGTTTAACTGTTCCTGCACTCATGATGAAGGTGATGATAAAGAAGTGCATGAAAGGGCTATTAGTGCTTTAAGTGATCATCATAGTAAAAAGTGTAATGTGGTTGTAGAAAGACATACATTTTTTTGAAGGAGTCAACTGCCAGATGAGAGCGTAGAGCAATATGTAGGTTGCTGAGGGTCATGGCAGAATGTCGGCTATGAAGTGTAAAGCTCAAATGGTCTTTTGGTGGCCAGGCATGGACAAAGACATAGATAGATTCATACAGAATTGTGAAAACTGTTGGGATGGTTGTCAAGTCTTGGGTGGTTAAAGAGTCATCTGTAATCCCAATTAAGTGTCCAGAGGGTGCTTGGAAGAAGCTTGGTATAGACATTTGTGGTCCATTTAACTTTCCAGGTTGGAGAAATAAATTTGCTATAGCAATGGTTGATTATTTTTCCAAGTGGCCTGAGGTTCGTATGGTTGATGATATAAAATCAGAAGATGTGATTATTTTTTGCAGAGATGTTTTTGAAAGGGAAGGTCTTCCTGAGAAAATAGTTATGGATAATGGTCCTCAAATTGTTTCACAGAAAATTGAAGAATTTTTTTAATCTCTTGACATTATTCATCATAAAACGGCTCTGTATCATCCTCGGGAGAATGGTTTGGTTGAGAGGTTTAATTAGGGTATTGGGAGAGTGTTTGCATATGGCTGTAAAGAGTGGGTTAAAGTGGAAGGATGAACTTTGGAGCATGATGTTGAGTTATAGGTGTACTCCACATTCCGTAACAGAAGAGACTCCTTTTGCATTGTTACTAAGGAAGATACCAACAACAATGTCCTCTCCAGTATGGATGAGGAAGGAACAATATATTAGTTGTGATTTGGGTAAAATTTCAAGGAAGATTGAAGAAAAGCAGCAGAAATATTGTGATAGACATAACATCAAGCGGAACAAATCTCCTTATCAATTGAAGGAAGGGGAATATGTGCGAGTCAAGTTGGGCACTATGGTGAGGAAAGGAGAGTCAAAATTTTCCAAGGCCAAGAAAGTATTGAGAGTGTTTGGTAATACAGTCATATCAGAGGGAAATGAGAAATGGAATGTCAGGAGCTTGGTTCCGTGTGGAAAAAGGTTACGTCTAGGAGATGAGAAAGATTATGACTGTTTGGAACAAGATGATGATGATGATCTAGATTTGAAAAGGATGTCAAGGAAGACTGAGAGACAGAAGATCCAACCTAAATTGTTGAAATACTATGTATAATAAATAACTGAAAGACTATGTGCAATAGATAACAGGATGATTTGCATGCTGTCTTATGTGAGAAATTTTAAGAGTGACTATAATAATAATATTTTTTTTATTTCAGTTAAATATAAAAAAAAATATATAATAATATTTAAGTGTTATTGGTGGGAAGATGTGTTGTATTGTTATGTTTCTTTTTAAGTTGATGTTGATGTCATAGGGAGAATGTTAAACGATGCTAGAGGGAATGTAGAAGGTGAAGGAACGGCCAGTTGGAGGATCACACTGTGGGATCCAGCTGCTTGATCTAGAGCTACACAAATAAACTCAGCCTTTTCCTTATCTGCTTGTGTGGCCGTTCACTTCACTTTATATAGCAGCTTCCTGCTTGTGGGAGCAATGTTTGCATCTGTTTTCCTGCGCGCATATTTGCGTGCAGGGAAACTGATGAAAACTCTGCTTGATGACAGCGGGAGCTGTTTGACAGCTCCCCCTGTCAGAAAGCAGACTTTGTTTGCTTTTGTTTGGTGGGAGCTGTCAAGTGCATGAAGAACATTGCAACCTGGATGAAGAACTACTGTCTGAAGCACGGACAAGACCGAAGTATTGACCTTTGGTAACCATACCTCCCTTTGGAATTACACCTGGTGGCCTGCAGTACTTGGACCCACCCCCCACACCAAAAGACCACGCCTGCAACCTCGGCATCATCCTGGATAGCAAACTCACCACGAGCCAACAGATCAACACAGTCTCCTCAGCCTGCTCCTGCACAATTTGCATCTTCAAATGGCTCCCCACAAGCACCAGGAAAATAGTCACACAAGCCCTAATCACCAGCAGTTTTGACTACAGCAATGCACTGTATGCAGGAGCCACCTTTGACCGCAAGACAAGGCTCAATATAATGCAAAAGTCAGCGGCCAGACTATTCCTCAACCTGCCCAAATGGACCCACATCAGCCAGCACCTGAGAAGCCTCCACTGGCTCCCTGTCAAGAAAATATTCCAATTCAAACTAGTGACACAAGCCTTCCACAACCCAAAGACCAGCATAAATGAAAAACCACATGAATTTCCACCTGCCATCTGGAAACCTTCGCTCTGCCTCCCTCACCCGGGCACAAACTCTGTGGATCTGCCGTAGCCACCGCAGAGGATGCTCCTTCTCTCACCTTGCCACCAAGTCTTCCTCAACCTCCAAACATCTCCTTTGCTGACAGACTTCAGGAAGAAGCTCAAGACCTTGCTTTTTGACTAAACCCAGCACCCAGCACCTGGATACCCTCATAGGTGATAAGCCGCACTCTACAAATAACGACTGTAGGAAGTTGGCTCTGTATGCACTATTTCAAAGTAAGGAATAATATGCACAGAGTCCAAGGGTTCCCCTTAGAGGTAAGATAGTGGCAAAAAGAGATAATACTAATGCTCTATTTTGTGGTAGTGTGGTCGAGCAGTAGGCTTATCAAAGGAGTAGTGTTAAGCATTTGTTGTACATACACACAGGCAATAAATGAGGAACACACACTCAGAGACAAATCCAGGCCAATAGGTTTTGTTATAGAAAAATATATTTTCTTAGTTTATTTTAAGAACCACAGGTTCAAATTCTACATGTAATATCTCATTTGAAAGGTATTGCAGGTAAGTACTTTAGGAACCTTGAATAATCACAATAGCATATATGCTTTTTACATAAAACACATTTAGCTGTTTTAAAAGTGGACACTGCAATTTTCACAGTTCCTGGGGGAGGTAAAGTAATGTTAGTTCTTGCAGGTAAGTAAACCACCTACGGGGTTCAAATTGGGGTCCAAGGTAGCCCACCGTTGGGGGTTCAGAGCAACCCCAAAGTCACCACACCAGCAGCTCAGGGCCGGTCAGGTGCAGAGTTCAAAGTGGTGCCCAAAACACATAGGCTTCAATGGAGAAGGGGGTGCCCCGGTTCCGGTCTGCCAGCAGGTAAGTACCCGCGTCTTCGGAGGGCAGACCAGGGGGGTTTTGTAGGGCACCGGGGGGGACACAAGTCCACACAAAAAGTACACCCTCAGCAGCGCGGGGGCGGCCGGGTGCAGTGTGCAAACAAGCGTCGGGTTCGCAATAGGATTCAATGGGAGACCAAGGGGTCTCTTCAGCGGTGCAGGCAGGCCGGGGGGGGCTCCTCGGGGTAGCCACCACCTGGGCAAGGGAGAGGGCCTCCTGGGGGTCACTCCTGCACTGAAGTTCTGATCCTTCAGGTGCTGAGGGCTGCGGGTGCAGGGTCTTTTCCAGCCGTCGGGATTTTAGAGTCAGGCAGTCGCGGTCAGGGGGAGCCTCGGGATTCCCTCTGCAGGCGTCGCTGTGGGGGCTCAGGGGGGACAACTTTGGATACTCACAGTCTCGGAGTCGCCGGAGGGTCCTCCCTGAGGTGTTGTTTCTCCACCAGTCGAGTTGGGGTCGCCGGGTGCAGTGTTGCAAGTCTCACGCTTCTTGCGGGTATTGCAGGGGTCTTTAAATCTGCTCCTCTGGATACAAAGTTGCAGTCTTTGTTGAACAGGGCCGCTGTTCTCGGGAGTTTCTTGGTCTCTTGGAAGCAGGGCAGTCCTCTGAGGATTCAGAGGTCGCTGGTCCTGGGGAAAGCGTCGCTGGAGCAGTTTTCTTTGGAAGGCAGGAGACAGGCCGGTAGGACTGGGGCCAAAGCAGTTGGTGTCTTCTTTCTTCTTCTGCAGGGGTTTTCAGCTCAGCAGTCCTCTTCTTCTATAAGTTGCAGGAATCTAAGTTCCTAGGTTCTGGGTGTAGGAGGCTGGACTGGTTTGTAGTGAGTACCAAGGGGTACTTGCACCTTGCACCAGGCCCAGTTATCCCTTATTAGTGTATAGGGTGTCTAGCAGCTTAGGCTGATAGATAATGGTAGCTTAGCAGAGCAGCTTAGGCTGAACTAGGAGACGTGTGAAGCTACTACAGTACCACCTAGTGTCATATGCACAATATCATAAGAAAACACAATACACAGTTATACTAAAAATAAAGGTACTTTATTTTTATGACAATATGCCAAAGTATCTTAGAGTGTACCCTCAGTGAGAGGATAGGAAATATACACAAGATATATATACACAATAGCAAAAATATGCAGTATAGTCTTAGAAAACAGTGCAAACAATGTATAGTTACAATAGGATGCAATGGGGAAACATAGGGATAGGGGCAACACAAACCATATACTCCAGAAGTGGAATGCGAACCACGAATGGACCCCAAACCTATGTGACCTTGTAGAGGGTCGCTGGGACTATTAGAAAATAGTGAGAGTTAGAAAAATAACCCTCCCCAAGACCCTGAAAAGTGAGTGCAAAGTGCACTAAAGTTCCCCTAAGGACAAAATAGTCGTGTTAGAGGAATAATGCAGGAAAGACACAAACCAGCAATGCAACAACTGTGGATTTCCAATCTAGGGTACCTGTGGAACAAGGGGACCAAGTCCAAAAGTCACAAGCAAGTCGGAGATGGGCAGATGCCCAGGAAATGCCAGCTGCGGGTGCAAAGAAGCTTCGACTGGACAGAAGAAGCTGAGGTTTCTGCAGGAACGAAAAGGGCTAGAGACTTCCCCTTTGGTGGACGGATCCCTCTCGCCTTGGAGAGTCGTGCAGAAGTGTTTTCCCGCCGGAAGGACGCCAACAAGCCTTGCTACACGCAAATCGTGCGTTTGGCGTTTTTGGACGCTGCTGGGGCCCAGGAGGGACCAGGAGGTCGCAAATTGGACCTGAAGAGAGAGGGGACGTCGAGCAAGACAAAGAGCCCTCACTGAAGCAGGTAGCACCCGGAGAAGTGCCAGAAACAGGCACTACAAGGATGCGTGAAACGGTGCTCGCCGAAGTTGCACAAAGGAGTCCCACGTCGCCGGAGACCAACTTAGAAAGTCGTGCAATGCAGGTTAGAGTGCCGTAGACCCAGGCTTGGCTGTGCACAAAGGATTTCCGCCGGAAGTGCACAGGGGCCGGAGTAGCTGCAAAGTCGCGGTTCCCAGCAATGCAGCCCAGCGAGGTGAGTCAAGGACTTACCTCCACCAAACTTGGGCTGAAGAGTCACTGGACTGTGGGGGTCACTTGGACAGCGTCGTTGGATTCGAGGGACCTCGCTCGTCGTGCTGAGAGGAGACCCAAGGGACCGGTAATGCAGCTTTTTGGTGCCTGCGGTTGCAGGGGGAAGATTCCGTCGACCCACGGGAGATTTCTTCGGAGCTTCTGGTGCAGAGAGGAGGCAGGCTACCCCCACAGCATGCACAAGCAGGAAAACAGTCGAGAAGGCGGCAGGATCAGCGTTACAGAGTTGCAGTAGTCGTCTTTGCTACTATGTTGCAGGTTTGCAGGCTTCCAGCGCGGTCAGCGGTCGTTTCCTTATCAGAAGGTGAAGAGAGAGATGCAGAGGAACTCGGCTGAGCTCATGCATTCGTTATCTAAAGTTTCCCCAGAGACAGAGACCCTAAATAGCCAGAAAAGAGGGTTTGGCTACCTGGGAGAGAGGAAAGGCTACTAACACCTGAAGGAGCCTATCAGCAGGAGTCTCTGACGTCACCTGGTGGCACTGGCCACTCAGAGCAGTCCAGTGTGCCAGCAGCACCTCTGTTTCCAAGATGGCAGAGGTCTGGAGCACACTGGAGGAGCTCTGGACACCTCCCAGGGGAGGTGCAGGTCAGGGGAGTGGTCACTCCCCTTTCCTTTGTCCAGTTTTGCGCCAGAGCAGGGGCTAAGGGGTCCCTGAACCGGTGTAGACTGGCTTATGCAGAATTGGGCACATCTGTGCCCAACAAAGCATTTCCAGAGGCTGGGGGAGGCTACTCCTCCCCTGCCTTCACACCATTTTCCAAAGGGAGAGGGTGTCACACCCTCTCTCAGAGGAAGTTCTTTGTTCTGCCATCCTGGACCAGGCCTGGCTGGACCCCAGGAGGGCAGCTGCCTGTCTGAGGGGTTGGCAGCAGCAGCAGCTGCAGTGAAACCCCAGGAAGGGCAGTTTGGCAGTACCAGGGTCTGTGCTACAGACCACTGGGATCATGGGATTGTGCCAACTATGCCAGGATGGTATAGAGGGGGCAATTCCATGATCATAGACATGTTACATGGCCATATTCGGAGTTACCATGGTGAAGCTACATATAGGTAGTGACCTATATGTAGTGCACGCGTGTAATGGTGTCCCCGCACTCACAAAGTTCAGGGAATTGGCTCTGAACAATGTGGGGGCACCTTGGCTAGTGCCAGGGTGCCCTCACACTAAGTAACTTTGCACCTAACCTTTACCAGGTAAAGGTTAGACATATAGGTGACTTATAAGTTACTTAAGTGCAGTGTAAAATGGCTGTGAAATAACGTGAACGTTATTTCACTCAGGCTGCAGTGGCAGGCCTGTGTAAGAATTGTCAGAGCTCCCTATGGGTGGCAAAAGAAATGCTGCAGCCCATAGGGATCTCCTGGAACCCCAATACCCTGGGTACCTCAGTACCATATACTAGGGAATTATAAGGGTGTTCCAGTAAGCCAATGTAAATTGGTAAAAATGGTCACTAGCCTGTTAGTGACAATTTGAAAGTAATGAGAGAGCATAACCACTGAGGTTCTGGTTAGCAGAGCCTCAGTGAGACAGTTAGGCACCACACAGGGAACATATACATGCACACCTATGAGCACTGGGGCCCTGTGTGACAGGGTCCCAGTGACACATACATATAGGCCACAAACCTATGAGCACTGGGGTCCTGACCAGCAGGATCCCAGTGACACATAACAAACATACTGAAAACATAGTGTCTTCACTATGAGCACTGAGGCCTGGCTATCAGGATCCCAGTGAGACAGTGAAAACAGTGACAAACACCCTGACATACACTCACAAACAGGCCAAAAGTGGGGGTAACAAGGCTAGAAAGAGGCTACCTTCTCACACAACCCCCCCCCAAACGAAGGACAATAAGGCTAACCTTGGCCAGTTGAGACTTTATTGTCTAAGTGGTGATAAGTAGAGAGTAGCTCTGCAATAGACTGGTTACTCCCTTTATCATCCACTATATGGTTACTTCCCTGTGGGGATGTAAACCACCCTGTTTGAAGTTTTTTAGCTAAGCAACAATGTGAAGATGTATTTTCAGAGTTTCTATCAGTAAGTTTTAGTTTAGAGCAGTGGGAATTGTCCACTGAACCTATTTGTAGTGATGGAAATGCCAGACAGGGATGCTGTCTCAGAAAAGCCATAGCTGGGCAAAAACTTTGTCCATATGGCTGGAAGAGAGTACAGGGATGCTGTTTCTCTTGGGTTGGAGCAGGGCAGGGATGCTGTCCTATCAGCTCCACACTAGGGCAGGGATGCTGTCCTAAGTGTTGTGAGGTAGTGCAGAGTTTCTGCACTAAAGTTTCTCTGGGAGGGTTGGAGGGATGCTCCATGTTAACTAAAATGGTGCTCTTTTTCTCACCACTGTTAGTTATCCCACAGAGAGGTACTTCCACCTCAGGGAGTACAGTTTTGCCAACTGATGATTCCCTTGGAACAGGTGCCACCCCAGGAGAGGTTTCTCCCACCACAGGAATGGTATCCTGAATGGTAGGGTGGTTAGGGGATACTGTGATACCCTTTTTACCTGTTGATGGAGAGGGTTCCTGAGTTTTCAGGCCTTCTCTCCTTTGCTTTTTCATTTCAGTAGAAATGAGAGGGAACAATTCCTCAGGGATGCCCAGCATGGCTGCATGGGCATAAAACTCTACATCAGCCCAACCTGAGGCCTCTAGGTCATTACCTAAGAGACAGTCTACAGGTAAGCTAGGTGATACCACCACCTGCTTAGGGCCAGTAACTCCACCCCAACTAAACTGAATTATAGCTAAGGGAAGAAACTTAGTGGAGTTATGGACATCAATAATCTTATACTGTTGTCCAATGATGTGTTGATCAGGGTGCACTAGGTTTTCAGTCACCAAAGTGAAACTGGCACCTGTGTCCCTGTAGGCCAAGGCCTCAACACCATTTATTGAAACTGTCTGCCTGTACTTATCCATTGTAAGGGGACAAGCAGCCAGTGTGGCAAGGCCAATGCCACTAGGTGTGACAGAAACTGTCTTGGGACTGATTACATCAGTTTCCACTATGGACCCATAAGTGAACCCAACTACACCCTTTGCTTGACTGTTGCCAGCAGTCCCACCACTAGTACCACTACTGCTAGGGGCACTAGAGCTTGATGTATTAGTGGTGGTAGGCTCAGGGGGTTTACCTGGACAGGACTTATCCCCTGGCCTATGGTCTCTGTTTTTACACACAAAGCACCAAGGCTTTTTAATGTGTGCAGGTTGGGAAGAAGAGGAAGAATTTGTTTTATCCCCACCCTCTGAAGAGTGTTTAAGATTTGAAGTGGGATCTTTGGTTTTACCCTTATCCCCATGCTTATCTTGAGATTTTTCACCATCTTTCTTCTTATTGCCATCTTTGTCACCCCCTGTATGAACTTTTCTGTTCACCCTTGTTCTGACCCATTTGTCTGCCTTCTTTCCCAATTCTTGGGGAGAGGTCAGATCAGAGTCTACCAGGTACTGGTGCAACAAATCAGACACACAATTATTAAGTATATGCTCTCTCAGGATTGTGTTATACAGGCTTTCATAATCAGTAACTTTACTGCCATGTAACCACCCCTCCAAGGCCTTCACTGAATGGTCAATGAAATCAACCCAGTCTTGTGAAGACTCCTTTTTGGTCTCTCTGAACTTTATCCTGTACTGTTCAGTGGTTAAGCCATAACCATCCAGGAGTGCATTCTTAAGAACTTGGAAATTATTAGCATCATTTTCTTTCACAGTAAGGAGCCTATCCCTACCTTTTCCACTAAATGATAGCCATAGGATAGCAGCCCACTGCCTTTGAGGGACATCCTGTACAACACAGGCCCTCTCAAGTGCAGCAAACCACTTGTTAATGTCATCCCCCTCCTTATAAGGGGGAACTATCTTGTGCAGATTCCTGGAATCATGCTCTTTTGCAGGATGACTATGGGGAATACTGCTGCTGACACCATGGGTATCTAAACCCAACTTCTGTCTTTCCTTCTCTAATTCAAAAGACTGTCTATCCAAATCCAGCTGTTGCTTTTTAAGCTTCAGTCTGGTTTGTTCCACCCTCAACTTATTGAGTTCCCTCTCTAACATTCTGTCATCAGGGTTGGTGGGAGGGACATTTCTAGAAACAGAGCTATGATGGGAATGAACAGAAGGAGACCTGTCCCTTACAGAAGCCACCCTAACAGCTTGGTTTACAGAAACATTACTACCAGTATGGTGAGAATAAATGCTTTTGCTATGATGTGAGACAACACTATTTCTTTGGTGTGGCTCATCATCATTACCATCTATGCTAGATTGTCTAGTAATGGGCAGGCTAGGAAGTTTATTTCCTGAATCTTTTCCTGCGGGAGTCCCTGAATCAGATTGGGAACTATTAGGTACTTTTTCAACAGATGGGCCACCTCTGGCCTTATCCTGTTCTCTAAGCATGTTAATTAACAGTTCCAAGGCAGGATTCTTCCCTACACTCAAACCTCTCTCTATACAGAGACTCCTTGCTCTTTTCCAGCTAAGGTTGTCATATGCAAGTTTGGACAGATCAACACTTTGGCCTGTGCCAGACATTTTTTAGAGAGAGTTAAAGTGATAGAGAAAGAGACAAAAGTTTTCAGAACTTTTTGGAAAGACAGAAAAAAACTTTTTAAACTTTTAAGAACTTTTTGAAAGTTTAGGAGTACTTTTCAGCACTTAGAAAAGAGTGAAAAGAGGAAATGCAAAACTGTTTGGCTATGTGTATATACACTGACCTTGTTTTGTATATTTTTCTCTTATGAAAAGTACAATGACAAGAGTGGTAAGCAGTCTCAAGCACTTATCCCACCACTGCACAACCAATGTAGGAGGCTGGACTGGTTTGTAGTGAGTACCAAGGGGTACTTGCACCTTGCACCAGGCCCAGTTATCCCTTATTAGTGTATAGGGTGTCTAGCAGCTTAGGCTGATAGATAATGGTAGCTTAGCAGAGCAGCTTAGGCTGAACTAGGAGACGTGTGAAGCTACTACAGTACCACCTAGTGTCATATGCACAATATCATAAGAAAACACAATACACAGTTATACTAAAAATAAAGGTACTTTATTTTTATGACAATATGCCAAAGTATCTTAGAGTGTACCCTCAGTGAGAGGATAGGAAATATACACAAGATATATATACACAATAGCAAAAATATGCAGTATAGTCTTAGAAAACAGTGCAAACTATGTATAGTTACAATAGGATGCAATGGGGAAACATAGGGATAGGGGCAACACAAACCATATACTCCAGAAGTGGAATGCGAACCACGAATGGACCCCAAACCTATGTGACCTTGTAGAGGGTCGCTGGGACTGTTAGAAAATAGTGAGAGTTAGAAAAATAACCCTCCCCAAGACCCTGAAAAGTGAGTGCAAAGTGCACTAAAGTTCCCCTAAGGACAAAATAGTCGTGTTAGAGGAATAATGCAGGAAAGACACAAACCAGCAATGCAACAACTGTGGATTTCCAATCTAGAGTACCTGTGGAACAAGGGGACCAAGTCCAAAAGTCACAAGCAAGTCGGAGATGGGCAGATGCCCAGGAAATGCCAGCTGCGGGTGCAAAGAAGCTTCGACTGGACAGAAGAAGCTGAGGTTTCTGCAGGAACGAA
This sequence comes from Pleurodeles waltl, assembly GCF_031143425.1. Lineage (NCBI taxonomy): Eukaryota > Metazoa > Chordata > Amphibia > Caudata > Salamandridae > Pleurodeles > Pleurodeles waltl. The sequence goes on from NC_090444.1 coordinate 1,756,197,450, forward strand.
AAGGGCTAGAGACTTCCCCTTTGGTGGACGGATCCCTCTCGCCTTGGAGAGTCGTGCAGAAGTGTTTTCCCGCCGGAAGGACGCCAACAAGCCTTGCTACACGCAAATCGTGCGTTTGGCATTTTTGGACGCTGCTGGGGCCCAGGAGGGACCAGGAGGTCGCAAATTGGACCTGAAGAGAGAGGGGACGTCGAGCAAGACAAAGAGCCCTCACTGAAGCAGGTAGCACCCGGAGAAGTGCCAGAAACAGGCACTACGAGGATGCGTGAAACGGTGCTCGCCGAAGTTGCACAAAGGAGTCCCACGTCGCCGGAGACCAACTTAGAAAGTCGTGCAATGCAGGTTAGAGTGCCGTGGACCCAGGCTTGGCTGTGCACAAAGGATTTCCGCCGGAAGTGCACAGGGGCCGGAGTAGATGCAAAGTCGCGGTTCCCAGCAATGCAGCCCAGCGAGGTGAGGCAAGGACTTACCTCCACCAAACTTGGGCTGAAGAGTCACTGGACTGTGGGGGTCACTTGGACAGCGTCGCTGGATTCGAGGGACCTCGCTCGTCGTGCTGAGAGGAGACCCAAGGGACCGGTAATGCAGCTTTTTGGTGCCTGCGGTTGCAGGGGGAAGATTCCGTCGACCCACGGGAGATTTCTTCGGAGCTTCTGGTGCAGAGAGGAGGCAGGCTACCCCCACAGCATGCACAAGCAGGAAAACAGTCGAGAAGGCGGCAGGATCAGCGTTACAGAGTTGCAGTAGTCGTCTTTGCTACTATGTTGCAGGTTTGCAGGCTTCCAGTGCGGTCAGCGGTCGTTTCCTTATCAGAAGGTGAAGAGAGAGATGCAGAGGAACTCGGCTGAGCTCATGCATTCGTTATCTAAAGTTTCCCCAGAGACAGAGACCCTAAATAGCCAGAAAAGAGGGTTTGGCTACCTGGGAGAGAGGAAAGGCTACTAACACCTGAAGGAGCCTATCAGCAGGAGTCTCTGACGTCACCTGGTGGCACTGGCCACTCAGAGCAGTCCAGTGTGCCAGCAGCACCTCTGTTTCCAAGATGGCAGAGGTCTGGAGCACACTGGAGGAGCTCTGGACACCTCCCAGGGGAGGTGCAGGTCAGGGGAGTGGTCACTCCCCTTTCCTTTGTCCAGTTTTGCGCCAGAGCAGGGGCTAAGGGGTCCCTGAACCGGTGTAGACTGGCTTATGCAGAATTGGGCACATCTGTGCCCAACAAAGCATTTCCAGAGGCTGGGGGAGGCTACTCCTCCCCTGCCTTCACACCATTTTCCAAAGGGAGAGGGTGTCACACCCTCTCTCAGAGGAAGTTCTTTGTTCTGCCATCCTGGGCCAGGCCTGGCTGGACCCCAGGAGGGCAGCTGCCTGTCTGAGGGGTTGGCAGCAGCAGCAGCTGCAGTGAAACCCCAGGAAGGGCAGTTTGGCAGTACCAGGGTCTGTGCTACAGACCACTGGGATCATGGGATTGTGCCAACTATGCCAGGATGGTATAGAGGGGGCAATTCCATGATCATAGACATGTTACATGGCCATATTCGGAGTTACCATGGTGAAGCTACATATAGGTAGTGACCTATATGTAGTGCACGCGTGTAATGGTGTCCCCGCACTCACAAAGTTCAGGGAATTGGCTCTGAACAATGTGGGGGCACCTTGGCTAGTGCCAGGGTGCCCTCACACTAAGTAACTTTGCACCTAACCTTTACCAGGTAAAGGTTAGACATATAGGTGACTTATAAGTTACTTAAGTGCAGTGTAAAATGGCTGTGAAATAACGTGGACGTTATTTCACTCAGGCTGCAGTGGCAGGCCTGTGTAAGAATTGTCAGAGCTCCCTATGGGTGGCAAAAGAAATGCTGCAGCCCATAGGGATCTCCTGGAACCCCAATACCCTGGGTACCTCAGTACCATATACTAGGGAATTATAAGGGTGTTCCAGTAAGCCAATGTAAATTGGTAAAAATGGTCACTAGCCTGTTAGTGACAATTTGAAAGTAATGAGAGAGCATAACCACTGAGGTTCTGGTTAGCAGAGCCTCAGTGAGACAGTTAGGCACCACACAGGGAACATATACATGCACACCTATGAGCACTGGGGCCCTGTGTGACAGGGTCCCAGTGACACATACATATAGGCCACAAACCTATGAGCACTCGGGTCCTGACCAGCAGGATCCCTGTGACACATAACAAACATACTGAAAACATAGTGTTTTCACTATGGGCACTGAGGCCTGGCTATCAGGATCCCAGTGAGACAGTGAAAACAGTGACAAACACCCTGACATACACTCACAAACAGGCCAAAAGTGGGGGTAACAAGGCTAGAAAGAGGCTACCTTCTCACACTGGGGAGCCCCTAAATACTGGATTTAGGGGTGTGTTTAGGTCTGGGAGGGCAGTAGCCAATGGCTACTGTCCTTGAGGGTGGGTACACCCTCTTTGTGCCTCCTCCCTGAGGGGAGGGGGGCACATCCCTATTCCTATTGGGGGAATCCTCCTTCTACAAGATGGAGGATTTCTAAAAGTCAGAGTCACCTCAGCTCAGGACACCTTAGGGGCTGTCCTGACTGGCCAGAGACTCCTCCTTGTTTTTCTCATGATCTCTTCTGGACTTGCCGCCAAAATTGGGGGCTGGGTCCAGGGGGCGGGCATCTCCACTAGCTGGAGTGCCCTGGGGCATTGTAACACGAAGCTTGAGCCTTTGAAGCTTACTGCTAGGTGTTACAGTTCCTGCAGGGGGGAGGTGTGAAGCACCTCCACCCAGAGCAGGCTTTGTTTCTGTCCTCAGAGAGCACAAAGGCCCTCACCACATGGGGTCAGAAACTCGTCTCTCAGCAGCAGGCTGGCAGAGACCAGTCAGTCCTGCACTGAACAATTGGGTAAAATACAGGGGGCATCTCTAAGATGCCCTCTGTGTGCAATTTTTTAATAAATCCAACACTGGCATCAGTGTGGGTTTATTATTCTGAGAAGTTTGATACTAAACTTCCCAGTATTCAGTGTAGCCATTATGGAGCTGTGGAGTTCGTTTTTGACAGACTCCCAGACCATATACTCTTATGGCTACCCTGCACTTACAATGTCTAAGGTTTTGCTTAGACACTGTAGGGGCATAGTGCTCATGCACATATGCCCTCACCTGTGGTATAGTGCACCCTGCCTTAGGGCTGTAAGGCCTGCTAGAGGGGTGACTTACCTATGCCACAGGCAGTGTGAGGATGGCATGGCACCCTGAGGGGAGTGCCATGTCGACTTAGTCATTTTCTCCCCACCAGCACACACAAGCTGGCAAGCAGTGTGTCTGTGCTGAGTGAGGGGTCCCTAGGGTGGCATAAGTCATGCTGCAGCCCTTAGAGACCTTCCCTGGCATCAGGGCCCTTGGTACCAGGGGTGCCAGTTACAAGGGACTTACCTGGGTGCCAGGGTTGTCCCAATTGTGGAGACAATGGTACATTTTAGGGTAAAGAACACTGGTGCTGGGGCATGGTTAGCAGGGTCTCAGCACTCTTCTTAGTCAAGTCAGCATCAGTATCAGGCAAAAAGTGGGGGGTAACTGCAACAGGGAGCCATTTCTTTACAACGACTGATTGATTGGTTGATTGACAAACCTCCAGGGAGAGCTAAAGTTTCTGCCAATTGAGGTTTACTTGAGCCCCCTGCCATGTATTTGGATTTCATTTTGGCACCACATGTCCTTGCATTGCTATCATTTTGTAGGGACACCACAGATTTCTTGACTAAAATTCATGGCATTCACTGGGAAGACACATATCTAATGGTGACATTAGATGTACATTCTTTATATACTTATATAACCAGCAACAAGGTATAAATGCATGTGTCTCCTTCCTAAGAAGTAGATCTTTAAAGTTTTTGGAACACACACTCATGGTAAGTAAAATTATATCATTCTGCCTCAGTCAGAATATCGTTTATTTGATGATGCCCTTTACAGGCAAATAAATGGGATTTCAGTGGGCACCTACTATGCCCCCAGCTATGTACATTTATTTCTTGGCTGGTGGGATAAGCATGTGGTCTGGGCAGAAGAACACAAGAGGTATACCAGCCCCATTAATATGTGGATTAGGTATATGGATGACTTATTCATTATCTGGGATGTTGAGGCAAACTTTGCAGAATAATTTGTTGACTTCCTGCAAAAGAATGATCTCAAGCTGACCTTCTCCCGTAACATCAGCAAAGAGAGCATAGAATATCTAGACATTAGATTAACCATACCTGAAGGGCAAATAATAACTACCCTTTTCAGGAAGGATACGGTTGGCAATAGTATATTGCATGCTGAAAGTCACCATCCGTCCAATCTGAAATGGAGTATTCTGTTTGGTGAACTGTCAGGAGCTAAAACGAATTGCTCATGGGAAGAGGGATACAAGCCTGAGTGTGAAACCATGATTTCCAGATTTTAGGAGAGGGATAATCCAGATATGGTATTAAAATGTGCCAAAGCAAAAGTTACCACTCTAAAGAGAGAGGACCTCCTCTTCAGCAAACAAAAGAAGGGCACCAAAGGTTCCTGCGGGGTATTCTTTATAACTGAATGCAACAACAGATCAGGGGAGGTGAGGAAGATGCTGAACTGGCATTGGGCTATCCTTAGAGCAGCTCCTATACTACACTCTGTTGTGGGACTATGTGCCAGCACAACATATAGAACATCTAGCTCTCTTAAGGACACACTGACACATAGCTATTTTAAATGCTCTCCCAAAATAGGATGGTTAAAGAGGTCATGGGGGTTCCACAAGTGTGGTGAATGCAAGGACTGTGTGCACAGTACCAGTTAGACCACATACTCACCTACTAACAGGTATGAACGTTAAATTACAAATTCATCACATGTACATCATATTTTTGTGTTTATACTGTAGAGTGCCCGTGTGGGCTGTGGGACATAGGGAGTACAACTTTTCCTGTGAAAAAAGAATACTTGCACATCAGTGTGCCATAAAATAATTGTGATGTGAATTATCTAGTCGCAAGGCATTTCAAATTAAAACATCAAAGTAATTTGGTTTCCCTTACATTTTTTGGCATTGGCAGAGTGGAAACGCATATCAGAGGAGGAAACAGGGAACAAGACCTACGAGTTTTGGAGTCTCCCTACATCATTGACCTGGATTCAGAGACCCCTTGGGGACTAAATATGGACGAGCAATTGGCTGTACACATTTAGACCGATTCTCATTTATTTACTATCTTTTTGCTTTTTGTCTGGTGCCCCCCCTTTTTTCTGGACAACTGATATTATGATGTTGCATGACCATTAGATAGATGATTTATTTACTTAAGCTGTGAAAATGATATCAATCCTAGACTTTATTATTTGAATTAGAATATTCTGCATTATTTTCTCCCACTTGTCTTCACTTTATGTTTTGTCTTTATTTATAGCCGTGAGTAATGAGCCTTATGATATTTCATTTGTAATGTGTTATTGAAAAAAGAACCTCAAATGTTGGTTGTGAGAAGTGCAGAAGCTTGTTTGGTTGATTAGTTTTGCAACACTGTAAGCCCACTTGGGCCTGATTACCCTGTCAAGTGTGCATAGTTCATTTATGATGTGTTGAATAGGCCCCTTGGGCATGATTGATTGCCACACGAGGTACACTTCTATTATTTCAACCCTACGATGGTACCCTGCTTTTTACATATGCTGGCATATTACCTTGGCTACTATGATGTCATCACAAAGCTGATCTCAATACCAGTTTCTTAAGATTGTAGACCTGTGCCGGAGATAAGTCTATGACATGTTTAGCATTACACCAATGTCTATTATATACTCTTTTAAATTTGGGAATCATCATGTTATCAGGGAGTAAGAAACCCTGCCCACTCCGTCAATCTTTCCATAAGCATATGATTTTGAAGATAAATCTTCAAGCATGTGTATTTTGCTTTTGAATGAATAATGTATTGTTTTGTCTTGTATATTTTTTCGAAAGTCATATTTAATGTTCCAAAAGGACAGATTGACAAATGTTATATCAAGGTTGTATTTTTCACAATGTCACGTAGGGGTCCTTTGTTTATTTAAGTCTTTTTACCATGTTTATCTTTTGACTAGGGATTGTCTTGCACTATAAAAACATTTTTAAGGAAATTGCCCCGACAACTTGAGAAAGGCTGCATAGCCGAAACACGTTAGTGGCATCTTAAATAAACCCTCTGTTTGACGCGCGAGGAGTGCGATGGCCTTTAATTAATTTGCTGCTCTGGAGACATATATAACCTACTACAGTACTTCTACTTTATTACCCACCTAATATATATATATATGTATATATATATACATACATATATCTATCTATCTCTCTCTCTATATATATATATATCTTTTTTTTTTTTTAATATCAAGAATTAGCAGTGCACTCCATCGAGGGAAAGTTTCTCGTTTTTATTACTCTTTTAAAGACTTGAAAACAAAAAAGAACAACGCGTTTCGACCGTCTGGTCTTCTTCGAGTTCACATATTGTTACTATGGCGAATCCTATTTATAGTGCCACTTCATTACTAATTATATTGCATTCTGGTAATCGTAGTTTCTGTATGGCAAAACAAAAAGTGTTAATAATTATATACATCAGTTATCTAAATCAATCAAACAAAATCATTAATGCCGGTGACAATTTACTCATATTCATTCCGTATCATGATTTCTCTAATATAAATACGCGATTTTACTTGTAATGTTGCCACTTCCACTTCAAAAAATCAACCAATCTACCTTAAAGCATTGATTATCTTATGTAACTCTATCTCCAGGAGAAACAGAACATAATAAATTATAATAAATCAATTAAGAGTATATCAAATTCACTCTGTAAGAAAAAGTGGAAATATCACAAATATTGTATGTATTGTGCATAACTTTAGGTCCTCAACCTACAAATGAACATAAAGTTCCTCATCATTATTAATCCCAAAAGGGGCTCTTGTTTTCATTTGTATTATACGTCTGGATTCAAGTCGTCTTAATTTCTTGACTCTGTCACCTCCTCTCTCATATTCCGGATATGATCAATGCCATAATATCTCAAAGTTCTCCAATCATTTTGCATATGTGTGTGTAAATGTCTAGCTGTTGCATGTGTGTAGTCTTTATGAGTTATTGCTCTAATATGTTCTAGAATTCTTTTCTTTAAAGCACAAATTGTGCTACCAATGTATTTGAGACCACAATGGCATTCAATAACATATACTACAAATTTCGTCTCACAGGTGATCTTATGCTTAATAGTCAATTCCTGTCCATTAGAAAAGGTAAGGTTTTTCAAAGATTGCCCTATTTTACAGGCCTTACATTGATTACATTTGAAGAAACCCTTTTGTCTCTCCTCTAACCAATTGTGGTTCTTTTCTAGAACAAAATGACTTTTTACTATCATATCCTGTATGCTTCGTGCTTTCTTGTATGAAATTAGTGGCTTAGAGCCAACTAGGGGTCCTAAATCTGGATTCCCTACTGATGATCTTCCAATGTTTGAATAAGATATTAGTTATGGAAGAACTCTCCTTAGTATATTGCATTACCATTCGAACTGTTTCTTTTGAGTTCTTTTGTTTATTATGAAACAAAAGGTCCTCTCGATTTTTGGACTGAATCACATTTAGGGGGTCATTCTGACTCCCGCCGGGCGCGGTCACCGCACGCCCGGCGGGAGCCGCCAAAATACTGTACCGCGGTCGGAAGACCGCGGCGGGTATTTTGAGTTTTCCCCTGGGCTGGCGGGCGGCCTTCAAAAGGCCGCCCGCCAGCCCAGGGGAAAACGACCTTCCCACCATGAAGCCGGCTCGTAATCGAGCCGGCGGAGTGGGAAGGTGCGACGGGTGCTACTGCACCCGTCGCGTATTTCACTGTCTGCTATGCAGACAGTGAAATACAAGCGGGGCCCTCTTACGGGGGCCCCTGCAGTGCCCATGCCATTGGCATGGGCACTGCAGGGGCCCCCAGGGGCCCCACAACACCCCCTACCGCCATCCTGTTCCTGGCGGGCGAACCGCCAGGAACAGGATGGCGGTAGGGGGTGTCAGAATCCCCAAGGCGGCGCAGCATGCTGCGCCGCCTTGGAGGATTCTGACGGGCAGCGGAAAACCGGCGGGAGACCGCCGGTTTTCCTGCACTGACCGCGGCCAAAGCGCTGCGGTCAGAATGCCCTGCGGGGCACCGCCGGTCTGTCGGCGGTGCTCCCGCCGACCCTGGCCCTGGCGGTCTGAGACCGCCGGGGTCAGAATGACCCCCTTAATGTTTTCTTAAGAATGTTCTCATTATATCCTCGAGTTTTGAATCTTTCATAAGTTTCATAGCATTTCGATAAAGAATCTTTTTCATTGGAACAATTCCTTTTCATTCTTATAAATTCACCCAAAGGAATGCTATTTATTAAAGATTTAGGGTGAAAACTCTTACCATGTAATATACTGTTACATGCAGTTTCTTTTCGAAATACTGTTGTTTCAATTTTGCCATTATCAATATAGACCGTAATATCCAGGAAGTTAATCGATGTTTGACTTGTGTCACAAGTACATTTAAGACCCACTTCATTATCATTAAGAATATTAAAGTATTGCATGAATTCATCCCTTGATCCATTCCAAATAATAAAAAGATCATCTATGAAGCGAACCCAAAGTAATGCTTTTTCAGCAAATTTCTCATTATTCTTACTCCACGCTATTTCTCTTTCCCACCAACCCATTACCAAATTGGCATAGTTTGGTGAAAATGAAATTCCCATAGCAGTACCACACAATTGATGATAAATCTCATGATTAAAGATAAAAATATTGTTTTTAAACACATGTCAATCATGTCTAATAACATCTTGGAATGCTCTAACTCTGAAATATTACGTTGTTTTAAAAAATATTCACAAGCATTTAACCCAATTTCATGGTTAATCGATGTGTACAGAGAGACTACATCTATTGTGGCCAATAAATAGCTTGGGTGCCAATCTAGATCTAATAAGATTTTTAAAAGGTCTCCAGAGTCCTTAATATATGAACTCAAAGTTTTCACAATGGGAGCTAAATAGATGTCTACATAATTAGAAATTCTTTCAAGCAATGAGTCACATGCTGAGACTCTTGGTCTTCCTGGCGGGCATACCAATGATTTGTGAATTTTCGGCAAAAAATAAATCGTGGGTAAAGTTGGATTCTAATTTCTTAGGAAAATGTATTCCTCACGATCAAGCAATGATTGTTGATACCAACTGTCCAATTTGGTATACAAAAGAGAGATTAATTTTCTAATCGGATTTTTGATCAGTTTTCTATATTCAATTGGATTATTTAATTGTCTATAAGCTTCCCTCATGTAATCAGATATATTCAGGATGACTACATTTCCTCCTTTATCAGCTGGTTTGATTATAATTCGGTTGTTTTCCATCAAGTTTTTTAATGCAAGGCGTTTGTTTTTTGTTAAATTCTCCAAGTTCTTTCCTCGTCTTTTGTTTTGCAAGCGTTCCAAATCTTCTAAAACTAATTCCGAATAAAGATCTATTTTATTGCCTGGAGATAAAGAGGGACAAAACTTTGATTTCTCCTTCAGACCAGATGATATGTGGCGTTTAGTATTAACATTCAGTTGTTGTAATACTTCCATTTCAGTATATTCATCATCCTGTAAATTATGAGTTAAATCAAATATGGTTTTAAGATCTGTCACTTGATCAATTGTTAATTGAGTGTTTTCCGATTCTTCTATGATGTTACTGTCTGGAGTAGAACTGTTTTTTTTCTTTTGCTGTGCATGAAATTTCAACAATTTAAATTTTCTTACAAATTTATAGATGTCAATGCGGGTGTCTACAAAGTTATGATGAATTTCAGGAGAGAAAGATAAGCCTTTATTGAGAGTTTGTAATTCAAGCTTTGTCAATTCGTAGTCAGAAAGATTGACAACCAAATTCGAAGATTTTCTTATTTCCTCAGGCTCCTGAGAGAGTATTGTCTTCTGCCTGTTTCTTTTAGCTCTCCTTAATTTTCTTTTGTTGATTCTACCTGATTTATATATATATTCACCGAAAAAAACAAAGGTTACATGGACGTTATAGTTAGATTCTGAATTTACTCATACAAAACCATAGAAATTCAGCAGCGTGAGTTATAGTTATCTTAGGGCACGAGTTTTCGTTACTTGAAAGAACTCTAACTGCTGAATTTCTATGGTTTTGTATGAGTAGACGTCCTACTACGCACACCCATTATCTGAGAGAGAGGCCTGACAGGCATGTGGGATGTTTTTCACAAATCAAAGTGATTTCTTCTCCCCACAATTATATAATGGGTTGCATTTCATCAAATTAAACACACTGTAACTATTCTGGTGTATATGCATTATAAATACTACATCAGGCTATATTCAGTGGAAATGCAAAGTCCATTATAAAAAGTATGATCTCGTGAGAGCAAACCAGGAAGCACTGGTCAGCCTGGGACAGTATGCAACGAGTTGCCTTCTGGCTCTTGTGAGCGCTCGTAAATTCTTGTGAGAGTGTCGCAAGAGCCACCGATTAGAGTGGGGTCTCATAAGAGTCTTGCAAGTCATTTTAATAGCTAAAAAGGAAAGGGAAACAGTACAGAACAATATAAATGATAAAACCAGAGTGTGGCTCTGAAAAGACCTGTTTTAGTTAACAGTTAAGAGGGTCTCGTGTGAGTAATGGCACCTTAAAAATAGATTACTGGTATCATGTATCCTTATGAGAAGTACAAGAACTAAGCAAATACACATTCACTACTGAAATATTGAATATTTTTCTGTTTAATATTCACACATGTTTTACAAATATTTTTCAAAGTATAAACCATACCCTGTTATGTTACAAAAAGTCATTATTTTTACAAAATAATAATTAACCACTGCATATATTACAAAATCATTCTACCATACATGAAACACACATAAATAATTAATTTAAAGAAAATCCTAGAAATTCACTGGAAAAACAAAGGTTAAAGTAATGTTATGGCTAAGTGTAATAAAAATATCTGTTATCGATTTAAAAAACAATCCTTAGAATTTCACTGAAAAAAAAACGATTAAAGTAACGTTACAGTTAGATAAATGTCTCAGTGACAACGTTAATGTTTATATATTTTCCGGTGAATATATACATACTAAAAGATGAAGGATCACAAGAAAACAACAGCCAGCCAGGGCAAATATCTGGATCCCAAAAGATACAATGAGTAGCAAGAAAATGAGATATCCAAGAAAGAAGTGATTCAAACAGATTGTCTTACCAAAGGACAAAAATATATTTCCACTACAAACGTTTCGGCTTCCACCTTACTCAGGTAGTACAAGATGGTTTGTACAAGGTGCAGCCACTAAGCAAACCATCTTGTACTATCTGAGGAAGGCGGAAGCTGAAACGTTGTAGTGAAAATATATTTTTGTTCTTTGGTGAGACCATCTGTTTGAGTCACTTCTCTCTTGCACCTCCAGTAGATAGCTATAGGTTATAGTTAGGGCCTAGTTTCTATAGAAAAAGCATTTTTTGACTTGCCTCTATTTTTGGCACTAATTGACGAATCTTCCCGAAATTTCCCCCCAAAATTTGACGCTCACGTCAGCTGCTGTGTGTCCGCCAAGCAGTGGCAGAGAAAGAGAGGGGGGGGTCAAAAAAGGTGCGGTTCCAATGTTAATTCCTATGGTGATTTTCACCAGGTCTACAGCCCGAATCACTGGACGGAATTACACCAAATTAGACAAAAAGGTAGCTCTTGGTCCAGTAAGCGCCTTTTTGTTATTTGGTGTAAATCTGATCACTAGTTTTCAAAATATCAAAGAAAAAACTAATTTGTAGGGATGCGAAGGCTCCGCGAACCCTCCCGATCTCGTGCTGAGAACTGATTGGCTACCAGCATTTCAACAGGGAAGTGTTGGCAGCCATGTTGGACCTCAGCTTCAGCCGAGTCCCTGAAAAAAAGATTATAAAAAATAAAAGGGTCCAAGGTAGGGATAACCTGACCCCTTAGCTCTTGTGATGGGGTCCCAGAGGGATCTCCATCCCCCCCCAGAGAAGCAAAGCATTTTAAAAAACTTTTTAGGGCCTCCACCTACATTTTTTTTTTTTAAAGCGCAGGCTCCGTGTTTGTTTAAAGGCCGCCCCCAGGTGGGCCAGGTCTCAGGGGCATTGTGATTTTGAATGCGGGGGGCATCCAGCACCTCCCTGGGTCTTATGTCTGATTGAATGCGCAGGGCCTGCCCCACCCTTTAGTACCGGGGAACACCACCTCCCCAAGGCTACAATTAAATGTAATGCAGGGGGCTGCATGTCCCGCCCCCCCGCAGCCCCAAGCAGAAAAGCATTTTTTTGTTAATTTTCATTGAGCTTTTAAATGCAGCTCCCAGGTGGGCCAGGTCCCAGAGGCACTGATATTTTGAATGTTGGGGCCATCCAACACCTCCATAAGGGGCTTATGTCTAATAAAATGCAGGGGGGCTGCCCCATCTGCAGTCCTGGGGGTCACCACTTCCCCGGGGCTTCAATTAAATGTAATGCAGGGGGGGCGCCTGCCCCCCGCAGCCCAGGGGACCGCCACCTCCCAGGGCCTCAATCAAATGTAATGCGTGGGCTGCCAGGCCCTTCTTGCAGCCTTCGAGACCGCCACATCTCCAAGGCTTCAACTAAATACAATGGTGGGGGGGCACGTGGCCACCCTGCAGCCCTGGGGACGGCCCCCTCCCCAGGGCTCCAACCAAATGTAATGCGGAGGCGCCCCTGCAGCCATGCGGACCGCCACCTCCCCGGGGCTCTAATAAAATGTAATATGCAGGGCCGTCTAGCCCCTCTCACTGCCCCGGGGACTGCCACCTCCCCGGGGCTCCAATAAAATATAATGCAGGGGGCTATGCAGCACCGCAGCTGCCTTGGGGACCACTACCTCCTCAGGGCTCCAATAAAATATAATTCCGATGGGCCACCCAGAACCCACCCGGCCCCCACCCAGCCCCGGGAAATGCCACCTTCCCAGGGCTTTAATCAAATACAGTGCAGGGGGGCTGCCAGGTCCCCCGCAGCTTTGGGGACCTCCATTTCCCCAGGGCTTTAAATACATAGAGTGCGGGGCACCCGCCCTGTTGGACTTTTTTGCTTATGCAGCGTCATCCCCAATCTTTTTGCTTCCTGCCTCCTATTTTTTCTGAACTCTTGATGTTGGCTTCTGAACTCTGAGCACTTTACCACTGCTAACCAGTGCTAAAGTGCATATCCTCTCTGTGTAAATTGTATGTAGTTGGTTTGTCCATGATTGGCATATTTGATTCACTAGTAAGTCCCTAGTAAAGTGCACTAGAGGTGCCAGGGCCTGTAAATCAAATGCTACTAGTGGGCCTGCAGCACTGGTTGTGCCACCCACATAAGTTGCTCTGAAATCATGTCTCAGACCTGCCACTGCAGTGCCTGTGTGTGCAGTTTTAACTGTAAATTCGACTTGGCAAGTGCACCCACTTGCCAGGCCTAAACCTTCCCTTTTCTTACATATCAGACACCCCTAAGGTAGGCCCTAGGTAGCCCCAAGGGCAGGGTGCAGTGTATGGTTAAGGTAGGACATATAGGGGGTCATTCCGACCCCGGCGGGCCGGGGATGCGGGAGCACCGCCAACAGGCTGGCGGTGCCCCGCAGGGCATTCTGACCGCGGCGGTTTGGCCGCGGTCAGACAAGGAAAACCAGCGGTCTCCCGCCGGTTTTCCGGTGCCCTGGGAATCCCCCATGGCGGCGCAGCTTGCTGCGCCACCATGGGGGATTCCGACCCCCCCACCCGCGGTGAGGGGTGTCGTGGGGCCACTGGGCCAATGGCATGGGCACTGCAGGGGCCCCCGTAAGAGGGCCCCACTTTGAATTCCAGTGTCTGCTCAGCAGACACTGGAATTCGTGACGGGTGCAACTGCACCCGTCGCACCTTCCCACTCTGCCGGCTCCATTCGGAGCCGGCTTCCTCGTGGGAAGGGGTTTCCCGCTGGGCTGGCGGGCGGCCTTCTGGCGGTCGCCCGCCAGCCCAGCGGGAAAGCCAGAATGGCCTCCGCGGTCTTTCGACCGCGGAGCGGCCATATGGCGGTTCCCTCCAGGCGGGCGGCTCCCGCCGCCCGCTGGGGTCTGACTGACCCCCATAGTAATGTGTATAATATGTCCTGACAGTGAAATAATGCTAAATTAGTTTTTCACTGTTGCAAGGCCTGTCCCTCTCATAAGTTAACATGGGGGCTACCTTTAAATATGATTAAAGTGTAGATTCCCTTTGGGAGCGGATGGACATGTGGAGTTTGGGGTCACTGAATTCACAATTTAAAAATACATCTTTTAATAAAGTTGATTTTAAGATTGTGTGTTTGAAAATGCCACTTTTAGAAAGTGAGCATTTTCTTGCTTATACCATTTTTGTGACTCTGTCTGTTTGTGGATTCCCTGTCTGGGTCAGTTTGACAGTTGGGCTGGTTGCACCTCACACTAGACAGTGGCACAAAGGGAGCTGGGGTGTAGTCTGCATTTCCTGATGAGCCATCTGTGCTAGGAGGGAGGGGAGAAGTGGTCACTCACACCTGAAAAGGCTTTGCCTGTCCTCACACAATGCAGTCCCCAACCCCCTGGCCTGGGCAAGGCAGGATTTCACATTCAAGAGAGACTTTGTTTTGAAGTAGGCCTACTTCAAATGAGAAATTGGGTATAAGAAGAGCACCCAAAACCACAGACTTTAGAACACTTATGAAAACCAAGAGGAACCTCTGCCTGGAGAAGAGCTGAAGAGCTGAGGAAGAAGAGCTGCCCTGCCTGTGACTCTGCTTTGTGGAGCTATCCTGCAGTTGCTGCTTCTGCCAGAGTAAGAGGGCAAAGACTGGACTTTGTGTGCCTTCCATCTTGTGAAGATCTCCAAGGGCTTGATTTAGAGCTTGCCTCCTGTTGTTTGAAGTCTCAGGGACAGCAAAGACTTCTCTCTGCCAGCACCTGGAGTCTCGGGAGAGACTCCTACTCTGCCAAGTGGTGCCCATCCAGTTCCTGGGACCCTGAAAGGAGAAGCTGACAGCCTAAGAGGAGGAAATCCACGCACAGTACGCCGTGCGGAGAAAAGATCGATGCAACACCGATCTGCGGCTAAAGAAACGACGCACCACCGGCTCCATGGCTGAAAATCGGCACTCGCCGGAAACACGACCGAAGAATCGACGCACGGAGCTGGAGAAACGACGTGCAGCGTCGCTGACAGAGGCTGGGAGATCGCAACTCGCGCTGCGTGGTTTTCAGATCATCGTGCCGCTGGATTTCCGATGCAAGTACCTCTGGGCGTGTAAAAACAACGCAAGGCCTGCCTGGACCCGAGAGTGCTGACCGGATCGATGCATCGCTCTTCTGCAGAGAGAAGAAACGACGCGCCCGACTCGACGAAAGGAGACATGACGCAAGGTCTCGCTCGTGAGTGAAATCGACGCATAGCGAGCCCTTTTTGACGCACACTCGCCCGTGCGGGGTTACTTTTGATGCACCCACTGTACATTTTCACGCTAACAGTGTTAGTGTGTGTTTTAAACTACATAAAGACTCTTTTTGCTTTTTAATTGATAACTTGACTTGTGTACTGTAGATTTTTGTCATTTTGGTCTTGTTTTGTTTAGATAAATATTCTCTATTTTTCTAAACCTGTGTTGTGTCATTTTTTAGTGTTTTCATTAAATTGTGTGTGTTGGTACAAATACTTTACACCTAGCACTCTAAAGTTAAGCCTACTGCTCTGCCAAGCTACCAAGGGGGTAAGCAGGGGTTAGCTGAGGATGATTCTCTTTTACCCTGACTAGAGTGAGGGTCCTTGCTTGAACAGGGGGTAACCTGACTGTCAACCAAAGACCCCATATCTAACACGCCCACAACCCTGCAGCCCTGGGGACCGCAACCCCTTGGGACTCTAATCAAATGTAATGCAGGGTAACTACGTGCCCCACCCCCTGCAGCCCAGGGACCGCCACCTACCTGGGGCTCCAACAAATGTAATGCGGCAGAGCCACCTGGCCCCCCACAGCCCCGGGGACCACCAGCTCCCCGGGGCTCCTATAAAATGTAATGCAGGGGACCGCCCAGCCCTAATTACACTAAATTTGGCAGAAAGCTAGCTTTCGGTACACTGGTTGATCTTTTGCTTACTTGGTGTAAATCCGTTCAGTCGTTTTTGCTAAATTTAGGGTAGTCCAAATGTGTATGTCTCTGGTGGCAAAGTATTTGCAAAAAAAGATGAGCATGTGCAGAGAAATGGACAGCTCTGATTGACTGCCAATACTTCAACTAAGTCTTGACAGCCATCTTGGGACTCGGTTCAGCCGAATCCTAGAAAAAAACACAAAAAAAGCAAAGGGGCTAGGGTAGGGCACCCTGACCCCTTAGCTCTGGTGCAAAGCAAAAAAGCATTTTTTTAAAACAAATTGCAGCTAAATCAGGAAGTTTGTGATAAAAAAAAAAAAAAAAGACAAATGAGGACTCCCACGCTTATTTTTTGATAAGCCCCTGGGTAGGCCAGGTCCTGGGAGCATAGATAATTTTGAATGTGGGGGGTGTCACAGCCCCGGGGATCACCTCCTCCCCAGGGCAAAATGTGTGAATTGTGTGGAGGGAGGCCCATTAGCCTCCCCCACAGCCCTGGGGACCACCACCTCCCAGGGGTGAAGCTCTAATTGTTTGCGGGGGCCGTACACCCCACACACCCCGGGGACTACCACCTCCCCAGGGCAAAATTAATGATGGGTGTGCGGGAGGCCCGTTGGCCTTCCTTACAGCCCTGGGACCGCCACCTTCCCAGGGCTTTGTGAGTGTGGGGGGCCACATGGGCCCGCTGATCCAGGGACCACCACCTCTCCTGGGCAAAGAGTTGGTAAAGTGAATGGGGCCTGTTTCGGACCCCCTGTAGCCCCAGGGACAACCACCTCCCCAGGGCTATGTGCACGTTGGAGGGGGGCTGCACGGCCCCTCTTGTGGAGCCACTGATGGCCCTCGGGACTGCCACACTCCATGACTGGCACCTGCTATGTCCTGTGGTGCCCAACCCTGGGACACAGCTGTTTGCTGTAGCTTAGCTGCAGCTTTGAAGCTGTAGCCAAGCCACAACAAACACTTCAGTTTCTGACAGTGGGGCCTGTCAAGCAGGTCCTGCTGTCAAAAAGCAGAGTTTTTCATCTCTGTTTGCTGCATGTGGATATGTGTGCAGGAAAGAGAGATTAAAGTTTGCTTCGGCAACCATGTAGCTGCAGTTAAAAGCAGCTCCTTGGTCACTGAAGCAGTGGAACCGTGGGGGAGTCCTTAAGGCTTCCCCCGAGGTCCCAGATAGCCTGTAAAGGGCAACTTATAAGTTTAAAAAAAATAACAAGTAGTGACTGCGGGGTAGCCCTTGAGAGTGGCTGTGAGAGTATCTGTCTGTGTGTGAGAGTGGGTACATCAGTGTCATAGAGGGTGCATCAGTGTCTGTGTGGGTCTGTGAGTAGGTGCGTGAGTGTTCCAGTGGGTCTGTGACTGGGTGTGTGAGAGACTGAGTGCGTGTGTGAGTGGGAGAGAGAGATCGAAAAAAGAGAACTTGAGAGAGAGAGAAAGAGAGTAAAAGTGAGATAGTGTTTTAGGCTTTGGTGAATGATATAACTAGAATGAGATATTTCTGGACAAATTGAAAAGAAAAATGTATTTGTCAATTACAAAGAGTGAGGTCACCATTCATAATAAACCTTAATTTTTTTAAGTTTAAAGTAAATTACTGTAGACCACAGACACACACTATAGGATGGGATGGGGGGGGGGAGAGAGAGAGAGAGAGAGAGAGAGAGACAGACACACACTATAGGATGGGATGGGGGGGGAGAGAGAGAGAGAGAGAGAACCACAGAGGGAGTCTCAAGGCCCCCGGTGGCTTCCCGTGTCCTGCGGGAGCCAGCATTGCTTCCACAAGCAGGGAGCTGCTTTATATAGCAGCTCCCTGCTTGTGGGAGCACTTTGTTCATCTTTGTGTGCAGGGAAACAGATGAAAACTTCGCTTTCTGACAGTGGGAGCTGTTTGACAAAGCGGACTTTGTTTGCTTTTGCTTGGTGGGAGCTGTCAGCTCCCACCTCCCACCAAGCAAAAGCAAACAGCTATGTCCCTGGGGTGGGCACCCTGAGATATAGGAGGAGCCGGCCTTGGGGGTGGCAGTCGCCAGGGCCATTTATGGCCTAATGAGGGAGGCCGCACGGCTCCCCTTCCAATGACCTTTGCCCTGGGGAGGTGGTGGTCCCCAGGGCTGTGGGCGGGGCTGCGTGCCCCCCCATATCAAATTAGTTTAAAGCCCCGGAAATGTGGCAGTCTTCTGGGCAGTGGGGGGGCCATGTGGCCCCCTCTGCAATGAATTGGATGAAAGCCCTGGGGAGCTGGGGGTCCCCAGGGCAGCGGAGGGTAGTGCGCCCCACCCTGCATTAAATCAGTTGAATGCCCTGGGAAGGTGGCGGTCCGGGGGCAGCGGCACCTAGTCAGCACCCCCACATTTAAATATCAATGCCCTCGGGACCTGGCCCACTTGAGAGCTGTTTATAAAAGAAGTGCGGGAGCCCACACTTTTTTAAAAAGAAGTTTCACTGGATCCGCCATGAATCCTGGTGAAAATCTTTTAAAAAAATGCTTTTTAGGTCTGTGGGGGGAGGGGTCCATCTGGCACCCCAGCACATGAGCCACTCTGTCCCCTTTTGTTTTTTTATTCTTTTTTTCTGGGGCTCGGCTGAAGCCAAGTCCCAAGATGGCTGCCAACACTTCCATGTTGAAGTGTTGGCAGCCAATCAGTTCTCAGTACGAGATCGGGAGGGTTTGCAAAGACTTCACGTCCCTATATGTACAAATTTGCATTTTCTTTCATTTCTGAAAACGTACTGAACACATTTACACCAAATAACAAAAAGGGCTCTTTCTGGACCAAGAACTACCTTTCTACCAAATTTGGCGTAATTCCGTCCAGTGGTTCAGGCGCTATTACTGTTCAAAATCTCTATGGAAAAATGCATCGGGAAAAGTGTTTTGCCCCCCCCACCTCCTTTTTCTCGGTCCCTGCTTTACAGATCACCCCAGAGCTTTCCAGACCGCAGCTGAAGTGAGCATCATATTTTCTTGGAAAGTTTCATGAAGATTCATCAAAAGGCGCCAAAGGTATTAGCAAAATAAAAACTGCTTTTTCTGTAGAAACTAGGCCCTAACTATGGCTGCCTAGTAGTACTAGGTAATATGTGTGTGTGTGTGTATATATATATATATATATATATATATATATATATATATATATATATATATATATCCACCAAAACCAAAGTCCATAGACACCGCGCACTCAGGATTCCTCAGCAAATATTCATCTTTATTGACAAATAATGGTCAATAAAGATGAGTAATTGCGGAGGAATCCTGAGTGTGTGGTGTCTTTGGACTTTTGGTTCTTGGTGGAATTAATAGTTCAGGTCCACTTCCGAATCGACGTGACTACCCCATGTCTAATATATGTGTAATGTAATGTATATGTGTAATATATATCTATAGATCTATATATATTTGCATACATTCACATATATATATATATATATATATATATATATATATATATATATATATATACTGGAAAAAATATATATCCATATTTATATATAATAAATATATATATAGATCTATGTATCTATTTATCTCTATATGTGTATATATATCTGCACTATAAAAACACAGATTACAGGGACGTTACAGTTAAGTTGACGTTTTACTCATACAAAACTACAGAAATTCAACAGTTATGGTTAGATTTATGTTAAGAAACTATAACTTGTGGCCTAAAGTTAATTAATGTAACAAGTTGTAGTTTCTTCATATAGGTATAACTATAACTATAACTGCGCTATGGTTTTGTATAGGTAAAACATGAACCTAACTATAATGTCCCTCTAACCTTTGCTTTTTCAGTGAATTTGCATGGTGTTTTTAATGTAAAGTAATATAAAATTACTGTACGTTCATACAAGCACCTCTGTGCACGGCCTTTGGCGGGAGTTGGTGGCAAGGCCAAATATGTACTTTGTCACGTCACAACAATCCCATTTGCAGTAACTTGTGCCCTAACAAGGGGGATGTGCTGCTGCTGGAATGGGAATCCTGCTAGGTATAACAACCAGGGCATGAGTCGAGGTTACATGTAGGTAGACAGCATCTACACACTCTTTTCACAGGGTAGATGTTTCCTTGCCAAGAGGTTGGGCCCCCACAGAAATACTGTAAACTGCTACCGATGTAATTTTCAGACACCAGGACACACTAATCAGTGCCTGCACATTGTCTGCTTTCCTTCCAAACAGCAATGTGCAGGCTGGTAAGGAGCTATTAGATTCCAGCCTGACCTATTACATAGGGTGAAGTTAAGGGGCATTCAGTCCTCCTTATGTTGGAGTATCCTGTCTGGGAGCTATTGGGAGCCTCACACCTGACTACAATGGAGGGAAAACAAAGGCACACAGCTAATCAATTCACAGGCACCTAAAAGAGACATGCTTTTAACTTCTTTCGGTCCCTGAATATAAGAAATATGTATGCACTGTAAGAATATCAGTTATGTTGGTCTGTCCCAGTATTTACACAAATGACAATTTAATTACCACTATTTTGTTTTATTTCTTTTATAGCGCGATAGCGCTACTCATCCCATTGCAGGGTGTCAGAACTCTTTACATCACATGTACACTTTGTACATCGACAATAAATCGTGTGTGTAAATCAATGTACAGGTTGTGTTACATAAGACAATGATGGTTACAAGGTGTAGGCGTCACATGTCCCTTATTGCTCTCTGTGCTATAGTAGAAGGATTACAAGTTTATGAACTGCAAGTAACAAAAGGCTCTCTGTGTTAAAACCAGTAACCCACTTACCCATTTATATAAAATACAAATCTGTCATTTGTGTGTTATGTAATGTGCTTTACAGGAGACATATTAACCCTCTGGCTACTTTGATTCAAAACTTGGACTAAACAAAACAAACAAGTTACTTTCCCTCGGTAACGCTGTTGGCAGTTCCTTTTCACAACTTTCCATGCCAAAAGCGTGGAGCCATGAAGAACACTGACCAGTGGTGTAGAAAACTAGGGCCCTGAAACAAAACAGCTCTGTCCCTAGAAAACCGTTCGCAGAGTGGGGAGGATTGGTGGGTCAGCAAGGAATCGGCAGCTAGATGTAGTCTTTACTAGATAAGGTGTTGGCTGCAGATTCCTTACCTTAGAATAGATACCCAAGACACACCGTCCCCGGAGGAGGGTCTGCGGATCAATTTCAAACAAGGAAGTCCTGCAGGTCCAAACGTGCAAATGGCCTATCCCTACAGACTTGGCTGTACAGGCTTTAGTGCTTTGTAAACATGTTCAAAGAGGTCCACGTTGTTGCCTGGAAGGTATAGAGGACAAGAACTCTGCATGCTGAAGCAGTGGTCACAGCTTTAGCTTTGGTGCAATGTGCTCTCAAACGCCCAGGAGGTTGCTTTTTGGCCAGCGCTTAGCAAATCTTAATGCAGAATACGACCCATTAGGAGATGGTCCGCTTCTGTGCTGTAACATATCACACGAAGAGTTGGTCGTCCACCTGGAACTCTTTTGTTCGATTAAGGTAAATCTACAACGCTCCTTTTGGTTCAGACGGTCCCAGGGAGTCAGGTGTGCCTACGGCATGATGATAGTGAACCCTAGTAAATGCAGGAGGTCTGCCATAGTCTGGAGTTGAGAGATGACAGCTTGGGGTGAACCTGCCTTCAGCAGCCAGTCGTCGAGATAGAGGAAGACTGACACTCCTAATCACCCACAGATGAGCTGCAACTACTGCCATCACTTTGGTGAACACCCGAGGGTTGCTGGTGAGGTCAAAAGGGAGCATGGCAAACTGAAAATGCTTGTGGCCCACCGTGAACGCCAGGTAATGCCTGTGAGCTGGCAGGACAGGAATAAGGAAATATGTGTCCTGCAAGTCCATCGCTAAATCCAGGCTCCTGGATCCAGGGCAGACAGGACTTGAGCTATCATGAGCATTTTGAACTTCTCTAGGAAGTAGTTGAGGTGCCATAGGTCTGGGAATGGACGAAGACCTCCCTCCTTCTTGGGGACTAGAAAGGAGCAGGAATAACAACCATAACCCATTTCTGGCATCAACACCTTCTCTGTGGTTCCCTTGGCCAAAAGAGTCATGACTTCCTTGTGGAGAAGGGAGAGATGAATTTCTGTCAACCTGTCATAGGACTGTGGCATGGGGAGGGATGGTAATGAAGAGGAGGGAGTAGCCCCTTTGGATGATTTGCAAAATCCACCTCTCCAATGTTATGAACTGCCTGTGAGGCAGGCTCATCCTGCTGCCAACTAGATGCCCTTGATGGTATGTGGGCAGATTAGGAGGGTTTGGAGGCTGTGGCTCCTGGGGAAATGGTGGACTGACTCGACCACTGGCTGCCCGTCCCACACAGTCTGTGGGTACTGCACCCTAGATCACGCAGAGGCTGTGGAGGGTGCATGACACAGCAACCGGGAGGGTATTGGTGTGGCTGAAAGCCCCTTCCATAGCCGTGAAAGGTTGAATGTGGGTGATGTGGGGCCATCGAAAGGACCTGGCCATAGCCAGACTGTCCTTAAAGTACTCCAGCACCAAATCTGCCTTGTTTCCGAATTCAACAATGGATGGTGAACTTTGCTCCATCGCTTTCAATGGCAACATCCTGAGAGAGCATGGTCCAGATCTCCTCTGGGACTGTTGGCAGCACCTTCGTAAACCATATCCCACAGAGCGTGGGAATAGCGGCCCAAAAGGCATGTGATGTTCATGGACTGGCTGTCAGAAGAAAACATCTTCTTCCCCAAAGTGTGCAGCCTCTTGGATTCCCGGTCTGGGGTGCTGTAGGGAATGAGGCAGATTTTACATGGGACATAGAGGGCTGAACCACCTAGCTCTCTGGAGTAGGGTGTTGGGTGAGGAGGTTTGGGTCTCCTGGTGTGGGGCAATGGCGACAGACAATCGTCCTATATACAGATGCCCCTGTGCTAGGTTTGGACCAGGACCCCAGAAGGACATCAGTGAGGGCTTCGTTAAATGGGAGTAACAGATCTGAGGGGGAACTCCTGGTTGCAGCACCTCTGTTAAGACATTAGTCTTGCCTGCCACAAAAGGCAGTTGAAGGTCAGCGACCACCATCGCAAAAGAAGCTTTCTCCTCCATAACCATGGTAGGGGGAGAAAGCATACCATTATCTGGAGAAGTATCCAGTCCACTGGCTTCACCCAGTGTCTCACACCAGTCCATATTGGGATCTTCATAGAGCTGGTATTCTTCAGGGCCCAGTGACCCCTCCCATTCCTCCCCCAAATCCTGGCCCATAGGAATAGGGTCCAGGCTCCAACATGGAAGGCATGGCCCCACATGGTGCCGGAAATGGCGTCAATCGATGTCCCTTCGGCTTCCTATGGGATTCAGGGATCAGAATGGGGACGGTGCCACTGGTGTTTGATGGCGGTGCCAGGAGCGTCGGCATCAGGACCTGTGTCAGGGAAGGTTGAGATGGTACAACTGGGCCCTGTCTGGATCCAGGAAAGGATCATAGGAGCCCAACTGGAGCCCAGGGCCAGAGCTCCCGGTATGAACCAGAAGGGGCCCCTGCTGACTCCTCTGGGCCCAAAGGTGTGCCAGAGGAGTTGGCCCGCCCAAAAATGAGGCGCATGACCTCCTATAACTCTTTCAAGTGAGTGGGGGTTGCTCCGATTCCCAGAAACTCAAGGTGGCGCAGAGTCGGCCTAGGTGTCTGCTCCACTGCAGATCCAGGGCTTGGGTGGTGACACTCCCTCATTTAATCAGCCGATTGATGAGTAGAAGTCAAAGACATCTTCGATTTCTTTTTCTTCTTGTGTCTGGACTTAACTGAATGACCCAAGCGACTTGGAGTGCAAAGACAATCTTGGACTCCGCGACCGCTCCCGGAACCTGCCTCTTAACCGGGACCTCGAATGTTGTGGCGTCCAACGTCAGGCCCCCATGATGCTGAGGGACCGCTCCCTCAAGTTCTTCAGATTCATGGCTCAGCAGTCAAAGCACGACTTCGGATTGTGATCACGCTCCAGGTCCCAAAGGCAAACAAGGTGTGGGTCTGTCACTGACATCGGCCAGTGACAGGCGCCCCAGGGCTTGCAGCTTGCCATATTGGATGGCATCCTTGCCCCACCAGGAGGAAAACTCCAAAAAGAATTTGACAAAACTTTGAAAAAAATTCAGTCAAAAATTGACTGAACAGGTAGCTCTTTTCTGGATTAACGCTGGCTGGTGGGGAAACAAAATAACTGACATCAGCGCACCTGGGTGACAGCTATATAAGTGACGTGGACGTCATTTCCGGCATGGTTGGTGCCGACGATGCACACAGAGCTAATCAACACTACTGACTGGCGCGCAGGGGTACTGCTCATGAAAAATCTTCTAGATCCAGTCTGACACCTGGGGAAATTCTAAGATAATGAACCTGCAGCTAGATATAGGGCCTGATTTAGAGTTTGGCAGATGGGTTACTCTGTCACAAACGTGACGGCTATCCTGTCTACTGTATTACAGGTTCCATAGGCTATAATGTAATTATAATACGGTGGACGGATCATCCGTCACATTTGTGACAGAGTAACCCCATCCACCAAACTTTGAATCAGGCCCTATATCTAGATGGAGAGTCCTTACCGACCCACCCATTCTCCCTGCTCTGCAAACAGATTTCTAGGGACACGGCTTTTCCCTTTCAGGGCCCTCGTTTTCCACACCAGTGGTCAGTGTTCTTCATAGCTCCGCGATTCTGGTGTGGAAAGTCGTGAAAATAAACTAACGCCTTTGCCCCTGGGTGGCACCTATAGAGGTGCCACGGAAGTCATTTCTGGTGCAGACAATGACGCATGCAGGACCAATCAACGCCATCTGCCAACACGCAGAAATACTGCTCATGAAAAATCTCCTGGATCGAGACTGATCACCTGGGGAAATTCTAAGGTAAGGAATCTGCAGCTAGGAGTCTCTATCAGATACAGATCTCTCCAGTAAATATGTTAACCTCCAGAGTTATGTTACCATTATTATTATTCCCTGAGATTAAGATGGCACACAAAGATCTCTGCAGCAAGAGCCTTAACCCAGCAAAAATATTTTTTAATTCAGACTTTGCAACCAGTTAAGCTGAACAGATTTACTGCCACATTTCTCCTTCTTGCCAGTTCCTTTGTGGCCAGGTTTTAAAAAATACCCAGTGCAGCGCCCCTTTCCTTGCGCCCCTTAACGCTGTTCTACCGCCACTATGTGTGCACCATATCTAAGATATGGTGCACCATGACACGGGGTAGGGGGCAACAGCGGCAAAAGTTTTGACACGATTGATGTGCTGTTCAGGGTTAGCGCCAAAATGGTAAACAATGGTGTGCCCCCTTTTAACACATGCTCTGAGCAGCCATTAGAAGTGTCGAACAAAATGATGCAAAGAAATCTCTTAGATTTCTTTGTGCCATTATTTTGGCCCCCCTAACGGGGGAACACCCTCTTTGCATACATTATACCTGGTGCAGGCATAATGTAGCACAAAGGGTTACAAAGTGGCGCAATGCACGCATTACGCCACTTTGACAATATGATGCGGGGAAAAGGCCACCTTAGCGTGCCTTAGTGGCATAAAAATGACGCTAAGGCGTCGCTAAAGTGGCACTAGGCCCTCTTAAACCTAAGCCTAAATTTATATGTTGCGTCACTGTTTTGGCAGAACTCAGATGCAAAACCTTATTTGTTAAATATTGTAATGCACTCAAATGTACTCAGGATAGACCTGCGAAACATATGTGTGAGGGCTTCAGAGCTGATGTCACTTCTTGCGATGTCATTTCTTGTGAGGTCATGGGTTATGATGCTTCTTCCTGTGATGCTACGTGCGATGCCACACGCCGTGATGTCACACACTGTGAGGTCACGTGCCATGATGTCACTTGCTTACTACCTAACTTGGTTAGTCCCCTCACTTCTTTTTTTAGGACCTGTGCCCTGATCACAACCAAAGTCCTTTAGGATCTGAAGAAACAAGACAGCGCTCACAGAGGGCCAGTCCTATGTGCTCTTGGCCCTGAAGCTTTTGCTCTCTAACGCGAGCTTTGCCCAGTGTCTGTCTCATTGCCATTCCGATAGATGAAACGTGACATCATGTCGTGCAGACTCCCGGATGCCTGGAAATCAGGTTTCGATAACGTGAGCTATTCATAATATTACAAGTTTATAACAGTCCTGGGAATCTAGGAATAAAGACCCAACTGTTTTTTAATAAAAGCATCGTAGTATTTTATCGCACGATAGTAAACAGACTACTGTTTAAAATAATAGACATGTCACCTTAAATTCAGTTTCAGTTTTGAATGTAAATCTGATTAAGCAGAATTTAATTTTGATAGGTCTGCTAGTATCAGTTGTTTATTTATATTACCGAAAGTAGGTTTCGTTTTATATAAAAACACCAGTTATCCGTTACTCATTTAGAATGCATGCACAAAATAAATTCCTCATCAGCTATATTTTTCATTGTTTGATGTTTAGCACGACTCTGTGAGGAAAAAGTATTAAAAGTTATTAAATTGCATGCTCTTTAAAAAACACAGGCCGACATTTATACTTTTTTAGCGCCGCATTTGCGCCGTTTTTGACGCAAAAACGTCGCAAACTTACAAAATACAATTGTATTTTGTAAGTTTGCGCCATTTTGCGTGAAAAAGCGGCGCAAATGCGGCGCTAAAAAAGTATACATATGGGCCACAATATTTACACAGTTATTAGAACAACAAATTAGTCGACTTTTCAAGAACTTTTTCAAGCAATTTCTTAACAGTTTCCACCATACTTAGTGAATGAATATTTATGTTCAAGATTAACCGGCTCTTTAGCTCCTATACATGGACTGGATGTTGAAACTTCATAGTTCACAGCTTTCCAGATTGTGTACACATCTGGATTCCAATTCACTCAATTCTGCATTACTATCCCTTCTCTGGCATGTCTGGCTACTCTATCTACACCAAATTATTTGAGCTTTTCCAATCACGGCGTGTGGCATTGCGCATAGCATCATAACCCATGACCTCACAAGGAAATGACATCACAAGAAGGGACATCAGCTCTTAAGCACTCACACATATGTTTAGGAGGTCTATCATTCACTACAACGCCAACACCCTCTGCGCACTCAACACCAGCCGAGACACCACCTGCTTCCAGGCCTCTCCAAAGAGCACGCACGGACCCTTCTCCTGCCACAACTGCAGCTTCACCTGCAACAGAGCCCACAAACCTCCTAGGATCAAGACCAACCACCTCCGTTGCATACTCCTCAACACCCGCTCAGCACGTAAGCACGCCATCGAAGTCTGGGACCTGCTCAACTCCACCTCCCCGGACGTGGCCTTTCTAACCGAAACTTGGTGGAACGACTCCTCAGCACCCGACATCGCCATAGCCATCCCGAACGGATACAAAGTTGCTCGCTGAGACCGCACCAACAGAACCGGAGGAGGCATAGCCATAGTCCACAAAGCCACCCTCGAAGTCAAAACCACCCTGAACGATTCCTTCAGCGCCGCCAAACTCCTTCACTTCCAAGTCCGCACGGACCCCAACACCACGCTCAGAGGAACACTCATCTATAGACCCCCAGGACCCAGGGCACCTTTCAGCAACGCCATCGCTGACCTGGCCAGCAACCACGCACTCGCCTCCACGGACTACATCCTCCTTCCGGACCTGAACTTCCACCTCGAAAACAACTCCACCAACTCCACCACCCTCACCGAAAACCTCGCCAACCTCGGCTTCACACAGCTCGTCAACACACCCACCCACACAGCCGGTCACACTCTTGACCCCATCTTCTGCACAAGCAACCACGCCACCTTCAACCATACCACTGAACTCTACTGGACCGACCTCCACTGCGTCCACTTCACCTTCAAGAAGCAGACAGAACACCACCTCACTGAACAACCACCCCGCCGACGATGGGGCAAAGTCACCGAACTTCAACTAACCAACGCCATAGCCCAGAAACCGCCCGTCAACCCCACCGACCCTGACATCGCCGCACACAACCTCAAACAATGGATCAACGACTGCGCCGACCGCCTTGCTTCACTCAGAAAACCCTCCAACAACCCCATCAACAAAAAAGCCACCTGGTTCACCGACGACCTCCAAGCCTCCAAACGCCACTGCCGAAAACTCAAGCAAATATGGCAACTCGAACGCACTCCAGACAACCACACAGCACTCAAGGATGTCACACGCAAACACCATCAACTCATCAGGCTAGCAAAAAGATCCTCCTTCAAGACCCGCCTAGAAAACAACACCCACAACTGCAAAGAACCTTTCAGCATCGTAAAAGAGCTCTCCAACCCAAACACCACCGTCAACGACATCACCCCCTCCCAAGAACTATGTGACGCCCTAGCAACCGCCTTCCACCGAAATATCACGGACATCCACGACTGAGCTTCAACTCCCCTCACACTCTGGACGCTCCTACTCCACCCACCACGAACTCCACCCACTCCAGCCGACTGACCTCCTGGACCATCATCAGCGATGATGAAACCCGCAAGACCATGAACTCCATCCACTCCAGATCACCATCAGACCCCTACCCACACCACATCTTTAACAAAGCAGACACAGCCATCGCACCACACCTACGGAAAGCCATCAACATCTCCTTCGAAACTGCAAGATTCCCGGAAAGCTGGAAACACGCCGAAATCAACGCCCTTCTCAAGAAACCAAAGGCGGACCACAAGGACCTGAAAAACTTCCAGCCCATCTCTCTGCTCCCTTTCCCGGCAAAGGTCATCGAGAAAATCATCAACACTCAGCTCACCCGGTACCTCGAAGACAACAACATCCTCGACCCCTCCCAGTCCGGCTTCAGACGCAACCACAGCACCGAAACCGCCCTCCTCGCCGCCACAGACGACATCAGAAGCCACCTCGACAATGGAGAAACATCAGCCCTCATCCTCCTATACCTATCAGCCGCCTTTGACACCGTCTGTCACCACACTCTAAAATCCAGCCTCCACGCAGCAGGAATCCAGGACCAGGCCCTCGAATGGACAGCATCCTTCCTCGCCGGCAGAACCAAAAGAGTCCGCCTCTCCCCGTACCAATCCAAAGGCTTCAACATCATCTGCGGCGTACCCCAGGGCTCATCCCTCAGCCCGACGCTGTTCAACATCTACATGGCCCCCCTCGCACAAGTGGCCCATCAGCACAACCTCAACATCATCTCCTATGCCGACGACACCCAACTCATCCTCTCCCTCACCAAGGACCCACACACCGCCAAAACCAACCTCCACGAGGGACTAAAAGCCATCGCCGACTGGATGAGAGACAGCCGGCTAAAACTGAACTCGGACAAAACAGAAGTCCTCATCCTTGGGTGCACCCCCTCCGCCTGGGACAACTCATGGTGGCCGACCACACTAGGTCCCCCACCGACACCCACCGACAGTGCACGAAACCTCGGCTTCACCCTCGACTCCTCACTCTCCATGTCAAAGCAGGTCAGCGCCATCTCCTCCTCCTGCTACAACACCCTCTGCATGCTCCGCAGAGTTTACAAATGGATCCCAACAGAAACAAGAAAAAACAGTAACCCAGGCCCTCGTCAGCAGCAGACTCGACTACGGCAACACCCTCTACACCGGTATCATATCCAAACGCCTACAACGCCGCAAACGCATCCAAAACGCCTCCGCCCGACTCATCCTCAACATCCCTCGCCACTGCCACATCACCCCCCACCTAAGAGACCTTCACTGGCTCCCCGTCAACAAGAAGATCACCTTCAAGCTCCTCACCCACGCACACAAGGCACTCCACAACACCGGACCAACATACCTGAACAACAGACTCAGCTTCTACACCCCCACCCGGCAACTCCGCTCCGCCAACCTCGCCCTAGCCTCCATCCCCCGCATCCGGCGCAAATCTTCTGGCGGCAGATCATTCTCGTACCTCGCCGCCAAGACCTGGAACACCCTCCCGTCAGATCTACAGGACCTTCTTTCCTTCAGAAAACTCCTCAAGACTTGGCTCTTCGAGCAGTAGCAGCACCGTCTCCCTCCCCCCAGCGTCTTGAAACCCTCACGGGTATGTAGCACGCTTTACAAATTGATTGATGGATTGATTGATCGTGAGTACATTAGAGTGCATTAGAGTGCATTAGAATATTTAACAAATGAGGTTTTGCATCTAGGTTCTGCCAAAATCAGGGCCTCAACATAAACATTTATTTTTTTAAACCTGGCCACAAAGAAATTGGCAAGAAGGAGGAACGCGGCAGTAAATCTGTTCAGCTTAATTGGTTGCAAAGTCTGAATTTTAAAATATTTTACGGGGTTAAGGCACCTGCTGCAGAGATCTTTATGTGCCAATCACTTTGGGAGTGTCTTTGGAAATGTCTTGTGACTGGGTAGTCGGGTAGTTGGTATCCTCATCCGTAATGGCTCTAATTCATTCTATAACTTTTTTAAACCGGAAAAAATCTACTCCCAATTTATCTTTTCTTACATTCGCATTCTAACCTGTAATGTGAGATCTGCGTATAATGTGTTTT
This sequence comes from Pleurodeles waltl, assembly GCF_031143425.1. Classification (NCBI taxonomy): domain Eukaryota; kingdom Metazoa; phylum Chordata; class Amphibia; order Caudata; family Salamandridae; genus Pleurodeles; species Pleurodeles waltl. The sequence continues at coordinate 1,756,228,157 of NC_090444.1, forward strand.
TTGTCTTTTTGTATTTATTCAGAATGGGTGCAAAGGATTATACTTACACGCTTTGCAGATTTTGCATGTAAAAACAGGTCTTGCATTAAGCCAAATTATGCCATTACTATTTATCAAGTGACTCCATACCATGGAATTCCTCAAAGACCTATTTCTATAGGTTACTTTGACAGTAATTCCTACCATTCTTCCAATCAAATCAACATTGCTGAAAATTCTCCAATTTCTCATTCAGGTCTTTACCACTCTAGCAGTCTTTTCTCTGCTGCATTGCCAGGAGGATTCACTGGACCTGCTCTCCATTCTGCCCTAGGCTGAGTGTATATCAATTCTCTATATCTTGAATTTTCACCTTTTGAATAGCTTTTTGAAAAACCTGTTTTAAATACCCCTTTTGCACAGAATAATTCTAACATCACACTTCCCGCACTGGAATTTCTTTAATCTCTCGGGAGTTCTCCATACAAGATACTCATTTTTAAACTAGGGATTCATTTCCAGTAGTTCATGCCATCTGGCCAAGACCACTGGTGCTGTCCTAATATCCTTGTGATATGCTAAGACAGTGCTAGGAAGTAGCCTGTGTGAGGTTTGTGGTTTAGTTTAAGGTTGGGTAAATGTGATTTTTGGCATGTTTGGCAATCTGAAAATACATTTTATTATGTTATGTTGCGTTATGCAAATTTGTATAGTTCACTGGCACTGAGGCAAGAGCTGTATGTGCTGAGCCGGGCTCAGTGAAGAACCAGGTCTTCAGCTTCTTGTGGAATTTAAGAAACGAGGAGGCGTCTCTCGTGTGCAGGGACAGGTTGTTCCAGCCTTCAGGTGCTACAGCAGAAGGCACCACTTCTGGATCTGGGTCTGTGCATGCAGCGGCAAAGAGTCTGTGAGTAGGCGCCCGGCTGAACAGAGGTTTCTGGTAGGTTTGTGGAAGTTCATGTGGTTGTTGAGGTGTGTGTGGCCAATGCTGTGCAAGGCTTTGTCTCTGTGTGTTAGCAGCTTGAAGTGTGTTTATTGGTGGATAGGGAGCCCGAGGAGCTCTCTGAGTTGCGGGGGGATGTGCAGTGGTGGTTTTCCTGGTAGGGCTCCAGGGCTACGCCCCTCTGCTTTGTTATACCAAGAGCGAATAATCATATTTTATTCACTCTTGGTATAAAAAGAAAATGCCGTCTAGCAACAGCCCTAGACAGCTCTGCTAGAGAGAATGTCTGATGCCTGGCAAAGGCACACAGGTGCACCTGCTCCAGCCATCCGAGATTATCCAGGGCTGAAACCCCCAGCCCTGCTCTCAGCAGCGCTTAATTTGTAAATAAAAAGGTGCCGGTGCCCAAAGCCCTCCTCTTAAATTTGCGGCTGCAGCAATTAAATGTTTGAACACGGAATACTGAGGCGGCGTAATCCTGAAGCCATCGCGGGCCTCTTCAGTACATATAAAGCCAATGCCTGCCCCTTCAGCTCACTCTTGCAGCTTTCTACTTTCTCCCTTTGTGACGCTTTTTCATTTTTCCATCCTTCCGTCTTTCCCATATGTGTCTTTTGCTCTCAGTAAATGCTTGAGGCAGAAGAATACGTCCCGGCCCTCAAAAATAAGTGCTGGCGCTCAGCACCGGAAACAACAAGCACAAATTAAGCACTGGCCCTCAGACCCCTGGCATGCCTCAGTACCTCCCAAACTGTGACGTGTTGAAGCGTCACAGATAAAGTTAGCAACAGGCGTTGCAGGCTTAAGCCTTGCAGTGGCTGTGGCTACATGTCGCTCAGCCAGTCACCCCACCCTCAGTCACCCCACCATTTCCCAACTCGTCACAGAGTTGGGAAAGGGTGGGGTGAATGAGCAGAGACTGGAAACTTGAATCTCCGACTGCGCAGGTTTGAGGTTTCAGTTACAAGTGACTGAAGGTGAAAGAAGCAGCAGGAGCCCAAACAGAACCTGCACCGACAGCAAGGTAAGTAAAAAATGCTATTAAATACCGTGAATGTGTGTGTCTGTCCACGAGACAATGTGTGTATATTTGAGCATTTCTGTGTATATGTGTGTATGTGTGAATAAAAGTGAGCGTGTCAGTAAAGGAGTGAATCAAAGTGAAGAAAATGAATGATATGAAGAGTGAGTGCAAGTGAGAATGAATGAGTGAGGGAGAATGACAGGGAATGTAACTGAATGTTACTGTGTGTGAGACTGAGTCAAGTCTCAGTGAGTCTTAGTAAGTCAGAGAATGAGTGAGACAGAGTGAGACAGAGTGAGTCAGTGTGAGAGTGAGGGAGACTGAATGAGTTTGAGTGAGAATGATTGTGCCTGAGTGAGGTTGAGTCAGAATGGGTGTGAATGTGTGAGTCTGAGTGAGTATGGGTGAGTCAGAGTGAATCAGAATGAGTATGACTGAGTAATTCAGTGAGAATGAGTGAGATTGAGTGCGAACGACTGAGGCTGACTGTGAATGAGTAAGACTGCATCAGAGTGAAACTGGGTGAGACAGAATAAGTGAGACTGAGTGGGACTGACTGTGAATGAGTGATACTGATTGACTCTGAGTGAGTCACAGTAAAATTGAATCAGAATTAATAGGACTGAGTGAATCAGGGAGGACGAGTGAGTTATGAGGAGAATCAAGGAAATTAGGTGAGCATGAGTGAGACTGAGTGGGAATGAATGAGTCAGAGTGAAACTGAGTGAGTCTCAATGAGACTGAGTGAGTCAGAGTGACATTGTGTGAGTCAGAATGAGAGAGACTGAGTGGGACTCAATGAGAATAAGTGGAACTGATTGAGTATGAGTGAGTCACAGTGAAATTAAGTGAACTGGATTGAGCGGGACTGAGTGAATCAGAGAGAATGAGTGAATCCTGGGGAGACTCAGGGAAACGGTAAGAATGAGTGAGACTGAGTGAGAATAAGTGAGACTAAGTGAGTCAGAGTGGGACAGAGTGAGAATGGCTGAGACTTAATGAGTCAATGAAACTGAGTCAGAGTAAGTAAAAGTGACTGGGAGTGTGAACAAGAGTAAATGACTATGTCAGAGTGAGAATACTTGAGAAATTAAGGATAACTGCAGCAAGTGTGAGCAAACCCTCACCCGAACCTCTAAATAAGTGATCCAGTCTCGTTCACTGGAATTCAAGCCAAGGATTACGTTCCACCACTTTTAATGGTCACCAGCCGCCACTGGAGATGTGAATGCAGACTGGGGGGTTGAGGGTGAGCCCCTGTGTTTTGCATGGCCTGGAGCCTTCTGGTTAGTTTAATATTAATTTTAGTGTGTTGTCATACTCCAGCTGCTGGTGATGACGACTTGGGTGATGATTCTGTGAGGGTTGGAGGGGAGCCATTAGATGGTCTTCTTAGGCATCTTGAGTGCGTGGAAGCAGGAGACAGAGACTGCAACACTCACCTTTGACCTCCCCATATGGGCTCACATCACCCGCACCTGAAGTCTACACTGGCTCCTGAACCAGAAGAGTTGGCAGTTCAAGATGCAGACCCATGCATACAAAGTCCTTCACAATGCAGGACCAGCATACATCAACAAACTAATGACCTTCCACCAACCGACCAGACACCTGCAATCCACATCCCTTTTCCTTGCAGACACCACTCCGGATCCACCGATCGAACAGTGGAGGACGTTTCTTCTCTCACCTGGCAGCTAAAGCCTGGAATGACCTTCCCCTGCACCTCAGTAATGCTGCATCTCTCCTGGAATTCAGAAAAGGATTCAAAACATGGCTGTTTGAATGAACAGAGCACCGCAAAGCAGTTAGCAATTCCAGCGCCTTGAGACCCTCACTATGATTTGACGCCTTTATAAATACTGATTGATTGATCGATTGCATTCACTTGACTGGTCATGGTGAGCGGGTTATCGATTACTAATCTGAGGACTTCATGGGGTTCCTTAATTCATCCAAAGATTTATCAGACACAAGGGCTCATATATATACTTTTTTAGCGCCGGATCTGCGTAATTTTTTTACGCAAAATCGGTGCAAACTTGCAAGATACAATTGTATTTTGCAAGTTTGCGCCATTTTTGTGTCAAAAAGCGGTGCAAATACGGCGCTAAAAAAGTATAAATATGGGCCAAGGTATGTAAATTTTAAGTGTCACTGGTGCTGGCACAGTATAAGGGCGAGTAGTACAAGCACATGGGAGTGAAAGAACATTTTTTGTCTGTATGCATTTAAGTGTGACATAGAGTTGCTTTTAAAAGTGCATTTTCAGTCAAGATGATATTCTGTGTATAATCTGCAGGCGTAACTAGCTTGAGCCTGTTCTGAATTTACTAGTGTGGTTTCAAAAAGCTTAACGAATGTGTCCAGGTAAAAGAGGCTTAAGGGGAATGAGGCTGTAATAAATGTCTCATTTCATCACTGCCAAACTTAAACCTGTCTGCCATTGTTTTGGAAATTTTCCCTGAATAGTTGGAGAAACATATTTAAGACAAAAGATATGTAAGGTAAAATAGTATAATAAAAACTCTAAAGACTGCAACACTAAATTTTAGGAGAATTCTCTTCAAATTCAAAGATAGATGCTGCAAATAGTGCTTTTTAAAAAGTTAAGGGGCCTGATTTAGAGTTTGCCACTCCATCACAAATGTGACCGCTAGCCTGTCCTCCTTATTTCAAGTGCCAAAGGATGCTAGACACTTGTAATAAGGAAGACAGAATATCTGTCACGTTTGTGATAGAGTAACCCACCTGCCAAACTCAAAATCCTGCCCAGTATTATTAAAATGAACCTGTTCCCACAAACACTATGAGGCTCAATTAGAACTTAGCGGATGGAATACTCTGTCACAAACGTAATGTATATCGTGTCCGCTGTATCAGGATCTTCATAGAATATAAAACTATCATAATACGGCGGATGGGATACCCGTCACGTTTGTGATGGTGTATTCCCCTCCGCCAAGTTCTAAATCAGGCCCTATGTCTTTTTTAACCGTGACTGCCATGTTCTAAGGAAAGACCTCAACCTGGGTTGTAAATTATTTGGCAATTTTTCTCTAGGAAACAGGTAATATTTTCTTGGCATCCCATTGTGGTGGGGGTCATGATCTAAGGTTATATTTAAAATCCTTAAAACTTTACCAACTAGGTTTATGCGGGAATGCATATATGAATGACAAATTATTGGGGGGGGGGTGCTATGTAATGTAATTACAATACACATAAAGGATCAAGTTCTCACTATGTATAATAAGTGTCAAACTCTTTTAATGCCTAAAATGAATGTGAAACATGTTCGGCCCCACCTTAATTGCTGGTTCTTCAAAATTTTGGATGGGTCCTTGCCATACACGACGCATCATAATAATAATAAAATAAGTGAACATCGTTGTGGGAAGGCTGGGCAGGAGTGAGATTTGCACCAGAGGTCAGTAAGTTGTAGATTCTGGGTAAACAACACCGAACCATGGGTTCCAGTGCAACTGTGTTTACCACAATGTTTTTAATATGCAGACAGAATAGAAGATTGTTCCATGAAGATTGTTCCATGAATGCAAGGAATGTGGAATGTAAAAGGGAGAATCTTTGCCCTCTCCTGAATGGAATTCATGTGAAATAAAGTTAAGGTAAAACTACAGCAGGGTGACCGATGTATGAAGGGTGGGCGCCTCCATAGTTTAGGACTTGGTTGCCAGTCAGACTGACCCTCTATCATCACAGGTAGTATAGAACAAATGCGGTTTGCTGCTTCCCACACGGTGAGACGATGGGGCCCCTCTCCTGCTTTATTTACACCATAGATACTCACAAACATTTTCCCAGGGTCCACAAAGTATGGTCTGTGGTGAGCCTGAGGGCCACGTTGATGATGGCGGGATGGGATGGTGCTTCGTGGGTGGTTAAATAGTGCAGAACACTTTATTTGCTTCTTTTCCTTTACTCCAGTTAGCTTGTAAATAAAAGCTTCCTTATTTATTTAACATATTTCTGAATGTTAGTGCTGTCAGAAATAAACTGCAGCCGGGTGCTGCTGTTAATGTAGGGGCCACATGAGAAGGTTATGAGAGCCGCAGACACCCCTGGGCCATACTTTGACTATCACTGATTTAGACAGTACCACCAACAGTACCAGGGTACCTCCATGAAGGCACAGATGTCCTGGGGCGTGAGAACGGGGTTAGACACTTTTGTGACTTTGTTATAAACGCTGCCTTCCAAAACCTGAAACTCACCTGCTAAACAGTTTTCTTCAATGCTTCTGAAATAAGGTCCTTGCATGGGGACATTTTGCTTGGAAAAAAAGTGGAGATTTGCTTTTCAGTTTGTTCTAACAGAAACAATACATTTTGAAGCAAAAATATTATGAGCCCCCATACCCCCCCCCCCCACCCCCCATCGTCCTTCCCAGGCCTCTTGCAAGGCAAAGGCAAAAACAGCATGTTCTATTGAATCTTTATGACCCATCCACCACTGCAAGCATGTATCTAGGTACTGGTATTCATCAAGTGCGAATCTAGCCGAAAGGCTGTGAAGTGTTGTACAGGTCTAAAGGCAAAGACACAGTCAACTTGTGATCGCAGAGGTAGCAGGTTTGTGCACTGTTACTGCATCATGATGTCCTGCTCTCTACAGAACTATCTTCAGTTCTTTCCTAAACTGGAGCAGAGATGGGTCAGTCCTGATGGACACGGAGATGATGTTCCAGATCATCCTGCATAGTTTGAGAAGGCCTGCTGCCCTGTGTTTTTTTCTTTTTTGCACTTCTTCAGCTTCAGTGTGATGGTGTCCTGGCTGTGGGTTCAGGCTGCCGGTGGTTCCAGACATGGTACTCCCATGGCCAGACACTGTTCCTCTTCCATCCAGTGCTTAATTTGAGCAAGTGGTTTCCAGTGCAGGGCACCCGCATTTATTTTTGAGGGCCAACACTTATTTTTCTTCCTCAAGCATTTAGTGCGAGCAAAAAACACATTTGGGAAAGACGGAGAAAGAGAAAAACAAAAAACCATCACAAAGGGAGAAAGCATAAAGCTGCAAGAGTGAGTTGAAGGGACAGGGAGTGGCTGTAAATAGATTAAAGAGGCCCGAGATGGCTTCAGGATTACACTGTCTCAGTATTCCGTGTTGGCACATTTAATTGCATCAGCCGCGTGTTTCAGAGGAGAGCTTTGTGCACCGGCTAATTTTTATTTACAAATTAAGCACTGCTTCCATCACAGTTTATGTAAGAAGAGAATGTGGAGTTATGGCCACAGCTGCCTACTTTGAAACTGGGGTACCAGGTTTGAGTCCGGCTGTCAGCTGTACATCCTGTGACTCTGGGCAAATATTTTAATCTTCCAGTGCCTAAACAAAATAAAAAGCAAGCTGACCTTATGTAATGGAAGTGGTGCTCATGTAAAATTCTTCAGTGTCCTGGGGCTAAGTTTACACTACATACACCTGCAAAAATAACATAAAAATAAATAAAACCACGTCCAGGCCATTACAACGCATTGCCTTTGCTATCTTTCCACAGGCCTTCTGATGCAAATCTTGTCCGCAGCCAGACCGTAGTCCAATGGACACAACAACAGTGCATTTCAAGATGAAAGTGAATTGGTTATTCGTGGAAAGTAGCAAACTGTTCACAAACAAATCACAGTGTACTGCTGCCCAGCATTGTTTGTGTTTCTTTAGTGGGCTTCCATTCCTCCCCAGCAAACCCTGGTGCCAGCTGCTGGCCAACATTGCTACTCTGTTACTCAAGTACGGCGTTGAACAATGGAGCTTTGCAACTGTTCTCGCATGGAAAAGACAATCTTCCAGTTGTATGCAGGAGCGTAAACCAAGCAGTAGTCACACAACAAGTAAGATAGTTGCACTTGAAAGTGTCAGAATGTTGCTTTTGCGGCAAAGTCCCTGGATTGGAACAGTGTCACCCACAGAGGAAGAATCCACTGAAGGATGCAAGTCTCTGTTAATGTTTGTGGGATGAAGGTTGCTCCTCCTACGGGGCCAGTCTTCGATGCCTATCAGTGCTTGCAGAATTACCTGGTTTGAAATACCTTTGCTGTCAGGGTAATGCTGTCGACCATCTGTGTGTTTTGCTTGGTGGACTGAGATGCTGGATGAGAGGTCAGCACGGTAGATTCCATTTGTTGGTCGATGCTGAGGATGTCTGCTTACAGAAGTTGCTGTGCTGTGGGGCATGCCCCAAACTTAACAAAATTAATAAACTTAATAAGTCATTCCTCAAACAAGCACAACAAAAATGTGTTTGTGAGATGCAACAAGCAATGTGTGTGTAGAATAAATCTAGCACTCGTGTACTTTGTATTCAGTTTTTTATTTATTGTGACACACAAATGTTTTGATATAAGTACAACCATCAATCTTCATTTTCATAAAAACAATGTTATTCATACATTTTCGTACCTAACATTTGCCATTCATTTATTCCTAACATTGTTCAGCCTATCAAAACCATAGTTTTTGGATTAAATTGTCCAATAGTGATTATGCAGTGAAATTCCCAAACAATAATCCACTCATCGGGTAGCGTATACAAAGACACGTATATTTCTTAAGGTGCCTCAGCTAATTTGACCTGTTAAAGCTTCAACTTCACAAATAGTCAATTTTTTCCATCCAAGCTCCTTGGTACCAGTGGTGTTGACGCGTTTCGTCCTGCTTAATTTACTGGCCTCAACAGGATTTACGTCTGATAGGTAATTCTACAATCTGTGTTCATCTTCTTTTGTATCCAGTAAAATAAACCCACCACTTCCAATCAATTGTAATTAAACCAATCAGCGGTCATTTCTAAAGTTCTGTTGTGAGAGCGTGAAACTTTTCTCCTTCCTGATGAGTACTGCATCTCAAAATCCGCGCTCGGAGTCTCAAACCATAAAAACTACCTGTGTAAAATCTCTGCACCACCTCCCCCATGGAGTCCTGGCAAGCGCCAATCCTCTCTGGAAGGGGAGTACGGAATATGTGGCCCTTTACCATGCACAGATCTACTCCAGTATAGTCGAGCTACTGTCATCTGACGCATTTCTTGCTGCGGTGATCACCTGCGTCTGTCAGCCTTGCGCAGCTGCTCGTTCCACCCAGGATCTCGCAGATAACTGCATTTTCAGGGCATGCTGTTGTATGTAGCCAACACACCAGCCACTACAGTTGCCCCTCCACATAGTACAGTTCATAATTGGGCACACCAAGACCACCTTCGAGCAGGGGATGTTGTAGAATGGTGAGAGCCACCCAACGGGGAAAGGGGAAGTGAGCGCCAAAAAGTCAATGATTTAGGGATGGTTCTTAGCACCCTGTCCACATGACCCTCCTTGATGTCCCTATTGAAGTGGTATATTTGGAAATACAAGCATTAAAAAGTTGTAGCACCACCGAAGACAAAATCCTCTTGGGACAATCCTGCGCAGCTCGGCGGTGGGGGTCAGAGGGAACAGACATGATTTGGGCCAATTCACTTTGAACCCTGAGATGTCCCCAAATTCATCCAACAGGAGCATAAGCCCTGGCATGGAGGCCCCTACTTGCCAAAGGAAACCAGAGCATCATATGTGAGATGATGTGGTGTGTGCCCATTTCTGGTATTCCTCACTGGTGCGCACAGTGCTTAATTTGTGCTTGTTGTTTCCGGTGCTGAGCGCCGGCACTTATTTGTGAGGGCCGCGGCTTATTCTTCTGCCTCAAGCATCTGCTGCGAGCAAAAGACACCTGTATGAAAGACGGAGGAAGAGAAAAATGAAAAAGCGTCACAAAGGGAGAAAGTAGAAAGCTGCAGGAGTGAGCTGAAGGGGCAGGGAGTGGCCTAATATGGATTGAAGAGGCCGAGATGACTTCAGGATTACGCCGCCACAGTATTCCGTGCTCCCACATTTAATTGCAGCAGCTGCGTGTTTAAGAGGAGGACTTTGGGCACTGCCACCTTTTTATTTACAAATTAAGCACTGGGTGCGCATGCTGTTGAGAGTGGCAGGACAACAGCTTCATTGCCAGTGTGAACATCAGCAGTGATAGAATACACCCCTGCTCACTGCCCATCTGAATTGTGAAACTGTCTGATATCACGCCATCAGGTTTGTGTGTAGTGTGTGGCTCCGGCCCAGGCACCCCAGCCCAAACCCCATGCAGTAAAGGGTTAGTAATAAAAAGTCCCAGCTCAAGTTTTCAAGTGACTTTTTGATGTCTAGGGACGCCACCATCTGGTTGTGTGCCTAAGGAGGGGTGTATTGGATTAGGCAAAGCAAACGTTGGATGCTGAGGAAAGTGCTGCGTCTGGGTATGAATCCCGATTGATTCTCGTGCACAAGGGTGCCAATAATGGGCAGCAGTCTGTTCACTTGCACCCTGCCTAGAATTTTATAATCCAAATTGAGGAGCAATAGTGGCCGATAAGAATGGACGAACAGTGGGTCTCGACCTGGCTTGGGCAAAACCACGATCAGGGCTTCCCGTAATGAGTCTGGGAGGGGTCCTGTCGATATAGCTTCGTTAAGCATCTCTAATAAGTATTGAGCAATGTAGATAGAGAAAGTAGCATAGTATTCAACTGGCAGACCATCAGTACCGGGCGTCTTATTCTGGGCAATAGTTGCTCGTATTTCTTCCAGTTGAAGAGGTTCATCTAGGTCTGCCCTTGGCAGCGAGGAAAGTTTGGTCAGTGGTAAGTCTCAGGAGAACCCATGTGTTTGTTCTGGAGGCAGAGTACCCACTGCCTTGTAGAGCGATTGGTAATAATCACGGAACTCAGCGTTGATGGCCCCCTGCATAATGATAAGTTTTCCTCGTCTGTCCGAACTGCTCCCATTAGAGACCACCACTGATCTTCCTTCACGAGCCGTGCCATAAATCTCCCTGAATGATCTCCCTTGGTGTGTAGCGTGGTTATGCATCACTTCTAATCATGCTTTCCCAGGCGTGCCTCTGCTTCATTGTGCTGTTTACGCAGCTGTCAAAGCTGCTCGGCTGTCACTGTCTGGTTCGCCACCTCTGTTTCCAAAGGACTTAATTCCCTCTCGAAGGCCAGCAGCTACCACGTAGAAGTCAGTACATTGCTCATGCCCCCGCCATGCAGTGATCCCGTATGACCACCTTTTGTGCATCCCACTCGAGAGCTTGGGAATAGGTAGAGCCTTTGTTCAAGACAGATAATTGGCACGGTGTATTGTCTGGACATAAGCTTAATGTTGACAGAACCCTGCTGGTGACCAATGATCCTGATCTAAGAGCTGATCCTCATTGGGTAAAATCTGCTGTGTATATTGGGGTGCATGTAGATATGAGGGAGGAGAGTATAATTGATCTTAATTTTAACGTGTTATACTCTAAACCACTGAAGAGTTTTTGTAAGTGGGATAGATCTCATCTTAACATAATTGGGTGGTGCAATGTATTATAAATTGTCAAACTTCCCTAATATCCTTATCTTTTTAGATCTATACCTTTGTATCTCACCAAAGGCTTCTTAAAAAAAGTGGAGGCCAGTTGGCAGAAATTCATCTGGGGATATAGGAAGCCAATGCTGCGCTATTCAAAATCTTCAGTCAACTCGTCTGTTGGATGGAGTGCCTTTGCCCTCACGGTGGCTGTATTATATAGCAGCTTCCACTTTTTGATTATCCTCAGTCATGGGAGGTAAAGGGTGGCCTCTTGGGGACATTTATTTTAGACTATCAAGGACCGTGGAAGGTTACTAAGTCAGGGGGGTCTGACCGCCCTGTTATGAACGTTGTGGAGCCGCCACAGTGCAGCCTTGCGGTCCTGGCGGTTGTAATCCGCCAGGCTAGCGCTGCGTGCAGCGCTGCCCAGGGGATACACCGCCATGGAAAGGCTGGCGGAATGGGGGCATTGGTGGCCCCCTGCACTGCCCATACACCTGGCATGGGCAGTGCAGGGGCCCCCCATGGACAGCCCCATCGTGCATTTCACTGCCCAAATTATGGGCAGTGAAATACACGACGGGTACTGTCTCACCCGACGCACCACTAAATTGCCGCCAGATCAATTACGAGCTGGCGTCAATGTTGTGGTGAGTGTTCCGCTGGCCCAGTGGGCGAAAACGCTGTTTTCGCCCAATGGCCCAGTGGAACACTCCTAATATGGTGGGCCAAAGACCTCCAGTACTGGCAATGTTTTGCCTGCAGCGGCTTTGGTGGTCCTGTTAAAGGACCGCCAAAGTCGTAATAAGGCCCTAAGTCTTTTAAAGGATTTATCAACACCACGTATTTTAAGCAAACAAAGTTTAAAAGGCTGCACGTTTTTTAATTTGATGAATCTCCAGCTTTACGTTTTCATGGAAAAACTTTTAGGTTCCAGTTCCAGGATCGGATCAACGTTTTTTGTTATTCTGGACAGATCACTTAGGCCCTCATTACAACATTGGCGGTATTGACCGCCTACCTCCATGGCGACGGCCACCAACACACCGCCGCCGTGGCTGCTAGCTGGCAATGCGTATTATGACCACCGACGGTATTCCGCCAGAAATCTGGCGGAACACCGCCGACGGTCATGCTGGCGGACGGCGGTAAGGCGGCGCTGCTGACAGCAGCACCGCCACGCCAGCAAAACACCGCCGACCGTATCATGAGCAATGATACGGCCTGGCAGTGTTTTGCTGGCAGATGCTGCTGCTGACAGCAGCGCCGCGGACCGTCTCTAGTCGGAGGACCCCCTTCAAGCAGGTAAGTCGGGTTCTCCGACCGGAGAGGGGAGTGTGGGGTGTTGTGTGTATGTGGAGGGTGTGTGTGTGTATGTTTTGGGATGCGTGCATGCGGGTGTGAGTCGTGTTGAATGCATGCATGAATGAGTGATTGTGAGTGTTGTGTGTTGTGGATGCATGTGTGTGACAAGTTATGTTGGTGTGTGTTGTGGTGTGTGGGTATGTATGTGTGCATGCATGGGTGGAGGTGGGGGAGACCCCTAATAGTGCCAGGGAAGGGATTCCCTTGCACTGATAGTGCCCACCTCCATGGTTTTCGTGGGCGGTACAAAAACCACGGAAACCATGGCGGTAGCCTGGGTCATAATCCCAAGGGTGGGAATGTGACGCCTGCCGAGCTGGAGACCGAAGTCTCCAGCCCAGCGGCTGTTACTACCCTGGTGGTCGGTGTGTTAAAGTGGCGGTGTTGGATGGCGGTAACCGCCAGGCGGTATTACCGCTGCTTTAACACCGACCACCAGGGTTGTAATGAGGGCCTTAATCTCTCCGTGCCTTGACAAATAAAAATGTATATGCCCGTGTGTGATGGAGCTGGTGCTCATGTAAAGCGCTCCAGTGCCCTGATTTCGTGCTGTATTAAACTGCATAAATAAAATAAAAATAAATAAATCTCCTGACAGACTAATGCAGCACACTGCCTTCTACAGTGCTTCTGGTACAAATCCTGCCTGAAGCCAGACTGTAGTCCAAAGGACACAACAGCAGTGCGTTTCAAGACGAAATGAATCAGTTATTCATAAAGAGCAACCTGTTCACAAACAAACCACAGTGTGCTGCTCTCCGGCATTGTTTGTGTTCCTTTAGTGGGCCTCCGTCCCTCCTCTACAAACTCTGGTGCCAGCAGATGTGCAACATTGTTCTTCTGTTATTCAAGAACTGCTTTGGAGGCTGGAGTTTTGCAACTGTTCTTGGTCGGAAAATAATACTCCAATTGTATGCAGGAGAGTCTACAGAGCAGTGCCACACAACAAGTAAGATAGTTGCCCTTTTAAGTTTCGGAATGTGTGCTTTTGTGACAAAGTCCCTGATTTGGAACACTGTCAACCGTTGAGGAAGACTGAAGGATGTAAGCCTCTGTTAATGTTTGTGGGATGAAGGCTCCTGCTGGGCCAGTCTTCGATGCGTATCAGTACCTGGAGAGTTACCAGGGTAGAAACACCTTTGCTGCCAGGGTAATGTTGAGCAGCTCTTACATGTCTAATTCAGGCCTGGTACAAGAGCAAGTGAACACTAGGCAGCCGCCTGGGGCGGTGTGGGTGGGGGCACCAGAATGCGAGCACAAGCACATATTGTAACTTAAGTGTACGGGGAGGAACTATGGCAATTGTCAGTTCAGATAGCAGCTCTGTCCCTCTTTTACAAGTGTACGCCTGGGACCGCTGAGCTATCTCTCACAATGTGAAACCATAGACAACAGAGCTGTTCCTCAGATTATATGACTCCTGTTGCATGACTGATTAAGCATAACTTATATTAACCGGCGTAGGGTGCTTGAAATGACAGTAAGTGCCGGAAAGGAGGGAGAACTTTGTCACCTGGAGCCTGGTCACCTTGCTGCTTTGCCTGTTCAACACATATTATGCATCACTGTATTTCTGTATTCAGAGTTCACCTTAAGTTTTTTTATTTCTTGCACGAGATTTAGTTACGTGACAAACCTGGCTGTTGTATACTACATTAACAATAGGAACTAATTTATAACTGTCTAGTGTAAAGAAATACAAAGGTACAGTGGTGCAAACTACTTTTGATCTGAGTATGGAGGCGGTTTTCACCCAAATAATACTTGTGAACCAAAAAATGGGATATTACTATCCACAAATTGGTTTTGCACCAATTATGCTTGCGTTGCCTTTGCTAACACTGAAGCAAAAAAGAGTTTGTAATGTAGTTAAACTGGTGTAAAGTTAATTTGTGCTCATTTTTAGGTCCTAACTGTGCAGTGTATGCGCTCTTGCTTGCAAGACATATTATAAGGGGCTTGAATCTTCCCACTGCTTGCCGTTAATTCATTTGTCACTCCTATTTGCTGACTCCTAATTGGCCAACACATATCGGCTTCACTTCCTCTTCTTTTCTGTGGAGCATGGACCAAGTACTGATTGCTTCATCTTGATTACTGTTCTTCAGTTGCTTGCACTGTGTTTGAGGTACTAGTTTTCTTTCATTCTTTCTTCTTTGGTTGTGCTGCTTCTTCTCTTTTCTTTCTTCCCATCGTGCTGTTTCTTCTTTCTTTCTTTTTCCCCATCATGTTGTTTCTACTATCTCACCCTCTTCCTTCCCTCCCCCATTGGTGTTGCTTTACTTTCAGCCATGTTGCACAGCTAGGCCACTGTACAACATGGCTGAAAGTAAAGAAAATAAAAGTGCTATGACCCAGGCAGCGCTGGCCGCGTCATAGTGCTTTTTTTCTGCACTTTCAGCCATGTTACACTGCAGCTTTGCTGCCGTGCAATATGCTAAAAAACATTACCAAAGCAAATAGATCTCACAAAGGCACTAGCTATTGGCCTCTCGCAAAGGCACTGAGCCTAAATCACCCTGTAAGCATTAATACACATTGTTTCACTCACTACAATTTAATACTCAACTCACCATACCTCAAATCACCCCCTGAGAAAAATGTTGGTCTAGTCGAAACCTTTTCATTTTATCTAGGGATTTGATGGGTCTTGCAAACCAAAAATAACCTATTGAGTCAGTCTAATAACAGTAACTCATTGACAACAAAGATGGGCGCTTTGCTATTAAAGGCCCAACCAGATCCTGGTGAAAGAGCTGCTTCAATGGGGTCTTATTGTTAGAAGACTGAAGCCAGACTTTTACCTCTGTCTGATCACACCTGATTTCAGGGTCCTCAAACTTGATCCAGCTGCAATCCTTATCATAATCTAGCCAGGCTGTCCTCCCCTAATACACGTGATGAGCCTTGGGGATCTTGTTTGGTTAGAAAATCATAGAGGTTGCCAATTCAGGTCTCTTTCTCCAGCATAACCGCAGTCGCGGCTCGCGGCAAGCAGAAGGGGCGGGGGAGGGAGGGTGGAGGATAAATAAAAATTAAATTAAACATAATTAAAAAAACACTTACCTCCTCTGCTTCTCTGTCCCTCATAGCTGCAGGCTGCAGGCTGCAGGCACAGGCTCCCAGCCTGCCCTGCGACCAATCCTGATGCTCCTCAAAGCAATGTCAGGATTGGCTGTGAGAGCCCAGCCAGGGTGCTCTGAGGCAGACAGAGAGCCTGTGCAGGCTCTCTCCAGCCTGGCAACACAGTGCCATGCAAGAGAGACCCTACTGCGCATGTGTGTTTGGCCGGCGCGAGACGGCCAGCCAAACACACATGCACTCTGTCCGGTGGCGTTGGCCATTTTGAGTCCACTGCAACTGACCCAGTGTCCACTGACACTATTTGCCCCCTTTTGTCTTTTCGAACGCTATGGCATCCACATGGGCCTTTAGCTCCCCGATGGCCACAAGTACAGCATTTGAGGGGACCTAAAGCGAAGTAATTGGAAGGCTAGTGGAGGGGTTCCCGAGCTCCCTGACAACAGGGAAAGCCACTGAGATATGGATGAGAACTCCGCTGCAGTGGGGTCGGGTTAGCTTGGAATGCTTGGGGATGGGACAAAAATCACCAGGCCTTGCCCACCACCCACAGCAGATAGCTATCCGGTTGATGTAGCTGAGGGGTACGGGGCTGCCGAAAGATGGGTGGTGTTAATGTCCGTAGGGGCTTGGGTGCAAACTTTAAGGGATTGCCTAAACTCCCCCAAAACGTCAAAGATTTCACTGGACTTGTGTCAGCCGCTAGGGAGACAAGATTTGATGGCTACGAGGAGACCGAGGGGCTGTTGGAGGGGACGTAGGGAGGGGGACTACCATCACATACTGGTGTCACTGCCGGGCAAATGACTGAAAGGTCAGGGACAGATGATGGGATCTGTACACTAAGTCCTGTCCCCTCTAGAAAATGTTGAAGGCTTCTACTCTCCCTGGCCCCATGTCACAATGACCAAACAAAGAGGGCAAGGCCAAAAATCAGGACTCCTAAATACCCTGTCCCGCAATCTCAACACCGCGATCACAGAGTGACACACTAATTGCGTCAGTGAGTTCCTGTCCCTCCAACTCAGGAGAGCAATGACAGGAAACACTTACTATGCTGCCCATGCTTTCACCCACCTACCCCACCCACGGGAGCCAACCGAAACTGCAGCATTTCCTTGAAATTCAGGAGCTGACCAGTAATGCAGTGCTGCTGCAGTAAAGTTTTGAAGATAGCTGTCAAGAATTTCGCCAAGTAAAATAATTATAGGTTTGTAGTACGTAATGAAGCAAGTCAAGTCTGCATTGGAGCCTTGAAGTGCTGATCCTTGACTGAGAAAAAATGCCAAATCTGTTAAACTGCACTCCTGGCTAGGAGTGGGTGGAGCTCATGGAATTTGACTCTGCTGAATTCTGCAGAGTTACAAAAAACACTCTGCAAGATTTTGCGGAGTTCCGCCAATGGGTGGAAATAGGCATGTCATGCTGCTTGTGCATGACTGAAAAATCAGCACGAACTGCACCATGTGGTACGCCAGAGGGCGCAGCTACTCGAGTTGATTTTGCTGTTGCTTGAGTAGATTTTTTAATCGAGCGGCAGCCTTCTGACCATGAGCGGTTGCGACTGCCCTTGACATTCCACACTGGAAAAATCTCACCGGGTGTCCTCCTAGCAACTGCTAGAGAACACCAGATCTTGTTTGCACTAGCCAATTTACAGTTTTTGAGCCATGCAAGAGAATAAATTCTGCTATGTGGCAATTGGCAGAATGTTGACAGAACTCTGTGTTACAATTGTAATGCAGAATCGACAAACTTCTGCCAGTTCCGCCGGCAGAACTGAATATTTTACCTACCCCTGAAGCCCACCCCGTGGATAAATGAGTAACCACAGCATAAGTTCACTTCACTTCACATCACACCAAATCACATCATTTAAAATCACTTCACATCTAACATAATTTTATAAATAACTTTGCATAGTCTTGCAACAGTACCCAAGAAGGTGAGAGATTAGTCTAGTCTACAGGCCTAGCTGTCCTTTGCAACCTTTGCTCAGGCTACTCATAAATGGTGGTTTGATGGTGGGTTTTAGAAAAAGAGACAACTTTCTACAAGTACATTGACTTAATGGGACATGCGTTCTTGAACCCAACTGCTAAAAGAGGTTTATGCCATAAAATGTCTAGAAGTGTCAGTTGCTTCATTCTTGATGGGACAAATTTCAAGGCTATTGGGGCATCAGCACCTACCAGGAGCACAACAAAAGGCCATTTAAATTGGTAATGAGCAGTCCCTCAGGTATGTGAAAATACACGGGCGAAACAGTGGAAGTGTCTCTTTGTCACTTAAGTATTCACTTTTAAAAGACATGGCTTGAAGAGCAAGGCAATTCCTTTTACATATCTGTGCTTGTTTTGCACCCAGAGGAGTTTATTCCTGAGTTAGCGCCAGTGGCTGAGATTAATTTGTGCATCCATTTCATTGCGCTGTTGCATGTTGGTAAAACAAATATACATAATTTAGACATTATTGCGGATTGTATGCGACTTGTAAATTACATTGAGCTCTGTGTTGTGACTCCTCAAAATAGAAGAAAAAGAAAATGTACTTTTCTGCTAGAGGGTTGACACTTAGGGTTCTCTTCGACCTCAGTGATAGCCAGCTGTTGGAATATTTCAACACTTAGTTTTATATAGCACGAACAAGATATGAAGATATTGAAGCGCTTTACATGATCACCAGTTACATTACACAAGGTCACATTCACTTTTTTGAAGGTATGGGGAGACTAAGGGGGTCATTAAGAGTTTGGCGGGTGGAAAAGGCCGCCTGCCAAACTCCTGCGGTCAGGTTGCTGCCAGTGCGGACGCCTTCCCGCTGGCCCCATTAGGAGTTCCCCACTGGGTCAGCGGGGAACAGCCCACAACATTGAGGCTGGCGCATAATTGAGCCAGTGGCAGTATTGCGGTACGTAGGGTGTAATCCCCACGGCGACACTTCATGCAGCGCTGCCCTGGTGGATTAGGACTGCCAGCAACGCCAGTCCCTCCAGTGGACGGAAACTGGCAGTGCAGGCGGTCCGACCATGGCCCAGTCGCCACGGTCATAATGTGGCAGTCAGACTGCCACCACGGCTCTGGGGGTCTGAAGGCCACCAGGGTCGTAATTAGGGCCTAAGTGATTTGCCCAGAATCACAGGATGTTGAGCTGATGCCATGACCCGAACGTGGTCCAAAGCCTGCAAAGTCTGCAGCGCAAGCCACGTAACCACACATCATACATGTACGCTGTTACATCGAGGTTGGCTTGCAATAATATCGTTTACACAGTAAGAACCAGTGTTTATGGTCATTAATTTGTGAAGTAAGCTAAGCTCCTTTTATCCCAGGCCAGCCCGTATTTAGCGGAACAGGCACTGGCCAGCTGTGCTCCGTGACTGACAACCCACCCTGTGAAGCAACAAGCTCCTGTGTTTTTTTTTCCGCCTGGAGACTGGTTTAATGGGAGCTGCCATTTTGTTTTATGGCCTCACTGCACGGTATTCCAAGAGGCATGGCTGTAAATCAGGTGGAGCCCTCTGGCTGCCACACGTGGGATTAACTCCCATCCAATATCACTTAGCGGTCGTTATTGGAGGGCCCTTGGCTCGTTAACTTAATGGGGTACCCAGACAGACAGTAAAAGTAGTGGATGAACGCCGAGCCGTGGGCTACGGCCCAGCTATCTGTGGCGCTGGGTGCCCTGCAGACATGCTCTTCAGTATAATGGCTTGTTAGTGATGCGGGGCGATAAGATACGGCTCCCGAGATAGGACACTCTTCTGGCCAGACCTCCATTGACATTAGTTTAACTATCAACAGCACCACAATGACAGCTTTGTGGGTTGCCAGGCAGGCTATCGCGACCCCCGCTGTAATGCAAACGTTGCTGGTTAGACAAGTGAAACCTGGAGCACACGTTTCACTCTTTCTAAGTGGGTACCCCGCCCTCCCTGCTCAGGGGCGCTGAACAGACAAGAATGTCCCATTAAACGACGTAGACGGGGTGCAGAAAGTGTTGGGTGAGTAACTGAAATGGAAACATGAGCGTGGGTTCCTTGGCTCGCAGCATCCTTTCCCTTCAAGAAGTACTCGCATGGTCCTGTTATTTACAGCGCCTTGAGCTGGCTAATCCGCAATTTGAAGCGCTATATTAGCACACGTTATTTATAATTAAGGCTCCTAGTTTAAACTTTTACAGGGATGAGATGTGACCTAACGACCAGAGTTGCGACTTTGGAATTGGGGAAACAGGCTCGGGTCCCGGCGTTTGCTCGCATCCTGTGATTCTGGCAGTGCTTAATTTGTAAATAAAAAGGTGCCGGTGCCCAAAGCCCTCCTCTTAAACACGCAGCTGCTGCAATTAAATGTGCGAACACGGAATAATGAGGTAGCGTAATCCTAAAGCCATCTCAGTTCTCTTCAATCCATGTAAAGCCACTCCCTGCCCCTTCATCTCACTCTTGCAGCTTTCTGCATTCTCCCTTAGTAACGCTTTTTCATTTTTCTCTTCCTCCGTCTTTCCCATGTGTGTCTTTTGGTTGCAGTAAATGCTTGAGTCAGAAGCATAAGCCCCGGCCCCGTAAAATAAGTGCCGTGCTCAGCACCGGAAACAACAAGCACAAATTAAGCACTGGATTCTGGGCAGATCACATAAAACTCCCCGTGCCTAAAAAAAGCTGACCTTGTTTATTGTACTGCGGTGCTCCTGTAAAGCCCTCCCGTGCTCTGAGGCCGAGTTCGCGCTAAATACAACTGTAAAAACACATGGGTGACCCACAAATACAGATTGGAAACAATCTGTGAAACTGGCTTTATTCATTTAAAAGTGTAGTAGAGCTGAGATGTCATCCTATTTTGAGTTCTATTCATGCTGTCATTCACGATAGGCAGTACAGCAACGGTGCCTAGGGAAGACGTAATAATTCCCCGACGTGTCACATCTATAATTCTGATGCTTTCAGGAGGATGTATTGTATTGTTTTATGACGCATGCCTACTTAACCACCTAAAGGTCTACAGATATCTTACTGCGCATGTGCTTTTATTTAAACATGGAATCATATTAGTTCTGGCGTTATTTTTTCAATTACCAAAAAACATAACTAGAGATAAATGCCACTGTAATGAGAAAACAAAATATGGGTAAGTAGATACAGAAATGTAGATAAAACTAAAGCCATAAAGCCAGCAGCCCTTAGAGTAAGTGCTGTAATGCGGGACGTGACATGTCACTGCAGTTTTTTATTTATTGCCGGCATCCACCATTTGAAAAAGAGGACTGCTCTTCCTCTCTGCCTTTCTCCTGCTTGTGAACACGCAGGGGTGTAGGAGACACCAAGGCCCATATTTATACTTTTTTAGCACCGCAATTGCGTCACTTTTGACGCAAAAGCGGTGCAAACTTGCAAAATATAGGCCCATATTTATTCTTTTTTAGCGCCGCATTTGCACCGCTTTTTGATGCAAAAGCGGTGCAAACTTACAGTTGTATTTTGTAAGCTTGCGCCGCTTTTGCGTAAAAAAATGACGCAAATGCAGCGCTAAAAAAGTATAATATGGGCCATAATTGTATTTTGTATGTTTGTGCCACATTTGCGTCAAAAAGTGACCAAATGTGGCGCAAAAAAAGTATAAATATGGGCCCTAGGGGCATACTTCTGAAACTGTGGTGCACAACGCAGCAAGTCACCTTGCTGCGCCACAGGGAAGGGGCAGGAATGCGTCGTATTTAAAAGAATACAGCACATTCCTACCTTTGTCAATGCGCTGGTACAGTTTTGGCAGCCTAGAGCCAACGCAGTCACCCCTGCACCATTGTTCAAGAGTGCTTGCGTTGTAAGGAGGATTATTTTTGGGCAGGACGAGGTACCGTCCTGCCCATAAACAGTCCTTTTGAGGCATTCTTCTCTTTCTGTATGTGCTGCAGAAAGCAGCGCACATAGATAGGAAAAACCGGGGAGAAATATATTTCTCCTTGTTGTAACTCACCTGGGAAGATGCAGCATTTTGGTGCATTCCCAGGTTTACTACGTCCGGTAAATCTGGCAATGCTTCAAAATCCATGGATGTTGCATGGTAATACCCACGCAACACCCATGGAATGCCTCCCTGGGCCGTATCAAAATAATGCAGTTATTTGCTCTTTGTGCTCTATTCCAGATTGATGGAGCCACTCAGGGCCTTGCAAGGTGGCCTTATGTAGCTTCATAAATCTCATTTTTTAGTTGCATCACACATGTGCCACCTTGCGTGGTGCAAGTGCAACGCAACTAGGTTTATAAATATGGTCCCCAATTTCTGGGTGGGGACATGGACTGTCTTTGGGTGAGCCGAACCTGGGTCCTGGCTTGGCTCAGAGAGCCAAAGAACCCGGAAGCCACCAGATAACCCTCACCCCAACACCTGCCACACGCAGACCGACAAAAACTTATTTGTTGGAAGGAATTTTATTTATATATTTTACCAATTATCTCATAAACACAAACAGTAATAATTCACCTGCAAAACAATCTTCAAAACATAATTATAAAAAACATTTATAGAAACCATTTCAATAAGGTTTATTCATCAACCATAAATCAATGTGACAAGATCCCTTCCTGTCCTGAACCTCCTTTGGACCACACAGGTGAACTGTACCTCACCTGTATTCCTAGGGGGGGCAGCTCCCCCGACTTCACCGTTCCTTGTCCTCATGCTCAGAGTTCCGCTCCCTCCCCAAACACCAATCTGCCAAGAGAGGTGTAACGGGCGGCAAGGAGTCCCATGGCCACTCCAGTGATCTGGGCTCCCTACCTCCGAAGCTGGTGTGTACATCCGCAGGTTGGTTCAGGACTTCAGGATGCTACCTCTGGTGTTATCCCGGGGCCGCAGCCTAGGGGACCCCTCTGTTGGTTACAGTGACTTTAGTACTTCCTCTCCCACCACGAGGGTGACCAAGGGCCCAAAGGACCTTCGCCTTCCCCACCCCCAAACAAGCTGCAAGAGAAGGACCAAATGCTCGCAATAAATTGATTCGTTCCTGTGTCAGATAAATGTACCATATCTCTGTGGAACACATCTGGTCCTTTTAGAAGTTTATGTGGAATGTTCCATAAGCAGCCAGGACCAGGGCACAGTCTTGCCATTTCAGCGTTAAGCCTACAAACAGACACATTGATTATCCTTGATTTAATGTTTGGACCCCAGTTGCGGCGAGGCACCATATGCGACCATGTGATGGCCACATTCGGGAACTCTTTGGATAACCTGGTGATTTCTGCAAAAATAGTTTCCCTGAGTGCTTTGCGTCCCATTCGCACCAAGTCATTTCCACTAATATGAATAACAATGAGATCCGGGAACTGAAGTCCCTTGCACCTTCTTGCCATTTCCACAAGTTGCTGGAGCTGGGTGATTCCTAGTCCACCAACCCCACACCAACGAAAAGCCACCTCCTGAATCGCTGCCGGCTTAGGCTTACGAAGCAGTTGCAACCTATAGGCCGCCCGCCGGACAAAAGAATGCCCTAGTACCCAAACCACGTGAGACGGCATTGAACTGAAAAAAAAGAAAATTGTATGAGTAACCAATACAACATTTCACAAATCATGAGTGGGGGAACACTCATTATTGCAATTCAGGTCTAATGTAGCGCTTATAATAATTGGAAGACCATCTCCCAGTGGACTTTACGTCTGCTACTGACATCCCTGCACCGGCTGCTAAGGTTGCTGCCCAAAACCTGAAACAGCGGGAGGAGTACCCATGAGGGTCAACCCCTGTGGCCCCTTCAATACTGCCAAAAATTGGTACCTTGATAAGCATTCCCCGTTTGCATGTAGAAAGAGGGCAGATGACCCAGAGGGTGGGTGAGCCGACAAGTTTGATCCCAAGCGACCCACCGGGCATAATGGAGACCCCGGCGCTGCTCTAAGTTCAATGTGTGACTCTTTTCTTAGTTGATCTGTCTTGGACTATTGTAATCGAATTGTCACCACTCCGGGACGATTCGCACGTCGGCCCACTGTAGGCCTTCTGTGTGGTCACCCTTTCAAGAGCCCACCAATTCGCTGACGCAAAAAGCGCCATAAAAAGCTGTAGTAAATACTGCTGCAAATAACGCCGCCTCAAGAGTCGTGGAACAAACATTGGGGAGACTGCCCAAGAGACCCCCCAATAAGGAAGCAAATATGGGGCGCCTAGTGTCCTTTTTTCTCCATCTATGCGAGCCCAACCTGCCACTGCCCTCTTAATGACAAAGGCGTTCAGATAAGACTTGTGATTCAGCAGTTTCGCAAAGAAACGAATACCGGACAGGTGGGCCTTTGCACAGGAAACTGGTTTGCCCATTTCCTTCAAATGACCCAAAAAGCCACACATGGCCTGGGTCGAAAACAACTCTGTAATTTATGTCGAATTCAGAAAATGTCTGCATTGCTGGAATGATTTTTCATATGCCCCCCCTTGTGCGGGTTGCTAAGGACGCTGCTACTAAAGAGGGGAGGGCGGGACTCCAGTCTTCCACAGATATGCTGGAAAGTCCGTCATCTTCTCTGCCGCCTGGGGGTGGAACCTCCGAAAATCCTGCATCAATGAGCGAGATAGATCAGCTGCATTGTTATAAACCCCAGGGACATGTTGTGCACAAAAGGTAATATTTAGTTTCAAACACATTAAAACCAGGTGTTTCTGCAGACGGAGCACCATCATGCATGTTGCCCCTTGTGTATTAATGGCCTCTACTACCCCCATGTTATCAGGCCAGAATATTACTGATCTATCTTTGAATGTAAGGGCCCAGATGGTGACAGGAACAGCTCCAAAAATGCTACATTCCTCGTCCACCCATTGTCCAACCACTCAACTGGCCAGTCCCCTCTGCACCAGTTGTTACCCAGAATGGCTCCAAAGCCTACACTGCCGGCGGCATCGGTGAACAGTCCCAAAGCAGGGCTAGGAATAGGACAAGGAGGCCAAATGACTGCACCATTAAAATCCTGTAAAAAGGAAGCCCAGATTTTTAAATCCTCTCTAACTTCCGGTGACAGTCTGGTGTGGTTATGCTTCTCAGTCAAACCCGCCATTGCCCTAGCTAAAGCCCTGGAAAAGGGGTGAGCCATGGGGATAATCCGTAAGGCGAAATTCAGTTGACCTACCAGAATTTGCAGCTGATGTAGAGTTACCCTCTTTTGTGCCAGTACAAAGCTAATGGAATTCTTAAAAAACAGCAATTTATCTGAGGGTAGGCGACACTCACCCGCAACTGAATCTATCTCAATCCCCAGGTATGTAATGCAAGTTGTGGGGCCCTCAGTTTTGTCTGGGGCTAGTGGGACACCAAATTCTTCAAACCTTGAAGTCAAAGCCTGTAGGGCCCACTGGCACCTGGCAGACCCCAGAGGACCCAGTACCAAGAAATCATCCAAGTAGTGAATCACTTCTTTGTGTCCTGTGCGCTTGGTGAAGATCCATTGCAACAAGGAGCTAAACTATTCAAAGTAACTGCAGGACACACTACAACCCATTGGCATGCATTTATCATAGAAATAAGACCCTCCAAATTGAAATCCTAATAAATGGTAATCATCTGGGTGTACTGGGAGGAGCCGAAAGCCGATTCAATGTCAGTCTTTGCCAGAGGTGCCACATGACCTAAGTCACACAACTTCACCAGAGCCTGGTCTACAGTTGCATATCGGACTGAGCATAGTTGTGGGTCAATTGCTTCATTCACAGAAGACTCCGGAGGAGCTGAGAGGTTCTGTATCAACCTGAACTGGCCTGGCTCTTTTTTTAGAACCATCCCCAAAGCAGAGCAGACAAAATTTTGGGCTGGAGGAGAGGGAAAGGGGCCCACTAACCTGCCTAACAACATTTCTTTCTCTACTTTCCTTGCAACCACCCCAGGATTTCTCAGGGCAGATAGTAAATTTTTGCAATACGGAATAGGAGGGACTTGTAAGGCAGGTATCCTGAAACCTAAGGAGAAGCCATTAAACAGGAGGTCTGCAGAGTCTTTGTTAGGCTAGGACTGTAACCATGGGAGAAATGCACCAATCTGTATGGGTGAGGGCAAAGGTGAGTTAGCTAGAGGGCTTACTCCCCTCCTTAACCTTTTCTTTGGATTTCCTAATGCACTTGAACTCTGGATGGGAAGGGTGCCCGCAAAAGGAGCAGGTGTGTCTGAATTTGCAAGACCCTGGTGGGTGAGAACATACTTTTCTATTGAATGCCCAGCACAAACCTTTTTTATCACTCTAATCTTTTGTGTTAAAGGGCTGCTGCCCAGGCAGTTTGCTATTCACGCATTCTAACCATACATTCAGTTCGGTTTGGTCCCCACCTATTTCTGGGTCCTCTACCTTAGCCCACCTGAAGTCCCTATCATATTCCAACCAGGAATTACCCCCATACATATTGTGCACTCTCAAAATCTTATTAGCATAGAAAATCATTGATATTGCCAAGTCAGGCTTCTTCTCCAGCATGACGGACATATAAACATTGAACCCAAACAACCAATTTGTTATGTTCTCCTTGACTCTGGGTTTTTTATCACTAGAGGATGATGCCTTCCCATCCTTGTCTTTGACTTCTATCTCCCTTCTTTTAGCTCTAGTGAGGGAAAAAATCTCAACAAAGTCTCCTTTCCAAATCTTTTCTTTTACCTCTGGCCCAACATGAGCCGCGAGCTTACCTGGTTGGGATAATAGCATGTCTTGCCCGGCTCCCTCTGCTGCAGTAACTCCCCCAGACGTATTATTGTTGCTCTCAGTGATCTTACCTTTGTCTATGCTGTTGGGGGTAAGAGGCTGCACGCCTGGTGAGGGGGCGACACTCCAACCTGCAGCCCCAGAAGGCGCTGATGTAGCACTGCGTGCTGCCGCAATTGCCTCAACCTGGCGTTTGAGATCTGCCACTGAGCTCTGTAGAGTGTTATTTGTGGCCCATGGAGTAGTAGGTTGAACGGGGGTAGATGGGGCATCAATGTTAGCCAACAGCTGGGCCACCGTCAGCAGTGCTTGCATGGTCGCATCCTGTGTAGGTACCTGGGCAGTGGAAAGCCGGGGGGGGGGCAATTGGAGCCGCAGCCTGAATTGGTGCTGCAGTCTGGACTACTGGCATTGCAGGTGGTACAGTCAAGGTTGGCAGTGACTTCCGAATGTCTGTTAGGATTGCCAAGACTCCTAACTCGGGTGTAGGTGCTGCTCTTTGCTCCTCTGGGGGAACCTCTGGAGTGGCGCATAAAGATACTGATAATGTAGCCACCATAGGGCACTGCGCAGGAAGGGGGGTTGATGTCGGGGCGGCAGATGGCTGCTGTGTGTTTGGAACCTGCCTCCTACTTCTGCGCTTAACAGGGGGGAATGCTGCACGAGGGGGTACGTGTGAGAGCCTAGGGCAGTCACTCTCTGCACAATTGTATTCTCCGTCGGATGCGGAGTTCCTGCTGTCCGAATCCCCATTGCCCAATTTGGCCAACACTAATTTCAACAGCTGTGACAGTTCAGGGTCCCTGCCCTTCCTCTTACCCACCTTACTGCGGTTAGAAGCCATGATCCTTCAATTGCAATCAAAATTGACACAATACCGTATAACGTATACTTTGTAACTTTGTAAATGCGCACTAGAGTCCCAATATAAATTACTTTTCTATCCTTAAGCAAAATAATACTAATAGACAATTACACAGCGTCCATACCACAAATCCAACCCATCCCCTCACTGACCCCCACTTACTCTGAAATGAGGAGCATTCGTGGCCCAGACCAGGCTGACGTTGCGTGATAGAAAACTGGGCGTCACCCAGCTAGGTCAGGAAGGCCTAAATGAAAGGAGGGTATGAGAGAACAAGGGCCTGGGTACCTGGAGGGAGCAAACACCAGCAAAGAATGTTAAATGGGCTGGCAACCAGCGCAAGCCAAATTCCCCCTTGGCTAGTTAAACTGCTGGGTTAACTAAATAAAAGGGGCCCAGAAAACCCACTTTAAGAACAATTATCCCCAGTATATATGGTAAAGTTTTCAATAAACAATAATCGCACCTCGGTTAAACCTAGCACACATAAATTACACTAACTTAGCCATAAGCAAAAATTCTAAAAGAATATGCAGCTGCTCTAGGTGAGGCTCGAACTCACAACCTCAGCTTAAGTACTGATATATTAGTATTGCTGGGAGAACGACCCGATATGGAGTGCGCGCTCGGTCAAATATGCCGAGCAACCCTTCTGCTCGTCACTAAGCGGCAGGAGTGATAGAAGAGACTGGGGGTACTGAGCTAGAACAGCGCGTGTCCTACTGGGGAGCAGTACACAAAGAAGCAATGTGTCGCTCTCAATCGAGCTACTGAGGCCTGTAGCGTGCTCCCAACATCGGGAGGGAGGCACAAAAAGAAGCATGTCAGGGAGGGGGCTGGGTATTTTGGAGGATGCTCTCCACAAGCACGCCGTTCAGCCTCTGGCCTGCAGCACCAAGCGGCATGAGGAGGAGAAAGGAATCTGTCGATCCGCAGTCCTCTGAAGGAAGGGGGAGATTCGTCAATCTGCAGTCCTCCGCTGATTCTCGGGTGTTCCGACCACCGTACACAAAAGGCAGAGCCTTTCTGGGGGCTCTTAAATAGCCCCCCTCTCCAGTGTAGGGCGGCCAGACCCGGAAGAGACGCGGGCCCCGGGAGCCCCCAAGTATTACTTCCACCTCGCGAGGTGTGGGGGCGGAGGTGCCCATGGCCAACCCGACGCACAACTAGTGCAGGAAGTTTGGGCCACAGTGGCACTGAGTACTAAGGGGCCGCGCTCCCCCTAATTTGGAGGGGGGCACTTTACCAAAGTATAAACAGAGACATAGGCAACAAATGTCATGAAACAATATGATAAATGATCTAAAACGAAAAACAAATATTTTTCAACATTTCTCACTGTCTCCAATCAGTACATATGATTATATCTCTGATCTGAGTGACATTTCCTGAGAGTATTTTCAATTAAGGATACCCTTATGCCCCAACTGCTTTGCTATAAATTATCAAAAAACATGTAATTTTGTCATGTGCCCTGTTTATATGGCCCAAATTGTCATAAGTTGTGAAGGAAAATTATTTTATGTCAACCATACCTAACTGAAGTTTTTGTAGAGCACAGACCCTGAACTGAATCACTTCAGTGTGCTCTTAAAGTGATGAATTAAAGAAAATGCTATATAGGTAAATCAAAAGATGGGCCATGGATCATACATTTTGGACAAGTGGGGAAGCCATGATTTTATCCCAGGTTTCCTGGTTGCACATTCTGCAATTCAGACACTGTAAGGTCACATCCTTAATTCTTCCATTTAACTCCAAAGATCAGTGCTTTGTGTTCAGTTACTTAATGAATTAGTTAGTAAATGGAGTGCAACAAATAACTTTATATAAATACATTTATGACACCTGAAATCAAACTCACATTAAACTCTCACGCATACACATGTGTGGTCATAAGATGTAAAGCAATGCCTTTATTTTTAAGTATTTCCACAGATATTGCAGGCCAAATGCAGTGACAGAACATGTCTGTAGAAGACATGCTGCATCTCATGCTTTTCCATGAAGAGCTGTAACCGAAAGAGCAAACTCTATGGGGCTCCTTGTTTTTGCTGATCATTTATTTGCGGTCATTGCGGTGTTGAACCTTTCCATAATAGGTCTGTTTCCCAAAAGCAGCAGTAGCAACTTTAATACTCTTACTCTGCTCTTGCTCTCCTGGCTTGACAAACATAACTGTTTAAGAGATGCCCAACACCCGAGTGACAACAATTAAGTAATTAACAAAGAAGTCTTGGAGCCCCAACATAGTTTGCTTCTCAGATGACAGTGCTTTAAGGAGATTAAATTAATGTGCAGCATCACTTCAGGGAGTCCTGCTCTGTCAGCTACTGTTTAATCTTCAGTTTTCACTTCAAAATCTGGGGGGATATTGGCCCTCATTACAACCTTGGTGGGCCGTGGAGGCCACCCGCTAAGGTTGAACCGTCTAAAGGCTGCCTAAAGGCCGCAAACCCGTCAGCTGCTGGGCCGTAACATTGCAGCCGGCTGGCTCCTAATGGAGCCGGCCACAATGTGGCAGGTGCAGCAGCACCCGTCGCACTTTCCATAGTCTTCCACGCAGACAGTGGAAATCGCGATGTGGCTGTGCCTGGGGGCCCCTGCAAGTGCGTGGCTGGTCCCCTTACCGCCAGCCTTTCCATGGTAACGGGGTAAGGGGAGTCAAGCAGCGCTGCCCTGGCAGATTCCGACCACTGGGACATCCATGGCGGTAAACTGCCGGTCACAGCGGTGTGACCGCGGCGATACCGCTGTGGTCATAATATGGCATTTCGTACCGCCAGCTTGTTGGCGGTACGAACGCCACTTTAACCCTGGCAGTCGGTGACCGCCAGGGTTGTAATGAGGCCCATTGTCCCTTGCACACTCCTACTCTGAAATCTAGGCGGTGGGGATAAACCCACCTTCCCTTGTTCCTAAACTCAGGTGAACAGTTTCACAATGCGTTGATGGCTCTAGACTTTGACAAGTGGTCCACAGGTTCCTAAGCAGCTCTCAGGGGCATTAATGGCATGGTTCTTTGATGTATATGCCTTTGTCTCTGCGTGCAACGCAATGGGTCCAAAATGAGATCACTTATACCACATCCATATATGTGACCTTTGAGAGCTCCAGTGCTTCACAGCAAT
Organism: Pleurodeles waltl; assembly: GCF_031143425.1. Taxonomy (NCBI): domain Eukaryota; kingdom Metazoa; phylum Chordata; class Amphibia; order Caudata; family Salamandridae; genus Pleurodeles; species Pleurodeles waltl. Next base: position 1,756,258,609 of record NC_090444.1, read on the forward strand.
CAATAAGTTCAGCCTCTGTGTGGAGCAACTCATCTTCTGTCAGGACCAAATCAGTGCCACTGTTCACTAAGGCATGGATGGTAATCAATTCCATAAAAAAAACATCTACATGCCAAAATGAGCAAGAATCAAATACCCACCATTGAAAATTAAATGTTCTTCCGCGTCATTAAACTGAACTTCTGTAAATCTCAGTTCCTTTTAATGCTTCCAAGTTTCACAACTTCCCAGTATAATCCAGGCAACAAGAAGAGTGTTACCCTTCCATCCTAGTAGCACTGGCCAGTTCTCCAGGGTGAACACCTCTCTACCCTATCCCATACATCATGCATCACTAACTTAACCAGAACTTGAACTCAGAAATGTGTTCCGAATCCCAGACATTTACAGACTGGATTGTAGAAATTCTACTTTCAGACCTCCCGAAATTCTCCATACTCTTTTTACGTAAGCCATCAGACCTCCCAAATTTCTCCATACTCTTTTTACATAAGCCTCCAAGATGCCATTTATTTCATTTTTCAACTCCCCTATTCTAAATGAGAAAGGTGAATGTCTGCTTAGCAAAATGCCCTTGATACAACCCTACTAAACTGGAACCTTGCTGGGGAACCTGATGGGGTTCCCATCAGCATGAACAAATAATGTCCGAGTTTGCAGCATAGGTGCAACCAGATATAATATCATAGCGTCAAAATTGCAAAGCAAGTATGGCCAGGTGTATTCAGTATTAAGAACTATGGCCCTCATTACAACATTGGCGGTAAATGCTGCTTACCGCTGTGCAGAAGACCGCCAACACACGGCTCCGCCTGCGGAAATCCGCTTCAGCTATTACGATCCACAGGCCGGAATCCGCCAAAATCTAGACACCCACACAAGTCCGCCACACCAAAGGTCAGTGATAAACTGGCGATAACAAAACCTCCACAGTCACGCCAACAGGAATATGCCCACACTATCACGACCCACGAATCCACGCGGCGGTCTTTCAACCGCAGTCTTCCATTGGCGGTACACACCGCTGCGCTCAAAATACACACACATTTACAAAACACAACCACATTGGACAAATCAAAATACACACACCTGATACACATACACACACCACACCCACACACTAAAAAATAAATAAATCCCAAAATCCCCAAAAAAAAAAAAATCAAAAATCATTAACATTTATAAAGCGCGCTACTCACCCGTGCGGGTCTCAAGGCGCTAGGGGGAAGGGGGAAGGGGGGGGGGTTACTGCTGCTCGAAAAGTCAGGTTTTGAGGAGTCTCCGGAATGCGGAGTGGTCCTGGGTGGTCCTGAGGCTGGTGGGGAGGGTGTTCCAGGTCTTGGCTGCCAGGAAGGAGAAGGACCTCCCACCCGCTGTGGAGCGGCGGATGCAAGGGACGGCAGCGAGCACGAGGCCAGAGGAACGGAGGAGACGGGTGGGGGCGTAGAAGCTGAGGCGACGATTGAGGTATTCTGGTCCCTTGTTGTGGAGGGCTTTGTGTGCGTGGGTGAGAAGTCGGAAGGTGATCCTTTTGCTGACTGGGAGCCAATGCAGGTGTCTCAGGTGTGCGGAGATGTGGCTGTTGCGGGGTACGTCGAGGATGAGGCGGGCCGAGGCGTTTTGAATACGTTGCAGGCGTTTTTGGAGTTTGGCGGTGGTCCCAGCATAGAGGGTGTTGCCGTAGTCCAGGCGGCTCGTGACGAGGGCGTGGGTCACGGTTTTTCTAGTGTCGGCGGGGATCCAGCGGAAGATCTTGCGGAGCATGCAGAGGGTGAGGAAGCAGGCGGAGGACACGGCGTTGACTTGCTTGGTCATGGTGAGTAGAGGGTCCAAGATGAAGCCAAAGTTGCAGGTGTGGTCTGCGGGGGTCGGTGCGGTGCCGAGGGCCGTGGGCCACCAGGAGTCGTCCCAAGCGGACGGGGTGTTGCCGAGGATGAGGACTTCCGTTTTGTCAGAGTTCAGCTTTAGGCGGCTGAGCCTCATCCAATCTGCGACGTCCTTCATGCCCTCTTGTAGGTTGGTCTTGGAGCTGGTGGGGTCTTTGGTGAGGGAGAGAATAAGTTGGGTGTCATCGGCGTAGGAGGTGATGATGATGTCGTGCTTGCGTACGATGTTGGCTAGGGGGCTCATGTAGACATTGAAGAGTGTTGGGCTGAGCGATGAGCCTTGAGGTACGCCGCAGATGATCTCAGTGGGGTCTGAGCGAAACGGTGGGAGGTAAACTCTTTGAGATCGGTTTGAGAGGAAGGAGGCGATCCAGTCCAGGGCCTGGCCTTGGATCCCGGTGGAGCGGAGGCGGGTGATTAGGGTGCGGTGACAGACGATGTCGAAGGCAGCCGAGAGGTCGAGGAGGATGAGGGCGACTGTTTCACCGTTGTCCATCAGGGTTCTGATGTCATCTGTGACTGAGATGAGGGCGGTTTCAGTGCTGTGGTTGGTTCGGAATCCGGTTTGTGAAGGGTCGAGCAGGTTGTTGTCTTCCAGGAAGGTGGTCAGCTGTTTGTTGACGGTCTTCTCTATTACCTTGGCGGGGAAGGGGAGGAGCGAGATGGGGCGGAAGTTTTTCAGGTCGCTCGGGTCAGCCGTAGGTTTCTTTAGTAGGGCGTTGACTTCAGCGTGTTTCCAGCATTCGGGGAAGGTAGCAGAAGAGAAAGAAGAGTTGATGACGGCCTGGAGGTGCGGGGCGATGATGTCGTCGGCTTTATTGAAGATGAAGTGAGGGCAGGGGTCCGATGGAGCGCCGGAGTGGATAGAGTTCATGGTGGTTTTGGTTTCTTCAGTGTTGATGTGGGTCCAGTCGTTGAGGGTGATGGTCGGAGGTGTGGGTTCGGTGATGCTTGGTTGGGTCTGGTGTCCGAACCTGTCGTGGAGGTCGCTGATCTTGCGATGGAAGAAGGTGGCAAGGGAGTTGCACAAATCTTGTGAGGGCGTGACGGCGTTGGCGTTGGGGTTGGAGAACTCCTTGACGATGCTAAAAAGTTCTCTGCTGTTGTGGCTGTTTTTGTCCAGTCTGTCGGTAAAAAAGTTCCTTTTGGCAGCACGGATCAGGTGGTGGTGTTCGCGGGTAGCGTTCTTGAGGGCGGTCATGTTGTCAGCGGTGTGGTCCTTGCGCCAGGCCATCTCGAGGGCGCGACAAGTTTTCTTCGATTCTTTGAGGGTGTCAGAGAACCAGAGAGGTTTTTTGGTGTTGGCCTGTCGATGCGTGCGTTTGAGGGGAGCAAGGTTGTCTGCGCAGTTGGAGATCCAGTTTGTGAGGCTGAGGGCTGCGTCGTTGGGGTCGGTGGTGAGGGTGGGTTGGTTGGCGGCGAGTGCGGAGAAGAGTTGCTCTTCGGGGATTTTGTTCCACTGTCGACGAGGGATGGGTTGAGTGCGGAGGTGGCGGGTCTCGCGTCGGAATGTGAAATGTACACAGCTGTGGTCGCTCCAGTGTAGAGCGGAGGTGTGGCTGAAGAAGACGTGCTTGCTGGCGGAGAAGATAGGGTCAAGCTTGTGTCCGGCGATGTGGGTGGCGGTGGTCACCAGTTGCTTGAGGCCGAGGTTGGCGAGGTTGTCGAGCAGGGTGGTGGTGTTGGGGTCGTTGTTTTGTTCCAGATGGAAGTTGAGGTCGCATAGGAGGATGTAGTCCGGCGAGGCGAGGGCGTGCGGGGAGATGAAGTCGGCGATGGCGTCGCTGAAAGGGGCGCGCGGTCCGGGGGGACGGTAGACGAGGGATCCTCTGAGGGTGGTCCTGGGGTCGGTGCGAATCTGAAAATGCAGGTGTTCAGCGGCGAGAGGGGTGTCTTCGGTGGAGGTGGTGACGCTGATGGAGTCTTTGAAGACGATGGCGATACCTCCTCCTACTTGGTTGGTGCGGTCTTTTCTGGAGATCTTGTAGCCTTCGGGGATGGCAGTGGCGATGTCAGGGGCCGAGGAGGCGTTCATCCAGGTCTCCGTGATGAAGGCGACGTCCGGTGCTGTGGAGTCCAGGAGGTCCCAGAGTTCAACAGCGTGCTTGTGGACAGAACGAGCGTTGATCAGGATGCACTTGAGGTGGTTGATGGCGCGTGGGCTGGTGGTTGTGGTAGTTGCGTGGTGGAAGATGCGTTTGCGGGAGTTGCAGGCGAAGGGTCCATGGGTGCGTTTGAGGTGAGCTTGGAAGCAGGTGTTGGAGCGCCCTGGGTTGAGGGCGTGGAGGGTGGTGGGGTCGTAGCGGATCAGCGGGGCTTGGGAGAGCTGGGGACCAGGGGTCGTGGCGCTGGGCGCGGACGGGCGCAGACGGGCTTGCCTCTGGTGCGCCTCCGGCACGCCAGCGGCGCAGTCGCGCAGCGGCCGCCATAAGAGGTAGGAGGGGGGGAGGGGTCAGCTGGGGGCGAATGGGAGCTGGGGGGCGGGGGCATGCAGGAGGTCGCGGCGGGAAAGCGCGAGGGAGGGGGGGCAGGTAGAGTGAGAAGAACGGGGGGCGGGGGGTTTAAGGGTGGAGGGGGTGAGTGTTAGGAGGTTTAGGAGATTAGGGAGAGAGATAGGAGTAGGGTTGGGAAGATAGGGGAGGGGGGGTTGTAGAGGCGGGTGAGGGTGAGAGGTAGAGCGACAGGATAGTAAGATAGGTAACAGAGGGGGTGGCGGGAAGGGGGGAGAGATAGAGAAATAGATAGATAGAGAAATAGGTAGATAGGAGGAGGTGGAGAGTGAGGGAGTTAGATAGAGAGATAGAGAGATAGGTAGATAGGAGGAGTGAGGGAGGCAGATAGCGAACGGGGTAGATAGGGGTGATAGAGAGGGGGAGGCGAGTGAGGGAGGGGGATGAGTCAGGAGCAGGAGGGCAGGCGCGGGGAGAAGAAGACGGAGGAGGCAGAAGAACCAAAGACAGAAGACAGAAGAGCAGAAGAAACCGAAGACAGAAGACAGAAGAGCAGAAGAAACCAAAGACAGAAGACAGAAGAGCAGAAGAACAGAAGAACAGAAGACAGAAGAACAGAATATCACAGAAGAACAGAAGATCACAGAAGAAGATACAGAAGACGAAGGGCGAGGGGCTGGGAGGAGGGGGGTACTTACTGTGAGGAGGGTCTCAGGAACCTGGAGGAGCTGGAGGAGCTGCAGCGGCAGGGGGAGCGACCTACCCTTAGGTCAAGGGTCGCTACCACTGTCGCGCAGCGGCCGCCATAAGAGGTAGGGGGGGGGGGAGGGGTCAGCTGGGGGCGAATGGGAGCTGGGGGGCGGGGCCGTGCAGGAGGTCGCGGCGGGAAATCGCGAGGGGGGGGACAGGTAGAGTGAGAAGAGCAGGGGGAGGGGGGTTTAAGGGTGGAGGGGGGTGAGTGTTAGGAGGTTTAGGAGATTAGGAGATTAGGGAGAGAGATAGGAGTGGGGTTGGGAAGATAGGGGAGGGGGGGTTGTAGAGGTGGGGGAGAGGTAGAGCGACAGGATAGTAAGATAGGTAACAGAGGGGGTGGCGGGAAGGGGGGAGAGATAGAGAAATAGATAGATAGAGAAATAGGTAGATAGGAGGAGGTGGAGAGTGAGGGAGTTAGATAGAGAGATAGAGAGATAGGTAGATAGGAGGAGTGAGAGAGGCAGATAGCGAACGGGGTAGATAGGGGTGATAGAGAGGGGGAGGTGAGTGAGGGAGGGGGATGAGGCAGGAGCAGGAGGGCAGGCGCGGGGAGAAGAAGACGGAGGAGGCAGAAGAACCGAAGACAGAAGACAGAAGAGCAGAAGAAACCGAAGACAGAAGACAGAAGACAGAAGAGCAGAAGAACAGAAGATCACAGAAGAACAGAAGATCACAGAAGAAGATAAAGAAGACGAAGAACAGAAGGCAGAAGACAGGCAGAAGACCACAGAAGAAGATGAAGAAGAAGAGAGGCGACAGGAGAGGCTGAGAAGCACACAGAAGAAGAGAGAAGACGGGGAGAAGAAGAGTACAGAAGAAGATTACAGAAGAGGAGCGCAGAAGAAGAGAGAAGACGGGGAGAAGAAGAGTACAGAAGAAGATTACAGAAGAGGAGCGAGGAGGAACAACAGAGAGGAAGAAAAGAGGCAGGAGCAGGAAAGAGGGTGAGTAGCGCGGGGCAGGGCGAGGGGCTGGGAGGAGGGGGGTACTTACTGTGAGGAGGGTCTCAGGAACCTGGAGGAGCTGGAGGAGCTGCAGCGGCAGGGGGAGCGACCTACCCTTAGGTCAAGGGTCGCTACCAAAACAATATAAAACACACACCCACATCACCCACAAACCCCTACAACAAAAATTGAGAACGAAGCACAGAGAGAGACACCACCATCAACAAACTAGCATCCACAGGCACACAACACCATCACTCACACAACATCCACGCACCTCACACAACACACACAAACACATACCCTCACACATCACAACACACACCACCTCACACATCACCCACACCATGGCACCGCAAAGACACCCCAGGTTCTCTGAGGAGGAGCTCAGGGTCATGGTGGAGGAAATCGTCCGGGTAGAGCCACAGCTATTCGGATCACAGGTGCAGCACACCTCCATAGCTAGGAAGATGGAGCTATGGCGCAGAATCGTAGACAGGGTCAACGCAGTGGGACAGCACCCAAGAACAAGGGTTGATATCAGGAAGAGGTGGAACGACCTACGGGGGAAGGTGCGCTCCGTGGTTTCAAGACACCAGATTGTAGTTCAGAGGACTGGCGGCGGCCCCCACCTCCTCCCCCACAACTAACAACATGGAAGGAGCAGGTCTTGGCTATACTGCATCCTGAGGGCCTCGCAGGAATAGCAGGAGGAATGGACTCTGGTAAGTCAAATCTTAACTATGACATCCCCCACCCTACCTGCATGCTATCACATAACCCACCCTCACCCTCACCCCCATCACTCCAACACCTCACATATGTTCCACTATCACAAACCACCCATCCCAACACCAAGCCCTGCATGCAACACCAAAGCATGGACACCCATCACCAAAGCATGTCAACTACAGATACCCACACAGATCCCCAAACCAAATATCACACAAGGCCCTAGACAAGAATGTAAGCACTGGGGTACAGGGTCACCCACCCATTGCACACAATGGCACACACAGATGCAATAATCATGCCTTTACACCCCTGCAGGACCCCTATCCAACATCACCTGACAGAAGGTTCCAGACATGTCAACCCCCCCCCCCCCCCACAGAAGAGGTCCACAGTGATGACAGCAGCTCTGTCCAACTGGATCTAGATGACCAGACCAGGCCATCTGGGACCTCGGGACAGTCGGTTCCCCACACACTGGAACATGCCACCACAGAGCCTCCCCCCTCAGGAAACACCAGCACAGCACCCACCCAGCGGGTCCATACCTCTGACCCCAGGACACGTCAAGCAGCAGTGTGTCCACCACTACAGGGAACCCAGGCAAACCCACAAACCCAAGAACATCAGGAACCTGGGGGCAGTGGGCACACGGTTCAGGGGACAGAGTAACAGGAAAACAGGGGAACTGGGAGGACTGCTGTGCGACAAGGAGAGGACAGGCCCAGGGAACCCACTCTCCACAAGGCCCTCTCCAACATCATGGGAGCATACCATCATTCCCAGGAGACGATGGCAACGGTACTGGCCAAGTTTCAGGAGACCCAGCGGCTGCAGGAGTAACAGTATTTGGGGATCAGGGAGGAACTCAAGTCCACCAACACCACCCTGGTCACCATTGTAGGGGTGCTGAAGGACCTTGTGAACACCAGGAGGGACACTGTGGCACAACAAGGGGCCCCTGACACTGGCCTCAATGATGAACTGCCCACCACCTCTGCTGGCGCTAGTGGACAGGAGGCACCGAAACAGGACCACAACACCAGCACCCTACCCCCTGCAGATGGAGATCCACCCCACAAACAGTCCCTGAGATCCAGGACAAAGACAGAGAACAATGCCAAGACCACCGCCAAGAAATGAGACCACCCTGAATGTCATTCTTCTGTCCCACTTCGTCACCCTGTCCATCCTTAAACTGCCCTAGCTCACTTCCTATGCCCCTTTGGACAATGCACCTGTGAGACAAATAACTGGACTCTGCCATGGACATTCCTTCACCATCACCCCTGACCATTTTTCCCACCCCCTCCACTAATTTGCACTTAAATAAACACCCTTGAATCACAAAACAATCTGGAGTCAGTCTGTGCTTTCACAAATGTGTATTTGCTATAACTAAAGAAAATAGCAATGTCCATTGTATTGTCAACATACCTATGTCACACAGTTCTAGTCCGTGAGGTAACATAGCAGAGGTCACACAGTGCGACCCACATCTGTGAAATGAAAAGGCAAAGTGACAGGTCAGGGTCCATACACTGGGTGAAAGTGACGGACATATGATAGGTCTAACAATTGTGTGAGATGTAGGAGGCAGTGATGTTTTCTTACCTGTGTCTCACTGGAAGTATTGCTGGATCACATTGTTTCTGTTGTCGATATCCTCTTCTTCTGCCTCCTCTTCTTCACTGTCCACAGGCTCCACAGCTGCCACAATACCTCCTTCTGGACCATCCTCCTGCAGAAAAGGCACCTGTTGTCGCAAAGCCAGGTTGTGCAGCATTCAGCAGGCCACAATGATCTGGCACACCTTCTTTGGTGAGTAGTAGAGAGAACCACCTGTTATATGGAGGAACCGGAACCTGGCCTTCAGGAGGCCGAAGGTCCTTTCGATCACTCTCCTAGTTCGCCCATGTGCCTCACTGTAGCGTTCCTCTGCCCTTGTCCTGGGATTTCTCACTGGGGCAGTAGCCATGACAGGTTGGGGTACTTAGAGTCACCTGCAAATGTCGAGGGGCAACTGTTAGACACACACTAATCCTTAGGGACAACCCCAGATAACTATTCACAGGGTATAGGGTCCTTGTCCTCACCTATTAGCCACACACGGTGCCTCTGGAGTTGCCCCATCACATAAGGGATGCTGCTATTCCTCAAAATGTAAGCGTCATGCACTGAGCCTGGAAACTTGGCGTTCACATGGGAGATGTACTGGTCGGCCAAACACACCATCTGCACATTCATTGAATGGTAGCTCTTCCTGTTTCTGTACACCTGTTCACTCCTGCGGGGGGGTACCATGGTCACATGTGTCCCATCAATGGCACCTATGATGCTGGGGATATGTCCCAGGACATAAAAGTCACCTTTCACTCTGGGCAAATCCTCCACCTGAGGGAAAATGATGTAGCTGCACATGTGTTTCAGCAGGGCAGACAAAACTCTGGACAACACGTTTGAGAACATAGGCTGGCACATCCCTGATGCAAGGGCCACTGTTGTTTGAAAAGAGCCACTTGCCAGGAAATGGAGTACTGACAGGACCTGCACTAGAGGGGGAATTCCTGTGGGATGGCATATAGTTGAAATCGGGTCTGGCTCCAACTGGGCACACAGTTCCTGAATTGTGGCACGATCAAGTCTGTAAGTGATAATAATGATGTGTCTATCTTCGATTGTCGACAGGTCCACCAGCGGTCTGTACACCGGAGGATGCCGCCATCTCCTCACCTGCCCCAGCGGATGTGCCCTATGGACGAGAACAGCGAGCACAGAGTCAGCCAACACTGAGGTAGTAAAAAAAGAATCTATTGCACACATTTGTCAATCCGCTATTTGCCAGTCACTGTGTGTATGCAAGGCCTGGATATGTGTGACGCATTTAAAAATAATGCCATGTGGCCACCTGAAATGGCGGCTGCCTGACCTGTAATGTGGGACAAGGGGATATGAGGTAACTGCGCTGGCATTGTACACCGTTGCGGTAGGTGGTCGAAGACCGCGGTGCAATCCTGCATTGGTAAACATTGGGCCCTATGAGTCCCAGGAGCCAATGACGATGTACGCTGGCGGTGACGGTACGCACCACCGCGAACGTGACCACCATTTTCTCTCTGTCCACTCACTTGATACCTGACCTTTGACAGGAGAGGACCTACACTGCAAGTGCTGCTGTGACCTGTGTCTGAAAGCGACGATGGCTCATGTGTCTGGGGAAAGGACCCCTGCCTTCACTTCGGAGGAGGAGTTGGAGAAGTTAGTGGATGGGGTCCTCCCCCAGTACACGCGACTCTACGGTCCTCCAGACAAACAGGTGAGTACACTGTGAGCATGCTGTATGGGCAATGCCTGTTTGGAGTGGTGTGGATGGAAGATAAGGGGGGACTGAGGCCTGCATGAGCGGACGGTGAGTGTATGTGCGTCAGGGCAAGTGTGGGAACGTGGGCCAATGACTGTGACGGTCCGGACGGTTAAAGATCATCCTTTTCCCCTGTACTATTCCTCTAGGTCAGCACCCACCAAAAGAAGTATATCTGGCGTGCCATCACCAAGGACGTCCGGACCCTGGGGGTCCACCACAGACAGAGCACCCACTGCCGGAAAAGATGGGAGGACATTCGCTGCTGGAGCAAGAAGACGGCGGAGGCCCAGCTGGGGATGGCCTCCCAACGTGGGAGGGGTGCCCGTCGCACCATGACCCACTAATGTTCCGGATCCTGGCGGTGGTGTATCCTGAGTTGGATGGGCACTTGAGGGCATCACAGCAGCCACAAGGGAGTGAGTACCGTCACATCCATCTGACTCTGCGCGCATTAAGAGGTGTCTGGGTGGGGGAGGTGGGCAGTGGGTTATCCTAGGCCAGGGGGAGCTTTGTAGGCAAGGACCCTTTGTGAGGCAGGCTATGTGGCACCCCAACCCCACCAGTGGTAAGAGCCATCTACACCTAGTCAGGCTCCTGTGACTTCCATATGTGCAGCAATCGGGCATAGGCCTTGTACCCCATGTCCCTGTGATTAATTAGGGAACTCTAAGTGCATGGCGTAGTGCAGAGGGCTGCTGTGTCTGTAGTGTCCGCCAACGGTAGCGGTATTGCATGCACTGAACATGTCTTTCTTCTTCCCCCCACCCTTTTTGTGGTCTCCCTGTTCTTGTGTGCATTAGCATCATCAGGCAGAGGAGCAGTGCAACCGGAGCAGGAGGGAGCTGCATCTCACATGGCCCTGGAGGGCGAGACAACGGAGTCTGAAGTCACCAGTGGGACGGAGGGTGAGGGGAGCTCCACGGCGGGGACAGGAACAGAGACCAGTGACACCGACTCCTCCTTTGATGGGAGCTCCCTTGCGGTGGCGGGCCCCTCTGTGCCCACCGCATCAACAGGTACAGCCACCACCCCCTCTACCAGCACCGCCCTCCCAGCAGCCCCTCAGTGTGTGTCCCATGGCCGCTCACCCAGAGCGGCAGGCATCTCCTTTGCCCCAGGCCCCCCAGGCCCTGCCCCAGTCAGCCCTGCTGCCCTCAGTAAGGAGGCTATTGACCTCCTGAGATCCCTCACTGTTGGGCAGTCTACCATTCTGAATGCCATCCAGGGTGTAGCGTGGCAGTTGCAACAAACAAATGCATACCTGGAGGGCATTCATTCTGGCCAGGCAGCCCAACAGCGAGCATTTCAGGCTCTGGCCTCAGCACTGATGGCAGCCATTGTCCCTGTGTCCAGCCTCCCCCCTCCAACCTCCTCCACCCAGACCCAATCCCCTGTACCTCAGCCTATCCCAAGCACACCATCAGACCAGCATGCACACACCTCAACACACAAGGGTGGCTCAGGCAAACATAAGTACCACAAATCCCACAGGCACTCACACAAGCACCATACCCATGCAGACATACCAACATCCACTGCCTCCACTGTGTCCCCCTCCTCCACGTCTCCCTCCTCCCTCCCTGTCTCGTTTCCACTCACCTGCATGCACTACATCTTCAGCCACTACCTCCATCACCAGCACGCCTATCACCACACACCGCTCACGTGCACTCACCACCCCCACTACCATTCACACATCCCCTGTGTCCTCTCCCAGTGTGTCCGTGAGTCCTCCTCCCAAAGTACACAAACGCAGTCACACACCCACCCAACAGCCATCCACCTCACAACAGCCTCCAGCCCATGTGCCTTCACCCAACGTCAGCAAACGTACACCTCCTACATACACTACCTCTTCCTCCACTCCCAAACCCCCTCCATCTACCCATCCCAGTGTGTCTAAAAAGCTTTACCTATAAAATTTTGACCTCTTCCCTACACCCCCGTCCATCCCCTAGGGCCCGCCTTTCCAGATCCCAACCCAGCACCTCAGCTACCACATCACTGGGCACAGTGGTGCCAGCAATAGCAGGATTTTGGAGTGCGCCAAGCAACAGGGCTGCCAGTGTCCCAAGGAGCGAGGGCAAGGACATTCCCCCACCTCCAAAACAGAAAAAGATGCCCACATCCCGGAGGGAGAAGGCGAAAACACCTGCCACCAAGGGCTCAGGCAAAACAAAAGTGGAAAGTGGGAAGACAGCTGCGCCACCATCCAAGGTGGGGAAGGGCCAAAAAATCAAAGGCAGATCCACGTCGACGCCAACCTGCACGGCGGACAAGACCGCCACTGGCACCGGCACGCCACCACAGACACCGCGGCTAGCACCGCAGACACTGAGCCCTTCACCAGCACCGCAGAAACCGAGCCCGACACAAGCACCGCAGTCAGTGAGCCCGACACAAGCACCGCCGCTACTGACACCGCCGCAAGCACCGCAGTCAGTGAGCCTGCCAACAGCACCGCAGTCATTGAGCCCGCCGCCAGTACCGATGCCACAGAGCCCGCCGCCAGCACCGATGCCACAGAGCCCACCGCCTGCACCAATGCCACAGAGCCCGCCGATAGCACGGATACCACAGAGTCCACCGCAAGCGCCGCCACTACTGACACCGCCGCCAGCACTGCCGTAACTGACACCGCCGCCAGCACCGCCAGCGTGCTGGTGGCGGTGTCAGGATGAAGCACTCTGGGCACAAAGCCCCCTCCAGAACCAGTGGAGTATCACATCCACTACCTCAGTCCTTGGCAGGATGAAGCACTCTGGGCACAACGCCTCCTCCAGAACCAGTGGAGTATCACATCCTCTACCTCAGTCCTTGGCAGGAGGAAGCACTCTGGGCACAAAGCTCCCTCCAGAACCAGTGGAGAAAGGCATCCACTTGAGAGACTGTGGCTTTGCACTCCCCAGGATGGAGCAGTGGGCAACCCACCCACTGAAAAGACTTGAGAGACTGTGGCTTTCCACTCCCCAGGATAAAGTAGTGGGCAACCCACCCACTGAAAAGACCTGAGAGACTGTGGCTTTGCACTCCCCAGGATGGAGCAGTGGGCAACCCACTCACTGAAAAGACGTGAGAGACTGTGGCTTTGCACTCCCCAGGATAAAGCAGTGGGCAACTCACCCACTGAAAAGACTTGAGAGACTGTGGCTTTGCACTCCCAAGGATACATCAATGGGCATGGAGCCCCCTCGTGGAGCTGGCGTCGTGCACTCATCCAGCTGAGGTGCCCCCCTTCCCTTCCCCCTGAGGTGCCTGTTTCATTTCGATCAGATGCCCCAGCAGTGTTCTCTCCGTTTGCAGTCTGGTATCGAGTGTGGGCCTCGCCCATGCATATTTGGCCCAGTGGTCCACGGACTTTGAATGGTGCACTATCCGGACTTGTAAACAATGTACATCATTGTTTATACTGTATTTAAAGTTTTGACTAATGGATTTTTATTTATTACAATCGTAACAATCATTTCCTTTTGTCATTGCGTTCTTCCAGGAGGGGTTGGGGGGTGTAAATCTATTGTTGCAGCATGTATTGGTGTGTGTGTTGTTGTGGGTGAGGGTGGAGGCGGGGTGTTGCGTGTTGCATGTGTGTGTAACTCTCTTTTCCCTCCCCCCTCCCCTGTGTTGTAGGTGCAGTACTCACCGTGGTCATCGCTGCCGTCGTTCGTGCTCCTGGTAGAGGAGCAGGAAAAATATCGCAGGGAGGATTTGGAGTTCTGGCTCCATGGCATCCTGGTTCCTCGTGGGTTGTGTAGAGGTGAGTGTTTCCCCTTCCAAGTCCTGTTTCCGCAGTGTTTATGTTTGGGTTGAATCCACCCCGGAAGAGGTGGCAGATTGGCCTCTCATAATAGTGTGGGCGGTAAATTGTCTTCCGCCTGTCTGTTGTCGGTGACCGCCATGCTGTTTGTTTGTACCACTGTGGCAGTCGGAGTGTTAAAGTGGCTGTCTATGTTGGCGGTTTCTGCCATGGTCGTGATTCTCTTTTTTTTACCGCCGGCCTGTTAGCGGTCCTACCACCGCTTTAACACGGACCGCCAGGGTTGTAATGAGGGCCTATATGATCACCTCTTCCCACCTCATCAGTTTTTTAAAAGAGGATGGAAACAGACACTGCTCCCTCAGCAAGCAATCTCAATGCCTAGAAAAGAAAGTGAGGGCAGTTGCAGAGTCACTTATCTTCTTGCTCACTTCGAGTACCCCAAAAATGGTGGAGGTTGCCAATGATTTGCCACAGTAAGCAGATTCAGGATGAACCAAAAACATCTTGATAATCTAAGACAAGGCTAATTATAGGCCCCCTCTTGTATACCCACTCAAATAAGGTACTAAACGTCTCAAAATAGGCACAGCACACAGCACAGACCATGAGCGTGCATCTAGCAAATTAAAAAGCAGCTCCAAAACTATAAACCAAAAGGTGGATTTCATCTGGGTGCATCAGACATAGCCAAAAGGAAGATTCTATATCCCAAAACAGCTCCTTTCCTCTGAGCACTAAGCATGGCAATGTCGATCTGACTGAGCAGAAAGGGGGGAGTCGATAACATCATTACGTCCTTATCCTTCTTCCCCGATCCAACTTACACAGTGACCTAAACACAAAGGAGAGCTGCTACAGCAAGCCCTCACCTACGGATAAGCAAAATTACAAATACAAATATATAACTTCAAAAAACATACCTGCATCAGCTAAGGGCAAAGGATGCAGAACGAATATTACAGATGTAGGAATCTGGCTCTCTATATAGTGAACGGAAATGGAGTACATTGTGCAGAGAGCCCAGGCAACCCCACCTGGTATCCAGAGGCAATAGTAGCCAACCCAATGCTTTATTTTTGTGGTAGTGTGTGCGAACATTTAGCTTACTTAGGAGTTCAACTAAGCATTTGTTGTACTCACAGTATCAATAAATGAAGACACACTCAAAAGAACTCGAGTCCAATTTATAAAAATAACATGATTTTTAAATAATTTTTCAGACCAAGAACTTCGTTACAAGGTAAGCAGTTTTTAAATTAAAAATACTTCTCAGTTTCTAAAATCGACAGTGCAATTTTCAGAATCTTCAATGTTAACCTATGGAAGGAAACAAGAATGCAGTTTTGCAGGTAAGTACACAACTTACAGGTCCAGTCGTCGGGGTTTTAGGTCAACACCAGCAAGGTTCAATCAGTACCAAGAGTGCACCCACAGCAGCACAGGGGCATCCGGGTACAGGGGCTAAATTCGGAGTCGTATGCCCACTGTTAACCAGTGGAGACTAGGGGTGAACAAAGGTGCACTGCTCACAGGTGAGTAAAAGCAGCATCAGAGATTGGTTCCTGGGGGTTGAGGTAAGCACTGGTGGGGGCTCCATGACAGCACCAAACTTACACCCTCAGCAGCACAGGTGCGATCGGGTGCAGAGTCTCAACACAGCATCAGGCGCCGAATGTTAACTAATGGAGAAAGGGGGTAACCAAAGATGTGTGGCTCCCAGATGAGTAGAGCGTGGTCATGGGTTGATCTCCTGGATTTGAGGTAGGTACAAAGGCGGCCACAAGGCAGCACCAAACTTACACTCTCAGTGGCACAGGGCCGGCCGGGAGCAGTGTGCTAACACAGTGTCGGGCGCCCAATGTTATCCAGTGGAGGAGATTGGTTTCAGAAACAGGCTGCAGGCTCTGGCCAGGAGGCCGGGCAAAGACAACCCACAGCTGCCCAGGTAAGTAGAGATGCCAGGGGTCATAGGGACACCAACAGTCCAGCTCCCCAAGGCCCAGGTGCTCTTGCTGCAGGGGTGTCTTTTGGCATCAGAAACAGCTTACCGAGCAGGTCCCGGTCAGGGGAAGTCTTCGGATTGAGTCTGCAGGCACTGCTGTGGAGTACCAAAGGGATAAGCCCATGGTGGACTTTTGCTCAGAAGTGCTGGGGAACCTTTACAGGACCGATAGTTCACTTGGACTCGGGCCATGGGTGTCGGGTGCAGAGGTGGGTGCAGAGGCAGTTTTGCAGTTCCTCATGCAGACTTCTTTTTCCTTGAAGTGGGTTTCTTTTTGACTGGTCGCTGTCCACGGGAGAGCTTGGTCTTTATCAAAGGGAGGCAGTCCTCCCAAGGCTGTGGAGGTTACTGCTCTTCAGGTTCTTTAAGGGCCGCAGACAGGCCAGTAGGGCTGGGGCCAAGGCAGTTGGTGTCTTCAGTCTTCTCTGCTGGTGCGACTCTGTGGTGTCCAGCTCTTCTTTGGTTGTCAGGAATCTAAACTTCTGCTCAGGGGATGCCACCTAAATACTTTATTTAGGGACATTAGGGGGCGTACCTGGTACTAGCGAATGGGCTACCTACCTTAGGGTGGCTACACCCACTATGTGACCACCTCCTTTGGGGGGGACACAACCCTGACCCTAATAGGGTATTTTTATTTCCATCCAAGATGGAGGAAAATGAAATGGAGGGGGTCACCTCGCCTGCCACACCTCAGAGGTGGTGCTGGCTGAGGGTAGTCACTCCTCCTATTTTTTCTAGTTTTCCCATTGGTTTTCCCACTTAAAGGGCGTGCTGAACCTGGGGGGTTGACTTCTGCTGGTAACAGCAGAGGCTGGGATCGCATTTAAAAGGCAGTATAGTCTTTGAAGCTTTCCACCAGAGCAAGGTGCCTGCCTGGGGGAGAAGGTGCAACACCTCCGCCCAGGAAAGGCTTTGTCTTTTGGCTCCAGCAAGAAAATGCTCTCACCCCAGGAGTCCAGAATTGTGTCTGGTGGTGGCAGGCTGGCTAAGACAAGTCAGCAACCATGCCATGGCTGTTAGATATTCAGGGGGCACCTCTAAGGTGCCCTCTGGGTACATTTTATAATAAATCCAACACTGGCTACAGTGAGGAAATATTATGCTGAGTTGCTTGATGCTGAACAATCAAGGGTTCATAGAGGCCATCACGTAGCTGGGGAACTCATAGTGACTGGTGACCAGCACATGCTCTTACTATGGCTTCCCTGTAGAATTAAAGAAGACACAGTAGGGGCATATTTGCTTATGCACCTATGCCCTCACATGTAGTATAGTGCACCCTGCCTTAGGGCTGTAAGGCCTGCTAGAGAGGTGACATCGATATTGCATGCAGTGTTAGGGGACATGGAACACAGGATGAATGCCATGTTGAGTTTGCAATTTTGGGGACACCTTGTCCTGCAACCTGCAGTGGCCATCTGCATAAGGCTGGTGAGTGGCCTCTCAGAGTGGCACAATTGGTGCAGCAGCTCTGGGGGGTCCTCTTGAATACCCATGCCCTAGGAACCACGGGTACCCTTTACTAGGGACTGACAAGGGTGGCTGAAGTTGCTAATCACTGTACAGTTTTGGGGAAAGAGATCTGGCCCTGGAAACCTGTTTAGCCGGGGCTGAGGGCACTTATAGTTTGAAACCACATCATGTTCCAAGCAAAAAGTGGGGGGGCTAACCATGTAAAAAAAGGGCACTTTCTCACAGTGATATCAGAGTTCCTCCCTTATCTACTGGCTGCTGGGTAGTGGTGGCCATTTTGGGAGAATTTTCTGGTCAGCTAGGGAACAGGTTCTCTGGGACGGAGATATGGGCTGCATCGGGGAAGACTTGGACTCGGCATAATGAAGATTACCAGCAATAACTGGGGCATTAACAGATTTTCTTTTTGGTTCAGACAGGTTATCTATAAGGCGAAACATCTTAGATTACTTTTTTGGCACAACCCCCAGCAACTTGCATACAAAATTCTGAAGTGGCTTTTGCTCAGGAGACTCTGGGGGTCATTACAACATTGGCGGTATAAGGTGCTTACCGCCGTGCAGAAGACCGCCAATACACCGCCGCGGTAGACCGCCACAGCAATTATGACACACATCACGGAATCCGCCGAAATTCAGACACCCACACAACACCGCCACACCAAAGGTCAGCGATAAACATGTGGAAACAAATCCTCCACCTCCACGCCAACAGAAACACGCCCATGCTATTACGACCCACGAATCCACGCGGCAGTCATTCAACCGCGGTATTCCATTGGCGGTACATACCGCTGCGCTCAAAAATACACACACAGCTCCAAAACACCGCCACATTGGACAATTCCAAATGCACACACCTGATACACATACACACACCACTCCCACACACCCAACACAATATAAAATACACACCCACATCACCCACAAACCTCTACAACCAGAAATTCTGAGAGAAGGCGAGAGAGAGAGCACAGCTATTGACAACCCCATCACACAGAGGCACACAACACCATCACCCACACAACATCCACGAACAAAACACCACATACCACTACACTCACCACACTCATCACCACATACACCACCCCACACCTCACACACACCACCCCATGTCACACCAAAGACACCCCCGCTTCTCCGAGGAGGAGCTCAGGGTCATGGTGGAGGAAATCGTCCGGGTAGAGCCACAGCTATTTGGCTCACAGGTACAGCACACATCAATAGCCAGGAAGATGGAGTTATGGTGCAGAATAGTGGACAGGGTGAACGCCGTGGGACAGCACCCAAGAAATAGGGAGGACATCAGGAAGAGGTGGAACGACCTACGGGGGAAGGTGCGTTCCACGGTCTCCAGGCACAACATCGCGGTGCAGCGGACTGGCGGCGGACCCCCACCTCCTCCCCCACAACTAACAACATGGGAGGAGCAAGTCTTGACCATCTTGCATCCTGAGGGCCTCGGAGGAGTCGGTGGAGGATGGGACACTGGTAAGTCAAATCTTAACTATCACATCCCCCACCCTACCTGCATGCTATCACACACCCCCACCCTCACACCCTCCCCTATCACCCCAAGTCCTCACTAATCTACCCATAACACAAACCACCCATCCCAACACCAATCCCTGCATGACACAACTAAGCATGGTCACCCCTCACTAAAGCATGCTCACTGCACATACCCAGAACACCTCCCCAACCATCATCACACAAGCCCCCACACAGGAATGCCTGCACTGGGGTTCACGCACACCCACCCATTGCACACCATGAAATACACACACATGCAATAATCATGTACTTATACCCCTGCAGGAACCCGAAGGTCCGTCACCACACCAGAGGGTCCAGACAACACCACTCCACCCCCAGAAGAGGCTCGCAGTGACGACAGCAGCTCTGCCCCACTGGATCTTGTTGACCAGCCCGGACCATCGTGGGCCTCAGGACAGTCGGTTCCCCTTGCCCAGCCACAGCCCAACACCGAGCTTCCACCCTCTGGTAACACCAGCACAGCACCCACCCTGTGGGCCCAAACCTCCCTACCCAGGACAGGTCAATCAGCGGTGTGTCCACCACTACAGGGCACCCAGGCTAACCCACCACACAAAGCCTTATATGGATCAGGGCCAAGTACCTAAAAAATAAATTTAAATGGTACTCCCCAATAGACGGCTATAATCAACAGCTTCTAGATTAGTCATTGTTCCTGGAATTAATAAGGCATTGTGGGGTGGTCGGAGTTTTGTCTTTTCCACTTGCCATCTTTGGAACAAGATGCCTCTGTATCTTAAAACTCAATCTAATCTGATTATTTTCCATAAACATTTAAAAAACATGGCTTTTTTGACTTACTCTGTAGCCGGGTACTCCACCTTATAGTGCTTGTTTTTCTCATTTAGTAAGGTTAACTGTCAGGGTGACACTAGCACCAAGACACCCTATGGGTATTAGTGCGCTCTAGAAATATCAAATCTAATCAAATTATACACCTCAAACAGAGAAATCAGTTTCACACCAGACAATCCTAATGGTGCAAATGGAGCACATCGATCCTGCTGGATTCTTGGCCTGAAAATTAAAATTTGCCTCCTGTTTTAATAAAATGAAGTGTGAAATGCTCAGCTCATGGACATAGCCCACTTGATTTTGCCTCACAACAAAATTAATATAGCAGGCTCGACAAGAACCTTTGAATTGTGAAAAACCAAAAGGAATAAGCCATTTTGCCCTTAACAAACGCACAAGGAACCATGCTCGACATAACAAAGGCGCCCAGGCCTGCCTGAGGGTAAAGCTTTTTTCCCCACCCACAGGCAACTACCCTTTTAGAGTGCTAGCTTGTCGCCCACCTCAGTGACACCCAACCTACTCATCTGAAGGGAAACAAAAGGCAGCACTAGGTTCGACTACTGCTGAGGATCACAGGAGGCACAAAAAGAGATAGCAGTTAGACACTTCGAGAAAATGAACAGCATGCCCCAGCCGCTGGACCGGCTGCAGCAACAGACAACTAGCACTGAAGCCGACACAGATGAGAGGCCACGTACCAGCAGCAGGAAGGAGCAAGGACACTCAAAGTTCCCACCACATGATAAGCTCAACACCACACTAAGGGTGAGTGTTGTATTTTGTTAATAAGTTTGTGTAAGTTTCCTTTTTGGAACCTGGAGATGGAATATAGAATGGAGAGGGTGGTGAAGTCATTGAGGGAGGTGGTCACTAATGTGGAAGGAGGCAAGGAGGAAGGTGTGCTGTGCTGTTATCCAATAAATTATCTTCAACTGTTCCACCTGTCTAGAACTGGATCTCTTACAAAATTGGCGATGAGCTTGCAGGAAGTACACTTGCTACAGGACTTTACAAAACAGCACAGGCGTGGTGTTACTTCCTTTGGAAACTCACAAAGGCTTAACGAGGAATATTTCTCTGATCAGTGATATTTTATGAAGCTATTCGGGTAATGTGTGTTGCCTTTTGCGTATAAGGAACTTTCATCACTATTTTTCTGTTGTTATATCGGGCACTTTTTCAAACGTGCGTCGGTTCTCCAACTGATATTGCGTTCCTCCTTTTGAAGGTCGCACTGTTCGCGTGCTTCCTTCGAGATACTGTTATTGCCTGGGAACATGGAGATCGCATGCAGAGATCGCGCTTCACCTCAGCGCGTGCTGCTGGTTGCCTAGCAACGCAGAAATCGCGTTTTCCTATATCGCGCTGCTGGAGGAACACATTTGCTTACCGTAATCCTTAAGACTCTTGATTGCAGACATCACAGGATTGTGTACAAGGATTGTACTCAAAGCTTCTAAGTTGCGTTGGACGCGTCAGGAATTGAGGGTGCTTTAACTACTTCCTCAATCAGACCACTTTCTGGTTTGCAGTGAAAAAACAGTGTCATTAGACCTCACTTCACAGGAGTTACATTGGAGGTTTTAAGCTGATGGCAGTACATACTTTATACATATATATATTTATATATATATATATATATATATATATATATATATATATATATATATATATATATATATATATACACTTGTTTATTTGGTTTTTAGGTTGTTGTTTTCTTTTTTTTCTTTGTATGCTTATTTGGTGTTATTAAAAAATGCAATTTGAACCCTCTGCCAAGTTCCTACAACACAAAGGAGATCCGCCTATACCATGGGCTAGATGGAAAGAAGAATTTTTAACATATATCAAAGCCATTGATGAAGATGGAATGTCACTGGAAAGGAAAACAAATATTTTGTTACATTGCCTTGGCTCAGAGGGCCAAATGATTTTTAGAACTTTACCGCAAGGAACTATTCAGGATGAGGAATTTGATGTGTTTAAAGACGCACTAACTAAGTTAGAGAATAGGTTTAAACCCACTGCAAGTGTAGCCCTGAATAGGTTCCAGTTTTATACCAGAACCCAACAATCGGGTGAGTGAAACCTTCGATGAGTTTCTCAGGGCTGTACGGGGCTTATCCATGCATTGCAATTTTGGACCGATTACTGATGAAATGATTTGTGATCAAATTATTGTCCATGTCAGTAGTAGAAGGATTCAAGAACAGTTGTGGCTGTAATAATATGGCAAAAGCTTTGGAACAATCGGAAAGATCGGTAAAATCTGTCCAAGAAGCTGAAAAAACAGAAATGCAGAGTTTGAAGTTGTAGGAGCAGTGGGGGTAAGTGTTCTTTGTAATAATGCTTCTACAAAGAATGTTATAATTAATAAGTAAGGGGACAAGAATGAAAAAAAATTAATGATTGTCATGTTATCGATGTGGGAATTTGAACCATTTTGCCAATTCTCTGCAGTGTCCAGCTATAGGTAAAGAATGTAAAAAATGTGGTAGAGTGGGACATTTTGCTAGAGTTTGTAAGGATATTACAAGGAGTAATAGCAACACCAAAGGTAAAGTTTCGTATGTGAACGAGGAGGGGGAAAGGGGAGTTGTGTTATCTCTCAAGAACAGCAGTGACGACAACTGTAGTGGTATGGTGAAACAACCTAAATACCAAGGCCCATATTTATACTTTTTTAGCGCCGCATTTGCACTGCTTTTTGACGCAAAAGCGGCGCAAACGTACAAAATACAATTGGATTTTGTAAGTTTGCGCCGCTTTTGCATTAAAAAGCGGCACAAATGTGGCGCTAAAAAAGTATAAATATGGGCCAAAGTGTATATTGAAGGTCTAGAACTTGACATTATGGATGACTCAAGGTCGCCCTGGACAATTATCACATGTGATTATTTTTTACAAAAATTCGGAGATGTGTGAAAAATGTCTGATTTGGCAAGTTCGGATATTGTTGCAGAGGGCTTTGATGGAACGGCACTCGATATCAAAGGATATGTAGAGACTGTGATTTTTTTTTAAAGTAGATCTGCTAACATTAAGTTGTATGTAGCAGAAAAGGGGGTCAATGTACTAGGCTGGAGAGATCAAGCGAAGTTAGGGATAATTTTGAACCCCAGATCTTGTGAACCTGTATTGATAATTGAAAATGGAGATGAGAAAGAATGGACTGTATCTAAATTTCCACATGTGTTCACGGAAGAGTTAGGTAAACTACAGTTACAATTACAGTCACAAAATCAGGTTGAAAGGAAATGCAAAGCCAGTAGTACAAAAGTTGAGGAATGTTCCTATCAATGTACGAGAGGAGTTGAAGAATATCCTAGTGGAAATGGTTAAAGAAGTTGTGATAGAAGAGATAGAGTCATCTGAATGCGGAAGGCTGATAATTCTTTGAGGTTATGTGTGGATTTGGGGGCATTAAATGCAAACATTATTGTTAATTGTCACCATTTACCTAACATAAATGAGGTTGTCAGTATGTTAGATGGTGTGAAGATTTTCTCCCCATTAGACTTAAGATCTGCATATCATCAGATTGAGCTTATTGAGGACTCCAGAAACCTCACTGCTTTTATCACGCCGCAGGGGTTGTTCCAGTTTAAGCGTATGCCTTTTGGTTTGGCCTCTGCGGCGTCAGTTTTTCAGAGAGCTATGTTCATATTGTTTAAGGAAATGGATACATTTGTGAAATGTTTCAAAGATGATGTGTTGGTTTATTCAAGAAATGAGAAGGAACACAAAGATCACATGTTAAAGGTGTGTGATGTTCTCAGTAAGAATGGGTTAACTTTAAAAGTTACATTTTTTTATTTTTGTTGCTAAATCTGTAGATTATTTGGGACATACAGTGTCGGGGAAGGAGTAATATCAGAGCGATCACTGGTTGATGCTATTGTTAATGCTCCAGCCCCAGATAATAAAAAAAAATATTGTCTTTTGCAGGTTTATGTGAGTATTACAGCAAATGTATAGCAAATGTTGCTACTAAAATGGAACCACTAAAGGAACTGACAAGGAAGGATGTGGAGTATGTATGGTCGGAGAGGCAGAGGAATGCATTTGAAATAATCAAGCGAGAGATTGCTTCTCGCCTACTCTCAAACCTTTTAGTGTTAAAGCGCAGTGCATTGTGACCGTAGATGCAAGCATGTATGGTATAGGTGGAGTATTGTCTCAGAGATGTGGCAAGGATGTTTGGAATGTTACATTTGCTTCCCGTACCTTATGTGATGCTGAAAGGAGGTATGCTGTCATTGAAAAAGACAATTGGATTTTGTAAGTTTGCGCCGCTTTTACATTAAAAAGCGGCACAAATGTGGCGCTAAAAAAGTATAAATATGGGCCAAAGTGTATATTGAAGGTCTAGAACTTGACATTATGGATGACTCAGGGTCGCCCTGGACAATTATCACATGTGATTATTTTTTACAAAAATTCGGAGATGTGTGAAAAATGTCTGATTTGGCAAGTTCGGATATTGTTGCAGAGGGCTTTGATGGAACGGCACTCGATATCAAAGGATATGTAGAGACTGTGATTTAAAAAAAAAAAGAATTATTGGAATGTGTATGGGCGATTGAACATTTCAGGAATTATATTTGGGGCTCGCCTTTTGTGCTTCAGACAGATCACAAGCCTTTGGTTGGCATTCTTTCGCCTGGAGGTGGGTGGAATGCCAATGCTCGCACTGCGAAGTTGGTCTCCAGATTGCAAGAATATTCTTTCCAGGTTGAATATGTGCTGGTAAGGAATAATGCTGTAGCTGATTGTTTATCACATCTTCCTCAAAATGGCACTAGCGGTGCGAGTGCATGTGGTACTAGTTTGGAATTGGATGTGGTATCAGTTGTGTCTGAGTATATGTCTGAAGAGTTCAGTACTATAGTAGAAAAGAGGAGGCTAGAATGTGATCATGAAGATTTGATATTACAAAAGGTCAGAGAGTATGTGAGGCGTAGCTGGCCGGGAAAGGGCAAGATTTTGTAAGAGATAGCACCTTTTTATAAAGTGAGAGATGAATTGGAAGTTGAAAATGCTCTTGTGTTCAAGAGGGGTAAGTGTGTTCCACCTAAAGGTATGCAGGCTGTTATTTTAAAATTAGTGCATGAAGGTCATCCTCGTATGTCCTCGATGAAAAGACTGATACGGATGTGTTTTTGGTGGCCAGGTATGGATAAGATGATGGAGAGAGTTGTGAGAGAGTGCTGTGTCTGTGTAAATGTGGAGAAAATGTTGAAGACGGTGCCGGCTCCATTATGTCCGGTTCCATGACCAGAGACTCCATGGCAGAAACTGGGGTTTGACATTTCTGGTCCTTTTTATTCCTTGCCTGTTGAAGCTCGTTATGCATTGGTATTGGTGGACTATCACTCTAAATGGCCTGAAGTGAAAGTAGTGTCCCAGGTCAAGTCAAGCACTATCATTGAGTTTTTCAAAGAAGTATTTGCTAGAGAAGGGTATCCGAAGATTGTGGTATCAGACAATGGTGTTCAGTTAGTGTCTAAAGAAATACAAGGATTTTTCAGGTATAGCAATATTAAACATGTTACCACTTCTTTATATGAACCTCAAGAGAATGGGCAAGTTGAGAGGTTCAACCGTGTTCTGATGGAAAGTATTTGTTGGGCACCGAGTTTTGGAGGACAGTGGAAGGAAAAGGTAAGGGAAAAATTGTGGTATTACCGTATTACTCCCCAGAGTACTACAGACGTGAGTCCCTTCAGATTGCTAAGAGGAAGAGATCCTGTATCTAAACTCTGTCCATGGTGGTTTAAGAAGAAACAAGGGAAAGAGTTGGAGAGTGTGAGTATAGAAGAGATTAAGAATAAGGTGAGAGTGAAGCAGGAGAAGTATAAAGAGGCGTATGATAGCAAATGGAAGGTAAAGGAACCATTGTTTGTGGTAGGAGATTGGGTCGGAGTACCGAAGCCAGGGTTGGTAAAGAAAGGTATGTCCACGTTTGGGAAGGCTATGAAGGTTGTGAAAGTGTTCAATAAGACTGTGGTTACACAAGATGGGAAAGTTTGGGGTGTGAAAAGATTAGCGAAGTGTAAGGCAGGGCAAGGTTGGGCACAAGGTGTGGATTCTGCTGATTCTTGGTTTAAGGTGAGAGAGAGAGAGGAGATGCCAGTTGTTGAGGATGTGGAGATGGGTTGTAATAGGAGTGATGTTGTCGGGGAGGAAAGTCCTTTATTTGAGGGAGATGTTCAGGATGCTATTGAAAGCAGTAATGAAGTGAGTTTGCGAAAGGATTCTATAGCTTCAAGAGTCAAATCTGACGCTTGTACAAAACATGTGTCTTCCAAACTGGTGGATTTTGTGTAATTCCAGGAAGTTTTTTCATTTTTGTTTTAAAGGGATAACCTGTAAATATTGTACAGTTTTTATTTATTGTTCTGTTATTGCTTTTGTTGTTGTTTAAGGGGGAAAATGTGTTGTATTTTGTTATTACGTTTGTGTAAGTTTCCTTTATGGATCCTGGAGATGGAATGTAGAATGGAGAGGGTGGTGAAGTCATTGAGGGAGGTGGTCATTGATGTGGAAGGAGGCAAGGAGGAAGGTGCGCTGTGCTGTTATCCAATAAATTATCTTCAACTGTTCCACCTGTCTAGAACTGGATCTCTTACAGTGAGGCTCCAAAAGACAGGAGGCGGTTGTGGTCAATGTCTACTGAAACTAACATTTATCTCACCCTTTTCAGGGTCAAACCTGGAAGACACCCAGCTTCCTCATGCCCCCCTGCCCTCCCTGTACCTGCCCCACCTCATCAGCTGTAACCTCATTTTATGGGATCCTGTTCACTTGGACAAAGAAGTGGGGGTGAGGTGGCACCACACCTCCCCTACTGTCTTCCTTTACCATGACGTCCCACGTGCCTGTCACTAAATGGAGCCCCCGCCCAGGCAGGATACACTTAGGTGCATACTTGAACACTTCTCCCCTTGCTGCCATGCTGCTGCATGACTGCTCTGCTTTAATTCGTGACCTGGTGGTTGCTCTCCTGTGCCTCCAGGATACTCCCACACTGTGAGAGCCTCTGGTGACTCCTTTTTTGACTGCACACACAGTATTACTCACATATCTGTGAAAATAGTGGTATTCTAAAATATAAACAACAAATTGCGAACTGCATGTAAGGAATCGCTTAATAGTACGTGTAGTGCCCCTGATACTAGCGTATTTTTTCCTGGGTTGGCTATTTTTACAGGCCTTGCAATGGCCACATGGAAAGAAGCCTTGAAAATTATGTTCTCTAATGCCTTTCATAGAAGTAATATCACTTTGGACTAAGGAGTCCCTCAATGACCTGGCTCTTCGGACAGTAATGTTAAGTCTATCACCAATTTCTTTAACAATTATGTAATCACACTTCAGAATGTCCCAATGTTTGGAAAGAATCTGTCTGATATTGTTGGAGCTACTGTTGTATGTGAGTATGACTCTGTTGGTAGGCTTCTCCTGTGTGGTATGTATATTCTGAAATAGGATGCTCTCTCAGCCTCTTTCACATGTTTTATGGCTTTATGAAGGACCCACAGCATAACCGGGTTCCCTCTAGAAGCGTGGAAACCATGGCTTTCTGTTGCTCCAGAAATGTCTCTTCAGTACTGCAATTCCTCTGAGCCCTCAGGAGTCCCCCATATGGAATGCTCCATTTGAGACTGTTTGGGTGACCACTGAGGGCATGGAGAAGGCTGTTGCCAGCTGTGGACTTCCTGAACAGGCATGTCTGAACCTCTCCTTCCACTTTATCAACCACCACATCCAGATACTCAATTCTGCTCTTGCTAATGGTGTGAGCAAAAACCAAATTCTGAGATTTCTTACTGAGTTTCTTGACAAATTAAATAACAGTGGTTTGAGAACCCTTCCATATGACAAATCGTCTGTGTACCTGAGCCACAAAATCACATTCTTCTCAAGGTCAGCTGTGAAAGCACCGCTCGAAGACCCTCCCATCAGCCAAGGAACCAGTTTGTGAAACTGGGGGCGAAACAAGTCCCTATCGTGGTCCCAAGGTCTTGTCTGTACATGGTGCCACTGAAGATCAAGATATTATTGTTGAGACAATGTCTAATCATTTCTTCAATCATCTTGGTATGATCTAAAAACATGATGAGTCTAGCTCACAAGAAATGTTTGCAGGCCGTTATTCCTGTCTCATGGTCAATAACTGTGTAGAGAGAATTGACATCCAGTGTCATCAAGAGAAAATCAGATTCCCATAGGATGCCCGCAACTCTACCCAAAAAGTCTTTACTGTCTGTAACAGGGTCACAACATCCACAACATCTGAAGGTCCTACGGGGCCTTTGTGTACATACCCCGGGGGTGCCTTGGAATGGACTGGTGGCTGGAGGGTTAATCCGGATGTCTGCTTTGGAATAACCCAAAATGAAACTGGAACTGAAATGCTGCCGCGTTCTGTAAGAATTGGAACAGAGAGACTAAGTGAAGAGGAAGAGGGCGAGAGGGCAAGAGGAGCGGTTCACGAACGTGCGGAACCAGCCGCTGAGAAGAGCGACGATGAGAGCACCCCAAGCTCTACCTGCCAAGACACGGAGGAAATTGAAGACCCAGCACCTTTGACGGACAACGCGGAAACTCCCAGCCACATTCATGGAGGACATGGCTTCTTCAGGTGCGTACATGTAATCAGGGCACACAGGGTTATTGGTGGTCGTGGGGAGGTGGGAGGAGGCACAAAGGGTACTAACGGAGTGAAGAAAGGGAAAGAAGGAGAATCGGGCACTTGAGAGCACTACGAGATATCGCACACCGCTCCCTGCACATTTCACGGACACCGTGCTTAATTTGTTTGCTCACGTTTTCCCTCTCCCCGCACGCCCCTTAGACCCTCACCCTTCTTTCTCCTTTGTTTTTTTGGTGATAATAATTACGGTAAACAAAACACTTACCTGATTTTCCCCGATCCTTCTCTTCCCATGGGACGCCACCATGCCACGAATGGAACGAGGGGCCTAAAAGAAAGTAGATCAGTGAAAGGAGTCAAGGAAAATATGGTACGAATAAAACGAAACAATATAGAAAAGAACTAAAAGGAAAAGAGGTTCCGATCAAAGGACAGAATCAGAAACAAGAGACCTGAAAGCATAAGAAGAATTAAAAAGGAAGGAAAAGGAAAGTACTGACAGAAAACTAAAGGAACCGTTCAAAAGAAGAAAAAAGGAGAGAAACATTTTTTTTTTTTTGTTCACGCCTGAAAAGCTCCAGAAGAGAATAATAAAGAAAGCCTAAAAGCCTCTTGCACAAAAATTAGTTCTTGTCTTCTCATTTTTTTTCAAATAGAAACCCCTCTTCTTCACAAGGAACCCACAACAATGGTGTCAGAAGTGGGATTTCCACACATATAGGAAAGAAAGGAGGAATAATCATATCAGAAAAATAAAATGGAAGACAAACCTACATTGGAAGATATGATCCACCAGTTGGCAGAAGGCTAACGCCATCTTCAAATGGTATGGGAGGAACAGCAGAAAGAAGCACGTACCGACCGTGAAAGTCTCCAAAATGCGCTGAAAATACAAGCCACAATCATCGCCAACAACCAGTTGGTGCATGAAACGGCCTCACGCAAGCTAACCGATACCATAGCCTCAAGTCGAGTCCATCCTAATGTTCCGAGCTCTGTCCTACAGAAGTTCCAAGAGGGAGAGGATCCAGACGCGTTCTTTACTAATTTTGAACGCGTGGCAACCTCAGCCACATGGCCGGAAGATAAATGGGGACAGTATATTGCCCCACTTTTAACAAGAATACTTCAAGCTGCGTACCAGGCTATCAACCCAGGAGGCACTACTCCATACCCTGACATAAAAAAATGTATATTAGAACGCATGGGACATGACACGAAATTCGATCGTATCAAGTTTTGGAAAACAAGGTGGACTCTGATGGAAAACCCCTGAACACTTTACTATAGAGTTCAGGATTTGGGTCTTAAATGGCTCGCTTCCATAAGCACCGACAGGGACGACGTAATTAGGGTCATCCTATTGGAACAGTTTCTTGAGGCATTACCCCCACAAACCAGAAATTGGATAAAACAGCACCCCAAGGTTGATACCAATATGGCCATAGAATTGGCTTGTGCATTTCACCGAGCTCCTGAGTTTCGGTCAGGAAAAGGATCAGCAATAAGTAGTCGTCCATCCAATACCACACACGAGGAAAAGCCGGAAAAGGGACCAGAAGTAACCACCCTGTTGAAAGCCATTGAGAAACCGTTAAATCAATCACCCCAGTGTTACCACTGCGCAAAATGGGGGCACATAGCCCGGAACTGCCCTCACAAGATAGTTAAGTCCGAACCCTTGGAAATAGGGGTTACTAGAAAGAGGTTCTTCTTTATGGGTAAAAACGTGCCTCAATACACCCAAGAACTTCTTATAAATGGAAGGGCAACCAAGACTCTCATTGACTCTGGGTGTAGTCAGTCAGTCATTCGTGCGAGTTTAGTATTAACCGCTTTATCTACCAGTCAGGAGATGGTTTCTATTTGTTGTATTCATGGGGAAATGAGACAATATCTGTTAATAACTGTATTAATTGAGTGGAAAGGACAAACGGAGAGGTTAAAAATGGGAGCTCTTCCGCATTTAGTAGAGGAAGCAATTATAGGTACTGACTATGGCCCTTTTTGCTTCCTATTGGATAGTATACAAGGAAACAACCGAGTAGAGGAATGGTGGCCCGAAGGCCCTTTTTCACAGACTTCCATTCCTCTGGGAAACGAACGGGTCAAACAGAGTAAAAGACAGAAACAGAGGAGAAGAGAAGCTTTCAGAAGGGACTCTCACATAACAAAGAACTCACAGAACCTAAGTCAGTATTAGCATCCCTACCACCGTTTAAACAAAGTCAAAGGGAAGACCCATCATTACGACATGCATGGGAAGCAGCCAGGACTGATGATAATGGACAGGTGGGTCCCTACTTTTTGGTTCATAATGGGCTCTTATATAGGGTTATACGGAGGGAAGAACAGGAGAGACGACAACTATTAATTCCCCAACCATATTGTATTTAGGTGCTACATTTGGCCCATAGTCTCGTGGAGGGAGGCCATTTCGGTCTGGAGAAAACAGAGGAATACTTGTTACGCCGATTTTACTAGCCTGGTGTCTTTTCCGATATACAACTCTTTTGTCAACAGTGTCCTAAGTGTCAGTTGATTAACCCCGGAACGAATAGGAGAGTACCTCTTTTTCCTCTACCTATTATTGGTATCCCCTTTTCTCAGTTAGGGATGGATCTAGTAGGTCCCCTAACACCATCCTCAAAAGTTAACATGTATATTCTGGTCCTTGTTGACTATGCTACCAGATATCCTGAAGCCATTCCTTTGAGGAACATGACCACTAAGAATGTAGCACAGGCTATGATTGGTTTCTTTTCAAGGGTAGGATTTCCTAAAGAGCTACTTACGGAACAGGGTACTCCATTCATGCCCAGACTGATGTCCGAGATCTGTCATATACTCGGAGTAACCCACATCCGAACCTCGGCCTATCATCCCCAAATGGATGGCCTAATTGATAGGTATAATCGTACCCTAAAAACTCTTTTACGAACGGTTATAACTGATTCGGGTAAAAATTGGGATAAGAAACTACCTCTGGTACTGTACGCCATAAGAAGGCATGCTCAATCATCAACTTGTCACAGCCCTTTCGAGTTAGCTTTCGGGCGACAACCCCAAACCTTATTGGACATGGCAGCCAAAAAGTGGGAGGAATCGGGAGAAGAAGGAAAAGACATCTTAGACTATACCCAATGTCTAAAAGAACAAATCCACAGTGTATGGGACGATGTTAGAAAGCACCTGGAGGAGGCCCAAACAAGACAAAAAAAATATTACAATAGCAATACCTCCCTCAGAACATTACAACCAGGAGACCGAGTGCTTATATTCTCCCCAGCTCAGAGAATAAATTACTGGCGAAATGGCAGGGTCCTTATGTAGTAAGTCCTGTCACTTATGAGATAGAACTATCCGATAGACCCCATCATACTCAAATCTACCACATAAATCTCCTAAAAAAATGGGAGGAAGTAGATGAGACAACTGAGCCAATACAAACAAGTTTCTTGATCAACAGAACTAAGCCTCTCGAAATCACACTTTCCCCACAGTCAGAGCAAAGTAAGGAGGGGCTTCCTACCTTCCCTTCAACTCTCTCTCCAGAACAGCAGAAACAAATAGAAAACGTTCTTCTTAGTTCTCAAAGCCTTTTTTCCCTAGTCCCCGGGAAAACCTCTCTCATATATCATACCATTAAAACCCAAACAGGGAAAACTGTTTGACTCCGACCATATCGTATACCAGAGGCCAGGAGAGAGATAGTAGAACAAGAAGTCAAAAAAATGTTACAGTCCGGCATCATTGAGCCATCTATAAGTCCCTGGTGTTCACCAGTGGTACTAGTTCCAAAACCCAATGGGTCTATCCGCTTCTGTATCGACTTCAGACAACTTAATAGTATCTCACAATTTGACACTTATCCTATACCCCGGGTTGATGAGCTATTGGAACAGTTGGGTAAAGCACATTATTTGTCTACCCTTGACCTGACAAAAGGATATTGGCAAATTCCCCTACATCATCCCGATAAGGAAAAAACAGCGTTCTCTACTCCTTCGGGACTATATCAATTTACTGTTATCCCTTTTGGGTTGCATGGGGCCCGCCACATTCCAACGGTTACTGGACAGACTGTTAAAAGGGCACAAAGGATATGCCGCAGCTTATCTCGATGATATTGTTATTTATAGAGAGAATTGGAGAGATCATTTACAACATCTAAATGCGGTATTTCAAACATTGCTCGAGGCAGGCCTAACAGTAAACCCTGAGAAATGTAATCTGGCGAGGGATAACATTGCCTATTTAGGGTATAACATAGGAAATGGACAGATACGACCCCAGGTTGACAAAGTACAAGCCATCCTAGACTTACCACAACCCACCTCAAAACAAGACATATGTTCCTTTTTACGGATGGTGGGTTACTACCGATGATTCATACCCAGATATTCTACCATTGCTGCACCCCTGACAGATCTGTTAAAAAAGGGTAACCCAAACAAAATAACAGCCCTAACAACCCCTCAGCTTCGTAGTATTGAGACCCTGAAGAAGAGTCTAACCACAGAACCTGTACTACAATGCCCCAACTTTACACAACCTTTCTTTCTACAAACCAATGCCTTGGACGTTGGGATTGGGGGGTTCTATCTCAGAAACCCGATGGAGAGAGTCTTCGCCCTATTGTTTACATTAGTCAGAAATTAGTGCCCAGAGTACAGAACTATCAATTAAATGGGCCATTGAAACACTCCAATACTATTTGCTAAGACATCCGTTCACACTCTACACCGATCATGCTCCTCTCAATTGGATGGCCAGACACAAAGACACTAATCCACGGATTTTGCGGTGGTTTATGGAGCTTCAACCATTTGTCTTACAGGTACAGCATCTCCCGGGTTCCCAGATGACAACAGCTGACTTCCTCTCTCGACATCCTATAGATGAAGGTCTCCAGCAGCCCTTCTCATGGGAGGGGGAGTGTAATAGCGTCACAACATCCACAACTTCTGAAGGTCCTACGGGGCCTTTGTGTACATACCCCAGGGGTGCCTTGGAATGGACCGGTGGCTGGAGGGTTAATCCGGATGTCCGCTTTGGAATAGCCCAAAAAGAAACCGGAACTGAAACGCCGGCGCGTTTGGAAAGAATTGGAACAGAGAGACGAAGTGAAGAGGAAGAGGACGAGAGGGAGAGAGGAGCGGTTCCCAAACGTGCGGAACCAGCCACTGAGAAGAGCGACGACGAGAGCACCCCAAGCTCTACCTGCCAAGACACGGTGGGAATTGAAGACCCAGCACCTTTGACGGACAACGCGGAAACTCCCAGCCACGTTCCCGGAGGGACATGGCTTCTTCAGGTGCGTACCCATATTCCGGGCACACAGGGTT
Source organism: Pleurodeles waltl (assembly GCF_031143425.1). NCBI lineage: Eukaryota > Metazoa > Chordata > Amphibia > Caudata > Salamandridae > Pleurodeles > Pleurodeles waltl. The sequence goes on from NC_090444.1 coordinate 1,756,292,337, forward strand.
ATTGGTGGATGTGGAGAGGTGGGAGGAGGGACGAAGGATACTAACGGAGTGAAGAAAGGGAGAGAAGGAGAACCGGGCACTTGAGAGCACTACGAGATATCGCACACTGCTCCCTGCACATTTCACGGACACCGTGCTTAATTTGTTTGCTCACATTTTCCCTCTCCCCGCACGCCCCTTAGACCCTCACCCTTCTTTCCCCTTTGCTTTTTGGGTGATAATAGTTACAGTAAACAAAACACTTACCTGATTTTCTCCGATCCTTCTCTTCCCACGGGACGCCACCACACCACGACGGGAACGAGGGACCTAGAAGAAAGGAAAACAGTAGATCAGCGAAAGGAGTCAAGGAAAATATGATACGAATAAAACGAAACAATATAGAAAAGAACTAAAAGAAAAAGAGGTTTCGATCAAAGGACAGAATCAGAAACAAGAGACTTGAAAGCATAAGAAGAATAGAGAAGAATCAAAAAGGAAGGAAAAGGAAAGTACTGACAGAAAACTAAAGGAACCGTTCAAAAGAAGAAAAAAGGAGAGAAACTTTTTTTTTTGTTCACGCCTGAAAAGCTCCAGAAGAGAATAATAAAGAAAGCCTAAAAGCCTCTCACACAAAAATTATTTCTTGTCTTCACATTTTTTTTCAAATAGAAACCCCTTTCTTCACAAGGAACCCACAACAGTGTCTTTCACAAATTAGAGGAGACTCACAACAAAGTCTCCATGTAGACCATCAACATAATTAGACATATTCTCTGAGGTACTGTCTGTGGAAGACACAATAGGTTCCCTTGGGGGATTGGTAGGACCTTTATGGACCTTGGGGAGAGGGTAAAAAGTGGGAAATGAAGGGAATTCCTTCCTATGATTTTCTATGGTTTTTTAACATAAAGTAACTTTAATTACTATATGTTATTGCAACCCCGACTTTGGCCTTTGGCCTGTGCAGCTGGGGTTGGTCGCAAGGCCTAGCCTTGCAGCCAGGCCTTGCAACCAAGCCCTTATAACCACCTAACCCTGCGCCATGGGTGGCCTGTGGCCGTACGCAGTGCAGGTTGGCCACAAGGCCTGTGTCTGTCAGTGGATGTGTGAGTGGGTGCATGAGTGGGTCTGAAAGTGGGTGTGTGAGTCTATGAGTGGGTCTGAGTGGGTGCATAAGTGTCTGAGTGGGTTTGTGGGCACCTGAGCCTCTGAGTGCATGTATGAGTGAATGAATTAGTGTATGAATTAGTGTGTTTTTTTCTTTCAAATTTTTCCATAATCGCGAATATTATGCAAATAATTTGTGAAAAATTAGCGAAAATTCGTGAATCTTCAAAAATATTGTGCCCTGTGGTGCAAAATTATATTAAACCTATAATTTGCCCCTAAAACACTCGTATATCACACCCCTGGGGTCAGGGTACCTTTACAATTTGAAATTAGAATTTTCACCCCTGGGGACTGTGTCCAGTGAAATAAAATGGTGGCCACAACTTTCTAGTCAGGTTGCAGTCAGCCAATTGCAACTCTTATTTTTGCATGTGTATTTGCAAAAAGTTGCGAATTTTGTGAATTATTTGCAGCCAGAGATATACAAATGTATTTGTCCTTAAATATCTCCTAAACTACTTGATTCACACCATATAATAAAAAAGCACAATCTGCGTACTGGCAGCTAGCTTTCTGCCAAATTCGGTGTAATTCCGTCCAGTGTTTCGGGCTGTAGACGTGTTGACAGGTCCCGTGGGAATTAACATGGGAAACGCAATGTATTTTTATCTCCCTTTTTCTCAGCTCTCGCTTGACTGATCACCCCAAAACTTCCAGTGTGCAACAAGAATCACAGGGACACTTTTTTGGTAACATTTCGTGAAGATTTGTAAACAGTGACAAAGATATAGGCAAGTAAAAGACGTTTTTTCTATGGAAACATGGTCCTAACTATAACTACCGACTGGCTATTCACTGAAAAAGCCATATAAGAAACTTTAACTCATAGCCTAAAGTTACTTTCTGGCATGGGTTATAGTTTCTTCAGATATGTATAACTATAAGTGCTGAACATTTATGGTTTTGTTTGGGTAAAACGTGAACCTAACTATAACGTCCCTGTAAACTTTTTTTCAGTGAATTTCTATTTTTTTAACATAAATTAATATATAAATACTATACATCAATACAACTACCACCACGCATGGACTCTGGACATGTGTGGCAGGGGTTGGCCACAGAACTTGTCCTTCGGCCAGGCCCTTCGGCCTACCCACCCCCACATGTACCCAACCTCACTCTGCGCATGGCCTTTGGCCATGCACAGCAGAGGCATGGCGTGTGAGGTTTTTTCCCCCCATTGGGCTTAGGATACATGGGTATCAGCAGATCCATGAAGGATCTGTGTCCCTAGATATCTATATATTTTCCTTTTACTCTGAAACTACTGGACAGATTTACACCAAATCACAAAAAGCATGATCTGTGGACTAAGATCTAGCTTCCTGACAAATTTAGTGAAATTCTGTCCAGCTATTTGGGCTGTAAACGTGTCTAAAGATTGCAAAATCTCTGTATTCTGACCCCTTATATGTTTTACCCTTTTTTCCCCACCCCACAGGCAATGCGAGAAACAAAATGGTGGCCGCAACTTTTCTGTCAGGTTGCAGCCAGACAATCATGGCCTTGCTTTTCCTTCCAGTCAGTGTCACGACTCACGTGCTGCTTGCGCCTGGAGTTTGCAGATCTTGAGGCGTGGATCTTGAGAGTTCGACTTTGGCCCAAAAAGGGGCGACTCTTTCTGGTAGCCACAGTGCTGTAGGCAAAGGAACGCCAAGGACAGACCGTGACCGTGAGAAAGTAGCGCCAGAGGGAAAAAAAACCTTCAGAAGAAGAGGAAAAAACCTCCAAGAAGATTCGCAGAGGATTCCTGAAACAAGAACAGAGGAACAGGAATCAAAAAGAACTGACGTAATAACACAGAAATGGCGAAATCCAGAACCAAAGGCTAGGAAATCAGGAGCGAGGACACTAACTGAACAGAGAGTGTTGCAGCGCAAAGAGGAGAAGAAAACACCACCCTTAAATACCATAAAACAGGAAGTGACCCACAGGAAGAAAAAGGACACCATCTTAGATAGGGAAAAGTAGATAGAATAGACTGGAGCAGAAACCATAGAGAATAGGGAAGGAGGAATGCTGGGAAGACAAGGGTAACTTGGGAAGGGGAAAAGACATAAAGGAAAGAGCAAGAAACAGACCCACAAAGAAAGAGGACAGAAGAAAGAAGAAAAGGAGCCCAAACAGGTAAGAGGGGTCAGGAGACCCCAACAAAACGGAGGGAGAGAGCAGCGCGAGGCCCCAAGTAAGCCTTGGGGCCTCGTAGTGTGCAGGAAAGGCTCGGGGCGCGCCGCGTCTTAAAGACACGAAGTGCGGCCCGAGCCGAACGCGCGGCTTGTGCCGAACACTCGGCTCGCGCCGCGCGGTGCGGCGCGACAGTAGGCCCCCCTCCCGAAGGCCCTAGTTTGAAAGGAAATAAACGGTGAAAGCGCTGAGTCAGAAGAGGAGCATGAACAGAAGATGCATCTTCCCAAGAACATTCACTGAGAGGATAACCCTTCCAATGAATCAGATACTGCAGACGGGTGTGAAAAAGACGAGAGTCACAAATCTCCTGAACCTCATATTCAGGAACATCATCCACTAAGACAGGAGGAGGACAGGAAAACTGACGAGAATACGGATCTGGTACATAAGGTTTGAGTTGGGAGACATGGAAGACTGGATGAATCTTCCACGTGTGAGGCAAGTGAAGACGGACAGTGACAGGATTGAGCAACTGGAGAATACGGAAAGGCCCGTAGTAGCGAGGTGTGAACTTGTTCTGAGAAAGACGTGAGGGTAAGAATTTTGAAGAAAGCCAAACTTTATCTTGTGGATGGTAGTCCGGAGTGGCCCTACGTTTCTTGTCTGCTACTTTCTTCATATATCTCTTGGTGTGTAAGAGATTAGAACGAACCAGTCTATGGATTTGTAGAAGACGTTTGGAAAAATGAGTAATAGCGGGCAAGGGAGTGGGAGACCGAGAAGAAGTAGGAAAAGAGGTAGGATGAAAACCATAAGAACAGAAAAAAGGAGTGGTCTTGGAGGCACTATGGACTGAATTATTGTAAGAGAATTCAGCAATAGGGAGATAAGTGTTCCAGTTGCTTTGAGTTGAGTTGCAAAAACAACGAAGGTATTGTTCTAAGCCTTGGTTCAGACGCTCGGTCTGTCCATTGGTCTGAGGATGGAAGCCCGATGACAGAGCTCTATCGATATTTAGTGTCTTACAAAAATACCTCCAAAACCGGGAAATGTACTGAGGTCCTCTATCAGATATAATAGTATGAGGAAGTCCATGAAGACGGAAGATATGTTCGATGAATATCTGGCTTAATTCTTGGGATGTAGGTAGCTTTTTCAAGGCAGTGAAGTGAGCCATCTTAGTAAAGGAGTCCACAGTGACCATGATTACCCGGTTTCCTGCTGAAAGTGGTAACGAACACATAAAATCAGTAGAGATGGTGTGCCATGGAGTTGGCGGAACCGGCAAGGGCTGGAGTAATCCTGCAGGTCTGGTTCGGGGAATCTTGACTTGAGCGCATGTGGGACAAGCCTGAACGTATGTTTCAATATCCTGTTTCCAAGTAGGCCACCAGAAAAATCGTGATAACAGTTCTTGTGTGGCCTTGATGCCTCTATGACCAGCAACCGGTGAATCATGACACATTTGTAATGCCTTTTCTCTAACTCTGTTAGTAGGGATGAATAACAGATCGTGATAATAATAGTATTCTTGTCTCTTATGTAAAAGAGGCCTTAAGTTCTCTACTTCATCATCAGATAGATTGGAGTATTCCAGTTATACCTCCTCCAGAAAAGACTGAGCTACCCCAATGATCTTATTAGGTTCCAGTAGGGGTTGAGCTGGGACAGGAGTACAATCTGGATAACGACGCGACAGAGCATCAGCCAGAATGTTTTGGGAGCCAGGAATATATGTAATGTAGAAATCATACTGGCTGAAGAAGAAGGCCCAACGAGCTTGACGACTATTTTGGCATACGAAATTTCGTAAACATTGTAAGTTTCGATGGTCTGTTCTCACTTCAAAAGGCTCCTTGGAACCCATCAGAAACTGTCTCCATTCAATACAAGCTGTTTTCAGAGCCAACAATTCTCTTTCCAGTACTGAGTAATGTTGTTCTGCAATAGAGAGTATATGAGACAAATAGAAAACAGGATGTTCAAGACCATCATCCTCTTGTTGTTGGAGTAGGACGGCACCAATGGCTTTTTCAGAAGCATCGGTGACGACAATAAATTGTTTGTTGGTATCTGGATGTCTTAAGATGGGAGCTTGTGTAAATGCCTTCTTTAAATCCTGAAAGGCTGTTTCGGCAGCTTTAGTCCAGACAAACCCTTTAATAAGATTTTCCTTCTTTAAAGTGTGAGTTATATGGCTAGTTTGTTTTGCAAAGTCTGCGATGAATTGTCGATAGAAGTTCGCTAATCCTAGAAAGCATTGTGTTTCTTTAATAGAAGATGGAGAAGGCCAATCTAGAATAGCTTGTACCTTTTCTTGATCCATAGCTACACCAGTGGGACTTAAATGATATCCCAGATATTTGACTTCCGTCTTGTCAAACTCACACTTTTCGGGTTTGCAAAATAGTTGATGTGCCCGGAGTCGTTGAAGGACTTGTTTCACATGGGAAGAATGGAGTTCGGGATTTCTAGAATAAATAAGAATATCATCAAGGTAGATTACAACTGTCTGATTTAGGAGATCAGAGAATACTGAGTCCATAAATCTCTGAAAGATTGCCGGGGCATTAGTAAGACCGAAAGGCATTACCCTGTATTCAAAGTGACCAAATGGAGTCCTAAAGGCCGTTTTCCACTCATCTCCTTCTTTAATGCGTAAAAGGTGGTAGGCTCCCCGTAGATCTAGTTTGGTAAACCGTTGGGCCCCTCTGACTGCCTCTAAAATGTCCCTTATGAGAGGCAAAGGATAATGATCTTTAATAGTTATTTTATTCAGGCCTCGAAAATCCAGGCAAGGGCGAAGATCCTTTGTCTTCTTGGGTACGAAAAAGAGAGGAGCCCCGGCCAGAGAAGACGATGGAACAATAAGACCACTTTGAATATTTTCATCCAAATACTCCTTTAGTACTTCCTTTTCAGTTTCCGTGAGGGAATACATCCTGCCAAAAGGAACGATAGTGCCAGGTTCCAAGGGAATAGCACAATCGTAATCTCGATGTGGAGGTAACACAGGTTTGGAAGGTTTTTGGAAGACATCTTGAAAATCCAAATAGTGTTCAGGAACTCCTTGGACTGTATTTATGGTCGAACCGGTAGTACCCTCCGTGATTATGGATCTCTTAGGCGACCAATACTTGTCTGAAGCAAAACAGTGCTCGTGACAGAACTGTGAAGACAAGGAAACCGTCCGGGTAGCCCAGTTCACATATGGATTATGTCTGATAAACCACGGGATTCCAAGAATGATGGTATGGTTGGGGGAAGTTATAAGATCAAAGGAGATGTGTTCCTGATGGTTACCGATCTGTAGATTCAGCATCAGGGTAGTTGTATCAACTGGACCCGATGATATCAAAGATCCGTCCACCGTGTGTACTTGTTCGGGAATCTCCTTAGGTTGTATAGGAACTTGTTGAGTAGTGGCCCACTTCTTATCCATATAAATAGCACTAGCTCCACAATCTAGTAGTGCCAGAGTCTTCTCTTGACGGCCATCAGGTAATTGTAACATGACTGGTAAAATGAACAAGGATGTGGTATTGTCATTGAAAGAACTGATGGAAGGTATAGCTGCTAATCCCGTCCCCTCCCTTCTTACAGAGGACGGGAAGCGGCGTTTCCCGATGGCCTTGATGGACGTACTGGACAGGTACGCAGTATGTGGCCGGCAGAACCGCAGTATAAACACAAACCCTTCTTTCGTCTATCTTCTCGTTCGCTAGCGGAGAGCGGGCCTCGAGTTGTATCCACCTGCATGGGTTCTCCTTCGGTGTCTCTGACAGGAGGGCGAGGTTCCTCAGAACGATGCGTGAAAACTCGTGAGGTGCTTGGTTGAAAAGACCCTCTGCTCTTTCTCTTCTCTGCTCTCCGTTCCTGAAGGCGATACTCGATGGAGAGGGCTTGATCCATCAGGCCACGAAGATCTTCCACTCTGGTGGAATGTACTAGTTCATCTTTTATTTCTTCTTTGAGTCCTCTAAGGACAAAGTCACCAAAGTACGTTCCACCCAGGTGGTCTCTGCCGCTAGTTGACGAAAGCGTGTAATGTATTGAAGGACATCTTGTGAACCTTGATGAATATCGCATAAGGCTTCTTCCGCTGAAGCCTCCAATCCCGGACGACTAAACATCAGCTTGAAGCGGTTCACAAAGGCGGAATAATCCGACAATACCGGATCGTTAGATGATACCATCGGGGTTGCCCAGGCCAAGGCAGGACCGGATAAGGCACTGATGAGATAACCCACCCTTGTTCTGTCATGGGAGAATTGGGTGGGTTGGAAGGCGAAGTACACTGTTAAGGAATCAAGGAACTCACGCAGCTTGGTTGGTTCACCAGAAAAACGATGGGTAGAGGTGGAGAGCGTCGGAACATCACCACTACGGAAAGCCAAAGCCTGTCGCAGCGCAGCATTCTCACTACGTAGTTGCTGTAATTCTTGAGCTTGTTGCTGAATTGTAGTTAGAAGAGCTTGATCCGGATCTGCAGCAGCTACCACAGTGTCTTCCATGGTGTTAGAAGACGTCGGGATGGTTAGGCGCTGCAATCTGTCACGACTCACGTGCTGCTTGCGCCTGGAGTTTGCAGATCTTGAGGCGTGGATCTTGAGAGTTCGACTTTGGCCCAAAAAGGGGCGACTCTTTCTGGTAGCCACGGTGCTGTAGGCAAAGGAACGCCAAGGACAGACCGTGACCGTGAGAAAGTAGCGCCAGAGGGAAAAAAACCCTTCAGAAGAAGAGGAAAAAACCTCCAAGAAGATTCGCAGAGGATTCCTGAAACAAGAACAGAGGAACAGGAATCAAAAAGAACTGACGTAATAACACAGAAATGGCGAAATCCAGAACCAAAGGCTAGGAAATCAGGAGCGAGGACACTAACTGAACAGAGAGTGTTGCAGCGCAAAGAGGAGAAGAAAACACCACCCTTAAATACCATAAAACAGGAAGTGACCCACAGGAAGAAAAAGGACACCATCTTAGATAGGGAAAAGTAGATAGAATAGACTGGAGCAGAAACCATAGAGAATAGGGAAGGAGGAATGCTGGGAAGACAAGGGTAACCTGGGAAGGGGAAAAGACATAAAGGAAAGAGCAAGAAACAGACCCACAAAGAAAGAGGACAGAAGAAAGAAGAAAAGGAGCCCAAACAGGTAAGAGGGGTCAGGAGACCCCAACAAAACGGAGGGAGAGAGCAGCGCGAGGCCCCAAGTAAGCCTTGGGGCCTCGTAAGGTGCAGGAAAGGCTCGGGGCGCGCCGCGTCTTAAAGACACGAAGCGCGGCCCGAGCCGAACGCGCGGCTTGTGCCGAACGCTCAGCTCGCGCCGCGCGGTGCGGCGCGACAGTCAGTGGAGAATCCGAAGAGGATCCGTGTCCCTATATATACAAATTTGGTTTTCATTTAATAACTAGAAAACTACTCAACGGATTCACACCAAATCACAACAAACATTTGCAAAGCAATAGGTCTCGCATTTGCTTAAGTTAGAGCTACTGGCGTTGTAAATGCATAACTAGACTTTTCTTGCAACATAAATTGGTCAACTGTGCCGCATAATTTGGTCCTGTCTGCCACATCATTCCAGTGTCCCTGCACATAACTAAAGCACTTCCATTTACCTTTTTCCTCTATCTGCAACAAAAAATGACAATATTGCTATTTTTGATTTATATTATTATTTTGCCCCGCCCCAACCTAGTCTGGGGACCCAGAGATGACATAGACAGAAAGTGCACATCATGCTGAAAATGTAGATGGGGATGGTTTTGCGAAAGGAATGCAATTCACAGAGCTAACTCAACCGTTCATCTTCTGAGAGTGATAAGCAGAGTAACATTGCATTAAATGACAGCTATTAAACTAAACGTTTTAATTTGTGCTGTGTATGTAGTACATGTGATCACTTATTCACATTCACAACACATTTCATGTCATTTTCTCCACCTACCATCAAGGCACGAAGCACAGAGGTAGTGTGACCAGATGGCACTGTGTCACAAGGACACCACTTCAGGATGTGGTGTAACGTCCAGAGCTTCCGTCTTTAATGCTAAGGATCAGGGTTTGAGTCTCAGCTCAACATCCCGTGGTTCTGGGCAAAGCACTAAGGGCCTGATTACAACTTTGGCGGAGGGTGTTAATCCGTCCCAAATGTGACGGATATTCCACCCACCGTATCATGAGTTCCATAGGATATAATGGACTTGTAATATGGCGGGTGGTATATCAGTCACATTTGGGACGGATTAACACCCTCCGCCAAAGTTGTAATCAGGCCCTTAATCTCCCTGTCCCTATAGACAGCACCTGAATACCCTCACAGTGATTAGTTGCGCTATACAAATCTGAGTAGTATTATTATCAATGCATTCTAGGCGTCGCAATCTTGTTTCAGTTTAATTACGCCTATTGGAGTATCACACATGATAATGATTTGGAAAAACAAAGTCCAGGAAAGGAAAAGTGGTGTTCTGCTTACATGGAGTCATCTAATCGCCCTACAAGCAGCACATGATCATTCAGTGATAGTCATGTCGAGAGGTGGGACTGGTTACTTAAAGACCTATTTGGCCTCTTTAAGGGTCTCTACGGAAGCCCGATGCCAGGTTACTTCAGGACAACCATTGTAGTACATTGTGTACCGGTTAGCATCATGTATTGTCCTCTGGTATGTATGGTTGATATTTGAGTGGTTGTGCTCACATAGGGGTAATAAACGGCTCTGCTATGACAGGCCTTTGTGTCCTCTCCAAAAAAATGGCCAAAATGGCAGTGGCATGCCAGAAAATAGATTGTCTGACTGAAAGCGATAATGCTGGCTCAATGTTTTATTTTTTTCTCCTGCTGTACTACTGGAGGGTGAAAGGGGCAGGACTGCTTGGGCTGCGCAGGTGGCTGGTGACTCACTAGCCAAGGTAAAGTATTTTGGCCAGTCTACCGACTCCTTGAGGCTCAGTACATTGCAATGCTCTGAAGGGTGAGCGGGAAGTCACATGCTCAACGGGAAGGTCAGTGGAGGAGAGCACACCAGGGAGGTGTGGCAATGCAGGTCCTAAAGGGTTTTGCGCGGTTTAATGAATCCATATGTTTTGCGGATAACCTTTACTAAATGAAGTGGGCAATTCAGGGATGCGGCCTCACCAGTATTTTACTGGCCAGGTCAGGTACAAAAAGTGGGAAAATCATGAAAATCAGGTATTTAATTTTCCCTCTCGAATCAGAAATGTAAAGCAACAATTACAACTTAAATACAAGCGGGCCCCTGCCCTTGCTCCCACTACCGGGGACAGGGCAGGAGTCAGGCAGCTGAGGCAGAACAGTGACAGAGGGCTCAGAGAGACGACGAAGAGAAGAAAAACACAAGATTAAGTAGAGCATGTGAAATTTAAGCAGGAACAACATGGTTACATAATGCTGATTTACAGCCCTGTTTACAGAAACAGCATTGCACTGAAGCTAAGCTGGGAGCAAGAATGCTCTGCAGATGAAAAGGCAAGTTTTGCCAAACACGAGCAGGAAACCAAGAAGAAAAAAGTCCCCCAAAGAACAGATAAACACGACAAAGCGTAATTACACAGGAGTAAGTCCCTGCTCCCAAAGAGAAAAAGGGCATGAGTTATAGTTTCTTGGGGAATTTCTAAGGTTTTGTACGAGTAAATTCAGGACCTAAATATAGCGTCACTGTAACCTTATCTGTTTTTTTTAGTGAACTATGGTTTTCTTAATGTAAAGTAATTTGTATTACTATATGTTAATCCAACCACCACTGTGCACAGCCTTTGGCTATGCACAGTGGCGGTTGGAAGCAGTGAAACCACTAGGAAATAAACAGACACACTGCCAAGCGCTACTAGGATTTGGACTTTCAGCCTACTGAGTGACAGCTCAAGACCTTTAACATTCGTACCAAACATCTTGCTAGTCTGCTTTTGTGAAGTAATTGTACGGAGAGACCAGTGAAATGACAATCTTATGCCCTAAGATAACTATAACTTGCACACTTGCCATGCATAGTTTTTTTGTCAAAATTTTTACTGCAACTATTACAGTGATATTATCAATTATGTTATCAAAGATATCATGAGTGCCGTAACATCTGGGGTAATTAGCAGTGCATGGCAAGAGAGTGAGTTATAGTTAGCTTAGGATAAAAGTTATAGTTACTTGAGATAACTCCAACTATAGCTGGTGAATTTCTATGGTTTGGTATGTTTAAAATGTGAGCTTAACTATAACATCGCTGTAACCTTTGGTTGTTTAAGTGAATTTCTATGTTTCAAAAAAATCCTATTTCCTAACTATAACATCCCTGTAACCTTGGTTTTGCAGTGAATTTCTATGTTTTTTTTTATGTAAAGTTATTTTAATGACTACACGTTAATCCAACCACCGCCGCACATAGCCTTCAGCAGTGTGTGGCGGGGGTTGGCCGCAGGGCCCGGCCTGTGGTCAGGCCCTTTGGCCAACCCCCTATAACCAACCAACCTTCGGCCAGGCTCTGCAACCAACTCCCTATAATCACCCAACACTGCATCATCTTGCTCTCAGTTTCTGCCTTTCTATTCATTTCTGCCCTCTGTTTCTCCTTTCTGATGCTCTCTGCCCCTGGTTTCTGCCTTTCTTCTTGTTTATTCAGGGTCGGCTCTAGGCCGGTGCAACCGGTGCCAGTGCACTGTGTGCCGACTTTGGGAGGGGGCACCGTGTTTGCAAGTATATTGTGATTTTAAACTCACCTGCTGCCCATTCCTTGGCTCTAGCATCTTTCAGGCAACAATAAAGATGTCAAGATAACTATGGGTGATTGATGTTCTGTCTGGAGAAAGATCGGAGTTTTGTCTTGTGGAAATCTTGACTCATCGCAAGGTAGTGGAGAGGGTTTATAGGCCTGCTGTAAAGAACGTGTACCATGCAGAGAACAAAGTGCATATAATGTAAATAGGTCAGCAGGTTACTGCTTTTGTTGTATAGTTCCTTTTCTTACTTGCAGTTTATAAGTAAAAATCCTAATATAGAACAGACAGGTTTTACCTGTCAATAAAGATCTCTATTTAACGCCCTTTTTGGGCTATCTGGGACCATGGGGGGAGCCTCAAGGACCCCTCCCATGGTCCCAGCCAGCTCCTGCCTCCTGGAGGGCTTGGCATAGCAGAACACAGGGCCACTGATGGTCAGGAGCTAGAGAGCCCTCACACACCCAATAGGATGTCAAGCTTCATCACTGGGCCAGCTCCTTGTCAGACCGGCGCTGCAATGTCTTGTAAAGGTGGTGGTACTTAACCGATTATCTTATACCAATGATGGTTATACCTATGATGAACACAAACTATAGGTGTAGGCAGGAGAGGAAAAAAGAAAGTAAAATTGGCTCAAAACCATTACCATCACATTTAATAATTCAGAAGTAGGTGAAGGCCAAGGTTAAAAAATGAAGAGGGGGAGTGCTTATGGAGATAATGCTCAGCTGCACTCCGGTAAAGGATAATGGGTCATGCCCAAATCCTATGGTGCTAGGTCAACATGTTTCACATCTAGATGGTCACATGGGATCCAGTGACGCTTCTTCGGGACCACTAATAATACTTCTCCTATAATAATATTACAGGCCGATTAGGATAAGTGAAAGTAAGTACTGGTCAGTCACTTACTGGTAAAGGCTGCACGTCATGGTCAGTCTAGTCAGCATGTCGCGCTGTGGAGTATAAAAACAGTTATACATAATTTATGAAAACATAGTGCACAGAAGGGTAAAACCCAGAGTGATAAACACTAAAAGAACTGCAGTGTTTGTGACTCGTCCCAGGTGAAGCAAACAATCAATCAATTGGCTTACCATCCCATCACAAAGTACGGGCTTCCTAGGAGTACGCAGGCCACAAAACCAAGAGCTTTCTGACAGTGGTACCGCTTACACTTTTGACGGTCGTCTTGTATTTTATAAAAAGCTGTGGCATTTGATTCACCAATTTATAAGGTTTTTTCCTGGTTTCAATGCTCAACCGGAAGACATAATTTTTCTGTTTTCTTCATATTGTTATGCCCAGTACCCCGCTCTTATCTCCATAAGCACTCCCCCTCTTCATTTTTTAACCTTGGCCTTAACCTACTTCTGAATGATTAAATTTGATGGTTATGGTTTTGAGCCAATTTTTACTTTCTTTTTTCCTCTCCTCCATACACCTATAGTTTGTGTTCATCATAGGTATAACCATCATTGGTATAAGATCATTGGTTAAGTACCAGCACCTTTACAAGGGGTGGCCCGTCAGACATTAAAGCGCCGGTCTGACGAGGAGCTGGCCCAGTGATGAAGCTTGACATCCTATTGGGTGTGTGAGGGCTCTCTAGCTCCTGACCATCAGTGGCCCTTTGTTCTGCCTTCACTTTATTTTTGGAACAGTGTACCTTAACATTGTCATTAGTTATATTTGGGAGAGTGTACACTGGACCAGTAATCTCCCTGTTCCCTCTTCTATTATAGGACTTGGCATAGCTCCAGGACCCAAGAAGCTGCTTTAGGTAGTAGCTCCATGGTTCCTGGAGCAATGTTTTCATCTCTGTTCCTTGCATGCATATCTGCGTGAAGGGAACAGAGATGAAAACTCTGCTTTCTGACAAAGCAGGTCCCGCTGTCAGAAAGTGGATTTGTTTGCTTTTGATTGGTGGTAGCGGTCAGCTTCCCCCAAGCAAAAGCAAACAGCTGTGTCCTGGGGATGGGTACCCCAGGCCATAGCAGGAGGGGGATCCCCAGGGCCATTAATGGCTCCTGAGGGCAACTGCCCAGCTACCCTCCTACAAGCTTAGTCCCGGGGAGGTGGTGGTCCCCGGGGCTGCAGAGGGTCCGAAACAGACCCTCTTCATGTTTTGATTATAGCCCTATAGGGAGCTGTTGGATGAGGATGAATACTTATATCTTCAGGTATATCGTCCCAAATTTCCTTGTATATATACGTTGCCCAAGATTCATAAGCAGTTGGCTTTCCCACCTGGTAGACCAATTGTCTCCGGAATAGGTGGCCCCACAGAAAGATTGTCAGAATTTGTTGATACTTTTTTACAACCTTTTGTTTGTAATTTGCCCTCATATATTAGAGACACGAAACATATATTGAGTATACTTTCAGACATATATTGGGATACAGGGATGATCATGGTCACCTTAGATGTGGTGGCATTATATACCAGCATACAACATGAAATAGGGATTAAAGCGATTGAACATATCCTGTACAAGAGGTCAGCTAGTCTGATGGAACATACACAGATGATAATTACGATGATTGATTTTATACTCAACAACAATTACTTTCTTTTTAAGAATGACTGGTATAAGCAAAAACAGGGTGTAGCAATGGGCTCCAGATTCTCCCCCTCATATGCCAATCTATTTATGGGGTGGTTCGAGGAAACTTGGATTTGGGGCCCAGGTGCAGCGAAATGGCATACTTATATTCTGTATTGGGGACGGTACATCGATGATTGTTTTATGATATGGACAGGAGATGTCAGTTCATTAGAGGAATTCTGTAAATATCTGAATGATAATGCTGTGAATATCAAATTTACACATAAATTTAGTGAGCTTCGATTAGAATTTCTAGATGTGGAATTATTTATTGAGAATCATAAAATTGAAAGTAAACTATATCGCAAACCGACTTCATGTAACACTATACTGCATGCTACAAGTGCTCATCCACAGCATCAAATAGAGGCAATACCACTTGGAGAAATGATCAGAGCAAGGAGAAATTGTAGTAAAAATTGTGACTATGTGGAGGAAATAGAGAATATGGGACAGAGATTTCTAGCCAGGGGTTATTCTGACATAACTATAAACAAATCATTACGAAAAGTGAGAAATCTATCACGTAGGCAGACATTAAGTATGGATGTATGCAAAAGGGATATATGTGATACGAACAAGGATCTAAGGACTAGAATTATTTTGGATTATACGGAGAAGTCTAAAATACTTATTAGGAGTATGAAAAAACACTGGTCCATACTAACTCAGGATGACACACTTAGTAAATTTATAGGGCATAGACCTGATGTAGTATTTAGAAGGGGTAATACCCTAGGTAATATACTTAGCCCTAGCTATCCGCAGGAGAAGAGAGAGCTAGACTGGCTGAGTAAGCGCAGCCAGGGATTTTTTAAATGTGGTACATGTGCAGTCTGTAAATGGGCTTGGCAGCCTATGAGGGAATTCAGTCATCACAGTGGTAAAAAAATATCTATCAGATCACATATAGACTGTAATACTAGGTATGTGGTTTATATGATTATATGCAAATGTGATAAGATTTATATAGGCAGCACAATACGCCCATTAAAGGTTAGAATTCTAGAACATTGGAGGGCAATCAATCAACAAGATGAGCGCTATCCCATAGCTTCGCATATGAAACTTTGTAATGCACAGGCAATTCACAAGACATTTAAATTTTTAGGCTTTGATCATTGTGAAGTTAACCCCCGTGGTGGAAACAGGGAATTAGCCCTTAGGAGAAGGGAATCGCAATGGATTCTAAAATTGGGGGCTGTAGAACGAGGTCTTAATACAGACTATGATTTGGAATATTTTTTGGGAGAGAAATAAATTAGGTTTATGGATTAAATCTATATTCAGATATATGTAAAATATCTAATATGTTTCAACTTTTAATGTATTTTGTTATACATTATTGATGTAGTTACACTACTAGTTATATAGATACTATTCCAGTAGAATAAAATATTAGATCCATAATGCAAAATACAGTATAAGAATAGGGCGTTTCTTTAAATAGAATTTGATTTACTGTAGGAGTTCATAGAGAAATTTTTATATATTAAAAATACCTGTCTGGATGTAATTATAAAGGCGTGGTTTAAAAATGTACAATTTTGATTCTTAATAGAATGAATTACGAGTAACCTCGGCAATCTCCGATAATTCTGTTATAGTACTGTCCGTTTTTAGTTTCAGTTAAGGGAAACATACGGACGTAAACTAGTTTAGTCCTTTCTCTATTTTAATTAAAGGACGGCTGTATAAAGCGTTCTCAATTCAGAAGTGTCGGCTTTGACACTCGGAACAGCGTACTCGCTTAGTGCGGCTTTAATTTTGGAAATCACGAGTAAGTGGCGAAGCGAGGTCGTTGTACCTCGGATTTTTTCTCTTTTAGTTTTTTTTAAATTTGTGGTAACACCAGATTGTATTACTCAATCGAGCTGGGCTAATAGGTCTTATTTACATTTATTAAGGAGATACAAATACGGAGAGCGAAAGGGATACCAATGGAGATTGAATCTCATTAAATCATTAGAGACTTGGCATAGGGTAAGTTATGTGATAAACTATAAAGCAAAGAATTATATTAGCTTCAGCACAGTAGGGAGCTAGATAACTCATTACTCGCTACTTTTTTCTTTTTTCTTTATACAGAAGTTTATGTCGAGGACTTACGTAAGCTAAGAACCCATAATTTAAATAATTGGAGATATCTTATGAGGTAGGGTTAGCTGCAAGGATATATTTTCATAATGTGATTTATAAGGCAGCTGTCACAGAGTCATCACTAATATGGTGCTGTGGTGTGGGTTATTGCATGTTTATATATTTTATTAATTTCACATTTATTCTTTTTGATCACATGGACGTTGTTTAAACACATCAGTAGATAATTTGTGTGTCTAATTTGGGTAAAATATATGAAATAGATTTGGTTTCCAGTGCATATTTCCTATATCAATTTTTATGTTGAAGGATTACACTGTGGCTTGTCTTACATTGGTGTTTATGATAATATTATTGTAGGAGGTCCTGATAAAATCCAGGGGTACCCCCCGGATGAAACACGTGTTGACGACAGAACGGACATACCAATAGAGGACAGTTCACAATTGGATTGGATCGTGCTTGGATATCTTGAATATATTTTGGATTCCCATTTGAAATAGAGGAAATGTTAGGACTTATATTAGAAAATGGACTACTAATTAACTTGTGATTGGATTTTCGTAACATAGATTCTATATATCTTGCTCAGTACTCTTATGTATTTTGTTGACTTGATCTGTTATAAATAATGGCAACTTTTGGATTGTATTGCATGTGAATTGATTATTTACTACTTGGTTAATCTCATGTGACATTTAACGTGTGCTAATACTTTGCGTCATGTTCTAGGTAACGTTGTGTTACCAATTGAGGGTATTGGAGGGGTTTACCTCAGTATTAGGCACCGTTTAATACTGGATGAGTAGTTAGTATTTTATGAAGGTAGGAGCGCCATTCACTTGGTTTTCTTAACCCCCCCTAGAGTTTAGAAGTGTCCTGGGGATGGGTACCCCAAGCCATAGCAGGAGGGGGATCCCCAGGGCCATTAATGGCTCCTTGAGGGCAACTGCCCAGCTACCCTCCTACAAGCTTAGTCCCGGGGAGGTGGTGGTCCCCGGGGCTGCAGAGGGTCCGAAACAGACCCTCTTCATGTTTTGATTATAGCCCTGGATAGGTGGTGGTGCTCTGGTCTGCAGGCTGGCGGCCCGCCCCCGCACACAATATCATTAATACCACAGGGAGGTGGTGCTCCCCAGCGCTGCAGGGGTCCGCATGGCCCCATCATTAATTTTGGTTAAAGCCCTGGGGAGGTGATGATTCCTTAGGCTATGGGGGTGCAGGCACCCCCCCACATCACAATAAATTTAAGCCTGGAGAGGTGGTGGTCCACACAGATTAATGATTTTTCTCCAGGGAGCTGGTGATCCCCAGGGTGTGGCGGCCCATGTGCTTCCCCCTGCAATTATATTATGCATCACCCCAGTGAAGTGGCGGTCGCCGAGGCTACGGGGGGCCGGGCAAATACCCCCCTGTTGCATTGAATCAATGCCCCTGGGATTTGGCTCACCCAGGGGCTTCACAAAGACGAAGCACGGGAGTCTGTGCTTCATTTTTTGGAACATTTTCACCGGATCCGTGGAGCCACTGCAAATCACGGCGTCAATTTAAAAAAATGCTTTTTACTCCACCAGAACTGAGTGGTCAGGGTGTCTGTACCCTGGCCCTTTTTCTTTTTTTTTTTTTAGATTTTTTTCTGACTGCTGAACCGAGCCCCAAGGTGGCTGCCAGCACTGTCTGGTTAAAGTGCTGACAGCCAATCAGATCTCAGAACAAGATTGGGAGGGGCCACGAATCCTACGCGTTCCTAGATATACAAATATACAAATTTGTTTTCCCCTTAATTTCTCAAAAACTACTGAATGGATTTACACCAAAACAAAAAAAGGTCGCTTTCTGGACCAGGAACTACCTTTCTGCCAAAATTGGTGTAATTCTGCCCAGTATTTTCAGAGCAATGGTTTTTAATTTTTCCAATGGAAAAATGAATGGAGAAAAAGTGTTTTGGGACCCCCCCTTCTTCTCTGCCCCTGGATGGATCACCCTAAAACTTTCCAGACAGCAGCTCAAGTGAGCATCGTATATTCTTGCAAAATTGTGTGAAGATTCCTCAAGCAGCGACAAAGTTATTAGCAAAACAAAAAATGCTCTTTCTAGAGAAACTTTGTACTCACTATAACTACCTAGTGGCAACAGCCACTAGGAAATATATATATTAATATATATATATTAATTAAGAAAACCAAAGTTTACAGCAACATTATAGATAGGTTGATGTTAAGAAACTATAACTCGTGGCCTAATGTTACTTAACGGCATGAGTTATCGTTTCTTCAGATAAGTAGAACTATAACTGCTGAATTTATATGGTTTTGTTTGTGTAAAACGTCAACCTAACTATAACGACCCTGTAAGCTTTGGTTTTCTCAGTGAATTTCTATTTTTTTTTTTTATGTAAAGTAATATGTATTTACCATACCAATACAACCATCACCACACAGGGTCTTTGGCCGTGCACAGTGACGTTGGCTGCAGGGCCTAGCCGGCCAACCCCTCCACATGTACCTAACTCCACACTGTGCACTGCCTTTGGCCGTGGGTTTCGTGTACGAATGGGTGTATTTTTTGAAAGTCTGCTTTGGATCCACAGCTCCATTGTGGATTTACACAGGGGGTAAATATGATTCATTTACTATTCCCTCTTGAAGGTAAGCTACATTTGTAAAGGTATTGGTCTATGAGGGGCGTAGATTTACTATTCATATACCAGTCTAAGCTACATTAGGGAAGGTGTTGGACTTTAAAAAGGGTAGATTTACTATTCCCACTCCTATCTAAACTTCACTGGGGAGAAGGCTGGGCATTGACAGGTTTGAATGCACATTCCCAGTTCAATCTAAGTTACACTGGGGAAGGTGTTGGATTTTAAAAAAGTAGATTACTATTCAAACTCTAATCTAAGCTATGTTTGATAAAACGTTGGATGTTGAAGGAGTTAACTTGCCTATTTCCACTCCAATGGAAGCTACATTGGGAGGAAATGTTTTAACTTCAAAGGGGATAGATTTGCTATTCCCACTCTAATCTATGCTACATTAGGGAAAGCATTTGACGTTGAAGAGGTAAAATGGATAGATGTATTATTACCACTCTATCTAACCTATATTGGGAAAAGTGTTGGACATCATTGGACATTGAATGTGTTACATTTACTATTCCCACTCCAATGTAAGCTATCCCCTTCTGTGCCCAGGATGTAATGGTTACGTCTTGAGGCACAGTGCCCAGAGGGAGCACTAGCGCTCCCTCTGTGGGGTTCCCCTCCACCCCCCCAAAGCAGGGATGGAAGGGGAAGCCCTTCCCCTTCCAACACTGACCCCCCACACCCCCTGTGACGTCAGCGCGCGATCGCGTGCTGACAATCACAGAGGCCTCCTCCCATCGCGCTGGAAGCTCAGCTTCCAGTGCGATCGGAAGAGAAATGCAAAGCATTTCTCTTCTGCTAACGTGGAGGAGGCCGGAGAGGCTTAAAAGGGAAGGAAAGGTATTTCCTTCCCTTTGAAGTCTCTCTGAGCATTTCAAAAGCCGGATTTTAAAGCAATCCGGCTTTTGAAATGCCCACTAGACACCAGGGATTTCTATTACAAAAGGAAATTGACATGAGGGACCGACCCCTTGGGCAAAGGGTCGCTCCCAGGGGGGGGGGGCATTTTTTTTAAAGGCCTTTTCTGCCCCTTCTGGGAGCAGAAACCTCTAGGCATCAGGGATCATTTTTTTTTTATTTTTTATTTTATTTTATTTTTTTAGAGGTGGGGAGCGACCCCTTAGGCAAAGGTCGCTCCCCTAGGGGGCAAATTATACTTTGGCCATTTCTGTCCCCCTTGGGGGCAGATTGGCCTATTTTTATGAGGCCAATCTACCCCCAAGGGGGACAGAAACCATTAGACACCAGGGAGTTGTTTTTTTTTTGTTGTGAATTTCACGCAAGGGGAGCGACCCCTTAGGCAAGGGTCGTCCCCCTGGGGGGCAAATTTATTTTAGGCCATTTCTGCCCCTCTGGGGGGCAGATCAGCCTATTTTAATTAGCAGAAACCACTAGGCACCGGGGATTTTTTTGTTGTTGTTGTTTTACAGATGGGGAGCGACCCCTTAGGCAAGGGTCGCTCCCCTGGAGGGGAAAATTGTATTTAGGCCATTTGTGCCCCCTTTGGGGGCAGATCGGCCGATTTTAGGTCAATCTGCCCCCAAGGGGGCCAAAAACCACTAGGCACCAGGGACCTTTTTTTTTTTGCGCCAACGTCACGCAAAGGGAGCGACCCCGTAGGCAAGGGTCGCTCCCCGGGGGGGTGGAGGTGCGGGGGGACAAATTTATTTTAGGCCATTTCAGCCTATTGTTATTAGGCCGATCTGACCCCAGAGGGGCAGAAACCTCTAGGCACCAGGGCAAATTTTTTTTTTTTGTTTTCTTTTTGTTTGTTTGTTTTTTTAGAGATGGAGAGCGACCCATTAGGCAAGGGTCGCTCCCCTGGGGGGCAAATTGTATTTAGACCATTTGGGGCAGATCAGCGGATTTTAGGCCAATCTGCCCCCAAGGGGGACAGAAACAACTAGGCACGGGTATTTTTTTTTTGCGCCAATGTCACGCAAGGGGAGCGACCCCGTAGGCAAGGGTCGCTCCCCGGGGGAGTGTTTGGGGATGTGGGGGAGCAAATTTATTTTAGGGCATTTCTGCCCCCCGGGGGCAGATCAGCCTATTGTTATTAGGCCGATCTGCCCCCGGGGGGGGGAGCAGAAACCTCTAGGCACCAGGGCTCATTTTTTTTTTCTTTGTTTTTTAGAGATGGGGAGTGACCCATTAGGCAAGGGTTGCTCCCCTGGGGGGCAAATTGTATTTAGACCATTTCTGCCCCCCTTGGGGGCAAATCGGCCGACTTTAGGCCAATCTGCCCCCAGGGGGGCAGAAACAACTAGGCACCAAGGATCTTTTTTTTGCGCCAATATCACGCAGGGGGAGCGACCCCGTAGGCAAGGGTCGCTCCCCGGAGGGGATGGGGGGCAAATTTATTTTAGGCCATTTCTGCCCCCCCTGGGGCTGGCTGAGCTAGATGCCAAAATCCACAGGTAGGCACTTTGCAAAAAACACCTCTGTTTTCGGTGAAAAAAATGTGATGTGTCCACGTTGTGTTTTGGGCCATTTCCTTTCGTGTGCGCTAGGCCTACCCACACAAGTGAGGTACCATTTTTATCAGAAGACTTGGGGGAATGATGGGTGAAAGGAAATTTGTGGCTCCTCTCTGATTCCAGAACTTTCTGTCACCGAAATGAGAGGAAAAAGTGTTTTTTGTCCAAATTTTGAGGTTTGCAAAGGATTCTGGGTAACAGAACCTGGTCAGAGCCCCACAAGTCACCCAATCTTGGATTCCCCTAGGTGTCTAGTTTTCAAAAATGCGCCGGTTTGCTGGGTTTCCCCAGGTGCTGGCTGAGCTAGAGGCCAAAATCCACAGGTAGGCACTTTGTAAAAAACACCTCTGTTTTCTGTGAAAAAATGTGATGTGTCCACGTTGTGTTTTGGGCCATTCCTTTTGTGGGAGCTAGGCCTACTCACACCAGTGAGGTACCATTTTTATCGGGAGACTTGAGGGAACGCTGGGTGGAAGGAAATTTGTGGCTCCTCTCAGATTCCAGAACTTTATGTCACCGAAATGAGAGGAAAAAATGTTTTTTTGGTCAAATTTTGAGGTTTGCAAAGGATTCTGGGTAACAGAACCTGGTCAGAGCCCCACAAGTCACCCCATCTTGGATTCCCCAGGTGTCTAGTTTTAAAAAATGCGCTGATTTGCTAGGTTTCCCCAGGTTCCAACTGAGCTAGAGGCCAAAATCCACAGGTAGGCACTTTGCAAAAAACACCTCTGTTTTCTGTGAAAAAATGTGATGTGTCCACGTTGTGTTTTGAGCCATTTCCTTTCGTGGGCGCTAGGCCTACCCACACAAGTGAGGTACCATTTTTATCGGGAGACTTGGGGGAACACAGAATAGCAAAACAAGTGTTATTGCCCCTGGTCTTTCTCTACATTTCTTCCTTCCAAAAGTAAGGCAGTGTGTAAAAATTTGAGAAATGCCCTGTAATTCACATGCTAGTATGGGCACCCCAGAATTCAGAGATGTGCAAATAACCACTGCTTCTCAACACCTTATCTTGTGGCCATTTTGGAAATACAAAGGTTTTCTTGATACCTATTTTTCACTTTTTATATTTCAGCAAATGAATTGCTGTATACCCGGTATAGAATAAAAACCCATTGCAAGGTGCAGCTCATTTATTGGCTCTGGGTACCTAGAGTTCGTGATGAACCTACAAGCCCTATATATCCCCACAACCAGAAGAGTCCAGCTGACGTAACGATATATTGCATTCAAACATCTGACATCGCAGGAAAAACTTACAGAGTACAACGTGGAGAAAAATTGCTGTTTTTTTCACCTCAATTTCAATATTTGTTTATTTCAGCTGATATTTTCTGTAGGAAACACTTGTAGGATGTACACAAATGACCCCTTGCTGAATTCAGAATTTTGTCTACTTTTCAGAAATGTTTAGCTTTCTGGGATCCAGCATTGGTTTCTCACCCATTTAGGTCACTAACTGGAAGGAGGCTGAAAGCACAAAAAATAGTAAAAATGGGGTATGTCCCAGTAAAATGTGAAAATTGTATTGAAAAATTGGGTTTTCCAATTCAATTCTGCCTGTTCCTGAAAGCTGGGAAGATGGTGATCTTGCCACCGCAAACTCTTTGTTGATGCCATTTTCAGGGAAGAAAACACAAGCTGCCTTCTGCAGCCCTTTTTCCCATTTTTTGAAAAAAACATTTTCACTGTATTTTGGCTAATTTCTTTGTCTCCTTCAGGGACACCCACAAAGTCTAGGTACCTCTACAATCCCTAGGATGTTGGAAAAAAAGGACGCAAATTTGGCGTGGGTAGCTTATGTGAACAAAAAGTTATGAGGGCCTAAGCGCGAACTGTCCCAAATAGCCAAAAAAAGGCTCGGCACAGGAGGTGGAAAAAGGCCTGGCAGCGAAGGATCTATACTGGAATAATGTTGGACTTTAAAGGGGGTAGGTTTACTACTCCCACTCCAATACAAGTTGCACTGTGAACAGTGTTGGACATTGAAGGGTTTTATTTACTATTCCCACTGCAACCAAAGCTACATTATAGAAACCATTAAATTTTAAAGGAGATATGTAAACTATACCTACTTTAAATAAACCAAAACTTTACTAACGTATTATTTACAAATAGATAGTTTTTGTAACTCTCTATAAACTATATCTAATGCACTGAATTAATCCAAACATATATGAATACATAAATACATTTAGTAACTAATTTTAAAATAACAGTGACTTTTTCCAATTTTTATCCAATGGAAAATATTTTCAAACATTATGCCAATATTTGTTTTAGAAAATTTACAAGTACTACAATTAACAGGGTACTTTTTAAATAAAAACATCAACATAATACCTTAAAATGTTAGTTTTCATTATTTTTCTATTTTTTATTAAATATTTAAAACACATATTTTTAAAAACAACATAAATATAAAAATAAAAACAGTAAATTTTAATGTTGAGAAAAACAGTTATAATATAAAACTATCTAATTTCAAATAAAACCTTTTTTAAATAATTTAACACTTCTAATTAAAAACTAATTATATAAAACAGTTTTTACCATTTGTGTTGTAATAAATATTAGATAAGATTTAAAAAATATATATTTAAAAACATTTTCACAATCAAGAAAAAATAAATAATCTTTAAAACACTTACTAACGCTTACCTACCTACCATACCTAACTACAATACCCATCTTCCATTTGCAACATATTTAATCCACTTTACCTAACCTACTATGCCTACAATAACTAGCCTACCATACTTACCTGACATACCTAAACATTCATACGAAACCTACCTATCATATTTAATCTATCAATCTTGCCCAATTTATCATACCTACGTGCCTAACAAACCTTTATCTACCATAGTTGCTTACCTACCATAACTAATCTATCATACTTAATCTACCACACCCAACCTGGCATACCCAATGAACATACCACCCTTTCATATCTAACATATATACCTGTAATCCATCCTTAACCTATTTGACTTACTTTAACATCCCAGCCATGTTTTATAATTTTACTACCTTACTTAACTCATAATAACTACCTTATGTATCATACTTAAATTAACATAACTAGCCTAACATATCTATTTACCATACCTATCAAACCTGCCTAATTGTACCTACTGACCTATCATAGTTACTCACCAACCATACCTATCCACCATCCCTAGCACAATATGCCTCCCTAATATTCCTAGCTACCATAGATAATATGCCTAGCTACCATACCTACAATACCTTACCTACCATAATGTACTTACTTACTATATCTACCTATCTTCCACACCTAATACATCATACATTTTTCTTTTTTTGTAAACACACTTTTATTTCAGTTTGCATGCAAAATTATGATTACATGTAAACAATGCATCTAACATGGTTTGTAATGGCAACAAAAGTATTACATGGCCACTGGCTTTTGTAAGTAATGATTTAAAAGTATAACAAAGATCTGCTCCAGTGTACCAGTTAAATCCTAACCTCCCTAGTCAGTCGCTCCGTCTTCTTGTGTATACTTCCATTACTCGAGTACACTTTCTGTTCATGACTGTATAGCAGAAAAGCGTGAAAACTGTAAACCAGCCAACCCCGTATACCCCAGCAACTCTCATGTGGAGTGTAGCGCTGAACAGTTCAGTATTTAAACGACATCAGAGTCACAATTGAGGTCTCAAGTGCATCCTCTGCAAGGATGCCTAGAGTCCGTGGAGCAATGACTCAATGGAATACCACTACTTCTGCCCATCCCAAAGGTAGGACATTCCCCTGTACCTTGATGTACCCAAACTATTAGGAGTTATTTCGAGTTTGCGGCTGACTACCTAAAGACTGAGCTCACCATCAATATCTTGTCCTCTGCCTCCATTGCTTCCAGCGACACCTCTCATGCCAGAGCAAATTCAAGTTTACCTCTGCCCTTGTTAGCTTCTGAAAGGACACTGCCCACTTGATAAACTATTCCTTCCAGCTCTTGGTCTCTGGGCTGACCGGTGCTTTTCACTTAAGTGTTATATTTCTTTTGGCCAAGATCAGAGGCAGGTCAATGATCCTGAATGTGAGTTTATTTTTAGCTGGGCGTGGATACAGTTCCAACAGATACATCATGGGAGAGAGCATTATATTTTGATCCATGGTGTCTGTAATAAAAGTATCTGACATAGCATACGTAACTTAGTATACCATTCTACCATATCTAGCCAACCAGACCTTATCTATTCTACCATACCTAACATACCTACCGTAGCATACCCACCATACCTAAGCTACCTCCAACTCTGCTGTGTGCATGGCTTACCTTTGTCCGGCCGTGGCGGATTTGTGATAAAGGGGCAGGTTATGACTATAGGAACTGTAGGAAGGGTAGTGTGGCTGGTGACATACATAACTTGTGGGGCAAACAATAAATCATTTTGACCTATTGTCAGGCATTGTCAGACAGTGAGAATGCCTTTGGGGTCCACGCCAAAGCTCTAAATTATGGCTTGTTATAAACAGTGTTTATAACGGACCACGCATGAGAGCTCTGGGGTTGAGGCTGAAGGCAGTGAGTGTTTCTCACAGTGCCATTAGTGGGTCATAAAATAAAAAATAAATCATGTACATGTTCACTGACACACCTCCTCAGGTCCTCCACGGTGTTCTCCAGTCAGAGAGCACGTGGTTTCATAGGCAACACCCTTAGCCACTCCAGATGCTTCTTTCATGCTGCTGATTATGTTAAGCAGGATGAGAGAAGCACCAGGATTGGTTGGAGTGGGCTGGCTCGATGCTCCCTCAGGGACTGGGGGCCTGTGCTTGCTCTCCACCCAGCTTCTAAGACAGCTTGGGTTGGAGAAGTTTAAAGTGTGCATGCCAGGCTGGCCATCGCAAGACAGTCATCCAAAGTGAGATGCCCACTTTAAACTGGAGTGTGCAGCACTCCTCCCCTGCTGCCAGTCAGCAGCAGTGGTGGCCCCACCCTGACTGTCGGCACGAGAGCATTGAAAAATAAATTGGTCATAAATTAATTTTATGTCCATTTTATTTTTCAACTTTATACCGTTTTTTAACAGCGGGGCAACGCTCCTCTGCCCCAATGGAGTAGCTGCCGCTGAGTAAGGTATTAAGGTACTGCAGTCTGCCACAGAAAGCAATTGTGTCCAACTTGAGGGACCTCTTTTAACATATCTTAAGCTATTGCAGCATGCATTCTGAAAGTGCCAAGTGGAGCTTTGGAACTGCATGAAAATAGTAAGGCTATTGCTTCTTTAAAAATAGCAATACTTATTGGCTTTGCCCCTTCTTGTTATAACTTCAAACTACTCCCCTTCATTTTTCTTATAGGGTAGAGCTTGTGCCCTGTTTTTGCTCTTCTTCCCCCTCATTTTATTATTTTCTTTTTCACCATGTTACCCATCTCTGTCAATTTCCTTTGTTATGTTTTCATTTTTTCATTCTTCCTTCTTCGTATGCTCTTCCTTTTCCCCATGTTTTCTCTGTTTTATTGATCTTCTCATCCCATCTTCTTGCTGTTTAAAAAATATATATTACTAAGAAGTTGGCAATGTTAACAAATATTGGCAAAGCCAATAGATTGCATCCTTTATTGCTGTTATTAGACCTTTTGGTTTTGCCAATGCTTTTTGCAGATGCTGTTCCTCGGTGGCAAAAAAAAAAAAAATATTTGTTTACCAATGCAAAACAGCATAGGCAAAAAAATAAGCAAAGTGATGTTTATGCATGCATTCATTATCACATATGAACAAATATGCTTCATGACACTCTGGTGGACCCAGCTTGATGAAGCATGTGCGCAAATATGACATGATAGAGTAGTAATTTAGTTTTTGTTCTAATTTACTGTTCCAAGATGGGGGCTGCCCATTGTGACAATTTGGATTATTAGTTGGGGAGGATGTGAGTCCCCACCAAGTAATAATGTCACAATTGTATATCAGGTCCAGTTAGATCTCGTTATTAGAAACCTGAGCCCGCCCCTTGGTAGCTGTAGCACAGAGCAGACAGACTTAACTGAAGAGACATGTGTAAAGCATTTATCAGTACCAAAACAGTTAAAAAGTAAAAATACAACACAATAAAAATCCCACTGCATTTTATAAACATAGAGAAAATGTTAATGGACAAACAGACACCAGAATGGTCGGATGCAGAGACTAGTCTCAAACTGGTTGGGAGTTTTACCTTATGCCTTTTTCTCTGAAATGGAAGTCAAAAATCCTCAGTGGGGTAAGGCAGCAGGCTGTGCCCAGCATGTGTCCACAAAGCCAGATAGCTGTTGGTCAAAGTAGCTGTGAAACCATTGACTTTTGGCAGGAAGGATCTGAGTGGGAAAAGTGCAGAATTCATGCCCAAAAAAATTTCCTTTGCTGGCCGGATCCTTTTGGGGCCTTCGCCCGGTGGTAATTTCTACTTTCTGATGTAGTCATGTTTTTGGAGCTCGGATTCCTACAGCAGGGAAAGGCTGTGAGCTGTAGTCGAATAGGGTCCAGGAGGCCAGATACCTTCTCTGCCATGTCCCGCTGAAACAGATTTGCTGCTGCGGAAAAGCTCAGAGTAGGACCAACCTGAATCTTTGGCCCAGCAGCAACAGATTGACTTGGCAGGTTGATCCTGGTTTCCATTGGTTACCCAGGCAAAATCCTTGAATTTAGAGTCTCGCAGGAGAAGTACATGCTGACACTTATCCAAGGGCTTGGGGACCTCATAGAGACCACTTGGCGGTCCAGACTCACACCAGGAGAATCCACCAGCAGGGTGCAGGGCAGGTCCAGTTGGAACTGGTCAACTGGGCTCTTCAGGAAGGAAGGCCGCTTGTAGCTTTTGTGTCGCTGTAGGTTAACAGGAAGTCAGCTAGCTGACCCTTGGAGTCCACTTTGAAGTTCTGAGTACAAATGGGAGAAGGTCCAGCCCTTGGGGTCTCTCTCCACAGGTTCACCAGTAGTGCAGTCCTTCTTCTGTCTTCCAAAGGTCCAGATGTGTTCTGAAGGGGGTTTTGAGGGTGCTACATATATACCCAGTGCCAGCCTGTGGGTGGGGGAAACTCCTGGCTACTCCCTAACCAATGAGATAAAAGTTCCCAGGGATTCCCCAATGCACTTTTGCAGACATTACTGTGTGTATTTACTGTAAACTACTATGCAATGCTCCTGTCTACCTAAAACGAATATGACTGAACCTTTCTTGCCCTTTGAGACTCTCTGTGCCTACCCAAATTTGTGGATACCCAAAACCGGTTCTGGGGGCAGCCCCCCATCTCACTGGGATTGGTGCCTGGTTAGCTAGCAGGACAATGAAGATGGGCATGCATGGGTGTAGGTTAAATCTGCTTGTGACAGGGTAGGCACCTTTCAAATGTAATTAATTTCCTACCAAGAGCCCAGATGTCCATCCTGTCCCAAGGGGGGGGGACATATCCCCACAGCCAAAGCCCTTTGTATACTGTCTGGGAGAAATACACATCTCACCACAGGAAAGCCATTAAATTCAGGCAACACTGAAGTCTGGCAGAAAGGCACATTTGGCTTAGGGTGGAAACTGCCAACTTTCTAAAAGTGGAATTTCCTAAATTGTAATTTAAAATCAGACTTGGCTATTAGATTGGATTTTAAATTACTAATATTTAAGCCTTTGAAACATGGGTCTAGCTATTCCCAAACTGACATTATAAGGTGTTATAATCCAATTTAGTGTCTTGCTATGGGTGAGCCAGCCTTGCCACAGAGAACGACGACTTTGGAGATTTTTCACTGCCAGGACATGTAAACCTTAAACACACATGCCCTACTGTTTGAATATCATGCACACTCCGCCTGCAGGGGCAGGCCTGAAGATCATTTTGCATTGTCACTTAAGTGGTGGCACAATAGGTGATGCAGCCCATTAGTGGCATTTAACCTACAGGCTCTAGGGTACTTTGGGTCCCATATACTAGGAACTTATAGGTATGTTATATGTGCCAATCTGTGTTTCTAACCAAATCAATATGTTTTGGGGCCAAAGCAAAAGCAGTGGGGCCTGGTTTATCAGTGACTAGTGTACAGAGTCCAAATTGCACAGTATCAGTTCAAAACAATTAGGGTGATCATGCCAATAAAAAAAATCGTTTTCTTACACCTCCTTGGAGCAATAACGTACAAAATATAAAGAATGCATCAAAGTGCATCTTTGTTTATAGAGGGGTGACCGAACAGTAAATTCTAGCTGCCGGGCCCTCCAAATAAAAAGAAAATAATAATTAAAAATGGACAAGACGGGAGGAGCTGCAATACTGGAATGGAAGGGAGAATGGCCGAACGGCGGAGGCAGTGGGAGGGCAACAGTGGTGGAGGCGGTGAGGTGGGGAGAGGGGTGTGGGGAAATGAAGGCTCTAGATGAGAGAGTGTATTATATAAAAAAAGAGACCAAAAATGAGTAGGCTGGGGGTGCATGGGTGCTGCATCAGACATGTTGGGTGAAGTAAAACAGAGAACATAAGTAAGGAACACACAAGAGAAAGAGCAAGATTAGAGGTGCATTGTCATGGAGTGCTCAAAAAGAAAGAAAAAAATAGTTCCTTCAATGTAAGCAGTGGAAAGATACAAGTCAGAGGCGACAGAATGTTCTGCATGTTAGGCTCACTGAAACCTGGCCAAACAGAACATCTCACACCACTTCACGTAGTTGACACACCACCAACAAATGCCAACAAGACTGAGGCTCTAGTCACTGAAATTGTTCCTTCGGACTGGCCCACATCACTGCATTCTAAAAATAAAAATATTCAAGCCTGTGCCTTGCACGTTGAACAGCTAAACGAATAATACTTCTCAGTTGCAGTATTCCTGAAGATTGGTCATGTTGTCCCCTTTGCAGTAGTGTCACTCGACGGACAGCACGTGGGACTTTCCCTGCTTCTTGCTTGGCGGCATGGACTTGTTTGCCTCTCTTGGCCTAGGCATGGTCTGTGACCTCTTTGCATCAAATCGCTTATCACTGGAAACCATTTGAATCTGTATTCTCAATCGTGAAGATGTGACTTGAATTTATTATGTGGTTGTTTCCAGACTAACAACGCGCACCTCTTCACTCCTACTTGAAAATGGCTCAGGCCAAGGTCGAACAGCTCCATTATCAGTGACAGTACTTTACAACCGGCCCCCGCCCGCCCTCAGGGGCCAATTGCCTCTCTGCTTCCTCGGGATGCTGTTCCAGGGCGAGCCTGGCACCATTAGCAAGTGTGGACAGTCCACTCTGCCTGGGGAAACACTGACTGCTTAATAATCTTCTGCTCAAAGTGCAAACTCTATTAATGTATTGATCTCTCTGAGGCAGGATATGACTGCAGCGCTGCAGCCTGGGACCAATCACTTATTAGGCCTGGCAACGAGCCTGCTCAGAACATATACTCTGCCATAGGAACTCTGAGCAACATTTATGTCTGTTGGAGTATCATATGGCGCCAAGATAGGGCCACTTAGGAGCGCTATGCATGCAAACAGTGAGAGATAAGTGGCGATCATGTAATGGTTATAATGCTACACAATTTAGGGCTATTTAAATTTTTTATGACTTGCAAACTTACTCTTCAACGCCAGTCACTCTGTGGACAGCTTGGTGTACTTTGTGGAAAATTGTGTCGGTGTTTATAGTAGGAAGTCAGCAGTGGTGATGTGGGGGCGTTGACAACAGACAGCGTTTAGACAATGTTTGGTTTAATGTTACTTGTTGCTGTTTTGGGGGGGGGGTGGGGGGGTCACAGACCTGCCACCTGTGTGTCACATTATATCGACCTTCTTCACATGGTCACCAGGTGATGAGCAGCTATCACGTGGTGAGCACGTGGTGAGCTGGAAATCGTACATAGGGAAGCTTTCCTTGCTTGTGTGTTTGCTACTTCATCCCTTGCACGAGTTACTCCATTTGTGAGCAGGATATAGTTCAATGCCGCTGATCCGAGAGGCCTGCTTCCCGGGAGAATTAGCAAGAAGTCACGGATCTGACACATGAACAACTTGTTATTATGAAACAGTGTTGTAGCCCCTGGTGTTGTCTTCCACACATCTGCAAACCGTTGATTCGAAATTACACTTAAACTGTGCATTTACATTCAGATATTGTTTATTGCACTGGAATTAATTAGTGAAAATGGACATCTCCAGATTTTCTGTACCCCTCCCTCGTGCCACAATATCTCGATGGTTCCACGCTAGTTTATTTCTGTGGAGAAGCATTTGCAGTAGTGACTCGGAGCAAATGGGAGACATCGATGTGTGCAAACAAGGCCAAAATGAGGAAAATGAGTTGTTGTGATGGAGAAGTGTCTTCTGCAGGGCTCTGGAGAATGTGCATCTCTGCCTCCACTTCTCCATAGCACGCTGCAGTGTTGTTTGACTGCCACATCGGCACACACGATGACCACACACGCGCGCCGAGGCCCTTCCGTGAGGTGGAGCAAGGTTGAGAGTGGGGCTCTGTGGTCGGCGGTGGCTGACGCTCTTCCTTCACATGAAGTGAGTCTCAGAGCGGGACTCTGTGGCCAGAGGGACTCATCATGGGCACCCTGCTTTTGAAGCCTGTGACTACTTTCCTCTCACCGGGATCTAGAGAGCTGACCAGTGGCGGAAGCAAAGTGATTATAGTTACAGGGCAGGACTCTTTACCTGCTGCCTTTTTGGGAGAGCGGCACCCTGGCCTGTCCCATGTTTTTAATTTCGTCTGCCAGTCTCCTACAACCAGGTCCTTCGCTCCTTCGATGGGACATGGACATTGCATGTGTGAAATTGTCTATGTGAGTGGTAGAAACACAGGGCGTGCATCTAGTGCATGTGGTCATGGCCACACTATCTTTCATCTTGTATATTTCAGACATGATACCTAAGACGGAGGGTCAGAGAGAGCCAGGATGGTGATATGAATTAGAGAAGTCTATAAGAAGTTCTAAGGACCTTTGTAGTGGGCCAGAATAAAAATATGGTGAGGGGGTCAGTGGGTCCCTTTACAGCTAGGGAGTTTTCCTTTCCCTCCGCAGTTTAGATTAACTTTTGATCTCCCCGCCTTATTCTTCTATCCCGCTTCAAACTTAGATGGTGCATTCATAGAGCAGTGAAAGATGTCTTGGCTTCATTTTAGAGAAGTGCCCTGTCTGAAATGCCTTCAAGCACACATCACCTCACTGGCCAACGGGGCACAATTACAACTCAAATTCCCATTAAAAATTAAACCTCTCATCCCTCACGTAGGCCAGACTATGGTGGCTCCCTATTCTTGGGATTTCCTCAAGGCAGCTCAACATGCTGATACCAAGCTGGCCACAGCTGGTCAGAGATTCAGAAAATTCGATCAAGTTTCACCATTTCTGTAATTTCATCAGTTCTAATCTCTTTGAAATTACCTTCCATAGAGGCAAGGGAAATGTTCTAGCATGTAGCACAGATAAGGCCACTCCACTCTGGGATCCTGAACTATGTTTCCCAGAAACGACTTTTCTCAGGCAATGAGCCTCCCTTCAGAGCTCCGACTCCCTTCTCCTAGAAATACCTACTTTTAATAATCAAAAAGGCTAAGCAATCCTCTGGGAATGTTCCAAGGGTGTTAAATTCCATCCACCAGAAATTAGAACAATCCCATCGCAAGAGATTTCGAGAACCTGTAGTTTTAATGGCACTTCTATCTATGGATGGTCCTTGGCGGAAGCATGCACCTGCCTAAACCACTGCCTGTACTTTTGTAAATATTACCTTATGCTTGTGAATGTGGCTACTCGGGTTCACCTACTTTGTTCATTATTTGATACTGTGCGTTTTCTACCCTATAATGTGCAACCTATATATTGCCTTTGTATGGATTTAATGTAATTTAATGCTCTTTTAAAACCACTGCTACTTAAAGTGCTCGGTCACTCACTGGTTCTTTTCTTTGCTTTATAAACTTGCTATCAAATAATTAAACATCAAAACAGAGGTGCATTTGGTTGACAGTCGGAACTGCAAACACCTACCTCTCACAAAGACCTGAATATTTAAAGTGGATGATTCCCCAAGTAGATAAAGTTCAATGGTTGCATTGTTTTACTCTGATCCATTGATCTATTCCAAAACAGATGCAGAGGTCAGTGAAACACAGTTTCAAATGAATATGGTCAGCATGCTGGCCGCCCTCTCACATTCTAATTAACACATGGACCTAACCAGGCGTCTGGACTCCTCACATGTTCACCATGAAATGGTGTCTACTGTGGACTTCT
Source organism: Pleurodeles waltl (assembly GCF_031143425.1). Taxonomy (NCBI): domain Eukaryota; kingdom Metazoa; phylum Chordata; class Amphibia; order Caudata; family Salamandridae; genus Pleurodeles; species Pleurodeles waltl. Next base: position 1,756,326,420 of record NC_090444.1, read on the forward strand.
ATAAACACTTTTCCCAGACCTGTGAAGTTATTGGAACAGCCTAGCAACAGAAAGATGAGATTTCAGATGTTGCCCAGAGACCAGGATCCTGAGCAACTGGTCTAAGCTGGGAAGTTGCTGTCGTAGCTTCTTCAACTTTTTGGTGTAGCTAGGGTGCTCTACCACCCACTCAAGAATTAAGAGATGTTGCGGGTAATATCTAGCTCAAACAAGATGACGTGAAGGTTAGGACTAAATATAGCACAATTGTTGGCATTCCAATAAAGATGAAAGGTCCAGCAAAAGCTGAAACTTAGTTAAAAAAGCAACACATTTTAACAACACCCCTTTGTATATGAACATAGTAAAAAAAAGTAACAAGCATTGATAAAGCCAATGGCTCTTGCCTTTTGGCTTTGCCACTCGAGACCTATGTGCTTTGTCAGTGGTATTTGTGGATGCTGTTATTGCTGATGCTGAATAGCAAAGGCAAAAAAAACCCCGCAGTGATGCATATGTGTGCATGCTTCATCACACATGTACACGTATGTGTCATGACGTGGTGACAGTTGTTTTTATTTAAATTACTGTTCCAAGATGGCGGATGCCTGTCTTCGAGTGGTACATTTAAAAAAAAAATAGAAACAGTGCACAAAGGACATTTTGTTTTAGAAAGAAGAAAGCGGGCATCAAATTGCAGCTGTCAGGCCCTCCAAAAAGAAAACAATTAAAAACGACGCATGATGGGGAGGGTCGGAGCAAGGTGGGGCAGGTAAAGGTAGGATGTGTGGAAAGCAAGTGCCGACAAGTTGCAGAAGAGGAAAAGGCAACAGAGGAAAAGAGTGGGGGTGGGAGGAGCAATAAGAAAAAGAGACAAGATGCAGCAGGAAGTGATGGGTCACGGGCAGCAAAGGACGACCTGAGAAGCAGGAGGGAGCAACGTGGAGAGCAGGGGTTTGAAAATGGAAGCAGCACACGAGGGAGAAAGCAAGGAAACACTTCTGCATGGAGTGCAGAAAGAAAATGAAAAAGTAGGGCCATATGTACGAACACATTTTCCCGTAGACACAGAATGGGCAAAACTGCTTGCTACATCTGGCACGTAGTAACTTAAGTAGTAGAAGAATGCAAGTCACTCGTTTAAAATGATCGTCAAGAAGCTATGCTCCAGGGAGGGACAAGCGCAAGAAGAAGGAACGCCATTAAATAAGAAGCAAGCAAATGAGACTGATAAGGAAGCCGGCCACTGGTAAACAATAGGCTGAGCCAAAGCCCACTGGAAGTACTGGCCTTGTCCAGGGCCAGAATGGGACTTTGGCAAGTGACACCTAGAAACCAAACAGTAGAAACCGCAGTCTAATAAACAAAGCATACACAAAGAAATCAAACACCGGCCATCCATACTACACTCATACTCCTCACAGTCAGTACAATGAGTGTGGACACTGCACTCTTGGCTATAGAGCGTTCACAAGCAATAAGGATTGTGCGCCTCTCCCATAGGAAACAATCAATATTCTCACATGTGATGAGATATGACTTCCAGTCCCACCACCCAGGATTATGAATCCTGCAGCTCCATCTAAGAAGAATTATTCCCAATGAGCAGTCCACAGTCCTCTTTTAGAGGAACACTGTACTGATGTTTCCGAAAGGACTGGATCTGAGTACCCGTTCCATCTGATCCTAATGTATGGTGCTCACCATACTATTTCTGAAAACCTTCATCTGTAAAATTATGAGGACAAAATAATATAATAAATACGATCTGTAGAAAGTTTCCATAAGACCTTAATATATTAGTTTTAAGGATCTTGGCGCTCAAGGCATTCAAAGTATATTCAGAGTTGGATTTCTAATGAATTTAGAGTTCTACTGATGCTGTGTAAGGTGCTCCAAGTCAAGGATGAGCAAATCTTATAAATGAAGGGGGTACAGATTAGTCACACCCCTTGAGGGCAACTGGAATGTGAGACTTTAAAGACACAGAGCGGACACACAAGGGGGCCTGATTGCCTTTGCCGAGCTCTGGATCAGACTGGCAAGCAAGCCATCAGCACAGCCAGGCAGGGCCAAGGGATCACCAAATGTGGCTTACAGTCCACTCTCTAAAATCCAGACTGTCAAACAGGTCGAACATGCAGACGGCTCATGACTCCCTCCTGCCATCCTGAAAAGAGCTTCAGGTGTCTCAGACACAATCGTCAATCGCCTTGCGCACTCCCCTGCGCGGAAGATGCTCTGAAGTGGCCGGTAAGGCGATCCGTCACCACTCCACAAAACACCTAGAATTTCTTCTCCTAGCTCTTTCTACCATGTCTCCTGTGTGTCTCAGGCATCCATCTTCTGTCTGCAGAGAGCATCAGGAGATGAAGTCTAATGGATAAGTGGCTGACCTTGGAACCTGACCTCTGTTCTCATCTCCTCTTTGGCACTTGCACAAAAATCAATTGATTCTGGGCAAATAACTTAATCTCCCTGAGCCTTTACCTGTAAATTTGTGCAATGTCAAAAACGTAAATATTTACAGTGTACTATTATATTTAGTGTACCGTCAATATATAGACTGTTCATCACCACTTTCCCCATCTCTCTATCTTACCATTCGGCCGCCGCTGACCTAATTACCTGCCACATTACTATGTACAGCCTTTCTAGTAGAGATGCTTCATTCACAAATAATTATACGTTTTCCTAGTTTTTCTTTATACCTTCCATACGTCATGCATCTAATATATTATTCAATTGCTCTATGTTTCTCTTCATCCTTCTTTCTGCTCGTTTTGCCTTTTTCTCTTGGGTTGTGGATCAATGTCTGGTGGTAAGAAGACTCCTCCTTCAAAAAGGAGTGCCACTGCCCACACCCGCAGAAGTGAAGCTTGACGTGCACGCTGGAGATGGAGCGTCAACAATCTTGTGATGGCTCTTTTTCTGCACTTTCTACCACTTTCTGTCTTGTGGTTCCCCAATTGAGCTTATGCTTTTCCTTTCCATTGTGTCTTGTAAAGTCGTGGGGCCTGGGCCCACATACTGTGCACATGAGGCACACAGACACATGGTGGTAGTGGTGGTAAGTGGCCTCAGGGCACCGCAGGGTCACCTCACCAGTGTCAGACAGCTGTGGGGTGAGTGTGGAAACCAGCCCTCAGAGTGGCTGGTGGAAACACTAGAATGTGTCCAGCAGGACACTGCGGGGCATATTTATATTTTGTTTGCACCGAATTAGTGTCATTTTTTTTTACTCTAATTCGGTGCAAAACTAACTCCATATTTATACTTTGGTGCTAGACCCCTCTAGCACCAAATTTATGGAGTTAAAGTCATTTTTTGAAAGTGGAGACCTACTTTGCCTTAATGAGATGCAAGGTAGGCGTTCCCGTGCAAAAAATGACTCTATGGCCTTAACACCATATTTAGGGGCATATTTATACTCTGCATCATATTTATACTCTGTTTGCACCGAGTTAGTGTCATTTTTTTTTTTTTACTCTAATTAGGTGCAAAACTAACTCCATATTTATACTTTGGTGCTAGATCCATCTAGCACCAAGGCCCTGATTTAAACTTTTTTTGCACCGCATTAACGTCATTTTATGACACAAAAGTGGCGCATACTTACAAAATATTGGCCCTTATTTATACTTTTTGCTGCAAAACTGCACTAACTCAGTTTTGCACCAAAAAGTTTAGCACTGGCTTGCACCATTTCTGTGCACCAGCCGGGCACCATATTTATGGAATGGTGCAAGCCGGTGCAAAGGGTAGGCTAAAGTTTTAAAAAATGACTTTCGTCGGGTGGGGCTGGCAGTATAGAAGAAGAGGGTTTAGCACCAAAAAATGGCTTTAGGCAGGTTAGAGTAAAATAAAAATGACTGTAACCAGATTAACGTCATTTTATGGTGCTAAACCTACCATGCCACATGACTCCTGCCTTAGAAAAGGCAGGAGTCATGCCCACCACCCCAGTGGCCAGCACAGAGGACAGGGGTCCCCTGGGCATGGCCATTGCACCCGGTGCCATGTATGGTGGCCCATTTCAGAGCCCCCTATGGCACTTTCAAAAATAAAATGCACTTACCTGAACTTACCTGGGATGGGGTCCCCCATCCTCGCAGTCCCTCTAGTGTGGGTGGGGGTGCCCCTAGGGCCTAGGGAGGGCACCTCTGGGCTTATTCCATAGTGTTCCACCATGGAAATAGGGCCACAGGTCCCCTAAGACCTGCCCTGACCCAGGTCTTAAAAAATGGGGCAAAGCAAGCTTTGCCCCATTTTTTGACCCCTCCTTCCTCCCTTGCACCATTTTTACATGGGAGTATAAATATGGTGTTAAGGCTATAGAGTCATTTTTGTCACACGGGAACGCCTACCTTGCATCTCATTAAGGCAAGGTAGGTTTCCACTTCCAAAAAATGACTTTAACTCCATAAATTTGGTGCTAGACGGGTCTAGCACCAAAGTATAAATATGGAGTTAGTTTTGCACTGAATTAGAGTTTAAAAAAAAATGATGCTAATTCAGTGCAAACAGAGTATAAATATGCCCCTTAGCGTCAAAAAATGATGCTAATCTGGTCAGAATCATTTATTTTGACTCAAAACTGCCTAACGTCATTTTTTTTAAGCTAGCCTACCTTTTGCACCGGCTTGCACCATTCCATAAATATGGTGCCCAGCTGGTGCTAAAAAATGGTGCAAGCCGGTGCAAAACTTTTTGGGGCAAAACTGCCTTAGTGCAGTTTTGCACCAAAAAGTATAAATAAGGCCCTGCATGTCTCTCCATATTATTTCAGTCTTCTCCTGCCGCAACCCTGACTACTTGCTCTCTCCGTCTGCGCTAGGTATTTTTTTTGTTCCATCATTACCTCTCTCTTTTTGTTGCTGTATTCTTCTCCTTTTTAATTATCTTTCCAGGGCCCTTTTGTTTAGACACCGGAAGTACTACCCATGGACTTCATTTAGGGGTCACCAGGAGTTGCAGCTGCGAACCCTGGCTTGCTCTTTGCTGCCCCTGGCACTGCCTTTGCGACTCCTGGCCTCAGAGGTGACAAATTCAGCCCCAGGAACACTGTGGCAGCTCTTCCTTGTGGGTGTCAGCTGGGGCACCACTCTTTGTTTTCTGTCAGTTTTTTTTTTACACTTATACTGAAAAATAATATATTATTCATTGTTAGTGTCATAAAAATGGAGTACATTTAGCTGGAATATGGCCTTCCTTGTCAGGTAAGGTAAGTAAACATGCTTTTAAATGTATGTTGTGCGCATGCTTGCGGGTGAGTTTGTTTATGTGAGAGTGTATGTAAGTGTGAATTTGTGTGTATGAATAAGTATGTGTGTGAGTGAAAGTGGAGGTGAACGGGCGTGTGATGTCACTTCCGCTGCTCCTGCCATTTCGGTGAATTGACGCCCGTGGTACCACCCTATTAGATATCAATTTATAGAAAAGCTCCCGTATTGCACATGTTGTCTCACGAAGGAGGTCTTCCTCGCCCGAGCGCGTGAAACAGTAGGGTAACAAAGGCTCCCTCGGCACTGTACAGGGGAGTCAGGCCCTGACTGGATCCATGGGTCCCCCTACAAGGTACTTTGCAGGGGGGGTGTTTAAGTTTCGTCGCCCCACTGGCGTGTAACCTGCCCCGAGCGAGCGCTGCTGGGGTGTGGCGCGCTCCCCGGGGCGGCCCGTGGTTGCTGCGCCCCTCGGTGGGGTGAAGGCCTGTGCCGAGTCTCCCTCGTCTGCTTCTTCTCATCCTGTGACACACGCTGGCTGCGGCCCCTGCGCTCTCAGACTGACGCCTGCAGGGTCACCGCCGGGGCGGGATTATCAGAGGCAGACGGGCAGCCTGCCCGTCACACACCGCCACTGCCCCTCGCACGTCCCGAACTGACCCTCCTCCTCAGGCATCACCCGGAGAGCCCTGTCCCGTGCTGCCCTGCTCCTCACACGGCGCCCAGGGACTGTCCGTCACACACTGCCCTGCTCCTGAGACAGCACCCAGAGCCTGTCCATCACACACTGCCCTGCTCCTGAGACAGCACCCAGAGCCTGTCCATCACACACTGCCCTGCTCCTGAGACAGCATCCAGAGCCTGTCCATCACACACTGCCCTGCTCCTGAGACAGCACCCAGAGCCTGTCCATCACACACTGCCCTGCTCCTGAGACAGCATCCAGAGCCTGTCCATCACACACTGCCCTGCTCCTGAGACAGCATCCAGAGCCTGTCCATCACACACTGCCTTGCTCCTCGCACAACACACTGCCCCTGGTCCTCAGACGGCACCCTGGGCTGCCCATCCCATCCGCACTGGTCCCTGCTCCTCACACATCGCCCACGGCCTGTCCGTCACACGCTGCCCTCCTACCCACACAGCAACCTGGACCCACCTGCCACGCACTGCCCTTGCTCCTCAGACAGCACCCTGGGCTGCCCACTCCATACCGCCCCTGGACCTCACACAGCGCCCAGAGCCTGCTGGTCAAACTACATCATTGCTCCTCAAAGAGCCCCTCACATACTGCCCCTATTCCTCAAACGACACCTGCCCGTCCCATACTGCCTCTGGCAATGTTTTCACTTCCTGTCCGTCGAGGCACTGCACAGCGAGCAGAGAGACGGACGGCTGGGGGTTAATCCAATACCCGTAATCATGACTATTTCGTTTTTCTCAAGCATGCAGTATGGGGTACAGGGGCAGGGTGTGAGGGGCAGGATTGGGGTCTGAGTGAAGAAGGAGCAGGGGCAGTGTGTAATGGGCAGGCCACGGCTAACTGGGAGCAATCCTGTGCAAATCAGCCATGCCCTTTCCCAGTAAAAACTGACACGGTCGAGCTACCATGGGTCCATCAATGCACATAATAATGATTTAAACACTTTTATTTGTGCAACAGTCAATTCTTCAAGATAGCATTTTGGCACCCGTTGGTGGGTACAAATGTAATTTTTGCAGAGTGGGGAGATACATATATAATGTCACAGAGGTTAATTCAAATGCCTTTTTGCCCACACTGGTAGGTGCAAACAGTGTTATACTGTTTTTTAAACATTATATTAGTATTAAGACACAATAATAAATAACACAGAGCAATACAACCAAACCCATCAAATGAGTTTGCCAAATATCTCTCTGTGTGTATGGAAATTGTCACTTTATCTGCTTAATGCTCATTTCAAACCAGTACCTTTTACTGTCCTTCTGCCCTTGCTAGTCACTTCTACCATTTATGACTGTTTTTTGCCTCTGGACAGTCGGTGGAAATGATGGGCGCATCAGCTGTTGACGAGCATCACTGTACAACTGCTGCAGTGCACCAGCTTTGCACTGGACATTTGTAGGAGATGACATGATGCAGATGCTGGAGCAAGAATTGTCATATCTTCTATGAGGGCCTAATTTAAGAATCCCTGCTAAACACAAGTTGGAAATCTACATTCCTAGGTTTAGGTCAAAATTTGGAATTGATTTTTCAGGATTGACAAAAATACAATGATGTGTACCAACACCAGAGATTTCCAGAGAAATATGAAAACCCATCATAGGTAAGGCGGAAATTCTTCTTTCTACAAAGGGAAATGAGATTACTAGTGGAGGAACAAGGTCCCTTACATCTCAATAACCTGTTGAGGTTTTCTCTGCTCATTACCACCCTTACACCTCCTAACCTTGAACCTACCCTCAATTCTAGACATTAGTGTTTCAGTGCAGGTATTCCGTACTATTACACAGTTATCACCACGCAAACACTTCTTACATGGACCCTCATGCAAGCAACCCCATAGTCACCAAAATTCTCGGATCAAATTCCTATAGACCAGCCAGCCATTTTCAGGTTGTTTATACTCCACACTGTTTCAGCATATGCGTTTTTTGACCGTAGAACAACAATTCCAGGTAAAACCAATTTCTAGCACCCTAGCAGTTTCGGTACAATGGCAAATGAGAATGAAAACATCTGTTATTTACAGAACTTAGACCTGACAGAAGCTTGCTATGAAGCACTAGGTAGAAACAAATTCTCATTTTTATAATTGATAATTGAAAGCTTATGGAAGCAGATGCATCAAGAAGAACCCATTTGTAACTGATCAACTTCAATTTCGACACGATTTCCTGTGGCATTTCGCGCATGTGCACCAGCCATTCCTGCTGCCCGGCACGGATGTGTGAGAGGCGGAATTGCAGCTGCTGGACATCAATCCTTTTTGGCACCTGTGATTTTCTGCCTTGGACAGTACAGCTATTGCATATGCTCACCCGATTAACTGAAATGGACAAGTGCGATGAAACCAGTCCTTAATTTGTAAGAAAAATAAATAAGTGGCAGCGCCCTCATCAGGGGTCCACTGCATGTTGCACCACCCATTGCCCCTGCTAGTGCTGCCAATAACAGCACCAACACAACTGCTAACCATCACATTCCTACATGTGTGACAGTTCAGACTATTCTAGGCCACTCAAAGCTATAAGAATGCTTGGGTGGCAGGTGTTAGTCCAATGTATATTGAATTACTACAAAACTGTTTTTGTGCTGGTATCATAATTGGATAAACAGCGCCACCATGTGTCCTACTGTAATAAGTGCCAATGTTGACAATCAAGTGCTGGTGCTGAGCATCGTAAAACACTGGTTTAAATTAAGCACTGGATAAAACTGACTCAGTCCCAAATTACTCTAAGAAGGTGTGGTTTCTATGAGCTTGTCTCTTCAATCAAACTCTGCTTTCAGGACATACTGCTTTGGAAACTGATCTCATGGATCTTAGTCAGTTACATGGTTTGATTATATTCAGCTTGCACTTTGGAGGGGGCGTAGTCTGAGCAGTAGTGAAGATGGTTGCACAGTTCCTCACAGTTCCTTAGTGTAGGTAAGTCTTTAGGGCTTTACCACAACTAGGGAAAGGTGACGAGAAGTTTCTGGTGCTGATCCCTCATCCGGGAGTAGATGCATGGGGGTTCCAATGGAGGCCTTACTCCCCTGACAATGCTTTGAGCCATTACACACTTCTGACTAGTTCTGGTGACTCTAGCATACAGGGCCACTGCATCCCTAGTGTACAACAGCACTGCCCTGCTAGGAACAGCAGGTGTCTGCATAGCAGCCCCTCCTGACATATGGGGTGGACGGTTCTTGGCTGCAGATGACTCCAGCCAATTGGCACTACATTCAGCAGAGTTCACGTTTGGCAGCCCCTCCTGCATATGGGATGGCTGATCCTTAGTTGTACAAGGCTCCAGCCAGATCAGCACAGCCTATGACAAAGATTACAATGTGGCAGCCCCTCCTGGCATACCAGGTTGCCAATCCTTAGCTGCACATGGGCTCTGGCCCAATCCGCACAATGTTTACCAGGTCTCACTTCATGGTGGCTCTTCCCTGGCATACCGGGGTCACTGAATTTGTCATGCACACAGGCAACAACCTGATCAGGGCAGCAGCTGCTTCCTCACACCAAGAAATGGGAATCCACTCGTCAGGATTCCCCACTGGACCTCACTCCCTCCAGTGCTGTCTTCTTCTTCATAGGGCACACAGGTCTTGGCAATCAGGCCGACCATGGTGTTCTATGCTCCAGTGCAGGTGGTCTGGGATTCTCTGGGTGATGTCCTTTCACCCAGCAGGGAGACTAGCATGCCCTGGTCCCCAGCCCTGGTCACAGGCAGCAGTCGTGCAGAGCTTCCCCTCCTCACACAGCCCATCTGCCTGCTTGGCAGATGACAATTTTTGGGATCTCAAACTCATCTTCTTAAAGTCCATTTACAGGCACCAAATGTGTTTTAGAGTCTGGGTCTTTGAAGGTTTATGTTGAGGATATGCTTATATGCTTCTTTTGAAGTACCCACTCCTCTGCCCTCTCCTCCTCTTGAAGGAAGTCATTCACAGTAGGAGAGACTCCAAAGCTTGTAGCCCCACAACACTGGCCATGGGAGTGACTAGAGTTCACACCTGTATGTCAGCCACAGTGATATGTGTAGCAAAACGTTATCACAGGGCCCGGCCCTACTCTTTATGATTCTCTTATCAGACCATCTCCTTTCTGAGATGTGCCCAGGCCCTTTCCTAGTGACCTCTCACTGAATCAAAGAGTGCCCGTTAAAGTGTAATTGGGAAGCCTGGCTTTCCCATTTCATGAGTGTCCCACCCAGCATACAGAAATAAAGCAATACACAAAAGTGCCTGGAGGGATTCCTCCACCTCCTCTACATGTTTCACCATGCAGGCACAGGTCTCCCAAAATTGAACCCAGGGCCCTCCATGTGTTGTACCATTCACAGGTACACATCTACCAAGTGCTTGTATACAGCATACATACACTGCACATCATTGTATCTCTCATGTACTGTACAACTCATATGCACCCATATACCCAGCACATATATTTAACATGCAAGCACTGCACAGTACTGCATTATTCCTGTATTGCACCCTTGTCAGTCTAGTAGTTTTTTAAAAATGTACAAAATGTGCAAATATCGTGTGAAACTTATTTGTGAGAATTTATGATTTTAATGATGCATAACCAAGGAAATAATTATGTTGCACTTGAAAAGAATTGACTGTGTCACCTAGTGGTGTGATTAATACTGTGAAGCAGTTAAAGCACATTTTTGTGTGAGACACCATTTCTTTTACAAATGGATGCAGTTTCTAGTGTTCTACTCATCTTGCTCCTGGCTATTCCCCATCCCAATCAGTGACCCACTGCAAGCCATCTCTCCTCTCGTTTCCACGGAACACCACGTGAATGATGTCAAGGGTGGACAGCTGTGTTAGAAAGTGTGTATTGTGAATGAAGCTTCCATTGTGTACCCAAATTATAATTTTCAAGGAGTTCTGCTGGAAGTTCCATTGTAGGTGTGATAGTTCTCTGAGCTATTTTAAATAAATGTTTCATTGTGTGTTGTACATTTCCAGAAAGCAGCTGTCATGGGAGCAGGTGGAAGAGTTATCTTACCTTTAGAAATGGGTTAGTGGTAAAGCTTTAAAATATTACGTAGTTGTTTCTGATTTGCCAATGTGACCCTAACCATGATCACACCATTCTGAACTTGGAGACTCTATCAATAACTTGCATGAATTCAGTATAAAATCCCTGAGTTTTGCCTCTTCTAGAGCGACTTTACATTTTCCCCCCAAGACTCTCTTCATGTGCTTCTAGATTTTCCTATTGGAATCCTGTCAGTATTCTTTATGAGTTTGCCTCTTAGGTTTTGCCTAGGCTTGTCTAATTAGGGATTTTACTAAGTTTTATGATTCTGTATTTCTGTATTTGGGCCTTCATGGTGATTTATGCATTTTTCTGTTTACCACATTTATTAACAATTCTGTAATAAGTTAATTTTTGTTCTGTTTGTGTTCAAGAACTCAGATGTTAATGCTTTCATATTTTACTTTGTTTTTACTCTGCTACATTATGTAATTTTGATGAGGAGTGTAGCCTCTAACTGCAAGATCAACTGGAAACTTCAGAGCTGAATTGGTTACGTAAAAATCAGGGTATTCAAAGTATTGGGGTTCAGGTGTTTATTGAGGTTCAGCTCCCACACCAGAATGACTTATTACTGATACACCACTCATGCCTTGCACAGCACTAAACACCAAACTGATGTAGGTCAAGGGATGAGTTAAGCACACAGCAGCAAAACTTTCATCTGAATGAGCCTGTAGTCCTCGCTCAAGTAATACAGGATAAGAAGGATCTATTCATTCCCACTGATCACTACACCACATGCTGCCACCACTGTGCTTGTGCTGCTCAACTTCTGGTGAAGGGAGTGGTCTTCCACCACTATGAGGGTAGCGCCTTGGGCACCCCTTGCGTCCTAAGTCCACAATTTGTGAAACGGGCCTATGTCATGGTGCACACAAATGATCCATGTTTGCCTATGACAGCAAATATCAGCATTAGGGATCCAGATATGGGTACAGATGCGCAATCTGGCCAGTAGTAACGTCTGTTATTATGCAGGGGGCTTTTCGGTTCCAATAGTGTGCCTGTTTGTTACTATTATCTTAAATATTCAAATGGCTCTTGTTTGGGACTGAAAGGTCTTCAGCAAAAGCAGGAGGCGTTATAATCCTTTTCTTGGAATTTAAATATCTGGCTAAAGTTCTGAATCTGGCAAAAGAAAGGAAAAACATTTTAGGGTCTCCTCTTAAGCTCTTCTTTGCAGATGTGGATAATGTGACAGCTAAGAGAAGAAAGGAATATTTAGACTTCTGTCCGACTTTGAAATTTCTTAGTTAGATATCGCCGTGTTTTTTAAGGTTACTTATAAACAAAAAATGCCACTTATTACAACTAGAAGAAAGTGCAAAAAATGTATTTGGAGCCGTCAAGGAGAAATGCATGCTTTTAAGTTGTGTACTGAACTGTGAATTGTTGCTTCTGTTAATTTCAGTATATGTGAATTTATGTTTTTCTCTGCCAAACATGGGTTTCAATCTAAAACTGATTATAATTTTGATTTTATGGATTTAAATAGGAATTTACATAATTCAGTGCCTTGGGCTATATTGAGATTTGACATCACTCTTCTTATAGATACTAATTTTATGGATACTTGTGTATGTCTGATTTTGAAAATATCTTTATTGATTTTTTTCCTCAGTAAAAAAAGACAATTCCACTATTCCAATTATATGGCACACTTTTAAGGCTACCACTACAGACTTTATTATTGATTATTTCTTTAAAAAGGAGAAAACTGATGGGAGAGAAGCCACTGTTACTGAATCATATAAAAGCACCAGTGCACATGTATTATGCAAGTGAATCTAAAGCACCATTAGAAGATCTTATGTTTAAGATGTAGTATAATACAAATCATGGGAGTCAATGCACCAAAATGCCAGGGGTTGCAGAAGTTACATGACATGTCACTTGACCTCTACTGTGACTCACACACAAATGCTTATACAGTCACACATTCTCGCTTACATAAACACACTCTCACCTGCAAGCATGCATACCACATACATTTGAAAGCATTTTTTGCTTACCTTAGCTGCCAGATAGGGTCATATTCCAACAAAAGGTACTCCGTTTTTTGTACACAAATAGTGAATGGTATTATTCACTATTTGTGTAATAAGGAAATTGACAGAAAAGCAGGAAAGTGAAGCCTTAACTGACGTCCATTAAGACGGGCTACCCTTGTATTCTAGATATGATTTTGCAACCGCTAAGGCCAGAGGTTGCAAAGGCGGCGTCTTGGGTCGCAAGAGGCAAGCCAAGGGTCACAGCTGCGACCTCTGGTGACCCCTAAATGACGTTGATGAAAATAATCTATGGAAAGTGCATATGAGTATTTGCTTAAGGTAAATAATAGATACTATGGAAGGAAACACAAACCTTCAAATTATTTATAGGTTAAAAAGGAAAGATGTTTTCTTTGAACCTATTATTGCAGGGTTGTGAAATTTAATAAAATATCTACTTGTCCAGGTTGCTTCATAAATCTACTTGTTCCTTTGGTAGCACGTAGTGCGGCAACCAACCATGGCAACAATCTCATTATATAAGGACTACGCTAATAGCGTCTCTGATTATGCCCAGGCTCACACTATAGTAGGGTTTGAATACTAGTAAATCCCTTATTTTGTAACCTTTCCACAGATGTACATACTGAGGCTGTAGGAAGCAGTAAGCAATAGTTCAAAGTTTGTAATGCCCTTTTGAGCCCGTTCAAACCTACTAACGTGCATGTTTTGGTGTTTTTTTACCAGCTCTTCTCTAATTGTTTTTCATACTGAGAAAGCCTGGACATGTATTCCTAACAGTTGAGGAAAAAGGTAATTGGAGGGAAAGTTAACTTGTAAATGGTCAACAGATTTTCACATGAGCAAATCTATGCATACATGTTTGCTGTGAGCTAAAATGTAGTTCACAAATATTTTCTAGGAATATCATTTCCTGGCCTATGCCTGTAAATTCTTGGTAATTCATGAGTTGTAAATCTGCACTAATGCAAGGACATTTACCATGAAGGCACTTTTGTGACTTTCTTAAAGAATTGGGCCCCTGGTTAGATCTGATACTAACCAAGACTTTTTGTTTTTATTGCAATTCTGTCTCTCGCTCTATTGATTGGCTTCACTATATGTGACAGAATTGTGCTTTTTTATAGGGAGCATATCAGCACACAAAGTAGTCTTGTTCAATACTTGGATCTATAATGGCTCTGTGTGCTTTTTGAGACCAAAAAATATTTTTGCTTTTGGCAATGCTTGTTATAATAGTGAGGGCCCAGCAGCACCCACAACAATAAAGTTTTACAAACACCATGTCAAAACAAGAGACGCATTGACAAAACCAAAAGTCTGACGACCAATGTCTAACCTACTTTGACATTGCTTGTTTATTTTCTTGTTTCCCATAATCTTGTTGAAACTGGTTACACTGATTTTTCCATTATGGGTATACTTTTTAGAAATACTACTATGCATCAACACATTTTTGTAAATAATGCTTCAATGAAATAGTACCTAAAATTCCATAGCAGCTTAGCAAAACTTTTTTTCCTCATTGCATTTTTTAACGAATGTTTTGATTTTGAAACCAAGCAATCCTGAAATCTGCTTTCAAGCTTCTGCAAATATTTCGATCCAGTTCAGAGAGCATTCTGGGAGCATTATACGTAGCCTCATATTGTAAGCTAAATGTTTTGCTTTTATTGGATAATACCCGTTTCCAAAATAAAATATGCCAAAGCACATTACTCAGGGGTGTAGTTCTCATTGGTTCAGCAGGTGCAGTGGTACCGGGACCCAGAGACTGGAGGAGCCCACTGATACCTGATCATTGCTGTATTTCACAGCTCAAACAGGAGCCAGTGGACTCATTTCCTTCCTTCCACTAGGACCAATGATACACTGGCGAGGCCACGTATAAGATTTATGTACATTATCTTTGAAATGAGGGATTTGTTTATTATTTGGCTTGTGTTACTTTACTCCAGTTTCTGACTAGAACAGTAACTGTGTCCCATCCTCACACAACATCCTGCTACGCAGCCTCTGAGACCTGCTGACACATTTTTACCATTGCAAGCTTCTGAAAGAGATAATTTTATAGCAAACTAGCTATGCTGGTGATCCTCTGACATCACGTGATTCCCATCATGCTCTGGGCAGTATTGAAGTCACCAGGAGAAGAAGCTCCAATCATCTGGAGTAGATACTCTTGTCTGAGGTAGAAGAAAAAGCATTCAGGAAATTAGACATTCATTTGGACATCCTGTGGTAAGAAGTGCTCAGCAGAAGCACTTAACTGTTGGTGCGATGGTTAGAAGTGCTCTAGAGTGATGAGGGCAGCAGTGGGAGCCATCAATTTTCTGCTGTTAACATCCAGCCTGATTTAGGAGTGAATCTACAGACTTAGGCAGGGCCTTAAGTGAGCCAGGTCCCTCCAGGTCTCAGACATGGCAGTAATTAAAAACAGACATTAAAATGGGTCCCTATAGTCATGTCCTTAACTTTACAGGCAAAAACAGTGATTGATTTCTGAACAATGTAAAAACTTTAAGATAATCTATCAATCAATCAGGAATTTGTAAAGCGCACTACTCACCCGTGAGGGTCTCGAGGCGCTGAGGAGGGGGAGGGAAAGAAAGAGGGAGGGGCTGCTACTGCTTGAACAGCCAGGTCTTGAGATGTTTCCTGAAGGTAGGAGGTCTTTGGTCTGGTGCAGTTGGGTGGGAAGAGTGCTCCACGTTTTGGCGGCGAGGTGCGAGAATGATCTACCGCCGGTTGTAGTTCTGCAGACGCGTGGGATGGTTGCAAGGTCGGCGGAGCAGAGATGCCGGGTCAGGGTGTAGAAGGAGAGTTGTCTGTTGAGGTATTCTGGTCCGGTGTTGTGCAGTGCTTTGTCAGTGGATTAGTTCATGATTACATTTCACATATTTAACACTTTTGGGGAATGCTAGATGAAATAGGCTATTTCCGTGACGTGGTGTTTCTGTATTGTATTTTTTGTGTAGCACATTACTGAACTGAATCCCCTCTGGGTTTTAAGAAGGAGCCTGGATTGAGAGCTCTGAAGTTGAGGCTGAAGGCAGAGTGAGTTTCTCTGTAAGTGGGACACAAAGGCGTCCTGAATCCGTGGTCATGCAATCCTTGGCCTCTCTGCAAAGCCCTTAGAGCAATTCTCACAAATTCCAGCTGCAATGGTGAATCTATGCAAACGTGTGTAAGGGAGGTACACAGTTGTTAAATTAGTTACATGACGAAAGTAAAAGAAAATGCAGTGCGTGCAGTTGAGTGGGTGAGTGTGTTTGGTGGTGGTGCAGTGAAAGAGATGCAATGAAGTGTATCCGGTAGACAGTGAAAAGAGGAAGCTGAAGAGGATAGAGATGAGGTGGAGGGTGTGCAGAAGGACGTAATTTGGAGAGAAGAACGAGTTACTTACCTTCGGTAACGACTTTTCTGGTGGATACATTAGCTACCTGTGGATTCCTCACCTAATGAATACTCCCACTGTGCCAGCATTCGACGGAAATCTTCTTCCTAGCTTCTGCACGTCGACGAGGACGTCACATTTGCCCATGCGACGCCGTCTGACGTCATACAGGCAATAAGAGGTCCTCGCCGACGTGCCAACGTCAGTACCAACATTTTTTACGTGCCTGAGAACAATAATCCAATGAGATGAAAGACAATAGCAATATTTAATGACATTGCAAACAACACATCATTGCGAGAAGATGGACCACTAATTTAATAAAATTCATTTTTTTTTTTAAACAAGTAAATAAATATATAAACTAAATATATATATATATAGATATATACAAGTGCACATATATACATAATCTACACCAATCCTCAAAACCAAGAGGAGCACACTCAAGAATTACTTGGTTAGACCAAACAGGCAACGGGGAGGCGGTGGGACCGTGAGGAATCCACAGGTAGCTAATGTATCCACCAGAAAAGTCGTTACCGAAGGTAAGTAACTCGTTCTTCTGATGGATACAACTACCTGTGGATTCCTCACCTAATGAATAGAGTCCCAAAGCAGTACCGCGCTCGGTGGTGGGTGCCCGAATGGTCAAACCAAGAAATCCTGCAGCACTGACCGTGCAAAATGGCCGTCCCTTCTGACCTCAGAGTCCAAGCAGTAATGCTTCGCAAAAGTGTGAAGGGACGACCAAGTTGCGGCCTTGCAGATGTCGACCACAGGAACACCTCTGGCCAAGGCCGAAGTGGCCGACTTAGCTCTGGTGGAATGAGCTCTAATACCATCCGGAGGATCCTTCTTTGCCAAAGAGTAACACATTTTAATGCAAAGAACAACCCACCTGGAGAGTGTTCTCTTGTGGACTGCCTTTCCTCTCCTCTTTCCCACGTATCCGATGAAAAGCTGATCCTCCAGCCTGAAATCCTTCGTCCTGTCTATGTAAAAGCTTAACACCCTCTTTGGGTCCAAGCAATGTAGTCTCTCTTCTTCCTTTGAAGGATGAGGCGGAGGATAAAACGTGGACAGAGTAATTGTCTGGGCCAAATGAAAGGGTGAAACAACCTTTGGAAGGAAAGCAGCCTTGGTCCTCAACACCACCTTATCCCCATAAAAAGTTGTATAAGGGGGTTTTACCGATAAAGCCTGCAACTCACTCACTCTCCTTGCAGAAGTTATAGCAACAAGGAAAACTGTTTTAAGAACTAACAATCTTAAGGGGCAAGAATGCATAGGCTCAAAAGGGGACCCCATAAGGAAAGTTAGGACCAAGGACAAATCCCATTGAGGCATAACGAAAGGATTTGGAGGAAATTTATTCATAAGGCCCTTCAAGAATCTAAGTACTATAGGAGATTTAAATAACGAAGGCTGGTCTGGAAGGCAAATGAAGGCTGACAAAGCAGACAAGTAACCCTTAACAGTAGCCACTGCACAACCCCTCTGTGCTAAAGACAAAGCAAAAGATAAAACATCTGACAAATGAGCACGTAAGGGATCAATCTGTCTCTCTCCACACCATACCAAAAATTTAGACCACCTATTAGCGTAGATAGATTTAGTGGAGTGTCGCCTGGCTGCTAAAATAACATCCACCACATCAGGCGGGAGAGAAAAGGAACTCAGGTTGCCCCGCTCAATCTCCAGGCATAAAGGTGCAGACTCTGGAGGTTGGGCTGTAAAACCTGCCCCTGCGACTGCGAGAGGAGGTCTGCCCTGAGAGGGAGACGGAGCGGAGGGCACAGTGAGAGTTGGAGAAGGTCGGAATACCACACCCTCCTTGGCCAATCCGGAGCAACTAAGATTACTTGGGCCCGGTCTTGGCGAATTTTCCTCAACACTCGAGGAATCAAGGGTATGGGAGGAAACGCGTAAAGCAACTGGTCGCACCAGATTCTCTGAAACGCGTCCCCCAACGCTCCTTGCACCGGATACTGGAGGCTGCAGAATAACGGGCAGTGCGAATTCTCCCGGGTGGCAAACAGATCTATCCGAGGAAACCCCCACATCTGGAAGATTAGACGGACTTGATCTGGATGGAGACGCCACTCGTGGTCGGCCGAGAAATGGCGACTGAGACTGTCCGCACGTACATTCAAGACTCCGGCCAGATGATTTGCTACCAAGCATATCTGATGGTCCTTTGCCCAGGACCATAGCCGAAGAGCTTCTCTGCAGAGAAGGTACGACCCCACTCCTCCCTGTTTGTTTATATACCACATCGCGGTAGTATTGTCTGTCAGGACCTGCACCGACTGACCGCGAAGGGATGGGAGGAAGGCCTTGAGAGCCAGACGTACAGCCCGTAACTCTAACAGATTGATATGAAACATATGTTCCTGTGGAGCCCAAAGCCCTTTGATCTCCAGGTCCCCCAGATGAGCTCCCCACCCTAGAGTGGAAGCATCCGTTATGACCGTGGTCACTGGTGGAGGCTGCGTGAACGGCCTTCCCCGGGAAAGATTGTCGTCCGCAATCCACCACTTCAAATCTGTGGCAGCATCCCTGACAGAACCTTCGAGATCTCCTTTGTGTTGAGACCACTGCCTTCGGAGGCACCACTGAAGAGCCCTCATGTGCCAGCGAGCATGCGTGACCAACAGTATGGAGGAGGCAAACAGACCGAGCAGACGTAGGACCTTGAGGACTGGAATGACCGCTCCACTTTGAAACATTGGAACCAACGCCTGAATGTCTTGAATCCGCTGAGGCGGAGGAAAGGCTTGCTTCAATGTTGTATCCAGTACTGCCCCTATGAACAGGAGGCGCTGAGAGGGCTCTAGGTGAGATTTGGGCACATTCACCGAAAAGTCCAGGTCGAACAACAACTGGGTTGTCGACTGCAGATGATGCAACACAAGCTCCGGGGACTTGGCTTTGACCAACCAGTCGTCCAGGTAAGGGAATACTGCTATCCCCTTCCTCCTGAGCTCTGCTGCAACCACCGACATCACCTTCGTGAAGACTCGAGGTGCTGAAGTAAGACCAAACGGGAGGACCGCAAACTGATAGTGCTGCGACCCCACCACAAAACGGAGATACTTCCTGTGCGACTTGAGTATCGGGATATGAAAGTAAGCATCCTGCAAGTCGACAGACACCATCCAATCTCCCTTGTTCAGCACCAAAAGCACCTGAGCTAGGGTCAGCATCTTGAACTTTTCCTGTTTGAGGAACCAATTCAAGATCCTTAGGTCCAGGATTGGTCTCAACCGACCATCCTTCTTGGGAATCAGGAAGTACCTTGAATAACAACCTTGACCCTTTTCCTGCTCTGGAACCAACTCCACCGCGCCCTTTAAAAGGAGGACTTGAACCTCCTGTTCTAACAACAGGAGGTGTTCTTCTGAACAATAAGATGGGCGGGGCGGGATGGGGGGCGGAAACTCCCGAAAGGGAAGGGTGTAGCCTTTTCTCACAATGCTGGTAACCCAGGCGTCTGATGTAATGACCTCCCACTTGTGAAGAAAATACAGTAACCTTCCCCCTACAGGAGAGGAGTGAGTGGGAATTGGTGGAAGCCTAAGGCTGCTTCCCCTGCTGCACCCCTCCAGAGGAAGAGGAAGAGGCAGAATGCTGCTGAGAGGCTCCTCTGGTACGAACCCTACCCCTCCCTCTAAAGGATCTATAGGTGAGAGAAGAGGTAGGCTGTTGGAATTTCCCCCGAAAGGAGGAAGAGGATGAGCCACGACCAAATCCTCGAAACCTCCTAAAAAATCTGGAGGAAGTAGAAGAAGTGGCTTGTAATCCTAACGACTTGGCCGTGGCCCTGCTCTCCTTAAACCTCTCCAAGGCCGAATCTGCCTTGGCACCAAAGAGCTTGTCCCCATCAAAAGGGAGGTCCAACAGGGTCGACTGCACATCTGATGAGAACCCTGAGTTGTGAAGCCAAGCCTGTCTTCTCGTAACCACAGCCGTGCCCATCGCTCAAGCCACCGAGTCAGTTGTGTCCAACCCAGATTGGATAACCTGGGTTGCAGCAGCTTGAGTGTCTGACACGAGATTCAACAGTCCTTGAGGAACCTCTGTATGCGTAGATGTTATTTCATCCATCAGAGCATAAATGTACCTCCCTAAAATACACGTAGCATTGGTAGACTTTAACGCCATGCTACATGACGAGAACACTTTCTTGGATTGCATATCCATCTTCTTGGAGTCCCTATCCGATGGCACTGATGGAAAAGACCCAGGCGCAGATCTCGCCGAGCAGGAAGCCTGGACCACCAAGCTTTCAGGCGTTGGGTGTCTTGTAAGAAAGCCAGGGTCAGTTGGTGCAGCCCGATACCTCCTGGCCACAGACCTATTTACAGCCGAGGAAGATACCGGCTTCTTCCAGACCTCCAACACAGGTTCCAGCAGCGCCTCGTTAAACGGCAAAAGAGGTTCTGCTGATGTAGAGGCCGGATGTAATACCTCTGTCAGCAGATTCTGCTTCGCCTCAGTTACCGGCAAATGCAGTTCCAGGAAGTTAGCTGCCTTCTTTATCACAGCATGAAAAGTGGCCGCCTCTTCAGTATACTCCCCTGGAGATGACAAGTCCCACTCAGGGGAAGTATCAAGGCCACTAGCGGTGTCCAGCCCATGAAGACCCTCGCCAGAGTCCTCAATTTCTCCTTCCTCCAGGATCTGCTGATACTTTTGTTCTTCCAAGAGACGAAGAGCACGTCTCCTCGAGTGCAGCCTCTCCTCAATCCTCGGCGTCGACATGGCGTCAGCAGATGTCGAAGAACGACGCCGATCACCGGATCCGTCCGACGCCGGGTCAACAGGCGCCACAGGAAGCTTCGGCACCGAACCAGGAGTCGGATGAAGAGAAGACTGCCTCGGAGTCGCAGAAGGCCCAGACGGCGTCACTGGCTGAAACACCGAAGCCGCTGGAGTCGAAACTTCCGGAGCCGAAGTCCCTGGAGCCACCGGAGCCGACACTGGCGCCGAGCCCACGTTCCCCAGGGGGAGAAAGGGCATGAAGGGTGCTGGTGGCACCCAAGCTAAAAGCCAAAGGACCCGAAGGCCCAGCCGGTGCGCCACCTGGAGCCATCTGCTGAAAGATGGAAAACATTGCATTTAAAAATGCGGTATTATCGGCTCCAGGGGCCGGAAAAGCCGGATACTAGGGTGCCTGGATCGAAGGCGACACCGACCTCGACGTCTGCAACGTCGGAGAGAACATTTGAGGCTGTGGCACCTCAAATACTGAAGGCGGCTGGCCCGAAGACCCAGGCGAAGTCGGCGAGGCTGGAGAAGGCAACGGCATCGATGGATGAGGAGTGACTGTGGGACTGACTTCCCAAGTCTTACGACGCCGAGTCGATGGTGACCTCGACCGAGACCTCTCCTTACTCGACCGGCGCTGCGATTCCCGACGGCACCGGGAGTCTCGATGACGCCGATGAGACTTCGGCGAGGAGGATTTTCTATGGTGCCTCTTCTCCTTTTTCTTCGACTTCGCCATAAAAAGTTTGGCCTCTCGCTCCTTCAGGGCTTTCGGATTCATACGCTGACATGAATCACAGCTGGCCACATCATGGTCGGAACTTAAACACCACAAACAGTCCGAATGTGGGTCCGTAACCGACATCTTGCCCCCACACTCTCGACAGGGCTTAAAACCTGACTTCCTCTGAGACATAGTAACCTCAGAGAAAAAAAC
Source organism: Pleurodeles waltl (assembly GCF_031143425.1). Classification (NCBI taxonomy): domain Eukaryota; kingdom Metazoa; phylum Chordata; class Amphibia; order Caudata; family Salamandridae; genus Pleurodeles; species Pleurodeles waltl. The sequence goes on from NC_090444.1 coordinate 1,756,348,502, forward strand.
ACAGCCAAAAACACACTGTAACTGCCGAACAGCAACAGTAGCTCCCTCGAAGATAACCGTTTCGAATGGCACGGAAAAAAGGGAACTGACGTCGGCACGTCGGCGAGGACCTCTTATTGCCTGTATGACGTCAGACGGCGTCGCGTGGGCAAATGTGACGTCCTCGTCGACGTGCAGAAGCTAGGAAGAAGATTTCCGTTGAATGCTGGCGCCATGGGAGTATTCATTAGGTGAGGAATCCACAGGTAGTTGTATCCATCAGAAAAAGGGAGTACATGTCTAACATGGAGTGAACCTAATGAGGGTGGTTGGGACTCTGCAGACCATTGCCCTTGTCTCAGGCCTCAGGAATTTTTAATTCACAGTCTCCGTTTCGGACTGTAAACATTAACAATATAATTTAAAGCAGAATCATTGCTGTTACTCATTTGTCTTATACAGGTAACAACATTTGACAAAGTCAATAGGCCTGGCTGGCTTTAGGTGTATGTCAGTTGTTTTATATATCTGGATGCGATAACAGAAAGCTAAGAGGGGCACCAAAATAGGGGCCTGATGGCACACTATGGGATTCACAGAAATGCAGTCTATGTGTTTAAACCGTGCCCTTAATTAAGTTGGCCACGGCCCCTTTAATGACCCCTTCACCATGTTTCCATCCCATTTAACTCCCTGCGTTCAGGGGAAGCCAAAACGTGTTTTCAGACACCTCCTGTGGCAACACTGGTGAATCCCCTGCCTCGCAGGGTCCCAGTGCTGCAGCGGTTACAGTGCATCCCTGGGCCCCTCCGGCCTACCCACGCTGGCGAGATGCCCGTCCAGAGCCCTCTGCCGGCACACACCACCACGAGCCCCACACTTCTCAGTCCGGCTCCACACCGCGTGTTGGTCCTGGCGGCTGGGGCAGTCAGCCCTGGCTCCGTCACCCCTGCTCTGCGCAGCCGCAAACGTGCGTCACTGGCTGCTCCATCTAAGCCTGCTTGGAGGTGTGTCTCTCCAGTCACTCGTCTGTCCCTTTCCAGAGCCCTCCCACTCACAGAGTCACCAGCGCACAAAATGAGCCGTGCAGCTCGAGTGTTCCTCGTATTCGTGCAGATTGTGGGCTGTGGCAGAGGAATGTGTGGAGCAACATTGGTAACACACGCCCCCCTGACCCCCTCCACCAGAATGCAAGTGCCGCTGACTGTAAACGGGCATCTCGAGTGCAGTTGGGCTTGCAGTATTCAAAAACGGTGATTATTTGTGGTTGAATCCAGAGATCTAATAGACTGTCCGCTAACTAAACAAACAAGCACTGGCAAAGCCAACAGGTCTGGGTTAATGTGCGAATACATCCAAAAAACAGCATAAACAACTGGGGACAATAAAGCCATACCTATTGGGTTTGCCAATGCTTGTTTTACTGGGGGTTGTCGCTGTCTCACAGAAGGGGCTCAATGACTGGGGCAACGCATGTAAAGATTGAAATGCGCATTTCTCGACAGCAGAGGTGTAACATGTGCGGAATATCTTCAGGTGGCCCCACCGTAACTCAGCACTCGCCTGGTGGCCACGCGGCTCATCTACAGCCCAGAACCTTTTATAAAATCCTGGGTTCTGGACCTGACTGAAAATCACGTGATTTTGAGACGAACTTTATCAATCTGTGTCACGCGTGGCACACCTGCATGAAGTCTGTATGCAAAGTAGCGTGTTTATGTATTTGTTTGGTCTGAATCTGTCTGTAATTACATGTATTTACGTATTAATCTATTCATTCGTTTTCTTATTTATCTCACTGAACAATTATAACCCCGTCCTTCCTACTTGTTGGTGAAATACCTTTTTTAACTAACAGATATGAAAAACACTATACCATAAATCATATATGCAGAGGTGGAGGGTTAATTTGCTATTTATTTCTAATATTGAGGTAGGCGAGGTACTCACAAGCGCCTCGAGGCTTCGCCGCTCAAGCGTCATGGCCTCACCACATACACTCCTAGTAAATAATACATGTCATATTACTCTCCGCTCACCTGCTGAGAGGCTGCCCCGGCCCTGCATCAACCCCACGAGCAGGAAGCGCGCTGAAAATAACAATGGGCCCGGCACCTTCATATGTGCTTCGAGGAACAGTTTTAGCCGGTACTCTTGAGAAAAAAACATTGGCACAACCAACAGGTACGGCTTGGATTTGGAGCCGTGTTTAAAACGTCAAAAAGGCTTGCCAGTGTCAAAAAGCAAAGAAAATAAATAATTGTTTTCGGTAAAAAGTACATCTATAGATAATGAATGTCGGGTGCCATACTTCACAGTACTTTTAAATGTAAATAGTGCCCCGCGCATTATTAAACAGCCACTCAATGAGAAGTGGGTTGAAAAACCAAACAAGCAAACCAGCACCCCACGGATTCCCCGCTCCCCCTTTATTCCGCAGATAATGGAGCTGATACACGGCTCGGGAGATAAACACATTCGCCCAGGATCACTCATTGCTGTTAATGGGTGTCTGTTTGTTGGTTTTTCTCACATGTTTTTGTTTGTGGGTTTGCTATTTTAATCATGTGTGTCTGGATTAAGATGCCTGTTTAGTGTTATTGCCTCTTGGTTAGATTTTAGCCTCACGTTTTTGTGGTGTTGTGTGTGTTTACGCGCGCATTAATCCTTCTTGTTACTTTTTCGGGGGACAGCGCGCGCGTGTTGGTTTGCGCCCGACTGCTTTTGTCGGGTTGTTCTTTCTGTGGTGTGTCCCCTGTATCCATCAGTTTTTCCTGACGGTGTTCTTGCACGCGTCTGGGTTTCTGCTTAGCACGGATCTGAGTGCGCAAGTGATAGAGTGTGAATTGCTGCTGTTTGTGGTTTAGATACTGTTCTAGTGCTTCTGTGTCTAGGCGCTCGATACTGTAAACGCGCATGTGTGAGAGTACATTCACGTGTCTTTTTTCTGTGTTTCTTTTTCGGTGTTTCGTGTTACAGTTGCCTGTGTGCGTACTGTACTCGTCAGTGATTGTTGGTTTTAATGTGTGTAAACGGGCTCTAGTTGCGCATTTCAGTTTTCGTGAATTTAGCAAAATAAAACGCCAATCAAAACACTTAGGAGGATAAGAAGTGCTTCTTAAAAGAAGGGGACGGAAGATCTGTCAGAGTATCGTGGGGCTTGGCGGAACGCTCGAAATGTGCATTGCTCCTTTTATAAAATACAAAAGAGAGGGCACTTGTGTCTAGTGGGGGGAGACACAACCACACGGTCGTGTCTGAGACTCATGGTGACTGTTTCAGTACCTGCTGGGGACACACTTCTCTGAATAGATTACGTCTCAGTGTCTGCTGGGCCACATTCAGGTCTGGACAGGCTGTGCCTCAGTGTGTGCCTCAGTGTCTGCTGGGACACACACAGGTGTGGACAGGCTGTGTCTCAGTGCCTGCTGGGACACACACAGGTGTGGACAGGCTGTGTATCCGTGTCTGCTGGGACACACACGGGTATGGACAGGCTGTGTCTCAGTGCCTGCTGGGACACACACAGGTGTGGACAGGCTGTGTATCAGTGTCTGCTGGGACACACACGGGTATGGACAGGCTGTGTCTCAGTGCCTGCTGGGACACACACAGGTGTGGACAGGCTGTGTCTCAGTGCCTGCTTGGGGAGGCACCCAGCTCTGGCTAGACTGTCTCAGTGCCTGCTGGTGACACACATACAAGTCTGGACAGGCTGTATCTCAGTGTCTGCTGGGACACACACACACACAGGTGTGGACAGGGTGTGTCTCGGTGCCTGCTTGGGGGAGACGCAGCTCTAGATTCGTTTTGGGACGTTGTTATTCGGGGTTCACTTATTAGAAAGGAAACCCCGAAAATCGTAGAAGACAGAATTGGCAAGAGACACTGCATCGCTCAGTCACCCCGATAATCCCCGCCTTTGGGGGTCAGTGCCCCCTGTGCCGCAGTCAGTGACTCTATAAATCCCAGACCCCCCCTTTATTCCACAGAAAGCTGCGGGGATCCCATATCCACCGCTTCACACACCTTGCCGTCACCCCTTAACCTGACTCCGGCTGTGACTTCTTTCTGTCGCGCGTCTAGTGATATATTTATTTGTACATTTCCTGGGGGAGCTCCCCCCCCGTCACCCGCGGGATGCAATGGAGGGGGACAGACGGACATGGACGCTTCTCGGTATCCCAGCAGCAAAAGCGGGGAAACGACTGCCTGCGGGGTACCTGGCGTCACCTGCACCCCCGAACTCAGCAGCTGTAGAAGGGTCCGCGGCCGCCCACCCCGTCCAGCGAGAACCAGTGGTAACTGGCCCGCCTTCCCCTCGCGAGCCCACCCGAGGAAGAAGGGGCGGACGCACCACACCGCCCAGTGAGAACCAGTGGTAACTGGTCCGCCTTCCCCTCGCGCGCCCACCCGTGGAAGAAGGGGCGGACGCTCCCCACCGCCCAGCGAGAACCAGTGGTAACTGGTCCGCCTTCCCCTCGCGCGCCCATCCGAGGAAGAAGGGGCGGACGCACCGACGCTGCCCCCTAGTACCAGAGTGACACCTCCTACCCGTGTGAGCAACACAGAGTCCACCTGGCTCTCCAAGAGTACTGCAAAGGGGATCATTAGTAGTGTCGTCGTTGTTGTTATTATTGTTGCTGTTATTATCATTATTGCTATTATTATTGTTGCTATTATTATTGTCGTTGCTGTTATTGTTATTATTATTAATATTGCTACTATTATTGTTGCTATTGTTACTGTAGTTATTATTGCTATCATTATTATTATTACTATTCCAGTAGGAGACATTTAGTAGTAGCAATAGTAGCAGTATTATTACTACTGTTATTTATAACAGTAGTACTGCTAATACTAATACCACTGCTACTATTACTCCTCCTTCTACTAATAATACTAGTTATTCTTATTATTATTATTGTTGTTATTACACTAGGACACGTTATTAGCAGTAGCGACCATAGTAGCGGGATTATTAGTACTGATATTATTCATGACAGTACATTACTACTGCTACTGCCATTATTCCCCCTCCTAATAATAATAATTATTATAAGCGTAGTTAGTGTTGTGTTATAAGTGTTGTTGTTGTTATTACATCTTACAATTACAGCATTTGAAAGATGTCAAATGGCACTGAAGTCTGCTCACAGAAGCCATTCTATCCGGGGCGGAGCTCAGTCAGTAGGACTGAGGGTGTGGGCGTCAGACTGCCCCCCCCCACCACGCTGGCATATCGCATTCAAATATATTATATGAGAAGCAGGGAACGCGGGGGCTCAGGAGGATGGGGCGGATTGTTAGGGTTGTAAACACAGTCTTTTCCACAGTAAGCAGTATAATTAAGGACCTTCAAAACAGGTGGGAGAGTGTACGTGTGTTTTTGTTTGTGTGTGTACAAGACCCAGGTGAAATCCGGCAGATACCCCACCACACCCCACTAAAAGCACCTGCACCCCCCTACTTACTAGATAATACATGTGCTAAGGGGGACAACACCCCAACCCCCCCTGGAGCTGCGCTCGTGGTATACCCACTGCATCTCGATTGGGATAATCAGTTAGAATACAGCCTGGTTGTCGTTGCAGACCGCCAGTGCCAGGGACCACATCTGTGCGCCTTTCAGAGCAATGATGTGTTCGTGTCGGCGCTGCGAACCTCGTCCTTTCAACATCTCTAGGAAAATGCACAACTCAATCGTGAACGTCAATTCACCAACGTGCCGGTGGTAGCGGAAGTGACATCACATGCCAATTGTCCTTTACAATCACACATGCTTACACATATATACACATTCACTCATACACACTCTCTTGTTCATAAGCACACTCCCACCAGCAAACTCGCACGACATACATTTAAATCCATGTTCCACTTACCTTAGCTGCCAGAGAGGGTCATACTCCGGCTGACTGCACCCCATTGTTTTTACATTAATACTCAATAATATGGTATTTCTGATGGGTATAAGCCGCTTTTTCAATAGGTTCGAAAGGAAATCACTCTAACTTGATCAGCTATAATTAAACTGGAGTGAGTTTAGATATCAGCCTCTTTCGCTCTGCCAGGTAATCTTTCTGTTTTTATAGAACAACATTTTGTGTAGCGCTTAAAGCAACGGGTTTGTATTTTTAAGTGCTATAAATAAAAATAAAAAAAATCTCAATTTCCCGACGCCGGAATAATGGATGGCTCAAACAGCCTCGCTGGAATTCATGTACCCTTTACAGATCACCTTTCGTCTCGGAGACTAGCGTTCAGCTCGCTGAGCCATTCTGCCCTCAACATTTCACAAACACAGAGGTAGGACTACAATTTCAAATCCATCAAGGGTTGCAGAATAATTTATAAATCAACTCTTACCAACATAGAAAACACAGATACAGTGGCACTAAAGGAAATAAATACAACTTTACCAAACTATAGTAAGTGGTAATTAAATGAATTTTTGAAGAGGCTGGTATCTAGTCCTGCACTAAGACACATTAAACTTTATTTGGTCGTCCCTCTCTCAAAACCGGGACAAGTCCTGGCTTTAGTCGAATCTACTAGGACAGGTGATCAAAAACCGGAACTGTCCTGGCAAATCCGGGCGGTCTGGTCTCCCTAGCCCAGTGGTCTTCAAACTTTTTAATACCTGCCAACCACTGGAAAAAATAATTGCCCCCACCCTAATATTTCACAATTTTTCTATTAAATCAATGTTTAAGTATGTCTAACCTTATTTAAACATTCCAGTTAAGTTTTGTTACCGTTTTAAAAATACAATCAAATACATGATGCCAAACATACTATTCTAGTCAGGTAGACCTTACTAACCTGTAAAAGTATCCACAATGTGAGTATTAAGAGTGGGGGTGGGGGGTTTGCAGTGTATTTGGAGTCCCTTCTCTTTTGACACAAACTCCCAGCTTGGAAATTAATTACAAAACATGTTAGCGACGGCCTATTACAGAGGGGTTTACTGCTGCTCAGTTCATTCATCTTAAAACAAAGCCCTGTTATTAGCATAAATGCTTGTTGTGGCCAGAGCCTGGGGTCCCACTTGTGTTCACTTGACACCCCCGACCTAGGTTAATAGCATATCCTCTGAGTGCAGTGGGTTGCTGGAGACGCTGTCTGGGAAGATAGCGAACCTCTGGTTCACGTAGCGCTTCATGCCGCACTGCTACGGTTGCGAAGCGCTTTAAATAACAGGTGTCACCAATGCCGCCCCCAAGACCTAACCACACACGAAGCTCAAAGCAGACGAACTCTCAGGGATGAGCATCTCTCGACTGACGAGGGAGTGAAGGCAATGGCCATCCAATGACTGTTTAAAGCTAGTTTTCAAAAGTTTAAAGTGCAAATTAAGTGTTTTACCTCATTGAAGATCTCCAAGCTTGCGTTAAGGTTGTGAAGGTGCCTTTTTTTGTTTTGTTTTTTAACGAAAATCGTCGAATAAAAATAATTTTCAATATGCCGTTAACGACGTTCTTTTTTCGTAAAACAAATCTTTGTAATAACAGGCACTTCATAAAGCACACATTTTAAGTAAATAAAAACAAGTTATAGTTTGCCTCTCCCGTCTGTCCTTCAATCAAACCCAAATAATAAACTCACCCAGACCAGTACAAGCCACCCCGTCTTCAAATGCGAAGAATACATTCTTATTAGTAGTAAAACTATACATATTTGGTATTTGCCTGATATTGAAACAAACAAACAACTACACAAAACAAAGCTGAAGAAACCTCAAAGGCCTTTTCCCACTCTGTACCAGACAGCCCACGAGAAGGTAAAATCCGCCGGCGGAGTCTTCAGCGCGGTTCTGCGGAATTTTACCGCCGCCAAGGAGCAGCATTGAGCCGGGTCCCTGGACACAGGGCCCGAGGGGCCCTAGCAGCCATCGGCGCTTTCCAGGTGGCTGGAAAGGTGGGGGCCGGGTTTGTTACTGGGGGCCGATTTTGCAGCGCTGCCGAAATATCGGCCGCCAGAAACAAAAGAACAAAAGCAGCAGTGCCCCCCCCCCCCTCCATTTCCCACTTCAGCGCTCCCCTCCCCCATGGCTGGTCTGCTTTGGGTCCCCCATCCCGGCCCTGTCTGGAAATGGACTTATATGAAATAATGATCCGTGCCATGCGCGAGGGCTGCAGTGGTGCCAGAGGGGTACATTCTTACATCAGGGGATGTGACAACCAATCAAACTGCAGCAATAACAACTCGCTTTTTAAGGAGTGCTTCAAAATCTACGTCTGCCATTTCTAGGCGCTGTAATTTTTCAGTTGTTATCATCGACTTTAATGGTGATGAATATACTGACCTAAAAAGGATGGGGATGGATACTGAAATCCATTTTTTTAACTGAAGTCCGTCAAATTCTAACTTTCACGCCGCCGTGCACGGATAGTCCGGAGTAGCGCTGCGAGGGCACCATCTAGGCTCCCGGGGCCTCACACACGGTCTGGTGGGGTGGACTGTCCCAGGGCCGCGCGTACTCGAGCCTCATCACATTCCTCCCCCCACACGGATTCTCCGGTCAGGCGACCACCACCCTCTCTCCTGTACACCTACCTGCTCGCTAGGCGCTAATCTTCACCGCGCTACGTACTGTTCGGGCCCCGGGGCAGCGAACGCGTCCCAAAATTATGTCTTTTATAATCCCAGTAAGAATAATGCTGATAATACAATTATAAAAGCTTATTATTATCAATCTAAGGTTGATATATGTTATTATTCTTATTGTTATTATTAATCAAAGGATAATAATAACGACATATTAGTGCTATTATTATTATTATCGATCTAAGGTTAATAGTATATTATTATTTATTATTATTATTAGAATTATACTAAGGATATAATTATTATTATTATTATGGCTATTATTACTGTTATTACTATTCAAGTTTGTGCTCTGTTATCAATAGCCGTGAGACAGGAAAATACCTTCAGCAGTGACACAGCGACCACCGGGCCGCGGCTGTGTTTTCTCCCCCGGCGCTGCCATGGTTCACCCTCGGTGGTCACCGCGCACAGGCCTCTTATCCGTCTTCATTTAACTTCTCATCAACATCAGCACTGCGCACCTTATTAGTCATAAATATTAACATTTCCATTACAGATACCACTGCAACTATCAATACTACTGCCACAGACTGTGTGCCACTGATAGTAGGGAACGTTGTGGAAATTGAGACCTGGAGCCGGGATACCATCCCGAGAAAGCAAATTCGAAATAAAGCAAACTTTTCCCCAGTTGTTGAAGCAAGAGTCCGATTTCGGTCTCTCTCTTTCTCTCTGTCCCCCTATCTATACACCTTTGCCTGTCTCTCTCTCTCACACTGTATATATATATATATATATATATATATATATATTTATATATATATATAAAATAATAATAATATATTTATATATATGTTTGTCAATAGCACGTACACTTTTTAAGGAGAGGAAAAGGACAAAACAAGTTAAAATAGTTGAATGTGCCTATAGTCGGTTCTTCGTGGGTCTGAATTTACGGACATATTTAATCTACTATTTTTAAATAGTAACAAAACAGTGTGTGTGTATTACTATCTATCTGTCCATCTATCTATAGTAACACACACACAGTTTTCTTACTATTTAAAAATAACAGACTAAATCTGTCCCTAAATTCAGGGCCACGCAGAACCGACTATAGGCACAACTATTTTTAGCGAATTGTAACCTGTTTTGTCTCTTTCCTCTCCTCAAAAAGTCCGCGTGCTGTTGACAAGGCTTTCATTCATTCAGAGGATAAAACGAGTCCACGTAACAAAACGACTTCACATCAGGTATCGCGTCAACAAGCGCTCATTCGTGCACACATGCTGTAGGATTACACATTCTTACATGCACGCCTAATACGGCACTGCATTTCTTTAGTTTGTAAAATGATTGGTGCAATCCCCGAAATATTAGAGGAGATACGAAAGGCTTTGATACTGTTATTATTGCATCAGAGAAAGGTTCCAAAATATCTCTTTTCTCAAATCATGCTTTTCAATAGCCAATCAGGAAGGCGCACCGGAAGGAGAGCTCCCCGGGCTGACCTTTAGGTTCCGGTGTCAGTGCACCCCGCCTCCTCCTCTGTGTCTGACAGCAGAGCCGCCACTAGCCTGGCCGCACTCACGCTCACACTCCGTCTGCGCGCGGGGAAACAGCAGGTAGCGTGCACAGTAAATGCAAAGGCACTCATTTTATCAGGGTGAAAGGCGGAGAGCAATGGAATCCCAACTCAATCAAGAACTTTCCTCAGATTGAATTAAAACAGGAGAAATAAACCAGATGGGCAACGAAGTCCGACCAACTCAAAATGCGCGCGCTTTCAACCTCGGAATAATGGATAAAAAGCTGAGCCGGCAAATGGACTTTCGCCACTTCTTAAACGCTCCTATTTTTAAGAGAGGGTGGCGTGATGGAAGGCTGGCGGGGGCAGAGGAGGTGGCAGGCGAACGAATCTGAAAAGCCTTAAATTTAGCATCCTGAAAAGAAATGTAGAAAGGCTACAAGAAAAGTAGGAGTGATACACTACACCTATCAGCGTGCAATCGAATAAATGAAAACTTGAGGCGAAATGGGAGTCGAGGAAGAGTGAAAAGTCGAGCGAAAGTTTGGATTCGAGACCTACAGAGCACATAGCAGAAGCGGGAAGGGGTGAAATGTATTTAAAAAAACACAGCCATTGCAGATATTTTTCGGCTTTTTTTTGGATTGCAACATGCATTTGTACTAAACCCGCAGCAGCCGTTCGTCCCCATCACATGCAGTCGCACACAGATGCACGCACACATGTAGACCGCACACACACACGTGCACGCGCAATCACTGGCACGAGAACGCAGGGCTCACCTCACGCTTCCCCTCAGGGCCCTGACTGCTTCCTCCCAGCTCTGCGGCCGCAGACGGAAGGGCAGCGCCGGGCCCTGTCTCCCTAGCCCCCAGTCTGCTCGCGGCTTTCCCCGGGAATTAGATAACAGTAAAAAACTGATAAGAAGATGGCTTCGGTAATCCAAGAGGGAGTTTTACTATGCAGCTGAGAAACGAGACCCACAGGCTGGTGTGAAATTACTTCAGTGAGGAGTCCCTACAATGACTGTCCTGCGCTCAACGTGACCTAAAGACCTCCACGGACACCGCAGGCCTGTCCCTGAAGCCACGGGCAGAGGCAGCCTTCTGCAGCCCCTGCGGCCTAGGGCCCCACCAACTCTCGGGTGGGGGGGCAACTCAGCCCAGAGCCAATGAAAATCTGTGAGTTTGGGAGACGGAGTGTGGGGGGCTCATTATATTCTGCAACGGGGTGGGAGGCATCATTTGGCGTTACTTCACTGCGAGAAGCAGACAGACAATGGGTGTGCGTTGGGCACCGCACCAGAGTTTGCAAAGTTTAGTTGCAAAAAACTCTGTATAGTGAAGCAAGGTGGAGTTTTTGCCTCTTTTGCGCTCGTCAACATTAACTTGGCGAGGGAGGAAAATCTTACTCCAGACAACCTCCCAGTGAGATAGCTCAACACGAGCGGTCGCGGATGGTTGCTACTGCTCTCATTGAGAAACCGTCCGTTTGAGGAAGCTGCAGCTCGGGTACAAAAACTACTCGAGTGGCAGGAAAGAAGCAGCACCCTCCTGCGCTGCATGTGGTGTTGCTCGCGCTGATTTTTCAGTGTGGGACAAACACCAGGTGCTAATAATCAGTGTGAATGACACAACCTAACGCACCCCACCGCTTGTGGAACTCCGCTTAGCTTGGATGAGTTTTTTGGTCCTTTCATGGAGTTCCGCATAACTCTACCCAGGCCTAGCACAGACTCAGCAGGCTGCGCGGTCAAACAAAATGGATAGGATATGGATAAATTGTGTGTACATTAGAGGGTAACCGCTTAGAATAAAAAAAACTAGTTATATATATATATATTTTTTTTTATGTGAACAACCACCACCTTTGTGGGTCCAAAATTGGCACAATTAATCCTAAAAATAGATAAAGTTAGCAGGTGTTCACAGACCAGTGCACATGAATAGCATTTTTAAGCACAAGCTGCAGACATCCTGTGGGCTGGTAATTTCCAAATTACCCATAGGACCCTATTCAAATCCTGTAGGCTTTCCTTTAGGAAGGCCACACAAAGTACATCAACGTATACACCTACAAAACATGCAGAATCACATCAAATCTCTTAAGAGTTGTTATGGCTCTGTGCTAAAGCCATTTATTTACATTACAAAGAAACCACACATGCCCTCTGGGAAAAAAACAGTTGAAGTGGCATTATGGTTACGATTCACAACCTACAAATCAGTAACTTTTGCCCGTTATAGTTAGCTCTGCAACGTTCAACCCAAAAGCAAGAGACATGAGACCATGCATGACATGGTAGACTAGCAGGGTTTTTGCAAAATTGAGTATAATTTGTTAAGTGGCAGGGCAATAATGGTGCAGGATCGCACTAGCAGTAAGTAAAAATTAATTGTTAGTCTCCATGTGGGCTCTATATTTACACCCTTAACTTTTGAGGCTAAAATCCTGATCGTTTCCTCAATGACTATAAAATCCTTAAGGTAGTCCATATTAGCAATGCAGTCCCTGTCTACTTTTCACATGCATTCAAGAAGAGTATTTGCTTTTCCCAGATGTTGGTTCTCTGTAGTTTCTTTCATGCAACACACGACTGGTGCAGTCAATACTATGAACTGGGTAAATTCAAATTATGGACGCAAGTTCATGACGGGTCACAATTGAGAACTCGAGTTGAAGCTGAAGACAATGAAAGTTTCACAAAGTGCCCGTCATTGGTCACAAATGTGCTCCAACTACATACTCGCAATCCTTGGCTTCTCTGTTTACCTCAGCACACCCCCGAGCCACCAAGTCCCCCTCACTTCCCTTTTCCATTACCCACCCCTGAACCCTTGTCATCTACACATATTACCTCTAACAACCCCCATCACCATCACCTCACTTTACCTCTACACACCCATCAAACGTCAAGGCGCCATAGTCTTCCGTTTCTTCAACCCACCCTTCAGCCCTCAAGTCATCCTCACCTCCTTTGACCTCTACCCAAACATAAACCCTCAAGCCGCCTTCACACCCCTTTACCGAATTCACAATCCTCAAGTTACCTTCACCTCCATCTCTTTATTGATTCTTACAGAGAAAAGAGACACACAAATGTCATACAGTTTGCGTACATACACACTCACCATGAATAGTCAAACCATGGCAGCAACATGAGACATGGAGATTACTATAATCGTCTCATAAATAGGGATCGTAACCAATTAAACCGGGGATGAGGTTCCTGCCTCCATTAGTAGCCCACGCCTATTCCGCAGGATCCGCATTGCGCCCTGCTTTCAAAACAACTCAGGCAATTAACAGGTCCACACAGCAAAGCTAGCATGTGCACTTGTTCACCCCCATGGCAAAACCTGCAAAGCCCACTGCCCATGCATCTAGTGCATGCCCCCCGCAGCAATCCTAAGCCTAGCACGAGTGGTGGAAGCAGCTCGGCTTACTATTCTCCAACTAGGGGCCTATGATGGTGCAGTCTCCTCCCGCCACTTAAGGGTGTTATCTCATCTGTTTTGGATTTGAGTGCGGTCATGTAGGCTTTCTATGTACCTGCCCACATGCCCACAGGTCGTTCCAGGCATGTGCATCACTTGATCCCCATTTAAAGAGATCCAGGGGCCATCAGTGTTGGCTTGGTACTTCAGGGGACTTCCATGCCATGGCAGTGCTCTGTTTAACCAGAGCATACGCTAGGGCTATTATCTTCACATACTTAGTCTGTTTTGTACTCAGTAGGAGAGCTAAGAGGCAGTGCTCGACACTCCTTGCAAGTGTTCTGTGTGTGAGCTAAGCCACAACCCCCACCACACCCTCCGATAGCACACTATTTCCAGACAGGACCAAACCATGTGTGAGAAATCCACTGCCTGTGAGGTGCAGCTAGGGCAGTTGGACACCGTACCTGGGTGCATGCTGTGCAGCGGCACCGGAGGAGTTATGTCTAGTAGAAGTAATTGAAAAGCATAAACTTGAGTCTCGGCTTATGAGACACTGTCCTCACCTGCCTCATCTCCCCTGCGTGCTGCCATTCAGTCATTTCGGCAAGACAGATGCCCAGCGGTGCATTATACAGCAGAGCAACTGCTGGACGACCCCCATGCGTCAACAATAGCCCAAAAGCTCAGAGTAGCATGGCTCTGCCTGGTCCTGCCCCAATTCCTCTTGATAATTGCTTGCAATGCATTGTATATTAGAAACTGTCCCTGGCCAATAACATACCTTTTGCTCACCTCAGGGAGTGTGAGCAATACAATATGCACAAACATTGCCTAACCGTGGACAGACCATCGTCCGACAAATCCATTGCATCATGCTACGGCATTCTTAAATCAGGAAGTGCCCAAAACGGCAACCTTGGAGAGTAGGGCAAGTGAGGTGCTCTCTTGAGTACGTATTTTCACCAGTAACATCATGCCACCCCTGCCAAGCCTCCATCCACAACTCCCAGAGCCTCACTGCCACTCCAAGACTGACAGTCCTCCCAGCCCATGGGCGAATAGCCTCACCTCAGGATGCCTGGCATCCAGCAGCCACTTCATGGGCCACTGTAGTTGAGCAGATGCATAATACAACTCTTAGTTGGGAACCTCAAGATTCCCTCTGTCCCATGGATTGATCAGCTTTCACAATGCTATCCTGCTTCATCATGGCCCCAAATCAAGTCTGCCAGACCGCCATCTTGGTTCCTTAAAAAGGCCCAAGACAGCTGCACAGGTAGTGCCCCAAAATAATACAAAAGCCTGAGTAAAACCAACATTTTGGATATCACTATCCTGCCCATCGGGGACAGAGGGAGGGTCTTCCAGAGATGCATTGATTCCCAAATGGAGTTCAGAGCCCTGGATAAGATCCCCTGCACGAGGTCAAGAGCCGTGTGGTAAATGTTCACCTCTAGGTATTTGAACGTGTCACAGGTCCACTCCATCTCCATGTCCACTAGCCCCCACCTTCTCTGAATCAGCCAGAGGCCGAAGCAGAAACAAGCACATCTTGGCCTTACTGAGCTTTAGGCCAGATACTGCACCAAACTCCTTAGGCATGGCCAGCATGCAAGGCATCACCCTACCCACATCACTGAGATAAACGAGAGCCTCAGCCATATACAGGGATATAATGTCCCAACCGCCACCAGTGGGTATTCCCCATTCTCGGCCCGCATCCTAAAAAGAACTGCAAGTGTGTCAAATACTAATGCAAAAATTACGGGAGAAGTGGACACCTTTATCTGGCGCCTCGACTGATAGGGAAAGGTTTCAATATTTGGCCACTGGCTCCACATACAGGAGACCTATCAGGCGTATGATCCCAGGGCCAAATCCCATGCGCTCGAGCACCACCTCCAGGAACCAGCACCCCACAATATCAAATGCTTTCTCGATGTCTAGCAACATCGCCACCAGTGCGTCACCATCAGTCAGAGTGCATTCCATGATCAAAAGCCTTATATTAAGGATGGTATTCTTTCCCAGGATAAACCAGTTTTCACACTCTCCCACCACTTGCGTCAGCTTGTTGGCCAACACTTTCCCTAGCACTTTGCAGCCAATACTGAGTAGTGATAAAGGCTGATAGGATCGTACATCTAGTGGGTCGTGATCCGGCTTATGCAAAATTACCATCAGGTCCTCTCATCGCGCGGGGCGAAGCCCAGTAGTCTTGGCCTCCACAAAAACCTGTAGTAGTTTTGGAGCTAGATGAGCTCTATAGGTATCATAAAACTAAACAGGAAGACCATCAGTCTCAGAGTCTTTTTGCGAGCCAGCTGGTCTATCACTGCGCACACCTCCGCTACACTAAGCAGTTAATCAAAGACAGCCCTCTACAAAGGGTCTACGAGTGGGAGAGATTATGTATCTAAGTAGGGGCCCAAGGTTGGGCCATCTACAGTGTCCACGGCCACATAGAGGGCTGCTTAGAAGTCAGAAAATGTAGTATTGATGGACACCTGTGAGGTATTTAAGACACTTGCAGGCACCCAATCCCACTCAGTATGTTGCCAGGCAACATTTTCCTCTAATCAATCTTCCCCGTCAATTTGATAGTGCACTGTTCTCTCGCCAAAGGCCAGACAAGGCATGCCCATCCCCCAGCTCCACGTCCTGCCTCACCTCCATTTGTATGCGATGCTCTAGCACAGTAATCTCACCCTTCAACATGCCTTTTAGACTGTAGGAGGTCTTAATGCACAACCCCTGGACCACAGCCTTAAAAATCATCCCACTCCACTCCCCTCCCAGTCGCGGTCCCCTCATTCTCTCAGAAGTACTGGGCGATGTGTACCCTGAGTTGCACAGGTATTGAGCTGCCACAAAGGGATGCTGGCCCAGTGCCTGCCCCAACCCACCACCACCCTGAGAGGGCAGTGGTCTGACAGTGTCCAAACCAAATATTCAGCCTCCTAAGCATGAACTCACATCGCTGCATTGCTCAGGAAAAGACCAATGTGTGTGTAGAACTGACGGGTAGGTGAGTATTAAGAGTATTCCAGGCTGTCACAGTGGAGCACCCTCTACATATCATGGAGTTGCCCGTCAGTAATCCACTTGCAGAAAAGATGCAAGGCCACTAGACTACTCCCACCCATCAGAGGGGTAGGGGAGGGTTTGACCTATCTAAACCACCATTGACTACACAATTGAAGTCACCCCCCCCCACAAGCATGGAGACGTCAAACCCCTCATCAGAGTTGGGGGAAGGGTGACCCAAAACTCCTGGAGATTGCTATTGGGAGCATAAACTGCTCTCACTGTCAAGGGCTCCCCATCCAGTTCCCCCTTGACCACAACATATTGCCCTTCCTTATCGATAACAGTATGGTGGATCACTAGTGGGAGCGAGGGCCCAATTCATAATAAGACTCCACAGGCATAGGCCGAGTAAGTTGTGGTCACTAACTGCCCCCTCCACCTCTTAATTATTCATTGAAGTTCCAAGGAGGTCATTTATGTCTCTCACCTTCACTACCCTTTACCTCTACTCAACCCTCAAGTCACCATCATCTACTTTTATCTCCACCCACCCTTTTCCATTACAGGAAAACATTTATGAAGGGTAATTTGTTCTTTATACATACCGATTAAATATTTTTGAAACATTATTAATTTTTGAAATGATCTTATGTGCATTGTTTTATTTTAAAAATAAAATAAATGTTATTTGTATATTGCAGGCAAATATTTATTTTTTAACATTTATCTATAAACTACAAGTAAAATGAAATAATTTACTTGTTATGATTATGAATTATTGGTTTGAAATTGTTAAACAGAATAAAATCTTAATGTATTTTAATTTTTAAATATATTATTAGTTTGCTATTCTAACACCAGTTGCAGAATCATTCTGGAAAACTTATCAGTTGATGGAGGAGAGGGGATTATATTAACTATTGTAAACGTCAGTCCTACAAATAATGAGGACAGTGCAAAACCTGGGGAAAGAGTGGATGCAAATTTACTGTTCTAATATCAGACCCACAAACATTGTGGAAAGCGCTTAAATGTGGAGAATACTGTAGTCTTACTCCAAACCCATAGCAATGAGGAACATACAGAACAAATAAGATTTAATAATTCAGCATCAGCACCACAAGCATTGGGGAAAGTGCTAAAATTGAGAATGGGAGTTGGGGCAAGACTTACTATTCTAACTGCAGTCCCACAATCATTGGACTAAATGCATACATTGGAGAGGTCAGGGAAAAGGATACTTTTCTTGCTCCAATCCCTCAAATATCAAGGGGAGTGTAAAAAGTAGAGAGGAAACATTATTCTAACTTCAGTCCTACAAGTATTGGGGAAAGTGCAAAATATGGGGTGACAGTGGGGGTAAAGATTTACTATTCTAACTATAGACACACAAACAGGAAAAGTGCATACATGTGGCCTAACTCCGGTCCCACAAGCTTTAAGAAAAGTTTTAAAATTGAGACGGGCACAGGGATAAGGTGTACTATTCTACCTCTAGTTCCACAGTCATTGGGGAATGTGCAAACATTAAAGGGTGGGGAAAGTTTCTATTCTACTCCAGTTCCACAATCATTGGGAAAAGTGTAAAAATTGAGAGTAAGATTTACTTTTATATCTGAAGTCCCACAATAATTGGAGAAAGTGTAACAATTGTTGTTTTAAGCGGGGTGGGGAGAAAAAGTACTTTTCACCTCAAATCCCACAAATATTGAGGAAAGTATAGAAATCACGAGGTGCTAAACTTTATTTTAAATTCAGTTCTATAAACATTGTGGAAAATACAGAAATTGTGGAATGGAGTGTAAGATATATAGACCCCTAAATAAAGGGGGTGGATACTAGTCTAAATGTATTGAACATTGGGGAAATGCATCAATTGGGAATGGGGGATATTTACTATTCTGACAACAATCCCACAAACATTGAAAAAGTGCTTATGTGGGCAGATACTATTTTAACTCCAGTTCGACAAACACTCTAGAAAGTGTGTGAATTACAGAGGGCTGAAGGTAAGATTTACTATTCTAATATAAGTCCACAAACATTGGGTAAAGTGTTTAAATTGGGGGAGAGGGGAAGTAAGATTTACTGTTTTACCTCCAGCCAGACACGCATTTAGAAAAGTGCACAAAGTGAGTGGGATGGTGTAAGAGTTACTAAATTAATTGGGTAGGGGGCAAGATTTATTCTAATATCAGTTCCACAAATATTGAGAAAAGTGGATAAATAGATGGGTGCTAGTTTAACTCCAATCCCATAAACATTGGGGAAAGTGCATAAATTAGTGGGGAATAGGGTTGAATTTACTATTCTAACAGCAGTCCCACAATCAGTAAGGAAAGTGCCTAAATAGGTCAAGGAGCAATGAGATTCACATTTCTGACACAGTTCTTCCAGCACTGGAGAAA
Source organism: Pleurodeles waltl (assembly GCF_031143425.1). Lineage (NCBI taxonomy): Eukaryota > Metazoa > Chordata > Amphibia > Caudata > Salamandridae > Pleurodeles > Pleurodeles waltl. Next base: position 1,756,367,440 of record NC_090444.1, read on the forward strand.
GTGCACAAATCAGGGTGATGGGTAGATTTACTTTTCTGACACAGTCCCACCAACATTGTGGAGAGTGCAAACATTTGGAGAGGTGATAATATTTACTGTTCTAACTCCATTGCCACAAACACCGGGGAAAGTGCTAAAATTTAGTGGTGGGCGGTAAACTCTGCTCCGCCAGCGCAGTTCGGCAAAAACGTCACCTTCTGCCGTGTAGCAGAGTTTTTACCACACACCAGTACTATTAATATTCCCTGTGTGAGGTAAAGAGAAAACACATAAAATGTCAGCACTTCCATTTTGCTATTCTTTCTACATAAAACAGAAACAAAAATGCCATCTGCTTCTCTGACAATCTTCCCATAGTGTCAGGCACCGGAAGTCTGGACAAGACAAGCTCCTGTGGCACAATCCTCTCTAATACTCTGCTGCAACCGCAGCTGAGACCTTCCAACAAACAGCGTGGCGTCCACCCACCGCCACTCCCTTCATATTTTTACATTTTGTATTTGTAGAGCACTTAAAAACCTTTGGAGTTGGTGTTTACTTCATTATTATGAGACTTGAGCGTTTGTGGGATGTGTGAAGTACAGCGATTGCTTCTCCAGCAATTGGTACACTTTGTTGCTCTCCATAGAATGAATTTGTAATTTTCTTTGGTGTTGGCTGATGTATGTTGAAGGAGACAGGATGTAGTAGCTAACCTGCTAATATTGGCATGTAGAGCATTAGTTTTAAATTCAGGTTTTGGGTCTTGACTACAAATTGTGTAATTCTTTCCATATTTTGCTATCTCATGACTCCTTTCAGCTGTCTCTTTGAACACCGGTTACACAATCACATTTCACAATGGCTGGCAGGCGGCAGTGACAGTGACTCTGTGGGGACTAGCTGCGCCTATCAGCCGGAGAAACAAGGTTTAGAAAGTCAACATATGTGATGTCTTCACCGTGTTATTGCCTTTTTCCCGAATCACGGTGACAGCTTACAAACCTTTTTTTTATAAAATGTGGCACACAATTTTCACATAAAGAGGGCAGGGGTCCATATAGAATCAAGCGGTTGGCTCATTTCCCGATACTGACCCGCTCACTGGTCAATGTCGGTCCCTGCTGCACTGCTCTCACCCTCTCACGGAGCCTCTGCCTCTGACATCCCAGAACTGAAGGTGGACAGTTGTGGATTAGGCACATGCCCACCCTTCTCCACCGGCTCTCTTGTGGCTAGACCATGATCCCAGAGAAGAGCGATCTCTTTGGAGCAAATTCAGTGGTAGGACTTCACAGAGAACTTGTCAGCTAAGGTAAGAATGATTCTTATTCATGAGCTGAAATTAGCATTTGATTTGAGGTCACATTACTACCTTCAGGTGGGCCCGCAGTGACGTGCCTGGCGGAGAGCGCTTCGTAGTTCCTGTTCGGTTTTCTTGAGACTACAAAAGCAATAATGCAATGTGGTGTTTGCTGCAATTTAATAAACAGCTGCCCATTATGTAATATTGCAATGCAGCCCACTATGCTTTGGTTTGCTGTCATGCAGCTATATCCATGGCCTAAACAGCACATTCTGGTCGCAGTCAAATCTGTGCTAAGGGGAGGGCAGAACTCCGCAGAATCGTGCAGAGTTTTTATCTAACTCTGCAGAGTTCTGCAGAGTAGAACTCTGCAAGTTACGCCTGGGCCTACTAATAGTGGGGGTGCTGGATAGGGGCAAGATTTACTATATTAACATGCAAAAATTTAAGGGTGAGATAAAAGTTACCATTCTAACTTGAGTTCCACAGTCACTGGGGAAAGTGCAAAAATTTAGGGTAAGGTTAAGATTTACTATTCTACCTCTAGACATACAGGTATTGCTGAAAATGCTTAAATGTTGGTGGTGGGGGTTTACCATCTAAGTTCAGTCCCATAAGCATTGGAAAATGCATAAATTAAGGAGGAAGAATATTTAAAATTTTAACAGAAGTCCTACAAACATTGCAAAAAGTGCATACGTGGGCAGATACTATTTAACTCCAAATTGTGCAAACACTCGGTAGAGTGCATACATTAAAGTAAGATTTACTATTCTATACCAGTCCCACAACATTAGGGAAAGTGTTTAAGTTGAGGTAGGGAATTGTACAATTCTAACATTGGTCCCGCAAATGCTAGAGGAAGCACCTCAATTGGACGAGAGGGAGGTCAGATTTGCTATTTTAACTCCAGCCTCACTAGCATTGGGGGAAAATGCAAAAACTTGGATGGTGTAAGTTTTACTATTATTACAGCTCCATATTGAAGGATGTGCATAAACGGGGGCTACAATTGTAACTCCAATCCCACAACCAGTGGTAAAAGTAGATAAATTGGGGAGGGGGCAAAATCTACTATTCTAACACCATCCCACAAACATTGAGAACAGTAAATAAATAAACAAGTGCTATTGTAAATCCAATTCCACAAACATTGGGGGAAGTGCATAAACTAATGTGCAACAGGGGATCAATTTACTGTTCTAACCCCAGTTCCACAAACAGTGGGGAAAGTGGGGAAATGGAATGAAGGGTGATATGATTCACTAGTTTAACACCCTGTAGTGTCGCATTTCAAGTAGGAACAAGGGAAGGAGAACAATACTTGCAGTATCCAGATGTTTTTATTGAAGTAGTTCTTCTCATAAAGAAACTCCAACCACTTCTAGCCTCCAACATCCCCACACATCTCCTCCCGTCTCATTCTAGAATCCTTTTTTCCTGGCACAGTACAAAATGCCACAGAGAAGGGGGATGGAACATACCAACTATAAAAAAACGTACAAAATAAGAATAGTAAAAAGGAAGAAACATTCACAGATTAAGATGAACAATACTACACTTCCCTCCTCTAAAACAATGGAAAAAGATACTATATAATACTTTGGATCAAGAAACGTTGTTTAGCATTACAACACTGTTCATATTCCAAATACGACATTCATCGACTTTGACAGCTCCTTCAAATACTTTGATCACCTTGAATGTTTTACTGAAATGAGGAAGTTGGTCACTTGTTTTCCCTGGTAATTTTATCTTCACATATTCACCCACTTTCACCTCAGTTTTCTTAGCTGACTTACGTATTTCATGTACCAGTTTTCTTTTTTGTTGAATGTGCTTTTCCCTTTCCAGGGCAATTATTTTCCTTTCCTCACAATCACGTTGATCTTTAAAGTACAACTTAACCGATGGTGGACTCACTTTTGTCTGCGGTACACATTTTCAAAATAACACAAAAGGAAGTTGACTAGTGCTAGTGTGGGAGGTATATCTGTATTCTTCTACTCTTGATTTAACCAGATCTACCCGACTCACACCTATCTGCTTAGCCAATTGGATAGTTTCTTTTAGAATCCTCTTGAACCGTTCAACCATACCATTGGATTCAGGATGATATAAGGCACATGTTTTATGTACAATCCCTCTTGACTCAAGAAAATCACACGTTAGCTTAGAAGTGAGCTGAAATCCAATGTCTGTGACAGTCATTGACATTACCTCATAGGTTATCAAAATCTCCGACCAACCAGACAAGGAATCCATTAAGAGTAGTACATATTTCAAGGCTGATCCACAATTTAGCAATCCCATAATATCCAAAGATACTTCTTCCCATACTTTTGGAATTTTTCTTATGACCATGTGGTGGGTCCTTGCCCTCAAAGTTTTGTCAGCCATTTTACATTGCACACAGTCTCTGACTTTTCTTTCCACAACCAAATCCGTACCAGGCCACCAATATGTGCTTCCTAATCTTTCCCTGGTTTTACATATACCTTGATGACCAGAATGTGCTAGACGTATTAAATGATCACATAAATTAGTGGGAGGAATTAACCTACTTCCCCTCAAAATTAGCCCTTTCTCCACTGACAACTCATTGCAAATCGTCTTATACAACAACAGATCTTTTTTTCTGTCTCATCCAAATATTTCCCAACACTACCAAGTCCATGATTTTCATCAATTCCTCATCTTTCTTTAATTCTTCAATCCACTCTTTTTCAGAAATACATCCATCAGCAATTCAGCAGTTTTATTTTCCCAGCAGGGAATATATCTAACCACAAATTGAAAGTCTTGTAGACCTACTATCCATTTGCATAGTCGTGAAGACACACAATCTAAACCATTCTTCTCAAAAACCTCTTGCAATGGTTTATGATCAGATTGCACTACAAAACCTACCCTCCACAAAACTGTTTGGATTTCTTGATGGCCCAATAAAAAACTAATGCCTCTTGTTCAATGGTAGAATACCTGATTTCTGCTTCTCTGAGTGCCCTCGAAGCAAAAGCAATTGTGACCTCTTTTCCATTATTTATCTGTTTCAAAACACAACCCAAACCCTTGTCGCAAGCATCAGTTATAATACAACAGAGTAACCCTGGTTGAAAACTGTTGAGAGATTGAGCAGAGGACAAAACATGTTTTATATAATTAAACTCCAGTTGACACTCTTCTGACCAATACAAATCTACTCCAGTTTTGAGTAACTCCCTGATGGAACTAAGGGCCAGATGTAGCAAAGGGTTTTACCCATTCTGTGTCTATGGGAAATTCGTTGGTACATATGGCCCTAGATCTTTTAGCAAAGTTTGGTACATATCTCACACAAAACTCTGCCATTCCCAAAAAAGCTTGGACTTCCTCTTTTATTTTGGGATTGGTAAGGCTAACTATGGATTGCACTAATTCGTCCTTGGGTTTGACACCCTCAGCTGATATGACGTGACCTAAATAAGTTATTTCTGGCTTAGAGAACTCACACTTTTCTCCTTTTAAAGTTATACCCTTTAACCAAAAGATTTTCAACACTTTCCTAACTTTCAAAATATGACTTTCCAACGTATTTGTGAAGATAAGAACATCATCCTGAAAAAACTTGACCCCCTCAATTTCTCCAAGCATCTCATTCATTGGTCCTTGAAAAAATGAGGTAGCGGAACAAAGACCAAACGGCATTCTGTTAAATTTGTAAACACCAGACAGAGTTACAAAAGAAGTCAGTAGTTTAGATTCATCACATAATTGAACTTGATGGTATGCGGAACTTAGATCTAATGTAGTAAAATAGTTTGCATTACCAAAAGAGCTGACCATTTCAGAAATATTAGGCAACAGGAGTTTATCCTCAGCAACTGCCTTGTTAAGGTGCCTGAGATCAATGCAAAGTCTTATGTCGCCTGAACTTTTCGTGGCTACTACAACCGGAGCAATCCATTCGGTTGCCTCCACTTCTTCTATGATGCCTTCAGATTGTAACCTTTTGAGTTCCAACCTTACCTTCTCTTGCAAACTAAAAGGAGTGTTTCTGACTTTACAAGCAATAGTCTGCGCTCCATCTTTCAAGCAAATGCAATGCTTGTAACCCTTTATGCATCCTACTTTGGAGTTAAATACATCAGAACACTCATTCATCAGACCATTTCCTATATTGTTAATTTGTTGAATCTGCACCTGAGGTACAGAATTCAAATTTAGAATGATCCTTAAGTTTTTGATGAGGCCACCTCCAAATGGTATCACCTATTACAGGTGCATACACTTTTCCTAACATCTCTTTTTGTTTTTCTGTCTCATTCTAGAATCATTTTTCCCTGGCACAATACAAAATGCCACAGAGAAGGGGGATAGAGCATACCAACTATAAAATACTTACAAAATAAGAATAACAAAATGGAAGAGACATACACAGATTAAGAGGAACAATACTACACACCCCTCTTTCAAACAATGGAGAAAGAGTATACATTTTGGGGCAAGGTCAATATTTAGGGTTCTAACTCCACTCTTACAAACTTAGGGGAAAGTGCAAAGATGAGGAAGAGAGAAACTAAAGATTTACTATTCTAACTCCAGACCTAAAAACATTGGAGAAGGGCATAAATGGGGGAGAGGTGATACTAGTCTAACTTTAGTTCCACAAGCATTGAGGAAAGTACAAAATTGCATTGTGATTGGACTTACTGATCTGTCTAAAGCCCCACAAAATATTCACAAAAGTGTATACATTATGAGTAGTGAGAAAAATACAATTGTAACACCAAACCCATTAACATTGGGGGAAAAAATGCCAGAACACATAAAACACTACAATACATGTAATGAAATAATATAATAAGAATATTTATTACACTTGAATTCAAGAATAATATATTATTTAAAATATCCTCACATTGAAACACTACCTGTTAAATCCATAATAAAGCCCACAACCTGCAAAAAGTGTATAAGTATGATTACAAAAGCACCCAAAAAATCTGAACCCCAATATTTAAAAATATAACAGTATAGTGTGGTTAGTTTTATGTATTCATTGCGTTTTAGCTTCAGGCTTTAGGCCTTTGTGCACTTTGCCCTGAATATATTTTATTCATTTGCTGACAGCTTCGAGCCTCTGTGCACTTTGCTCTACATGCTTTTTATTAGGATTCGTACTGTTATTTTTCAAATAGCCAGTTCTACGGTGTTGTTTTTTTATTCATAACACACTGTTTTGCCTACTTCAGCACTGGAGTTCTCCATAACATATTTACGCTGTGCTTCAGTCAAGGATACAGTCTGGTACATTGCCGATAGACGTGGTAAGAGTTTAGACTTGGCATTCCTGCGTAGGGACATTTTGTGATCACGATGACATGTTAGTTATAAAATCACTTCCTTGTCCCAATACACGCAAGACGGAGATTCCGACCAGGGAACCACAACTAGACGCTGACTGCCTCGTTGCAGATGCTGAACCAAGATCACAGGTCTTTGCTCTGTTATGAGGGCTGATGTCTCCACAGTGATTCTAATAGGCAAGCTAGAAGCTTAACATGCTGTGCTCTAAATAGAACAAGCAGAGGGAGAGTAGAAACTGTTAGACAATATGATAGCTTTGTTCTTATGTTTTACTCTCCTGGTGACTATTTCAATCCTACTGTGTTGTATCGTTCTGGTTATTGCGGCTCATGCCTTAATATCTAAAATACAGTCGTTTTATTAAAAACATTATATAAAACTTATACTGTCTTTGTCATTTGTATATGAGATCATATTGGAAATAAGAGAGTTGGTTTGGATCTGAGTAACCACGACTTCCCTGAGAAGTTCCAAAGATGTCATGCGCTCGGCTGCCAAATCATTTCTTCCACATGGGAGAAATGAGGCACTGCTAGTTAGCCGGAGCAAAAACCGGATTTAGGGTGACAGAGTTCTTTACACGTGGGTCAGACTCAGTCCCCCACACCGTTATAGATCCTGCTACCTAGAAATCCAGTAGTCCCATTTAGAATAATGAGAGCCCACGCGACATGGCGCCGCCAACGTTTGGTCTGGCACTAATGATTGGGTCCGACTGACTCTCTTGGTCTCATATATATTTTGACTCCTCGGTTCCGTATACCGAGACGTCCGTGGGGCTGAGGGTTTCCGCCGCCACGGCATAGGTGCCTCCTATTGCTTAGTGGTTGGTTGTTCAAGCTTGAACCTTGAAAGGAAAACCCCAATATTGGTGTGCCTTCTCTGACCTGAAGCTATTTTTTTTATAAAATGGCGAACCCTAATGTAGTGAATATAGCAATTAATATGCGTCACCCGCTCACGGGACATTTGTTGACACATGGACTGACAGTCCAGGGGGGTCCAGTCACTTTTGTGGTGGACGCCCATGCAGCCTATAGAACAGAACTTTTTTATTCTTGGGTTGGATTTCCAGCAGTGGATGGGGGAACAAATACATTTCACGAATACACTGTTGCGAATGTCCCTGGACAATACAGGGCTTACGCTTATTTAGAAATACCTCTATCTTATCAAGAACACCATAATTGGCTTGATGGCGCCCTCCCACACTCAGTAGCACAAGTTAGGTTAGGTCCGCTGAGTAATGATGGTCCTACCTGGCCTTTACTGGCTACATATACACCTCATCCTGCGGTTGCTCAATTGGCAGTGGTTGAAGTTCGTCGTTTATATACAGAATTAACGGCTACATATAGACGATTAGTTCAGTTTGTAATGCAGACACTAAATACGAATGCAGCGCGTGCTGCTCCAGCACACCCACAGGCTGTGGTTCCGGGTATTAATCCGGCCATTGTACACTCAGTTATGGGTAAGGTACCAGCTAAACGAGAGGAGACTCCATTTTGGCTGGAGCAAAAAATTAATACGCTGGAAGCAGTATTTCCCCATACGGGACCTCAGGATAAACATAGAATTTTGACGATGTGTTTGCCGTATGGGATGGTTCCTCCGGTGGACCTTTGTAATACCTGGGGCACGGTGTTTGCCGCGCTCTACACTACGGCACACGGTACACCGACATTAGCTAATTTACCGGACGTGCTTAAACAGATTCAGGATGAATATGGGGCTGCCCCTGCCTTAGATTTGGGCATGCAGTTACTGGGCAATTTTGCCACAGTTTCTTCTATTATTTTGAGTAATCTCAAAGGAGAGGCAGTAGCACTAGCAGTGCGAATGCGTCTTCGGGATGTTCCGCTGCTTAATCAGGAGCGGGAGCTTCCGAGAATAATAGCGGAAACATATTCTAGTATTGGTCGTGATAGCCTAGGGGCTAGACCGCAAAAACCCCAGTTACAGGGTAAAAATAATAAGGACAATGCTAAACAGCAACAACCTGAGGGTTCGAAAAAACGCTGGGAAAAGAAACAGCAAACACCTAAGAAAGATGGTGGGCAGTCTCCGCAACTGGAGACCCCACAGAATAAGTATAATCTCAGGAATAGGGATACTTTGAAGACGCCTGATAGATATCAATATACTGATACATGCCAATCTCGTTCCTTTCAGGACTCCTCGGAAAAGAGACGTGAGAGAGGTGGGCGGTCAGAGCGGAGGACGGAGTACGTGAAACCGAGACAGGATTCACAACGCTCGGCGGAGGTTTCTATTAAACAAGAAGAGAAACCGCTGCAACAAAAACAGCAATTTAAAAAGAAGAAAGTGGCAGCAGTCTTGGTTAGACATGCCGCTCAAGAAGAGAGTTCTCTTGACGAACAAGACATGGGCGTTAGCACTGTTAGACAGCGCGGCAGAGGTCACAATAGTTCGCCGGAGTCTTCTAGAGCATCTGGAGGTGAAAGCAACTGATGACTTCATACAAGTCGAGACGGCGGACATGCGAGTCTCTGATCCTGATAGAGTATATGCAGTGACTCTACGATTGGAAGGGGACATTGACCGTATTATAAACGCCATTTTTTGGGACCATGTGGTAAAATCATATGATGTTCTGCTGGCCGAACAAGATTGGCTACCTGACTTTGTTCGCGACTGTCCGGTTGGGGAGGAGGTTATTACACCTTCCTTCTCACCACTTGTTCCGAGAGAACTAGCGGAGTTCTATAGTAAATCATGGGCTCTAGCACAGGCTCCCGCCTTGTATAGAAGTAATGTGGGGTGGGACAGACAATCACCTTATCATGTAATTCCGATAAAGGGCGAACCTCAGCCACAACCGCAGTATCCTATCAAATTTGAAGCAAGGGCATCGGTTAGGAAAATTCTTACACAATTGGAGTACCAGGGTGTAATTGAGCCCTGTGTCTCACCGATGAATAATCCCTTGTTTCCGGTTGCTAAACCGGACCATTCATATAGGATAGTGGTGGATTACCGACATTTGAATAGTCATACACGCGCATATGCAATACAAAATTCACATAGTGCAGCGCTTATGAATAATATAGTGCGTAAAAAATACAAGACAACATTAGATATCTCGAATGGATTTTTCTGCCAGAATATAGCGCCCGAGAGTCGAGACTATACCTGTTTCAGTGCGTTTGGCTCTCAGAAAAAGTTTTGTCGTTTGCCTCAGGGGTATAAGAATAGCCCAGGACTGTTTTCGGCTCGTGTAACTGAAATGCTGCATGAGTTCGATCCGGAAGCATTATCATATGTTGATGACATATATCTGACAGATGATGAGATTCTGCAACATCTAAGGCGTGTATCGCGCATTGTTGTGGGGTTTGCTGATATTGGCTATAAGTTTAATTTTAAGAAATCAAAGATTGCCTTCCTCAGCGTCATTTTCCTGGGATATGAGTTGTCGAGTGAGGGCAAGAGCTTAGCGCCACATTTTTTGGAGAAATGTGCTTTATTGCAGCCTCCTAATACGGTTCGGAAGCTCCAGTCATTGTTGGGGTTTCTGAATTTTGGCAGAACTTACATTCCTGATTATGCGACGCGTATAAAACCCTTATACGAGTTGATTCGCCCAAATTTTTCGAGTAGATTTTGGACGATTGAACATACACACATACTACGAGAATTACAAAGTGATCTCTTAGCAGTTAAACACTTACACACTCGGGACAATAAGACACATTTAGTCATCAGGGTGATACCTGGGGCTGTTGGGTTTACTTATGTCACCTTTAATGAGGGGGAGACAGTCCCGATTGCATACAAGTCTCACTTGTATTCTGCTGCAGAGCAACGTTTTGCACAAACTGAGAAAATTCTCACTGCAGTACAGATGGCTGTTATTAAAGAAAGACCGCTGGCCCAGGGTCAACGCATTGTTGTCGTTTCCCCAATTCCAGCCTTAGAGGCAGTTACAAGAACGAGTGTTCCAAATTCGAAAGCTTTACACCCGCGATGGATACAATGGGCTACGTCTTTGACAGCCACTGATGTAGATTATGTATTTGACCCTAAACTGCAGACTCAAGAATTTCTTCAATATGAAATGGAATACCCTGTTCCTGCTGGTACGTTGCCTATTGACCAATATCAAGTGGTCATGTATACCGATGGCTCTGCGCAACCAGCGGTTGGGACTAAACAACAGTATTCTGCTGCATGTGCGGTGGTGAGTGGCACTATGGAGGGGGAAGTGTTCTGCCCCCGACATACTTATACTAAAACCTTGGGAGATTGCACGGCACAGCTGGCTGAGCTCAAAGCTCTATTGTTAGCATTGGAGCACGCGGATCCAGCGCTTTTAACCTTGCTGGTCTGTGACTCCTACTACTGTGTTCAGTCTTTCAATGAATATCTGCACTATTGGAAGATTAATGGGTTCAGAGATTCTAAAGGCAACACCATTAAACATAAAATGTTGTGGGGTAAGGTTGGGGATCTGAAGGAAACGCTTCCTAAAGTCCATGTTGTGCATACGCTTGGACACCAGCGCGTTGGAATACACGTTGCTGGGAATACTTTGGCTGATGAAGCCACAAAATCGGCAGTGGCCGTCGCCACTGTGGCCGCAGTGACTTGTTCGAGTTCCAAACCAGACACAGAAATTTCGGCTGCCATAAAGGCTACGGTTGATGGCACGCCCTTTCCTAAAGGATTTCCTTCAAAATATAGTTACTGCTTGAATGGTGCGCTGACTGCTACTGTTACAATTCGAGGCATTGGTGTACGTGAAATTCCCAATAAAATTGAGAGACCTCGATTGATTTCTGCAGCACATGAGGGGGTGGCTTCTGCACATGCTGGGGTGGCTGCCACGATTTCACTTTTACAGGCTCGTTACTGGTGGCCTGGTCTCTATAAAGAGACGAAGCAATATGTCCTTTGTTGTGACGTTTGTCAACAAATTAAAGCATCATCGGCTAGACGCCCGCAGCAGACGCCCCTTCTGATTTCAAATAAACCATTACAGTGTGTGTACTTGGATCATTGTGGTCCGCTGACACCAGATAGTGCATACAAATATATATTGGTTGCTGTAGATTCGTGCTCCAGATTTGTGTGGGTATGCCCACAACGCTCGGCTGACGCTCGAACTGTTATTAAAGATTTGCGCATCTTTGTCGATACATTTGCAGTTGCGGCTTTTCATTCGGACCAGGGCCCTGCTTTTGCCTCTAAGGCATTCAGGGACACCATGGCTTCGTTGGGGGTCCAACTCCAATTCTCGTCTTCATTTCATCCTGAGGGAAATTCTGTTGTGGATCGTTTAAATCGTGATTTAAAGCAGTCCTTAACGGCCAGAGTTATAGGTACGGGTCGTGGTTGGCTAGCCCACCTATATGGAGTACAGAGAGCAATTAATAACTTGCCTAGAAGGTCACTGGGGGGTCGTACTTCATATGAGTGCCTGTTTGGAACACAAATGTATGTTCCTGATCTAGATGGTCCTGGTGTGGAGGCGGCAGATACGCCCTTTGACATAAATGATCGTGTCACTGTTTTGCAGGATTTACAACAATTCCGTGAAGATAACTCTTCTGCCAGTGCTGCCTCCTCAGGAATTAAGGATGAGCTAGTAACACCTACTGGTTGGATACCCAGGATTGTGGATCTAGTGCGTGAAAAGGTCGCAGTTAAAAAAGAATTTGGTCCTTCTTATCGAGAACCTGTCCCTGTGTTGGGGGTGAGCGGCACTAGAACTGTGATTTTACTGCTGCTGCGAGGGGCCAAAGGAAATCGCTTTGTTTCCATTGATAATGTCAAGTTACAACATGTGGCCGATTCTGCACAGCAGACCAAGAGGGACACCCAGTAGTTCCGGAATCCTTCTCACTACTGGGGAGGAAGTCCCGCTGCAGGTGATTTACACCGACACTGTTTCCTCTCCGAGCTTGGGGAGGGTGGATGATGATCTTGCGTTTGTTCCACCGACGGCGATTAATATGGAATCTTTTGATCAAATTGCTGTACGTTCTACTGATGTTTCTGAACATGTGGTTTATAGCGTGCCACGGCGAGAGCCTCCATCTGCTTCTTCGTTCACAGTTGCACCTTTTGCTAGAACTGCTTCTGGCTGCTTCAACGACGCTGATAATGATGTGTCCGGCTCCTCGTCCTCGATATCTTCTGTCCACGGTCCACGACGGCTGCTGGGATGGCTTAAACGAACATCTTTTGTTTTTCCTTGGAACTATTTTTGGCTGTTTTTGGCCGTGATGACTATTTTGTTATGGTTGGGATTTGTAGTTACTTTTTTTCTGATAATACATGGTCATTTTCTTCCTGATCGATCTGACATTGAGCACGTGGAGACTGTGTTAAAACCGCATTTTTCGTCTCATATGGTTCAAAGAGATTTGTCGACTGTTAACATTTCTGCGATACCAGTTCCGGATGGAATTGTGTGGGATAAAGTAATGTTTGATATATATGGTCCCACTGAATTGATTCAAATACCGTATGTCCTCAAATTATCAATGAATGATATTGTTATACCTGGCATTGTTTCTGATGATTGGGATGTGAAGACAGTAGATTCTATGCTAACGGATTTGCAATATTATACTGTCTATGACGATGATGATGCTTACCAGTTTAGAGATAATCATGGTGACATGTTTTGTTACAACTATTATGGACACCACTTTATTCATAAAGCTAGTAGCCCTAAGCCCATGTTTAATTATGTGCAATGGGAACATTGCTCGACTCCTCCACAAGGAAGTTCGAAAACGTATTATGATAAATTTGCATATTTTTCTGGGCATGATCAACGTAATGCTAAGTCCTACTATTTTAAAGTTGCACCGTATTCTAATAAGCAAATGTTATTGACCGATACTAAATTACTGTATTCCAATTTGTTTGTATCTAAACTTTCGGTCGAGGGATATGAATACTGGTTTAAAACTGTTGACTTGAAAAGTGTTTGGGGTTCGAAAAATTGGCATATGCGAGGCAGGGACATGTTATTTAGAGCATGTATTATCCCGGTCCAAATTATTTTCCTCAATGACACAGTACAACAGACTAGCTGTTTGGGCTTAGCGACAATTAGGGAGTTGACTTTGCCTAGTATACCTGTCCCTAATAAATTGAAAAATTGGCAGCACTATGTGAATGCTACTTTTAGTGACTTTACACATTGGGTCCAGAATGGTACACTTCACACTTCATTGTTACATCCAGGCGCGTGGTTATTATGGCCTGTAGACACTAATGTGTGTCATCGAAGTTTTGTCACCTCTTCGGGGGGGTTCAGGACTAGTAGGGCAGACCCTCGTTACGTATCACCGGAACATGCTGATATTTTAACTACATACAGTGTGGGGAAGCTTTGTCAACAATGGTTGAAGTCATCCACGCTGGATGCAGTTAAGTCACATCTCACGTTACTGTCTAATGATACTGATTTACAAGATTTTTTATCGGGTCCCAAAGTACCATGGAAGAAACGGTTCTTATACGAAGTTTATAATGAGATTTGGAAGCTTTCACAACAAGAGGCTGCAGCCCGGTTGAGGCAGATTGATCAGGAAAACCTGATGCAGACTTTGTCTGTTGTTGATAATGGCATGCATACCCTTTCTGACCGTGTTTACACGATTGACAGCATTGTTTCCTCTGCCATTGACATTATTAAATCGGACATGTCTTCTTTATATCATGGGCAGATTCAGACGCGGTCCATCATGCAGCTGGGTTGGACTCTTCAGACCTTGAAGGCGGGTCGCGTTCCATGGCAGCACGTTCCTGCCAGAGAGATCTTTATCTCTTTTAATTTGACTCGTCAGCAACAACTGATGGCTAAAAAGGAAGCGATATATGTTATGTTGAATATTGAAAAATTTGAGAAACTGCCTTTCACGGTAGCTGAGATTCCGTCAGCTGAGTGGTTGATTCATGGGGTTATTAATTTGCCTATCTCCACTTTGCAATTTACTTCGTGTTTGAAGCACATTCCGGTGGGTAGATATGAACTATTGGGAGACAGTTACATACACGAGGTGTGGGACCTTCCCTTTCAGTACAGATGTGTTAATGGTTTGAAGGAGGTTTTTCTTAGCGGCAGCGAATGCGAAGCTTCTGTCAGCCATTCAATGGTTTGTAAACAGCTGTCCTTGTACGGGGCGTGTAACACTTCGATTGCTAACTTAGCTTGTTATCTGAAGGGAGTTCCAGTCCCGGTTATTAAAAACACTTTCCAGGTGCTTTCTAACGGCAGTTACATTGTTCTTAACAGCGAACGCTGCTGTGGCATGCGTGCCGGAATAGTTTACATCGTCGTTGTCAACAAGGCCGTTACGTGCTGCGGGAATGTGTTGTTTCCCCCCACTCAATTTAGGGAGGTAGCGGACATCTGGCCTCATATTGCTACTTCCAAGGTTGATTTCGACAAGTTGAGTCGGCTAAAAGCTTTATTGTTTCAAAAACATGTGGCCCTTACATCTGCTAGCGAACCTACGCACTTCAAGTGGCAAGGTCATCGGCGGAGATACAGTCCCTTTTGAATACTAACTTTCCGAATCACTTCGGTGAACTTGTAGGACGTATATTTAATGCATCCAGCACTGCTGGTATTGCACATTTTTTCAAAGTCGTTGGTGTTGGTTTTGCTCATACCTTCTCTTCCATATTCGGTTTGATACCTTCGGCTATACATTCTATTTTCGGAAGCATTTTTGGGGGTTTCCCGATTACTTTGGCTTTATTGGCTGGAGTCTTGCTGTTGTTGCTATTTTTTCGCAATGGCTGTCCCGTCACAACGAGATCCTGTATTGCTGCTCCCGTCAGCGCAGCTGTGTCGTGAACGCATGATGCAGCATTTTGGAGTGACACTCCTGGGACATTTGGAGTGCGACTGGTCTCTGTCATTCAGACCGGTTTTGGATTGTGTGCAACCCGTGTTTCGATGCCTTTGGGGCTCGTTTGAACATGCACTGGCTCTCTGTCTCTCATTGCAGCGCCCTCCAATGGTCGATACTGATCTGTTGATGTTCCCGATTAGGGCTCATTCCCAGACTTGTGCACTACGGATGCGCTTGCTTCGTGAGGCAGTTTATGAGATTCTGTTCCTGGAGGAAGATGGTATTGTCTCTTTCATAGGCCCTGCACAGGGTGCCGCCCTGGATGGTTTTGGGGCTTTGGATCACACCTGCTCCATGGTACTTTGTGGCGTGGATCTTCCGATATTGACATATATCGAAGTGGAGGAACTCCTGCGTTCTATTGCTTCTATTTGACGATTGGATTTTTTGCAAAATTGACACTATATTGAATTTGGCTTTATGATCACATGTTACCTAATTTTATGACTTTGTTGTCTTCTCACCTTGTCGAAATAATTGTTTTAGGTATTGTTTATATTTGGGGCATCCTTTTATATTATTGGAACCACTTGCTACCGACAAGGGGAGGGTGTAGTGTGGTTAGTTTTTTGTATTCATTGCGCTTTAGCTTCAGGCTTTAGGCCTTTGTGCACTTTGCCCTGAATATATTTTATTCATTTGCTGACAGCTTCGAGCCTCTGTGCACTTTGCTCTACATGCTTTTTATTAGGATTCGTACTGTTATTTTTCAAATAGCCAGTTCTACGGTGTTGTTTTTTTATTCATATCACACTGTTTTGCCTACTTCAGCACTGGAGTTCTCCATAACATATTTACTCTGTGCTTCAGTCAAGGATACAGTCTGGTACATTGCCGATAGACGTGGTAAGAGTTTAGACTTGGCATTCCTGCGTAGGGACATTTTGTGATCACGATCACATGTTAGTTATAAAATCACTTCCTTGTCCCAATACACGCAAGAGGGAGATTCCGACCAGGGAACCACAACTAGACGCTGACTGCCTCGTTGCAGATGCTGAACCAAGATCACAGGTCTTTGCTCAGGTATGAGGGCTGATGTCTCCACAGTGATTCTAATAGGCAAGCTAGAAGCTTAACATGCTGTGCTCTAAATAGAACAAGCAGAGGGAGAGTAGAAACTGTTAGACAATATGATAGCTTTGTTCTTATGTTTTACTCTCCTGGTGACTATTTCAATCCTACTGTGTTGTATCGTTCTGGTTATTGCGGCTCATGCCTTAATATCTAAAATACAGTCGTTTTATTAAAAACATTATATAAAACTTATACTGTCTTTGTCATTTGTATATGAGATCATATTGGAAATAAGAGAGTTGGTTTGGATCTGAGTAACCACGACTTCCCTGAGAAGTTCCAAAGATGTCATGCGCTCGGCTGCCAAATCATTTCTTCCACATGGGAGAAATGAGGCACTGCTAGTTAGCCGGAGCAAAAACCGGATTTAGGGTGACAGAGTTCTTTACACGTGGGTCAGACTCAGTCCCCCACACCGTTATAGGTCCTGCTACCTAGAAATCCAGTAGTCTCATTTACAATAATGAGAGCCCACGCGACAACAGATACAATTACACAATAAAATTCATCAAAAATTCCACCTTTAAAATTAAATACAACTGAAATGACATTTAAAATAGAACACTATCCACCGAAACACTCCCAAAACAGCACAACCCAGAAAAATATGTAAAATATATTAACTACAAGAAAAACAACACAAAAATAAATACCTCCAAAAGAACACCTAACAACAAAAAGATAACAAACCTACATATTATGATGCCTATGCAAAGTTTATTAGATACTACAATATTTTTGTATATGAAGGTCCAGATTCACAAACTTCATTTGTAGTACATAAAGTAGTAGTATAGTAGTGCTACTTACTGCAAAATGCAATTCACAAACCTGAATCTGGAATTATTCACCTTTCTTGACTTTTCTATGGGGAGATCTTTACATATGCACGTTTATGTATTAGTAGTAAATGTGGGAGAGGCGAAGGGAAGTGGCTGGAAAATGGGGAAGGCTTTCTAGAAAATAGGATGGGTTTAGAGGAGGCAAAAAATTTATTCTGCTGGAGTATCACAAACTTTTTAGAATTTCACTTTACGCTTGTTATTCAAAAGTCCCAAAATGACACCATTATGCCACTTCACATAATTATGTGCCATTTGCAGGAAAACGTTTATTGCAAATGTACCATTCATGGTAAAAATGTACTGCAAATGCACAGGAAAAATGAAACCCAAGCAGCTGTTGTTCACAGTTGTTATTTTTTGTCACTATTTTTTTTAATGCAAAAAACATCAGTGTGTCAAATATTGCAGCAGGTGTGCATTTGGTGCTAGAATATACAGCAAAATTATCAATTTGTTATGTAACTGCATGTATTTCACATCATTTTGATAACATTTCTAAACTATGCAAAGACAAAGTACAGGAATTTCACACACTGCCATCTTAAGACCACCAGGGTTGCGGTGGACGTCGGACCGCCGCCAATGTGGTGGTCTGACTGCCACATTATGACTGTGGTGGTAGCACCACAGTCAGACCGCCAGCACTGCCGGTTTTCCTCCATAGGAGGGACTGGTGGTGCTGGGGGTCCTAATCTGCCAGGGCTGCGCTCCAAGCAGTGCCGCCCTGGAGATTCTGACCCCCTTCTCCATCAGCGGTTACATGTCGGTAGCCGCCGGCTCTATTATGCTACAATGTTGTAGGCAGTTTCTGCCCACTGACCCAGCGGTAAACTCTTAAAGGGGCCTGTGGGAAGGTGGCCACACTGGTGGCAACCTGACCACCGGGACTTTGGCAGACGTCCTTTTCCGTCTGCCTAAGTCATAATTGACCTCTCAGTGTTTAGAGAAGGGCTGAGGAAGGGTTATGCTAATACAAACATTCACCTACAAAAAGGGTAAGACCATCGGCAAACACAAACTAGAGGCCATAATTACCAAAAGTTTGAGTTGCTTTTGCACCACACAACAGGGTGCGTAAGCGACGCAACCCTTAAAATGTGTTTTATCAAGCCATGCAAGACCATCTTGCATGGCCCTGAGTAGCTTGATAAATACAGAGTAATGCAACATAGCGCAAATTGCTGTATTGCGTTACTCTGCCTCAGGGAGACGTTCTTTGAGGGTACATGGGTGTTTCCACACAACACCCATGGATTTCGATGCATTCCCAGATCTACCATAAGTGATAGACCTGGGAATGCGCCAACACTGCTATGCCTCCCTAGGTGAGGTGTAACAAGGAGAAATATGTTTATTTCTCCTAATTTTTTAGGTCGAGCATAAGCGTTCAACCTCATGCCTACTTTTAGTATACTTCTTATGGCTTGAAGTGATTTCAATTGTTGGTTGCAGTGTCCTTTAAAAATTCTTGCTTGCTAGTGGTCAGTTCTTCCTTTTTTTCCCTCCTTTTTCTGTTAATAGAGCAGTGACCAACTACTGTATTATTCCACTTTGGTTTCTTTAACTGTTGCTGTGACGGACTACTTTTGACATTTCTTTGTTGCTTACTTTTCACTGTGGGTGTTTTAGGCTGGTAGCTGCCTGCATTTTATTGCAGCATTCCATTCCACCCATGTCGCTGACATTTGTTTCGACTTTATTCCAGTGCTTTCCTCATTTGCCTCGGGCTCCTAAAATAAGCTTATTTTACAAAATAAACACCTGGTGCCTAAACATTTAGCTCACTGCTCACGAAAACCACAATATGCCCTTTCTGGTAGAATGTAGCTAAACCTAGAAGCAATGATGTGAAATTTGCACTGCCTCATCTGGAATCTCTCTCTCCTGGCCCCCTCTTTGCCAGCCCTCAGAGACATCTGCACACAGGGCACATTGCTTATCTCCTTTATTGGGGCCATATATTTTCTCAGGGTGCTCTGCTATTGTTAACTTCATTAAAGCTTTGTTGAAATGCAAGTCAAAAATGCATGCAAGACTTTTCATTCTGTTAACATAAAAAGAAAACCACCAAAACATGGCAGGAAAAGATGAAATTATGAGGCAGGGTTGAGCAATTTATGTGGCAAAAAAAGTCCAGTTCTAAATTTACAATGCCAATAGCTCTAACTCAAGCAAATGCGAGACCTATTGCATTGCAAATGCTTGTTTCCTCTTTCTATGTGCACTGCATTCTGCATTTTGCAGTAAATTTAGAAGGAGGAAAATGCCTCAGGGGATTGTTTCTGTGCAGGGAGGGAGAATCCTGCTTGCAACGCAGGCACCCTTGATCCATGGTGCAAGGGTGTTTTCGTTGGCACAAGGCAGCACATTGTGCATCAGCGCTGGGAAAAGACAGGAATGCTCCGTATAATGTTAAATATGTTTTTTTCCTGTCCTTTCCCTGTCCAGCAGAGCAGACCAGCAAGGTGGCTTGCTGTGCTGCACTGCGTGACTATTTAAAATAATGCCGCTACATGTTTACGGTCATTGCAGCCTAAAAGACCATAAAACAGTCAAAAATGTGCTCCAGCCCAGCAGTGGAGTAGGTCTAGCACCACACATGGCTACTCACAGACACTGCAACACAGTCCCATAACCAGTAATAAAGGCAGGGACTTAAAATAACACCCCATCTGAAATAATGTTAAAATAATAACATTATTTTGACTTCTAAAATTGATATCTTTAAATTACTTTTCATTTTTAAAAGCTATATTAAATTTAAGGTTAAAAATGTTGTAACTTACAGATGGAGCAGAGCCTAGTGTTACCAACACCTGGGCCACACATTGGGCAGATCTGTGAATAAACGTTTGTGTCCAGTGAAGACTTTGACGTGTGTGTGTGTGTGTGTGTATATATATATATCTATATATATATATATATAGATATATATATATCTATCACCAATAGAAATTATAGTTAGGTGTGCTTTTTCATAGATGGAGACTTTTTTGGTTTACTAATAACTTTGGCATTGTTTGACGAATCTTCACGTAACTTTCCAAAAAAAGTTCATCCACCTCAACTCCTTCCTGGAACGTTTCGGGATGATCCATCAAGCAGGGACCGAGAAAAAAGGGGGTTCCCAAAACATAAAATCTCCTTGCATTTTCCAAAGACGTCTTTAGACATGGCTACAGCAAAAAACGCTGAATGTAATTACACCAAATTTGACAGGCATCTAGATCTTGGTCCACAGGTTGTGCTTTGTGTGATTTGGTGTAAATCTGTTCAGTAGTTGTTTTAGAAATTAAGGGTCAAATATAACTGTATATTTGGACATTTGGGCTTGTAAGAGTCCTGTGAGCGCAAATTTAAAAATGGGGACTTGTGATTGGTTGAGAGGCCAGTTTTTCCCATGAGCTTTCACATTCTCACAGAAGTAAGAGGCTCCAGTGAGCCTTGCAAGAGCGAGTGCACTGATTGGCTGACTGTTGGAATGTTAGAAATTAAATGGCGGCCATTACTGTTTACTGTAATTTTTTTTAGGTGTTGTGGAAATGAAGAAAAAAAGCTACATAACGGGGCAGCAGGTAGGCATGCTGTCCTAGATTTAGAGAGGAGATCTCCAACTACTGTGATAAAAATAAATGTATTATATTTTAAACTAATTTTTACGATTTGTGGGACTCTTGCAGGATTGCGAACATTTTAAAGAGGTAGATGAGTTCTGAATAAACTCCATTAGTAGGGATGCACACTGTTCTCTTTGGGTTTGAGAGGAAGTGTGTAAGAGATAAGAACTGTGATGAATGGATGGTTAATTCCTCTTTTAAAAAATGCCAGGATCTTGTGAGACTCTTGCAGGATCATGAACAGTAGAAAGGAGTAGGTGAACTTTGAATACACTTTAGTATGCACACTTGCAACTGTAGGAAGGAGTATTACTGGAGATGGTGTTTGTCAGAGTGTACTATTTACACCCATTGGCTTTTTAAGAAGTGCAAGTAGAGTATAGTCTCTCTACACCCTACTATTCACACCCATTATCAGGGAGCAGGGAGGACAGTTCCTGGACAGAGCCTACAATGCACACCAGTCATCCAAGATAGAGGTCTCACTGGAGAGGCACACTGTCATCTGAGACAGAGCTGTGACAAAAGAGGCCAACCCATGCACACAGCCTGTCATCTGGGAGAGAAGTTTGACAGAAGAGGCTAGTCCATGTACACGCCCTAAAATGCACAGCCATCATCTGAGGCAGAGGATTCACTGGAGAGGCCAGTCTTTCTCCACACACCCTACTAAACACACCCGTCATCTGAGAGAGAGAGGTCTGGCTGGAAGGAGAGGTTAGTCCATGTACACACCCTACTACGCACAGCCATTATCTAAGACAGGAATCTGACAGAGGAGGCCAGTCCATTTGCACACCGTAATACGTGCACCAGTCATTTGAGAGAGAGGACTTAGTGAAGAGGCATTCTCTTTCCATACACCTTTCTACACAAACCCATCATACAAGAGTCTCCTCACACCCTACTACGCACACTCATCATTCAAGAGAGGGGTCTCAGTGGAGACGCCAGTCCCACCATACACACTACGACATACACCTGTCATCTGAAACAGAGGTCTGTGTGGAGAGGCCAGTCTCTCCCCACACCCTACTACACACACCTCTCATGGAGGAGGTAGGTCCCAGTGGACAGGATACTCCATCCCACATACTACTATTTCCTACATTTTTTTTGCGATTTTGCAAGATTAGCTCACAAGCTTCAGGGAGTCAGCTTGCTGCATTGACAAGTGCAATCTCGCATGAGGCTCACAAGACCTGAGAGAAAATTACTGAGCCTGCCCCAAGGTGTTTTACGACCCCGCGAGCCTCTTGCAAGATCAGCATGGAAAATTACTGGGCCAGTCGGGTTAGTTTGCAATCATACAGGAGGGAATAAAAAATAAAAAGGGCCACGGCTCAACCAATAGTTACTATTTTTATTACGTGGTTAAAGAAATGATGTAATGTGATTGAATGCAGAACCATAGATAGTTCACACTGTTCTTGGTGATTTGGAAGAGAAGGAAGCCTGTTGGAGTTGTGCTCAACAGTAGTCACTGAATTTGGAACTGAGACAGATTGGTGTCTTCAGCTGCAGTCAGTTAGTGCACTACAGTTGGTAAACCTATTTTATACAAGGGTTAGTGACTCGAAAGCTGTTTGTAGACGTGCATTTTTTAAATATAGGTTTTGACAGGTAGAGTTTAGAATGTAGAGCGCAAAATCACCAAGTATTGGACGTTGTATTAAAAAATTAAATGTTCCGCCTGTATGTGGTTGTAAGTAAAAGAGGCAGTGTTTTTGAAATTATAAAACAAAGAATCTGCAATCTGTTAACCCCTTTAGTGCGGGCGTCGGCCACTGGCCGACGCCCGCACTACCTCCCTGGTGCGGGTCACGACCAGTGGCCGAAACCATGGAGGGGGTTCGAAAATCCTCTGGTGCATCGCACCCGAGGATTTTCTTTTTTTTAAAAAAAGCCCTGGGAGACACGGAAGAGCTTCAGTGTCTTCCCCTGCCCCCACCTCCCCACCTTTGTGACATCAGCACGTCGCGAGGCGCACTGATGTCACAGTGTTGTTTTCCCCATCGGAGCAGGAAGAGGCCCCAGGGCCGCTTCCTGCTCCGATGGGGAAAACAGCCCCAAACGGCTTTCCCCACGTTCGGGAAGGCCTCATATGAAAGGGGGAGACTCTCCCCTTTCATACGAGGCCTTCCTGAACGTGTTTCGCGATTGAGGACCAGGAAACGCCACTAGACACCAGGGATTTCACTTGGGGGGGTCGGCCCCCCTCAGAAAACTGGCCGCCCCCCCCTGGGCCATATTATTTAATTTCAATGATGGGGCCCCCTGGGGGGGGGGGGGCGCGATCACGTGCAATTGCGCCATCCCCAGGGGCTAATTAAAAAAGGAAACCCTACAACTACCCAAAAAAATACAGATCTATATATATATATATATATATATGTATATATGTACATAGATATATGTATATAGATACAGATATATCAATCCATGTAGATAGATATATCTATCTACATGGATATATCTATAGATAGATCTATATATACATATAGATCTATATATCTATGTATATATGTATGGGTGTATATATATATATATATATATATCTTTCTATAGATATATCCATGTAGATAGATATATCTATATAGAGAGATATATATACATATATATATATCACTTTTGTCAGTGCATGTGTGGTTTCCCTGGGGGCTGCAATCGGCCCCCAGGAAAACCAGACCCACATATAAAAGTGATCTATATATCGTATATATATATATATATATATATATATATATATATATATATATATATATATATATATATATATATATATATATTTATTTATCATTGCCACCAGTTGTCTTGCAGTTGCAGCTTGCGTCTTCAACCTGTGCTATAATACAAATGAAATGTATGTGCCGGGTGGGGAGTGGCTATGGAGAGATGAAGAGCACGTTTGCTGGATGATAATGAGGGAATCCTAGGAGGAGGACATGGGAGTGGGAGCACCAATAATGATTGTTGGACTGGGCGCAGGAGGTGCTAAAGACTGTGACGAATGGTATGTGACAAGGTGTTTGAGTGTCTTGAAAGAACGTGCTGATTGAGGGAAGAAGCGCAGGTAAGGTGGCCTCTACTGTTGCACATATCACACACACACACCAGCAATTTTGTGACTGTCTATGTAGGCTAGTGTTTTAGAGCAACAGTTCAGCCAATAGCAGAGATGGCATCTTGATGGATGACTGCTGCTGACGTCACTCGGGTTATAGAGGATAGCTCTGACATAGGATCAGAGACTGAGACAGCAGATACTGAGACAGCATCTGAGGGATAGGACAATGGTGCAGACTCTGGGAGTGATTTTTCAGTTGGAGGAGTCCCATTGGATAACTCCTTCCAGTAAATTGTGGGGGAGGTGATGAGGGCAGTCCTGTTGTCCCTTCGCAAGCACAGTCTGTGCAACAGGGCAATAGTGGGTTAGCCCAACCCAGAGAGCAGATGAATGCGGGGGAAAGCACAGAGAGGGTGCTCTCTTGGGAGCTCCCCAATTTAGTTCAGCCCCAAATTCCACTGCCCAAATTGTATTGTGGAGACATCAAAATTATCTATCACAAAACTGGTTTTGTAAGGCAGGCACCTGTGTTTTTGGTCCTGGGTTTGGCGGCTATATAGGGAAACATACTAAACCCAAGCATTTCTGGAAACTAGACATCCGGGGAGTCCACAGATGTGTGACTTGTGTGGATTCCCCAAAGTTTTCTTATCCAGAATACCCTGCAAAGCTGAAATTTTGAATGAAAACTCTATTTTTCTTGCATTTCTGTCACACAAACTACAGGAATATGCTGTGATCCACAAAATTCCTACCACCCAGTGATTCCTCACCTGTGCTGATAAAAACACTACCCAACTTGAGTGCCTATACCTAGTGCCTGCGTAAGGAATGGATCACCCCAGGGTCAACAGTTGCCTTATGTAAGTACCAACATTGACCGTTGTATGATCTATTCCTGTTGCGGGCACTAGGCCTACCCACACAAGTGAGGTACCATTTTTATCGGGAGACTTGGGGGAACGTTGGGTGGAAGGAAATTTGTGGCTCCTCTCAGATTCCAGAACTTTCTGTCACCAAAATGTGTGTTTTTTGGCCACATTTTGAGATTTTCAAAGGATTCTGGGTAACAGAACCTGATCAGAGCCCCACAAGTCACCCCATCGTGGATTCCCCTAGGTGTCTAGTTTTCAAAACTGTGCAGGTTTGCTAGGTTTCCCTAGGTGCCGGCTGAGGTAGAGGCCAAAATCCACAGCTAGGCACTTCGCAAAAAACAGCTCTGTTTTCTTTGTCAAAATGTGATGTGTCCATGTTGTGTTTTGGGGCATTTCCTGTCGCGGGCACTAGGCCTACCCCAACAAGTGAGGTATCATTTTTATTGGGAGACTTGGGGGAACGCTGGGTGGAAGGAGATTTGTGGCTCCTCTCAGATTCCAGAACTTTCTGTCACCGAAATGTGAGGAAAAAGTGTTTTTTTAGCCACATTTTGAGCTTTGCAAAGAATTCTGGGTAACAGAACCTGATCAGAGCCCCACAAGTCAGCCCATCCTGGATTCCCCTAGGTTCTAGTTTTCAAAAATGTGCAGGTTTTGTAGGTTTCCCTAGTTTCATATAAAAAACATTCCGTGGATCACTCAAAATGTATGAATAATAGCCTGTCACCAATAATGGATTAACATAAATTCCATGATGAAATCAAAATGTCACAACTCCAAAGCATGATGGGTACACTGACTCATGGGTGGAAAATGTATAAATCTGAAATTTAATGAATATATAAATAAATGTATGTATGTCTATACAGAACTGGAAAAAAAACCACACTGAAAAACTATAAACTAACAATCAAAACAATACATATACAAGTCATAATAACCACATATAAGACAAAATTAAATATTCACTAATGGATCTATAGACAAAAACACTAATCATCACAAAAAGGAAAAACGATATACAGAGTCCATGATGAGTCCATCCATAATGTGATCCTTATTTTTGCTGAGAGATTTTAATTACTAGTGTAATCCATCCAAAAGAAAGTGCTGCTTGTGGTTATAAAGTTGAGCCAATGTTGAGATATGTAACCCCTGGTAAAGTCCAACCAAGGGAAATGTTGCTTCTGATTGTAGAGTACAGCCTAATTAAGACATTCAGCCCAGCCGACACGTGTTTCGTCCTGATACGGACTTTCTCAAGGCTGATATAGATAATAACAAGGATACAGATATAGTTAAACTGCAACAAAACTCCAAAACACTATGTATAATAGAAATTGAGTCATCTTGTTCTATTAATAACTTCTATAATAATGAAGGTGTTGAGTTAGTCACCATCAAGATGGTCTGAAAGAAAAATCAAATAAGCCACATGCCAATATACACCCCATCATATGTGAAACCAAGAAAAAAGGCAAAATCAGACACACAAGTTTCTAGGTAAGAGTACCCAGTGATTCGAGATAGAAAGAAACCAACTGATGCCCGAAATTAGTCTGGGTGTGTTTCCATGCAAAGTCGCAATTGTCAAAATATCACACAAATCAAAATGGTACATTTGTGGTAAGTACCTCTAGTACGTTAAGTTTCTCCAAAAGTTGCTGCTAATTGCCTAAAAGTATATAGGACATAATAAGAATCCAACTTATAACATGTTGAGTTTGAAATCACTCCAGACCTAAAACGTATTCAGACAACTGACCTGTGTGCATAAGTCAATCTTAATGATGAATCCTCTTGAAAAAAGACGACTGAAGCGTAAAGCCAGGTAACAACCCGCTCATCTTAACAAGGCTCCTCATGAAGCCCACACACAGTCCCTCTAAAACATATCAGAAAGTATTTCTATTAGTAAAGTAATTGATTCCAGTCACAATCTGATACCACAACAAATCCACAATCTTATTTAATTTTAAACATTTCCTCATGCGAACTAAAACTGTCTATGGACACCCTAGAAAGGGAATAGTACACTGACAATATATGTTGGTTGTGGAAGGAAACCAACGTCTTAATAATATAATCACCCACCCACAGTATAACCAAACCGCTGCATGTATTTATGTCAGAAAAGCAACCCGAAAGTTATTTAGTCATGGGCAAGGAATTACCGTTAGAAATCTCTTGGCGTTCCTGGCAAACCGACAGCATGTCTGCACCACTGTAACAGCCGCCACTCATAACCCGAGTCGATGATTGTCCTCATAAAGAGGAAAGAAATAGACAAAGGACAACAAATTCCAAACTGAATCGATGTAGGCGTCTTCAATTGTCATCGCCTGCGCCATCTTTAAATTAAACTTGACGATATTGCTATACCTGTTTAAATAATCCATCTATGTTGCTAATACTGATGGAAATAACATATATGGCCAAAAACCATCACTGTGATAAGGTGGCCGAAAATCAGACCACTCGTAGTCTCTCAATGTCAATCCTCATAAGAGAAAATGGAAATGAACCAGGGACTATACATTTTTTTTAACATGAATCAATATAAGAGTCCATATGCCTACAAAAAGAATGCGCCATCTTTGAATGTCCAACTTCAAGAATACTGCAACTATAGGCAAAAATTGTCCGTAAACGCCACGAGGCTTGAGAATGATTCGAATCTGACGAAGATGTTTAAATCCATATTTCTTCACACATTGGTGATACTAGAAAGTAATAAGCCCTCAAATTCATAAACCGCCTAGTAATCTTATACCCTAAACAATTCCATGCAAATTATTGTCTATCATCACAAAACAAATAATAACAGCACTAGGATCATCAGTCGAAGAGAATAACAACTACATTTGCCAATCACCTAAGGAAAGGAGTGTGAAAAAGAAATCATAGCTAAATGCCTCAATCATGCACATCACAAGTTGTATTAGTAAGTGCTGCAATTGGAAGGATAACAGATATGTTAACCCATCTCCTAAGGAAAGAGAAAAATGTGAGTGAAGTGGCAATTCAGTGTGTTAGCAAGCATACACATTCCATATTGTGTTGATGAATAATTCCATTAATATGATTAGTGAGATAAAGATATTAGATACTCAGCACATCACTTCATGCAAATATCACATAACAGTCGATCTTAATTTCGGTAGGAAACATCTTTATATGAAATAATGCATTTCATGATCCAAGTTCATACCAAATTTGATGCTTCTAAGTCTAATAATCCACTTTGCCTCACTTCTTCTCAGTGCAATTTCACGATTTCCACCCCCAGGATGAGACATGGTCTGACTAATACCCATAAACACATGCGTGCATTAAGGAACAATGATGTGTCATCTCCTATAGTTCGTCATATCAACAAAGACCATCCTATGACAGAGACCCTAAATTTAAATTTATGGGTATTAGTCAGACAAAAAGTTATGAAGGCCTAAGCACGAACTACCCCAAATAGCAAAAAAAAGGCTCAGCACTGGGGGGGGAAAGGCTCAGCAGCTAAGAGGTTAAAAGAGGTACAACAAAAACAAGAAACTGAAAGTAACAAAAGGACATCATCGCCTTCAAAACAAAGAGGAGAATAAAACAGGAATTTGTTTAAAAAAAAAAAAACGACTGCATTGGTGGGCATTTTTGATCCTGGACAAGCCTGTCCTGTGCAGCCATGGGTGTTTCAGAAGAAAAAATAATCTGTTTGCATAAGGAGCAAAAAAGGGCTTTGTTCAGATATGTAGGTTTGTTATCTGCCTGAGCAGTGAGAACCTGGGCAGGCACACTGTCACCAGGCTGAAAAGATATGGACGCCCCTGAGGCGTTATCAAGCTCTGCATCACGGGCTAACTCGAGCAAGGCGTTGAAGGTGCATGGCCCTCAAATTTCACAACATCCCAGGGGTACTTACGCTGTATTGCTTATTCCTGCTGAACTCCTTTTTGTATATTTTACAAATCACTGATACGTTTTTCCCAGCAGGCTTCATTCGAAAAAATTGCCACACCAATGACCCTGTGGCTGAATTGCAGGAAGAGGGGTAGGGTTCTCATCTGAATCAGAGGATGGCATTCTGATCACAGAAAATCAACAAAGTCAGAGATCTAGCAAAAAAGGTGCAATCACAGGAAAACCCAGTAGCCAAATGAAGCAACAAGGAAAGAATCTTTCTTTGCTAAATGAAGACATCCATTAGAACCAATCACAATCCTTCCTTGGGATTTTTCTCCTCTCCTGGGCATCTCGTGGGTGTCTAGCGAGAGGCCTCGGAGATCATAAAAACAGAGAACATTCTTAATATCTGAAATGCAACAATACATCAACTGTTTTTCTACTTCAAACAACACTTCTCAGGTCTTAATTTTTGAAAATGACAGAAATACACTGTAATGAACTTAATTCCAGATGTATGATCTTGTAAGCGGATTGTGAAAGTCAGACAGGAAGTACAGTCCCCTGATGGTCCACGCAGGGGATTGTGTGTTCAACTCCTGTGATCATCTTGTGAGGGCCGTAAGTTTGTAAACAGGATAATTAATATAATATATACATACTGTACTGGCTTTATTCTTAAAGATTCACATTCAGTAATGACTGACCATATGAAAAAGATCTCTGTACAATATATTAGAACAAAACTTATAATGTTATGATCTTGTGAGCCTACCGCAAGCCACCCCCTAGCCTCCCTTGAGAATGATCACACACCTTAAAAATGATAGAGTAGTGTAGCCATTTTTAATGTAGCTTTTTGCGCGTTTGCTTAAAGTATTAGGCCTCTGTGCACTTTGCCCTAGATGCATTTTATTTAGCCTTGCACTGTTATTTTACAATAACCAGTTTCACGGTCTTGTTTTATTTTCTTCTATCACACTGTTTAGCTTACTTCAGCACTGAAGTTCTCAAACAATACATTCTTGCACGCTCTGTGCTTCAGTTAAGGATACAGGGGGTGATTCTGACCCCGGCGGTCTTAGACCGCCGGGGCCAGGGTCGGCGGGAGCACCGCCGACAGGCCGGCGGTGCCCCGCAGGGCATTCTGACCGCGGCGCTTTGGCCGCGGTCAGTGCAGGAAAACCGGCGGTCTCCCGCCGGTTTTCCGCTGCCCCTAAGAATCCTCCAAGGCGGCGCAGCTCGCTGCGCCGCCGAGGGGATTCTGACCCCCCCTACCGCCATCCTGTTCATGGCGGGAAAGCCGCCATGAACAGGATGGCGGTAGGGGGGGTAGCGGGGCCCCTGGGGGCCCCTGCCGTGCCCATGCCAATGGCATGGGCACGGCAGGGGCCCCCGTAAGAGGGCCCGCAAAGTATTTCAGTGTCTGCCTTGCAGACACTGAAATACGCGACGGGTGCCACTGCACCCGTCGCACCTTCCCACTCCGCCGGCTCAATTACGAGC
The DNA here is from genome assembly GCF_031143425.1 of Pleurodeles waltl. Classification (NCBI taxonomy): domain Eukaryota; kingdom Metazoa; phylum Chordata; class Amphibia; order Caudata; family Salamandridae; genus Pleurodeles; species Pleurodeles waltl. The sequence goes on from NC_090444.1 coordinate 1,756,397,861, forward strand.
CGGCATCCTCGTGGGAAGGGAGTTTTTCCCTGGGCTGGCGGGCGGTCTTTTGGAGACCGCCCGCCAGCCCAGGGAAAAACTCATAATACCCTCCGCGGTCTTCTGACCGCGGAGCGGTATAATGGAGGGCGGAATTCGCCTCCGCCGCCCGCCAGAATCAGAATCACCCCCACAGTCTGGTACATTGCCGATAGACGTGGTAGAAGTTTAGTCTTTAGGGTTCGTAGAAAGTACACATTCTTACGTAGGGACGTTTCTTAGAACACCGGCGTGTTAGTTATAAAAACACTTTCTAGTCCTGGTACACGTAAGAGGGAGATTCCGACCAGGAACCCACAACTAGATGCTGACTGCCCTGTTGCAGATGCTGATCCAGATCACAGGCTTTTGCTCAGGTATGAGGGTTGATGTCCTCCCGGGGGAACCTGAAAGGCAGGTTTAGAGCTTAACATGCTGTGCTCAAAATATAACTTTCGAGAGAGAACGTAACCTAGTTGCACTATGATAGCATTATTCTTATGTTTCACTCTCCTCGTTACTATTTCAATCCTACTGTGTTGTATAGTTCTGGTTATTGCGGCTCACGCCTTGTTATATAAAATGCAGTCGTTTTATTAAACCAATCTTTAAAACTCAAATTGCCTTTGTCATTTATAAATGAGACCGCACTGTGTATGAAAGAACTGGTTGTGACCTGAGTGACCACGACTTCCCTGGAAAGCACTAAGATGTCATGCGCTCGGCAGCCCAATTGTATCTTCCCTTTGGGAAAGATAAGGCACTGCTAGTTAGCCGGAGCTTAACCCAGATTTGGGGTGACAAGGGTCCTTCGCCGTGGGTCAGACTTAGTCCCCTACACTGTGAATGATCTTGCCGCCCAAAAATCCAGTAGTCTCATTAGGATAATGAGAGCCTACGTGACATGGCGCCGTCAACGTTTGGTCTGGTTCTAATTTTCGGGTCCACCAGTTTCTCTCGGTCTCATATATTATAATGATCCCTCAGTTCCTTTAGCGGAGACGTCCGTGGCACTGAGGACTTCCACCACCGCGGTATAGGTAACCCTAATTACAGCGGATGGTTGTTCAAGCTTGAACCTTAAAAGGAAAGACTCCGTTTTGGTGTGCCTTCTCTGAACTCTTGCTGTTTTTCTAATGGCGAATCCCCAGGCAATACAAATAGCTCTTAACATGAGACAACCGCTCACAGCACATTTGCTTGTGCATGGTCTTACGATCCAGGGTGGTCGAGTCACGTTTGTGGTGGCCGCCCACGCAGCCTATAGAACAGAACTTTTTTACTCTTGGGTCAGATTCCCAGCAGTTGATGGGAACACAAATAGATTTCATACAAACACGGTTGCGAACATGCCTGGACAGTACAGGGCGTACGCATACCTAGAGATACCTCTATCTTATCAAGAACATAATAATTGGCTTGATGGCATCCTACCCCATACAATTTTACCAGTAAGGTTAGGTCCACTAAGTAATGATGGTCCAACCTGGCCTTTATTGGCCACATATGCACCGCAAATATGGCGGTGGCTGAAGTTCGACGTTTATATACAGACTTAACGGCTACATATAGACGCTTAGTACAATTTGTTATGCAGACACTAAATACAAACCCAGCGTGTGCTGCTCCAGCACAACCACATGCAGTAACACCAGGTATAAACCCGGTGATGGAAATACACTATTATGGGTAAAGTTCCAGCAAAACGGGAGGAGACTCCATTTTGTCTGGCACAAAAAATAAATACGCTGGAGGCGGTATTTCCCCATACGGGACCTCAGGACAAACATAGAATACTAACTATGTGTTTGCCATTTGGAATGGTTCTCACAGTGGAACATTGTAATACATGGGGCACGGTGTTTGCCGCGCTCTATACAACGGCACACGGTACACCAACACTGGCCAACCTACCGGAAGTGCTTAAACAAATTCAGGATGAATACGGGGCTGCCCCGGCCTTAGATTTAGGAATGCAACTGATGGACAACTTTGCCACAGTTTCTTCAATAATCCTAAGTAATCTTAAAGGGGAAGCAGTTGCACTTGCAGAGCGTATGCGTCTTCGTGACGTCCCGCAACAAGATCAGGGGCGGGAACTGTCAAAAATAATAGTGGAAACATATTCCAGTACCGGTCGAGATAGCCTAGGGGCTAGACCACAAAAACCTCAATTTCAGGGAAAAATTATTAAAGAAAATGCTAAACAACAACCTGAGGGTAAAAAGAAGCACTGGGAGAAAAAAAAACAGACACCTAAAAAAGAAAGGGGAGAATCTCCACGTACGGAGACCCCGCAGAATAGGTATAATCTCAGAAATAGGGATAATATAAAAACGCCTGATAGATATTAATATATTGATACACGCCAATCTCGTTCCTTTCAGGACTCATCGGAAAAGAGAAATGAGAGAGGTGGGCGGTCAGAGCGGAGAACAGAGTACGGGAAACCGAGACAGGAATCACAACGCTCTTTGGAGGTTTCTGTCAAGAAGGAAGAGAAAACGATACAACCAAAACAACAGTTTAAAAAGAAAAAGGTGGCTGCAGTCTCAGTTAGACATGCCACTCAGGAAGAGAGTTCTCTTGAAGAACAAGACATGGGCACTAGCACTGCTAGACAGCGCGGCAGAGGTCACAATAGTTCGCCGGAATCTTCTAGAGCATCTGGAGGTGAAAGCAACTGATGACTTTGTACAATTTGAAACAGCAGATATGCGTGCCTCTGAACCCGATAGGGTGTACACAATGACTTTACAATTGGAAGGAGACATTGAACGCACTATACACGCAATCTTTTGGGATCGTGTAGTTAAGATATATGACATTTTGCTGGCTGAACAAGATTGGCCTCCTGATTTTGTCCGCACCTGCCCAGTTGGAGAGGAGGTTATTAAACCTTCATTCTCGCCCCTTGTTCCAGGGGAACTCGCAGAGTCCTATTGTATCAAATGGGCTCTAGCACAAGCACCTGCTTTATATAGAAATCACATAGGGTGGGATAGGGATTCTCCATATCATGTAATTCCGATTAAAGGTGAACCTCAGCCACAACCACAATATCCCATAAAACATGAAGCAAAGGCACCGGTGAGGGAAATACTTACATAACTGGAATACCAGGGGGTGATTGAACCCTGTGTCTCACCGATGAATAATCCCTTATTCCCTGTAGCTAAACCAGACCATTCTTATAGAATAGTCTTAGACTACAGACATTTGAACGGACATACACGTACATATGCTATACAAAATTCACATAGCGCCGCACTGATGAACAACATTGTGCGGAAAAAATATAAAACGACTTTAGACTTCTCAAATGGATTCTTCTGCCAGTATATAGCACCTGAAAGCAGGGATTTGACAAGCTTTAGCGCATTAGGCTCCCAGAAAAATTCTGTTGTTTGCCTCAGGGGTATAAGAACAGCCCGGGACTGTTTGCGGCTCGTGTGACTGCTATTTTACACGAGTTAGACCCTGAAGCATTGTCATATGTGGATGATATATATCTCACAGATGATGAGTTTCTACAACATTTAAGACGAGTAGCCTGCATTGTTGTAGGGTTTGCCAAAATTGGCTACAAATGTAACTTCAAAAAATCTAAAATTGCCTTCCTCAGCGTCATATTCCTGGGATACGAGCTGTCCAATGAAGGAAAGAGCCTAGCGCCCCAATTCTTAGAAAAGTGGGCACAATTGCAACCACCTAATACGATTAAGAAACTCCAATCATTGTTGGGCTTTCTAAATTTTGGCAGTACATTCCTGATTATGCTACACGCATTAAATCATTATATGAATGAATCCGTCCTGATTTTTCAAGCAAATTCTGGACAATTGAACATACACATACTCTTCGGGAGTTGCAAGCAGATCTACTAGCCGCAAACATTTACATACACAGGACAATAAGACGCATTTGGTCATCAGGGTGATAGCTGGGGCCATTGGGTTTACGTATGTCACATTTAATGAAGGTGAGACAGTCCCAATTGGATACAAGTCCCACTTGTATTCGGCTGCTGAACAACGATTTGCACCCACAGAGAAGATTCTCACTGCTGTGCAGATGGCTGTTATTAAAGAAAGACCTCTTGCCCAGGGAAAACGCATTATTGTCGTTTCCCCTATTCCGGCCCTCGAGGCTGTTACAAAAGCTAGCGTTCCGAACGCAAAAGCACTGCACCCGCGATGGATACAATGGGCTACGTCTTTAACAGCCACTGATGTAGATTACATTTTTTACGCAAAGTTACAAACTCAGGAATTTCTGCAATATGAAGTTGAATATCCAGTTCCCGCTGACTCGTTGCCTATTGATCAATATCAAGTAGTCATGTACACCGATGGCTCTGCGCAACCGGTGGTTGGAACAAAACACCAATATTCGGCTGCATGTGCAATAGTGAGCGGCCATATGGAAGGGGAGAAATTCTGTCCCCAACATACTTATACACAGACCTTAGGGGATTGTACGGCACAATTAGCTGAGCTAAAAGCTCTACTGATGGCGTTAGAACATACAGTTCCGACACAGTTTACACTGATTGTTTGTGATTCGTATTATTGCGTCCAGTCTTTTAATGAATACCTACATTACTGGCGCTTGAATGGGTTCAGAGATTCAAAAGGCAACACCATCAAACACAGACTACTGTGGGGGAAGGTAGCAGACCTGAAAGAGACGCTACCCAAAGTCCATGTTGTACATACACTTGGACACCAGCGCGTTGGAATACACGTTGCTGGGAATACTTTGGCTGATGAAGCCGCAAAGTCGGCAGTGGCGGTTGCCACTGTAGCTGCAGTGACTCGTTCGAATTCCAAACCAGACACAGAGATTATGGCTGCCATAAAGGCTACGGTGGATGGCACGCCTTATCCTAAAGGATTTCCTAATAAATATCAATACTACATGGGAAGGATGCTGAATGCTGAAGTTAAAATTCCTAGCGCAGGCGTACGCGATATCCCCAATAAGAATGTAAGACCTCAATTGATTAAAGCAGCGCATGAGGGGGTGGCATCTGCACTTGCGGGCGTGGCCGCTACAATTTCGCTATTACAGGCCCGTTACTGGTGGCCTGGTCTCTATAGAGAGACTAAGCAGTATGTCCTTTGTTGTGACATCTGTTAACAAATTAAAGTTTCAACAGGTAAGCGCCCGCCGCAGACGCCCCTCTTAATATCCAACAGACCATTACAATGTGTGTACTTGGATCATTGCGGTCCACTAACACCAGATAGTGCATGCAAATATATACTAGTCGCTGTTGATTCTTGCTCCAGATTTGTGTGGGTGTGGCCACAGCGCTCGGCTGACATTCGGACTGTTATTAAAGATTTGCGAGTCTTTGTCGGTACATATACAGTTGCGGCATTCCATTCGGACCAGGGCCCTGCTTTTGCCTCAAGGGCATTCAGGGACACCATGGCTTTGTTGGGGGTCCAGCTCCAGTACTCGTCTCCATTTCATCCCAAGGGAAATTCTGTTGTGGAGCGATTAAACCGCGATTTAAAGCAATCCTTAACAGCCAGAGTCTTTGGTACGGGTCGTAGTTGGCTAACCCACCTGTATGGAGTTCAGAGAGCACTAAATAACCTGCCTAGAATGTCCCTGGGGGGTCGTACTTCATATGAGTGCCTGTTCGGAACACGAATGTTTGTTCCGGATCTTGATGGTCCTGGTGTGGAGGCGGCGGAAACGCCTTTTGACATAAAAGATCGTGTCACTGTTTTGCAGGAGTTACATTAGTTCTGTGAAGATAACTCTTCTAAAAGTGCTGCCTCCACAGGAATTAAGGATGTGCCAGTAACACCTACCGGCTTGATTCCCAGGGTTGGGAATCTTGTGCGTGAAAAGGTCACAGTGAAAAAATAATTTGGCCCTTCTTATCGAGCACCAGTCCCTGTGTTGGGGATACACGGAACGAGAACTGTTATTCTACCCCCGTTGCCGGGTGCCAAAGAAAATCGCTTTGTTTCCATTGACAATGTCAAGTTACAACATGTAGCCGATTCTACACAGCAGACCAAGAGGAACGTCCAGTAGTTCCCGAATCCCTCTCACTACTGGGGAAGATGTTCCGCTTCAGATTATCTATACCAACACTTTTGCCTCTCCGAGCTTGGGGAGGGTGGATGATGGTCTCGCATTAGTTCCACTGACAACAAATAACCTAAAGACATTTGATCAAGTCACCATGACTACGGAAGTGACGGATGGTGCTATGTACAGTGTTCCACCACGAGAAACACCAACTCCTCCATTGAATACGGTGACACCTTTTGCACGATCTGCCTCTGGTTACTTTGCCAACAACAACAATGGTATATCGGACTCATTTGCCTCTTCGACTTCTGACCTATCAGGTCCACGTAAGCTGATGTGTTGGCTTAAAGATACGTATTTTGTTTTTCCATGGAATTATCTGTGGTTCTTGTTGACTATGCTAGCATTTTGTCTTTGGTTAGGGTTTGTCATTACCTTTTTTTCTGTTGATACATGGTCATTTTCTTCCTGAGAGATCAGCGGTTGAACAGGTGGAGGAGGTGTTTAAGCCACATTTTTCATCACAAAGGGTTCGAAGAGACTTGTCCTTTGTGAACATTTCTGCAGTACCGATTCCGGATGGGATTGTGTGGGATAAAGTAATGTTTGATATATATGGTCCCACTGAGATAATTCAAATACCGTATGTCCTAAAGTTATCTATGAATGATATAGTGATACCAGGCATTGTATCTGATGATTGGGATGTGAAGACATTTGATTCCATGATGACTGAATTACAATATTATACTGTCTATGAAAATGAAGATATTTACCAGTTTAAAGAGAATTATGGTGACATGTTTTGCTATAATTATTATGGGCACCATTTTATACATAAAGCAAGTAGTCCAGAAAAAATATTTGACTATACGCAATGGGAGCATTGCCCAACTCCCCCGCAAGGGAGTTCCAAGACTTATTCTGACAAATTTACGTATTTTTCTGGGCATCATCAAATGAATGCTAAGTAATACTATTTTAGGTTAACTCCGTCTAAAGATAAGCAAATGTTGTTGACTAATACAAAATTCATATACCCGGATTCTTTTGTTTACCGACTGTCAATTGAAGGTTATGGATATTGGTCAAATAATGTTGATTTGACAAGTGTTTGGGGAACAAAACATTGGCAGCCAAAGGGTAGAGAAACATTGTTTAGAGCATGTCTCATTCCCGTCCAAATGATATTTTTAAATGAAACAGTACAACAGACTAGCTGTTTAGGCTTAGCAACAATCAGAGAATTGAATATGCCTAGTATACCTGTCCCTGCAAAAATTGATAACTGGCAGAAATACATAAATGCCACTTTTAGTGAGCTTACAAACTGGGTCCAGAATGGTACATTTAACACTTCTTTGACACGTCCGGGCGGGTGGTTATTGTGACCCATAGACACCAACGGGTGTCTTCAACGTTTTGTCACCTCCTCGGGGGTTTCCGGACGAGTAGGTCAGACCCTCGCTATATATCACCAGAACATGCTGAAATAATTACTGCATATAGTGTGGAAAAATTGTGCCAACAATGGTTAAAATCATCCTCAGCAGTTAAGACACATCTCACTCTCCCGTCTAATAACACTTACTTACAAGATTTTTTGTCAGGCCCAAAGACACCACGTAGGAAGCGTTTCTTGTATGAAGTATACAATGAAATATGGAAACTTTCCCAGCAGGAGGCTGCAGCCCTGTTAAGGCAGATAGATCAGGAAAATCTGAAAAAGGCATTAGCTGTTGTGGATAATGGAATTCACACCTTGTCCGACCAAATATATACGATTAACAACATTGTTTCTTCTGCGATAGACATCATACGATCTGATATGTCTTCTTTATATCATGGACAAAGTCAGACCAGGTCCAATATGCAGTTGGGTTGGACACTTCAGACATTGAAGGTGGGTCGCATTCCGTGGCAGCACATGAGTGCCAGGGAGATCTTTTGTACCTTTAAGTTAACGCGACAACAACAACTAAAGGCTAAGAATGAGGCGACTTATGTCATGCTCAACATTGAAAAATTAGAAAGATTGCCTTTTACCGTGGCCGAGATCCCCTCTGCGGAGTGGTTGATACACGGGGTTATTAATCTGCCCATTTCTACGTTACAGTTCACTTCCTGTTTGAAACATGTTCCGGTAGGCAGATATGAGAAGTTGGGAGATAGTTATATCCATGAGGTGTGGGAGCTTCCCTTCTTGTACAAATGCCTCAATGGCATGAAAGAGGTATTTCTTAGCGGTAGTGAATGCGAGACTTCAGTCAGCCATTCAATGATTTGTAAGCAGCTGTCCTTGCATGGGGCATGTAATGCCTCGGTTGCGAACTTGGCTTGCTATCTGAAGGGAGTTCCGGTCCCCTTGATTAAACGCACATTCCAGGTGCTTTCAAACGGCAGCTATGTCCTCCTCAATAGTGAAGACTGTTGTGGCATGCGGGCCGGAATAGTTTACGTTGTTTCGGTCACTAAGGTCATTACTTGCTGCGGGAGTGTGTTGTTTCCCCCTACTAAATTAAGGGAGGTAGCAGATATCTGGCCTCACATTGCTACTTCCAAGGTGAACTTTGACAAGTTAAGTAGACTGAAGACTTTATTGTTTCAGAAGCATGTGGCCCTTACATCTGCACGGGAGACCTACGCACTTCAGGTGGCAAGGTCATCAGCGGAAATACAGTCCCTGTTAAATAGCAACTTTCCGAGCCACTTCGGTGAACTCGTGTGATGTATATTTAATGCGTCCAGCACGGCTGGATTAGCACATTTTTTCAAAGCCGTTGGTGTTGGTTTCGTTCACACCTTCTCTTCCATATTCGGTTTAATACCTTCGGCTATTCATTCAATTTTCGGAAGCATTTTTTGGGGATTTCTGATAACTTTGGCCTTATTAGCCGGCATTTTGCTGTTGCTGTTGTTTTTTCCACAATGGCTGTCCCGGCGCAACAAGGACAAATGTGGGCGCTCCCATCAGCGCAGCTGTGTCGTGAACGCATGATGCAGCACTTTGGAGCAACACTCCTGGGACATTTGGAGTGTGACTGGTCTCTGTCATTCAGACCGGTTTTGGATTGTGTGCAGCCCGTGTTTCGGTGCCGTTGGTGGGATTTGGAACATGCGCTGGATGTCTGTCTCTCACAGCAACGCCCCCCAGTGGTTGGTGCTGATCTGTTGATGTTCCCGATGAGGGCTCATTACCAGACATGGCTGCGTTTGCTTCGTGAGGCTGATTACGAGATACCCTTCCTGGAGGAAGTTGATATTAACTCGTTCACAGGTTCTGTACGGGATGCCGCTCTGGTTGACACTGGGGCTTTGGAACACACCTGCTCCTTGATAGTCTTTGGCGTGGAATTTCCGGTTTTGTCATCTGCCGAAGTGGAGAACCTCCTGCTTTCCATGACCAATGTTTGAATCTAGTCATAAGTGACACTGTTATATGAATTCGGCATTCAGCCACATGCTTATTTTTAAATTGAGGATTAGTGTGCTTTGATGTCCTCTTGACTTGTTGAAATTCTGTCGATTTTTAATTATATTTTTGCTTAGGGCACTTTTAGCTTTTACTTAAACCACTTTCTACCGACAAGAGGAGGGTGTAGTGTAGCCATTTTTAATGTAGCTTTTTGCGCATTTGCTTAAAGTATTAGGCCTCTGTGCACTTTGCCCTAGATGCATTTTATTTAGCCTTGCACTGTTATTTTACAATAACCAGTTTCACTGTCTTGTTTTATTTTCTTCTATCACGCTGCTTAGCTTACTTCAGCACTGAAGTTCTCAAACAATACATTCTTGCTCGCTCTGTGCTTCTGGTACAATGCCGATAGACGTGGTAGAAGTTTCGTCTTTAGGGTTCATAGAAAGTACACATTCTTACGTAGGGACGTTTCTTAGAACACCGGCGTGTTAGTTATAAAAACACTTTCTAGTCCTGGTACACGTAAGAGCGAGATTCCGACCAGGAACCCACAATTAGATGCTGACTGCCCTGTTGCAGATGCTGATCCAGATCACAGGCTTTTGCTCAGGTATGAGGGTTGATGTCCTCCAGGGGGAACCTGAAAGGCAGGCTTAGAGCTTAACATGCTGTGCTCAAAATATAACTTAGAGAGAGAACGTAACCTAGTTGCACTATGTTAGCATTATTCTTATGTTTCACTCTCCTCGTTACTATTTCAATCCTACTGTGTTGTATGGTTCTGGTTATTGCGGCTCACGCCTTGTTATCTAAAATGCAGTAGTTTTATTAAACCAATCTTTAAAACTCAACTGCCTTTGTCATTTATATATGAGACCGCACTGTGTATGAGAGAACTGGTTGTGACCTGAGTGACCACGACTTCCCTGGGAAGTACTAAGATGTCATGCGCTCGGCAGCCCAATTGTCTCTTCCCTTTGGGAAAGATAAGGCACTGCTAGTTAGCCGGAGCTTAACCCGGATTTGGGGTGACAAGGGTCCTTCGCCGTGGGTCAGCCTTAGTCCCCCACACTGTGAACGATCTTGCCACCCAAAACTCCAGTAGTCTCATTAGGATAATGAGAGCCTATGCGACAATAGTACATAGTGAAAACACAAAGGTTACAGTATAGGCAAAACTGATCAGTATCTTTTTATAATATCCAATATGAAGTTTATATAAAGGTACATACAAACACCATGAGAACTATACTGGGAATATTTCTGCACATGTGGGCTACAAAAACTAAGAAGTTGAACATTCTGAGCGCAAACATTGTTGAAGTAGTTAGTTTCTAGATTTTTAAATAGATTTTTTATTTAAAAAACCTTCAAATTCACTGAAAAAGCAAAGGGTGAAGTGACGTTATAGTTACGATGTAGGTGTAATCAATGATGTCATTTGAGATGTCATCAGCGATGTCATAAATGATTTATACAACATGTCATGAGTGATGCCATATGGGAGGTCATAAGCAGTGCAATGCGGGGGCGCAAGTTATAGTTCGTGTGCGATCGCCAGTTGTTAGTTGTAGTTAGGACCTAATTTCCATAGGAAAAGCATTATTTGTTTTGCCAATAACTTTGGCACCATCTGACGAATCTTCACAAAATGTTCAAAAGTTCAGCGGCTGCCCTGAAAGTTTTGGGGTGATTCATCAAGTGGGGGCTGAGAAAAAGTGAGGTCTCAAAACGTGTTTTCCCCATGTAGTGTCCCATACGGATTTAAGGAAAACTAAATATTGTATATCTAGCGCTGTGGATCTTCCACGGATCCAATAGATCACATGCTGAGATCTGATTGACTGGTAACTATAACTCTCTCCCTCACCCTGCACTGTAATTACCTCACATATTACATCAGTAATTGCATCTTGTATGGCTTCATTGACAATATCATTGTAACATTTGCACTAAAATTATTGATCCAAAAACTGCATGGTGGAGGCTCGAGTTATAGTTACCTTAGGGCACGAGTTATAATTACTTGAAATAACTCTAACATCTGAATTTATATGATTTCGTCAGAGTAAATTCTGATCCTAACTATAACGTCCCTACAATCTTTTTTTATTTTTTTTTATTTCTAAGGTCTTTTCAGTGCTAATTCCAAACTACAACGTTCCTGTGAACCCTTTAGTTTTTCAGTGAAAATATATGTGTGTGTGCACACACACACATACACACATATATATTTCCAATGTTAATTCTCATTTGAAACTTCTGTCATAGCTACAAATACAACGTGTGAACGAAATTACACCAAATTTACAAAGGAGTTCGAACTCTATTGAGAAAGTGTGTTTTTTGTCATTTGATATAAATCCATTTATCAATTTTTGAGAAATTTGCATTTAAAGAGGCCCTGAGGGCATGCTTGAAAGGGTTAAAAAATAGGTAGATCTTCAAGGTTGGTCCTGTTGTAGTCACATGGTAATGTAAGTTAAAAAACAAGTCCTTCTGATTGGCTCAGGAATCACTTTCTTCCCTGGGTCATTTCAGTACAGTGGGAGAGGCATCATCTGCACAGTGCCAAGAAATCAGAATGGCTGGCTACAGCTAGAAACTACTGCGACCACCATTACGGGACTTGGGGGCAGCTTAATTCTGTAAAAAAAAATTTTTAAAGCCTATATTGGGGTACGGTGGGCAGACCCTGACTCCTGTGGCCATGTAGGGTTCCTCCCATTTGTTAAAGACAACAAAAGTACTATTTAAAGAGGCAGGAACTGTGATACCAAACACCTGGTTGTGTAGTACCCAGCACTGACCTTCTTGGTGCTATCACTACTGGCTCCGATAGCGCAAACCTTAAAAAAATGTTTTAACTGGCATAGTGAGGGACCAGGAAGGGGACGATGAGGGGCTGGCAGAAGAGGCTGGGTGAGCATGTGGACATGGAAGATCACTGGAGGTGCTGGAACAGCAAATGGAGTTGTTACGGTAAGCAGGAGGAGCGGCTGTAGGACGCTAACCAGAGAGGGCAGGTGGAAGGGGTAGTGGCAGCACACACACCACAGAGGGTAGTGTGTGCTGCAGAGGGAGGGGCAGGGGTAGCACAAGGACAATGGGGGCAGGTGGGAGGGGCAAGAGCACCACACGGATAACAAATGGCAGGCGTGAGGAGCAGGGTCAGCACACAGACAACAGAGGGTATGCAGGGGTGAGGGGCAGCAAGCTGACCACAGAGGGCAGGCAGGCAGAGCTGAGGTAGCAAGCAGACCATGGAGGGCTAGCAGGATGATAAGGGGCAGCACACAGGCAATGAAGGGCAGACAGGAAGGATGGTGCAGCAAGCTGACACGAGGGTAGTCAGGAAGGAAGGGGCAGCACATGGTCAACTGACGGTAGGTAGGGGAGGTAGAGGCAGCACGCTGATAATCGAGGGCTGGCGGGAGGAACAGAGGCAACACACATATAGAGGAGGACAAGCGGGAGGGTCAGTGGTAGCACAAAGGCAATGGAGGGCAGACAGGGGCAGGGACAGCAAGCTGACCATGGAGGGTAGGCAGGAGCTACCCTGCCTACCCTCCATGGGACAGCAAGTTGACAATGGAGGAAAGATCTGAGGAAAAGGGGCAGCACATGGACAATGGAGTGCAGGCTGGAGGGGAGGGGTATCACACTGACCATGGAGGGCAGGCAAGAGGGGCAGGGGCAGCACAGCTTGCCATGGAAGGGAAGCGGGCAGGTGGGGGACAGGGACAGCAAGCTGACCACAGAGGGCAGGGGGACTGGTAGGGGCAGCACAACGGGCCAGCAAGTGGAAGAAGGAATGAGTGAGGGGCAAAGGCAGCAAGCTGACCATGGAGGGCAGGTAGGAGGGGCAAGGGCAGCACATCGGATTACAGAAAGCAGAAGGGAGGGGCAGAGGCAGTATACAGACAACAGAGAGTAGGAGAGAGGATCAAAAGCAGCAAAGTGATCCTGTAGGTCAGGTGGGAGAGGCAGGGGCAGGACAATGGAGGGCAGGCGAAGGAGCAGAGCCAGTGCACAGACAACGGAGGGCAGGCAGGAAGGGCTGGGGCAACATGCTAACCACAGAGGGTAGACGGGAAGAGCAGGGCACCAGACCCTGTGGCCAACTGGCGTTGTGCATTTCATAGGCCGTGTTCACATAGATAAAGGTAGGGGGTTGGGCATGCATGGGTGTTGTGCAGGTCATTCATAGAGGTGTTTGGCTCTCCGTGAGGAGTGGGCCTGGGCCAGTCCCCCGATCAGCCATGGGCAGTGGGGGTGTTGGCTGAATATGATAAAAAAACAGAAATTCACTGAAAAAAACAAAGGTCAAAGAGACTTTATAATTAGGTATGGTGATATGTGCAGCTGCCATTATTTGGTGATCATCTGCTTATGATCTCCCCCTTCTCCTGAAAACACATTGTAGAACTCTTACATTGGGGGTAAGACTGCTAAGTTTAGGGCGGCAGCACCACCGAGTGTGGGTGACTGCGTCAGTGCCACACTCACTGGAAGCTATCGGCCTGACTTTGTCAGCTAGCTGGCAGCACCTCACCCAAACCTAGAAAGTAACGGTGACTTGTGGCAGCCTAGAAAAAGGACACTCTAACTCCTCAGTGAAGTTGTGGTGGAACAGATCAGACCTCTTTCTCTCAATTGCACAAAATCTCACACATGCTGAGGGAAAAATATAGATGCAAAGTAAGTTACAATACTTATTGAAGCAATTGCATCTGATGATAAAAAGCCTGAGCTGCTATTATTAGGAGGATGAAACATAATGCAATGATGATTGTGACCATTAGAGTAAAACATTTAAACAGCCCCACCCTCCTAGTCTGATCATGAATCTAGTGATTCCTACCTACACCCTAATGTCTAAACCTGAGAGCATAGTGGTGTTAGCGCTTCTTCCTGTCCTGGTCTATGGAAGGAGCTCCGACTCCATATGTAAAAGATAGGCAAGGGTCTGCCTTTGTCTGCTGGCAATCTTCCTGGTAAGCTAGTAAGATAAGGCCAGGTTCAGCTGAGCTGTCAACAAAGTGGTATGCAGGATTCAGGTGCCCATGGCTGGAATGCCCTCTACCCTGCTTTGGCCAATGCAGTGTTTGTGTAGCAAAATGTGTTGTGTTTTAAGAAAAGACCTGATGTGATGAAATGTCTAGGGTCTGTGGTTTGACTCCCTAAGTCTTGGAGTGACAATACTGGGTAAACCTTTGTGTATAAACATGACAGCCTTGAGCAGGGAACAGAGTGAAATGCATGCAAAGGACTGATAAATGTAGAACATGAACACACATGCCTTTTCAGAAAGGCAGCTGATTAAAATATAAAAATAACCATGCTGAAAATTGAGCTGTGCTAAAATATAATCAAAATGAATAAACAAATAAAATGTGTACGTAAGTAAAAGGGCACAGGCTATGGGCCTAGAGCTAAAATAAGGGGGCCCAATCTAGGTGCTAAATGGACCCCACAACGTTTGCACACCGCAACTCATATCTTGTTCAATCACATAGGCTTGTGAAAACTCAAATATCGTACTGCCATACTAGGCTTCCAAATGCTACACCCACCATTCTAATGCCACCTTCGTGACGCTTTTCTGTATATTTATTATGGAGACCATCTTCTGTCAGACCACTTATGTCCACGTCTGAGATCTGTCTTTTCCCTTTCTCTTTAGCTTCACTTTTGTTGAGCCTTTCCACTGGATTTTCTCTAGGATCTGCAGCTGGTGGAGTTATCAGTCTGTACCATCTTACTGGTTTTAGGACCCTGAGCAAGACTAATTTTGCCCCTCCCCCACCCTCCGTTTGGAACATGTTTACAAAATTAAGCTCTCAAGATGCGAACCAAAATTGAATTATGCATTAAACTTTCAGAACCGAGGCCACATGTAAAAAGCCAAATGCTTAAAACGTCTTGTATTTGCCAGACAAATAGTACCAAAAGAAAGATGGAACCATTGATAAAGCCATTTTTTGCGTTTGGATTTAGAGGTTTTTGTTTTGCCTTGCAACAATATTTTTTATGGAATTCAGGGTCTAAGCAGCCTGTTTCTTCCATTGTAGACCTGGTAAGCATGTCATGATGGATGTTTAGTGGGATGTGTATAATATATCAAAATAATCATAGACACATAGCACTTGAAGTTGTAGATTTAGGTGCCAGGTGTTGAAAATCACAAATAAACCCCCTCACAACCAGTGAATAGTGAAAATCAAGGCACTGCTCTGAGGATTTTCACCATTTATTGGGTGAAATCGGATATTGTATTCCTTTATTCTACTATCCTGCCTTATCCTTACTCCTTCCATGTGAACACATGGACAGTCACATCTGGCTTTGCTCAGTAGGAAACATTAGAGTGGGCAAGAGACATGAAAAGGAACCAGAAGTAAGTAAAACTGCATAGTGTGATAGGTAAAGTAGAGGCAGAAGGGAGGTAGAAACAAGGAAGAAAGACATGAGATGGAGAGAGAGAAGTAAGGCAAAGAGAGGCGTGGAAGCTAGAAAGAATGATACAGCTATGAAGAGAAAGGTAGAGAAAGCAGATGCAAATCACTGGTTAATGATGATTAGAGATGGTGTAGTTCTGTTCTCATTGCTCAAGTATTTGTAATTAAAGATAGTGATGGAGTAGGAGCTGAAATGAGCCCTTGGAAATTGCTACATACCAGCCCTAGATTGTAGCCAGAGTGAGTGTAGTGAGTGGCTTTCACCATCTGCAAGAGGTTTTGGGAGATACCTACATATGTGTCCATAAAAAAAAATCTGTGTTCTTCCTCAAATCTATTTCCTGACTGGATAGCCAATGATCCTTCCATTCATCCAACCCTAAAAGAAACACCCTGGTCCTCAGCCTTGTGGGGTTTTCCCTGTGCACCACATGCCAAGTCCAACCTTTTTCAGAGAGGTGGGCACCAGGAGGAAGAGAATTGCCAAAGGTGAGCCCTGAATAGGGTGTGCTGAGCACTGTGGGTCATGACCTGGCACTCTGAGCTATTGCAGGCCCCAAAGTTATTGCAGGTCCCACGATTGTGGCGTGGTGTTGGGCATTGCCGGGAACATGCTTCTTTAAAGGCAGGTGAGAATGTGGTTTGGTCTTTTTCACTTTTTCACCACTGCATCTCACCCATGGATTGCCTAGCACAATGCCACAGACATGGACCATACCTTTTTGTTTGCTACCAGTTTGTTGGTTGTTTGCATCTCCCTTGATACACAAACCTGTGGCAGTGGCTTTGTGGACTGCTTTTGCCAGCTGCCGGGCTTGCTTCTAGTTGTGTCCGGCTCCAGTTTGGGTATTTTTTTCTTCCTTCTTTGTCCTGCCACCTGCAGCACTGGAAACTCGCTCGGTGCGAGAACCTGCTGCAGTCGTTTTTGGGAAAAGCCGCTCACCCTGCCTTATTCGTGCACTATGGGTAGAGGCAATCGGCAGGCTCACTCAAGGCAGTGGAGCACCTGTGGTAGATGCTGGTTTTTCCTTTTTCCCTTTGGTGTGCTGCAGGTAGAAGGGGACCAGGCTGCACAGTTGTTAGCGCACAGGCTCCTATTTCTCTGTACACTCCTTTTTTTGCCCTAGCTGGCCTCTGCCACTGTTTGCCCTAGTGCTGTGGGTGTTTGGCTGGTTCTACATGGGGGCTCAGCGTAGTTATCCTCATATTATTAGCCTTTTGGCTAGCCTTTTACACCGCACTGGTGGCCATTTGGTGCTAGCGTTTTACACTGCCCCCAACCCTCACCACCAGCCGCACAGGACACTGGGAGCAAAGAGGTTTTAGAAATTAGGTCTGTAGTTGGCAGAGGTATACACCCTCGTATAAGTAAGGACCACAATCCTAGTCAGGGTAAGTCACAACACAACCTAAATTATCCTGTGCTCACCCTCTGGTAGTTTGGCACTGAGCAGTCAGGCTTAACTTAGAAGGCAATGTGTAAGTATTTGTGCAATAAATCATACAGTAACACAGTGAAAACACATAAATACACCACACAGATTTAGAATATTAGATAAAATGTATCTGAATAAAATAAGGTGAAAACAATGAAAATCCAAAGTACACAAGCAAAGTTATGAATGTTTAAAGATTAAATCCCACTAAAGCCCTTAGAAACTCAGTAGCTCCAACTGGGGCTGTCACGGCATAGTTGACGGAGTTGTTCCCAATAATCCAACGCCACAGGTGCCGGTCATGGAGTCACACGGACCCCCAGGCACAGTACCTTTTGAAAGAAAGAAACAAAGACGTTGCACAGAGTCGTGGAGGTGAAGCTTTGCTGGAGCTGGTGTGGCATCAGCCCCTTACGGCGTCCGGGAAGGTGAGGCGTCGGTTCTGTCCTGTTGCAGAGGGAGCTGGTGTGGCGTCGGTGGTGAGGCATCGATTCCTTATGACCCGGTGGGGTGATGAATCCAGTCGGTCAAGACGTGGTGAGTGGACTTCGCAGTGTTGTAATCACAGTGCATGGCATCAGAGGTGTCGCGGCAACGTCGGACTTGCATTGCAGGCCACAGTCGTTGCGTGCAGCGATGTCCATGGAGCGGGAGCAGGCTGCGGCGTTGGTGCTGGCATCACTCAAGTCGTTCCTGGTGTTGCTGATGTCGGACAACTAGCTAAAAGCTAGTAGATGAAATCTTTGCTGTCCTTGAGACTTCAGAACAGGAGGCAAGCTCAATCTAACCCCTTGGAAAGCACTTTTAGGGAAGGAAGAATCCTTTCCAGCAAAGTCATAGGCCAGCAGGCAGCAGGGCAACATAAGGGCAGCAGTCCTTCTCAGCAAAGCAGTCCATATGAGTCCTTTGGGCAGCCAGGCAGTTCCTCTGACAGAGTTCAGGTGTAGATCCAGAAGTGTCTGATTTGGTGGGGTCAGAGACACAGTATATATACACCCAAAAATGCCTTTGAAGTTGGGAAGACTTCAAAGAGTGGTTTTGAAGTGCACAAATTCTACTTTCAGCCCAGTCCTGTCTGCCAAGATCCCTGCGAGGGGTTATCAGTCATTTGTTTAAGGGCAGGCCACTGGCCTTTGAAATGTAAGAGGAAGCCCCTCCACCCTTCCTACCCAGAGAGACCCATTAAGTATGCATGCAAATGCATATGTGACTGAAAGTCCTGTGTTTATGGT
Organism: Pleurodeles waltl; assembly: GCF_031143425.1. NCBI lineage: Eukaryota > Metazoa > Chordata > Amphibia > Caudata > Salamandridae > Pleurodeles > Pleurodeles waltl. The sequence goes on from NC_090444.1 coordinate 1,756,416,483, forward strand.
TGTCTGGGTGGAATGCAGAAGGGGAACTGTCAACCAACACAGTCCAGACATGGATTGGAGACAGGCTGTAAGGTACAGATGGCAGTAAGTGCAGAGAAATGCTCACTTTCTAAAAGTGGCATTTCTAAAATAATATTAAATCCAACTTCACCCGTAAGTAGGATTTTCTATTACCATTCTGGCAATACCAAACATGACAGGGCTACTCCTTCCAGGTCAGAATCTACCACTTTGAAGTATATGAAGGCAATTCTAATGTTAGTCTATGAGAGGAGCAGGCCTCACAGTAGTGGAAAACAAATTTATGAGTTTTTCACTACCAGGACATGTAAAACACATAGGTACATGCCCTACCTTTTGCTTACATAACACCCTGCCCTATGGGTTACCTAGGGCCTACCTTAGGGGTGATCTATATGTAGAAAAAGGGAAGTGTACTACTTGGAAAGTAATTTCAAATGCCAAGTCGAAGTGGCAGTGAAACTGCACACACAGACCTTCCAATGGCAGGCCTGAGACATGGTTAAAGGGCTACTTATGTGTGTGGCACAATCAGTGCTGCAGGCCCACTAGCAGCATTTAATTTACAAGCCCTGGGCACCTGTAGTGCGCTTTGCTAGGGACTTACAGGTAAATTTAATATGCCAATTGGGTAGGAACCAATGTTACCAGGTTTAGGGGAGAGAGCATATGCACTTTAGCACTGGACAGCAGTGGTAAAGTGTGCAGAGTCTTAAAACCAGCAAAAACAGGGTCAGAAAAAGAGGAGGAGGAAGGCAAAAAGTTTGGGGTGACTCATCACAATGGGCCATTGTCCAACAAGAGGTAATGAGCTTTTTTGTGGGAGGTTAATTGGGGTGCCATTGCATGTTTGTTCGTCACCTTACTTTTACTGTATTTTTGTTTTGCTGTGGTATTGTTCATGTGCTTAGCATGCCTCCAAAGGAATTAAAGCGGATGGCAAGCAGTGGTGGGACAGGGACATGGAGACGGTGACGCACAGGCTTGATGCAATGGATGAGCTGTTGGCGCTATTGAGCCCTGCGTCATTAGGCAGGAATGGGCTGGGAGCACAGTCTGCACCGCCCCAGGTGGCACCTGCAGAACTGCCTAGGAGAACAGGGGTCCTTCTGAGGGTGGCATTCCCCTCTGTGCAAAGAGGGCAAGGAAGAGTCAGTCTGGCCAGACATGCCCACCTGCTCTACCTGCAGCTTGGATTACTGTGGCTGATGGCACACTATCTTAGGTTCAGACCGGAGGGGCGAGGAGGGAATAGAGGTCAGGACCAGCAAGGAGGCTGGTCACCCAGTTAGGGGTGGGTGACCAAGGGTAGCTACAGCAAGTTCAGCAGCAAATCATTCAGCGAGTACAGTGGTCCCCCAGGCACTGGCAGAGGGGAGCTAACCAGCAGAACAGACAGCCAGAGATACACCCACAACATAATATGGTGCCACAGCTGCTGCTTTGCTGGGTATGGTTCTGGGAGAGGTGAGGTCTAAGCGCAATCAGTTGGGGGTTGTCTCTCAGCAGAGGTAAAAGAAAAGATATAGAGTGAGTCTTTTATTTGGGACTTCTGATTATTGAAAATAAATCCATTGTGACAGGATGCTAAATGTTGTAAAGAGTATTCACATTCCAGAGACTGCTCACATGCCCATAGGAAGCAGAAGGTAGAGGAAACATTGTTGAATTGGGTAAAAGGTTTCCGTATCTTTCATTCATTCATGGTGGAAAAGTTTCCTGGACTGGGGCCTGAGCTCTCTTGTTACTAAAACAAAATTGTTTGTGAACATGATGAGTCTGGGGGCCCCTTATGGAAAGATTATGACAGGGGTTATAGAAGAAAGAAGGTGACCTGCATAACATTGTATTGGGATCAGACTGGTGTCAATTCTTGGTTATGCCATATCATGGTCAGTCTAATAGGCCTGGGCCCTTTTGGGCGGGGTATGGCCAAAAGTCAGAGGACAAATGAGGAGCCTGCTGGGCTAATAATAGAAATACATGCTCAAGACCCCCGGGAACTTGTAAGTTGAAACATCATTGTTCCTTTTGTGGCATGCCATCACACCCCGAGTTCAAGTGCTTCAAAAAAGTAAAGGAGAAATGCCAATGGAGTCCTTTTTTCAGAAGGTCCCCTCTCCAGTTGATATTAAGCTTTTGACCCCTTGGCTTAATAGTTACAATAACCCAAATGAGGTGCAGAAGCTCTTGGAAGGTTTCACTAATGCTGTCAGTATCTCTTCTTCATGGCTATGCAACAGTTCTCTTTTGCAAGAGTCAACAGTCCCTGCACTCTAATAGGGTGGTGGCCAGTCCAAAGATTGCCAAGGAGTGTCTTGGGAAGAGTGGCTGGTTCCTTTGATTCGGTCTCCTTTGCAGATTTCATCTGCTCTCCTTAGGGAACGGTGGCCAGAAAGGAACCAGGCCAGTTTCACTTAATACAAAATCCCTCCACCACGAAGGAAAGTTCCGTAAATGAGGACATTGATCCAGTGCTCCTCTTGATGAAGTATGTTTCCTTTGGTCAGGCTCTTGCTGCTCTGCAGCAGTTGGTTAAGGTTTTCCAGATGATGAAAGCAGATATTGAATCTGATTTTCCCTTGTTGCCTGTGCATCCAGAGGATTTACGCTTGCTGGGATTTCAGTTTGATGGCGCCTTCTATTTTGACAGGTGTAAGCCCATGGACTGCTCTGTATTCTGTGCATATTTCAATACTATCAGCTTATTCCTTTAGTGGGTTTGTAAGAGAGTGATTGGCGCGAAGTGGTTTCTGCATTACCAGGATGATTTTCTTTTTCTGGGTCCTGTGGGCTTATCACACTTTGTAGAGATGTTGGAGGATTTTGTTTACCTGCTGGGCAGTTGGGGGTACCACTCGCCCAGGGCAAGACTAGCAACCCATTCATGGTGATTACTTTTTTGGGCATTGAATCGGACATTATGGTGGGGTACGCAGGCTTCCTGGGATAAGGTTGCCTAGTTTAGAAACTCACTGAGGCAATGCTTGATTGCCAGAAAGGTTATGCTTCATCAACTCCATGTCTTAGTTGGTCAGTTGAACTTTGCCCTACGCATAATCCCTATGGGACGGCCTTACTCTAAGGCCATAAAACACTTGAGACAGAGGCACCATCAGACACGTTTGTCTCAAGAGGTAAGGCAGAACTTGAGAGTCTGCAATTCCTTCATACAGCACTTTAATGGGGTTGTGCCATGGGTATCCCCACCACAGGCGAGCCCTGGGTGTCTTCATGAATGCAGCAGAGAGTGTTGACATTGGTGCCATACTTGGGCCCAGATTTATGGTGGCCTAGCGCCATTTCAACACCATATTAGCGTCATTTGTAACGCTAATGTGGCGTTGGAAGGCCAAAAACGCTGCACCATATTTACAAAGTGGCGCAATGCTTGCATTGTGCCACTTTGTAACCCCTTGCGCTACATTATGCCTGCATGAGGCATAATTTATGCAAGGGGGCGTTCCAGCACTAGGGGGGGCTGTAAAAAATGGTGCAAAGGAATCTGCCAAATTCCTTTGCACCATTTTTATTGGCATTTGTTAATGCCTGCAGGCCTTAAAAAGAGGCTCCCATTGAGTTAATTTGGCCTCTGGGTGCTTTGCAGGATTAGCATAAAAATGTTTGACGCTAGTCCTGCAAAGCGCCGGACTAGCATCAAAAATGTTGACGCTAGTCCCCCTGAATACCACCATGGTGTGCCGCATTTTAAATACGGCGCACACATGGTGGCATTAGGGGGGCGCTAAGGGGCACAAGAAATGTGGTGCTGCATTAAGTGCAGCACCACTTTTCATAAATCTGGGCCTTGGTGTACAGTGGGGTGTACATTCATGGCTGGATGAGTGGGGCCAGGTAGGGTTGGTGCATAACTTGGCATTTTGGGAGCTGTTCCCAATTGTTGTGGCATTGACAGTCTGGTACCCCCAGCTCAGCAATTGCTCAGTAGTATTCTGATCAGACAACATGGCGGTGGTGGAAGTGATAAATCAACAAAAAGCGACCTGCCTCATGGTTTTGCAATTGCTTAAAAACCTCAGTTTGCTTTGCTTGCTGAACAACGTTACTTTTAGGTTGAAGCATGTCCCAGTGGTACTCAATAATGCTGCTGAGGCTTTGTCTCACCTAAAGTTACAAAAGTTAAGGTGTTACCACCTGGAGGCAGCAGCGCAGCCTATGCTGTTTCTGGAGCATTTCTGGAGGCTTGTTGCCTCATCCTAGCAGACCTCATGGCATTCAGCTTAGCTGCTAAATCAAGAAGAGCCTAGGAGGGGGCATTTCAGAAATATCTGAATTTGTGAAAGCAGGGTGGCATCTTAGAGGGATCCCCCTGGGTGGCATTCCTGGTTAGACTAAAAGGGGAAGGTCAGTCAGCTACCTGGGAAAGAAGGCATGTGGTGACCATTTCTTTCTTTGTAAATTTCGAGGGCACTAGGACTGGTCCTCTTCATTTCCCATCAAAAAACCCTAATGGACTGGCAGAGGTTGGAGAGAGGACATAGAGACACAATTAGGCCAATTGATTTGCAGAATCCATTGTTAGCCATTGTTTCAACATTGCCTGAGGTCTGCCATATGCAGTTTGAAGCACAGCTATTTAAGGCAGATTTTGTCTCGTTTTCTATTGGGCTTTCATGATAGGGGAATTGGTGGCACAGTCCAAGAAGTGGCACAGTCCAAGAAGGGCATTCATGGGAGCATTAAGCTGGAGCAGTTGAGCTGGCCAGGTGGTTCATCGGCAGTAACTTTAGTATCCTCCAAAACTTACTGGTTAGGCAAGGGGGAGCATATAGTGGTGCAGAAGGCCCAAGGCTCATGCTATTGTCTGGTCCAGTCTCTGTTAGAGTATCTAGAACTGCATCCACGAGGTCCAGCCAAAGCACTATTCCTCCATGCTGATGGGTCCCCTCTTTCCAGATATCAATTCTCTATGGTGTTGAGGATCACCATAACAGCAAATGGGAGCAACCTATCTCTTTTTAGCTTGCACTCATTCTGCATAGGTGCAGCAACCTTTGTGGTAGGGGCAAGCATGGATGGTCAACAGGTGCAGAAGATTGGGAGATGGCGTTTTGAGTGCTAGAAGAGATACGTTTGGCAGCATTTGCTTTTCTTCCTTCATCTGTGTACACAGGTGCTACACCTACCAGAATGGTGTAGGTTTTCTGCCACTCTTTCTTCCGGAGGGCCTTGGAGGCATACTGGGCTGGTAATTTTGTGGCACATGCAAAGGCTGCAGGTTTCAAAATTAGATGGTTTGGTCAAAGGGGGGCTCAGAGTAAGAGGCTGTCACTTAGGGCCAGATGTAGCAAAGGTTTTTACCCATTCTGTGTCTATGGGAAAAAGTGTTCGTACATATGGCCCTTAATGTCTTGCGGGATATCAATCAATCAATCATCGTATTTATATAAGGCACTAATCACCGATGATGGTATCCAGGTGCTGTTTTTGCTGTGTCTGTCTCAGTTGAACAGCCAAGTCTTGAAATCTCTTCTGAACTCCTGGATGGAGAGAGATGTCCTTAGGTGGGGGTGGGGGGAGGCTGTTCCAGGCCTTTGCTGCTAGGTAGGTGAATGAGCGACTCTTGTACATGCTGTGGCAAATTCTTGAGGTGGTCATGAGGGTAAGCGAAGAGGATCGAAGGCATCTGTGGGGAGTGGTGAAAATACATATGATGGTTGAGGCAAGCGGGTCCTGCGGATGGATTTGTATGTAAACATGAGGGGCTTGAATTGGGTGTGTCTATGCATGGGGAGCCAGTGGTTACTTAGGTAGGGGGTGATGTGCATTCTTTTTGGGAGGTCAAGGATGAGTCTGGCAGCTGAGTTCTGGATGATTCTTAGTTTTTTTGTGTTAGTGTGCAGGAGCCATTTGAAGATCCTGCAGAGCATGCGGATGATGAGCAAACAGGTGGAGAAGATTGTGTTGATTTGCCGTTTTATGTTTAGTTTGTTGTCTATGATGATACCTAGGTTTCTGGCGTGGTTCATGGCAGTGGCCGTGGGTGGGGTCCCAGCTCGGTTGGCCACCAGTAGTCGTCCCAAGGCGAGGTGGTGTTATCATACAGTAGTACCTTGTCTTGTCAGTGTTGAGTTTGAGGTATCTGTCCTCCATCCCTTTTGTGATGCTGTTAATGCGGTTGTGGAAGTTTTACCTTGTTGTTGTGGTGTCTTTGGAGATGGAGAGGATGAGCTGTGTGTCATCTGCGTAGGAGATTATGATGAGTCTGTGAATTCTGATGGTGTCAGACAGAGGTGTCATGTAGGTGTTGAAGAGGGAGGGGCTGAGTGATGATCCCTAGGGATGTTGTAAACAATATTCATGGGTTTTGAGGTGTAAGGCGGGAGGTGTATTCTCTGGGTTCTGCCTGAGAGAAAAGAGGCAAACCATTTAAGATTTTTCCTCTGATTCCAATTTGGTGGAGCCTTACAAGCAAGGTATGGTGGGATACCATGTTGAAGGCTGCAGAGAGGTCGAGGAGGATGAGGGCAGCCAAGTTTCCTTAGTCCAAGAGGAGTCTGATGTCATCTGTGGCAGTGATGAGGGCGGTATCTGTGCTGTGATTAGAGCGGAAGCTCGATTGTGATGGATCTAGGTTGGCTGTGAGCTACAGGTTTATGGCTTTTTTGAGAACTTTTTTCTGGAATCGGGAGCAGGGAGATCGGCCAGATAATGACATCACAACTTGTATGTACATTATTTTTTTCTTTTATTGTAATTCAGAATCTAGAGGTTGGTGTTGAGAGATTAGTTTCAATAGAAGTTCTTATAGTTGTATGGATCCTCAAGAGTGTAATCTTTAAGAGGCTTTAGAGATGATGCCATTCACCTTTAATGAAGGCTTTTCTTCTTTCTGTAGGTGTGGTCTCGGACTTTCCCCTCTGAGAGAAAACAACACAGGTAAGTTTCCACTACTGAATTTTATCACTTCTCAAGACCTCTTTGATCTGCGTCTTTTCCTGTGCTTTCTGTGCTATTTGCTTTGATCTTTTCTGGTCTTGCCATCTTTCTCTTTTTTTAACCTTTCAATACCTTCTGTCTTTCTCTCAGACTTTTCTCTCTTTTGGTCTTCATCACCTGCCTTGAAGTTTGCATAGCTTTATCTCCTCTTAGGACATGCTACACAACTAAACATTCAAAAAACTAATGGGTTTCTCCTGGAATCAAATAATGTAGACTACGATAACCTAAATAAGAGAGAATGATGTCTAAGGTAGCAGGATAATTATTCACTAGTCTTGTTCTAGAAATTAACTTTGAGTATCACAGAACTCATTCAACCCCGCTCTTTATAACCAACTCCTTCCTCAAATTGCAAGTTTTCCATGCAACTTAGTGAAATTTCTCCTCAATGTCCTGCTATGTTCCCACCCTTTCTCCCTTACTCCGTTTCCAAATGCCGATCCTTGCATGCACCTGAGAAAGCTTCTCTCCTCCCTAACTGGGAGAGCAGCTAAGATCTGGAATTCCCTCCCCTTGGAACTTCGTCATGACATGTCAGAATCTTCTTTTCGTAGAAAATTGATAACTGTATTGTTCCCTGTTTAGGTCTGTTCCTCTTACCTAGTGATCTTTCTCAGCGCTGGAGGCCTTCGGGTAGCCAGGCGCTCTACAAATCGTCAAAACTAAACTGAACTGAGCAGAGCCGGCAAGGTCCTCCGGACACTGCTGTACTTCAAACATTGCCTTCTCGGCTCCGGGGTTGGCGTCCTCTGGTACCTCGCTTGTGCCATACAAGGCTGCCTGGAGTCAGTCATGTGATTTGTTCCACTGGTCGGGAATGGTCTTTAGGGCAGAGGGAAAAAAGCCTGCTAAGTGATTTCTCCTTGCATTCTTCTGCAGGTTTTGGCAGTGTCTGGTCGTCTTCTTCCTCTGTTCGCTTTTTAACTTCATTACTTTCTGTTTTCTCCCAGTCCACCCTTGCTGTTGCTGTCCCCTTTTGTAGCCTCTCATGTTCTTCTTCCGTTTCAATCCTCTTCTGTTTCCTGCAAAACTAAAAGTCTTTCTTTGGTTTCAAGTACAGGCGCAGCTGTCATTGAGGACCAGCATCGGATTTCAGGTAAGGCATCCAACCCCATATGAAAGAGGCCTGCGGTCGGCGGAGAAGCTAGTTCCAAGGGGGGCTTATGCCTCCAGTTCAGGTGATTTTGCATCTAAGATGTAACGATTTGGTGCCACTGGGACGAAGAGACTTGTTTAAAGCTATTGTGGAAATTATGTGGCTCTCCGAGCACTTTCCAGAAGCTTTGATCGCATGGTATCTTACGGTTCCAAGTCAGACCTGGTGACGGGGCCTTCTGTGCGACACTGAATGAGTCTGCCAAGCGCCTGAACAGACGGTTTTCCCAGTTGCTGAGATTGTCTAGTTTGGATTGTATCCCCCACAGTTGTATCAAGGGGGAGATATTTATCCCCCCGATGTGGTGCATCTGTCTCCGGAGGGCAACACCGTGTTTGTGAGTAACCTGTTTGCTGCCGCAATGGATCTTTCGGGGGCAGGCGGGGAGGTCACTGGGCGCAGATGGTCGGTGAACCATGCTGACCTGTGGCGGTGTGAGTTCATGAGTGGCAGGGATTTTCAGGTCACCATTGTGAGTCACTAAGGAATACATTCATGACAGCTTTGACAGTTTTGTCTCTGGAAGCTCAAAGGGTATTTGGTGAAGCGCTGTGGCGCTCTTGGGACTCTAGCCCTTTGGGGGTTGGAGAGTGCAGGTGTGCTTGCAGTATTTGATGAAGCGCTGTGGCGCTCTTGGGACTCTAGCTCTTTGGGGGTTGGAGAGTGCGGGTGTGCTTGCAGTATTTGGTGAAGCTCTGTGGCGCTCTTGGGACACTAGCCCTTTGGGGGCTGGAGAGTGCAGTCTGTGCCGGGGACCAAGGCATGACCCAGTTGCACAGTCTGGCACTGCAATGGGTGCAGGGGCGCCCGAGGCACAAGCGATCTGGGGTGGGCAGGCCTTCTGCATTCGACTTAAGATCCACTAGCTCACAGGAGCCTCTTTAAGAGGATTTTTACACACAGCAGGAAAACCCTGCAAGGGGCAGGGGTGATCTGGGGATGAAGCAACTATGAGCTCACTAAAACCTAGTTGCTGGGTGGTAGAGGGGTTAGATGACTCGGTGTGTAGCTAACTCTGTTAAGAATCACATGAGTGAACATTTAAACTCATGTAAGAGAATGTGTATTGTGCTGTGATTAGTCGTTATACTGTCCGGTGTGTATTAAGTATAAATAAATGTGGCCTGAGATGTTTTCAGTCTCTAACCAAACAAAGTGAGGTGTCAAGCTGGGTTATTCTGGGGAGACGTCAGGTGAGGGTGTGATGAACTGGGCTTGGGCTCATTGGGTTGGCAGGAGGGACTCAACCTGTCCCCTCAAGTAGGAGCTAGGGGCAGGAAGGAGAGATCACTTCTAGGAACTAAATAATGAAAGATGTGTAAATTATTAGAGCAATAAACATTTGCATGTTTCTGCACCAACCTTGTGTTTCATGATATAAAAGACATGAAACTATTCCCTTTTATGATATAGCTGTCAACTTTTTTTTTAGACTGTTGAAAAAGCACTAATGCTTCATCCAAACAGGCAGACCTACACGAGCTCATAAGTGCATTTTCTCCTGGTGTATAATGCAGTTTTTTGGGTGATAGTACTGGTAGATATTTGGCCTTTGTCATGAATCTCAAATTCAGAAAACCAAATATGGCTGCTCGTTCTGGCCACGTTTCGATGCTCCCTACGTTGGTTGATTGGTGTGAAGAGAGAACGCCCGTAGCTTGTGTTGGGACCGAAAGTCTTATCACATTTAAAGGTTCTGGTTTTGAGGTATTTATGAGTTTTATCTCACTCTTCCAAGTTCTTTTTCTCCCTACTTTCAGCCTGAAGTGCATGACTGTACTATGGCAGAATGCATTACTGGATATAAAGTCACTGTAAATTATAATGATGTCAAGGCAACTGATCAATTCTGAAGAAATTAATTTTATAAAAGCTGTGTTTCAGCGCTCGGATTTATTTAATGAGATGTTAGGTAAGAGTGAGAGTTTCTCTCTGATTAGAAATTATGAGTGGGTTGACTAATAATGTATGTAAAATACAAGTGCACGGTTTTGTGCCTGTTTACTGTTATTTTTAATATTTATTTATTTGTGTGGATTAAATGTTAAACCCAATAAAAAAGTATTAAATGAACGTGAAATAAGACCTAGAGTTGGCTTCATTAGGCCATACCCGTGATTTGGTAGATGATTTCTTCAACAAAACATTAGCCAGTGTTGCAGAAAGAGGATGCAAGAGTTAAAACAGATTGTAAGTAGACAAGGTAAGTAGAAGGTGACTTGCACATAAAGGCCCAGATGTACTAAACTTTGATGCGACATAATAAAGCAATAAAGCAAGGGAAGTTGCGAGAGAGCGGAACTGCGCCATATTTACAAAGATATGGCGCACTCTGCTCTCGTAGCGCTGGCACACTTGTGACTGCCTAGCACCAACGCAGCAGCCTTGGTCAGAGTAGTTCTTGTGCAGAAAGCAATGTCTTCCTGCACAAAAACTATCCTTTGAGGCTACTTGTGACTTGCAGAATGTAGCACAAGTGCAAAGGGGAGGTAAGAAGGAGAAGTAAAGGTATTTCTCCTCGTTACACCAGCCTCTGGTAGGCGCACCACTTTGGCGCAAGCCCTTGTTTGCTGACTTTAGTAAGTATGGGTTTGGCTTACGTGGCTCTGTAAATCCCGAAATAAATTGTGCATCTGGGCTGCTCCAAAAAAGTGATGCAACTCTGCTGCAAAATCTTAGTAAATCTGAGCCGAAGTGTTTGTTCAGCTACGGGTGTATAGACACTGCAGTGGAAATAGAAGGCAGTCCATGGAAAACAGGTAGGATGCAACGCAGAGGCATTTTGAAGCACACAAAGAGCGCTCCCATAGAGCCATTTTACCTATTCTTAATTTGTAAAAGAATAGGTGCCTGGGCACAAAGTTTTCCTCAGAAGACCACATCTGGTGCTATCAAATGCCAAGTTGCCAGATACCAAGGCTTCCTTGTCGTAATCCCACGTTATACCTCTTTCATCCACCACAAGGCATTCCCTGCTTCTTTATCCACTCTTCCAGGTTCTTTTTCATCCCTAATTTCTCCCTTCATCACTGTTTTTCTGTATTTCTCTCTCTGCTTATTTCCCACGTGTGTGTTTTTTGCTCTTTTCCTCAGAGTCAACGTCTAATGAGAAAAAATAAGTGCTGCTCCCCAAAAATAAGTGCCGGTAAGACCCACCTGCAAACACTGGTTCAAATTAAGGGATGACATTTACATACCTTTGTGAATGGGCCTGAAAACATCTTAAATTGGAATAAAGAAAGGAATATTCAGGGAATATCTCCATTTACTACAAATAAAAAAGGACTTTGGTCTCTTTGCACTTATGCTCTTAGGGAGCTGGGCCTTTCTGGGCCAAATGGCAAACGTTGCAAGAACACTTAAAAAGGTACTTCTCTGCTACTACTAGTACTCATAGATGCTCTTTGTGAATCAGCCCCAAACTGTAACACAAGAGTGGGCATCACATTTTGCAATCTTTACAGTAGAGGTGGGTGTAACTCACGCAATTCTATGTAACATAATCATGCAGTATTACCTAGAAGTTCTGTGTGATTACGCAGAATTACACCAGAAAAGTAATTCTGCATTTAGCACTATTTTCTTATTTCACAAATGCCCCCTCTTGCCCAAAAGGATGGGAGGATACACTTTGCATCAAGAAAATAGCATAAATGTAACAAAACATACACTGCAGCGCGAGCAGCTGCTTAGGCTTGCTAAATGTGCTCTTGATGCAGGATTTTTTCCCCCCAAATTACTCCTAATTATGAAAGTGGGCATAATTGCCTATTACTGGTAATTCTACCCCAAAGAGTAACTCAGAATTACCAGAATTACTCTGATTACTCCGGCATAATTAAAATAATTCCCAAGCCTACTTTCCAGTTCCCTGTGGAGACTAATCCCACAGTGATAGTCGAACAATTGCTGGAGATTTGCAGCACATCAGCATAACCCCATGCACATGCCACAACCTGCCTAATTCATGGTTGAAGGAAGTTGAAATTTCCCATTATGGCGCTCAGATGAAAACAATATAATATTCTCTCTGTTCTCATCCTCACTTTGACTGGCAGCCAGAACTCTGAGCTCCAAACCAATAAAAAGCTATCTTTGAGGTAAGCAAGTGTTTTAACGAACTGACATTTGATTTATCTGATAACTATAATTGAATTTTTTCTTGCAAAAAAAAAGAAATTAGTGTTGATACTTCTAGTATCTTATTGTAATATCATATCTTCTCTGAGAAGGTCTCTGTTAGAAGACCAATATAATAACGTTGAATAGAAAACTTTTACAGTAACTGCACTTGTCTGAAATAACCACCTGAATAATCAGCTCACACTTTGGGCACGATAAGCCAGATAGAGTTTGTGTAGCGATCTTGGGATAAAGGCTGTAGCTGAAGCAGGTAACACCCAGCTAACACAGAGCCCTGTTGACTTACACTTTACGTTATCAAGGAATCAGGTAATCACACACATCACAAAGGTATGTGTTGGCGCCATTTCACTTTGTCCTCTAATCAGAGACCAGCTCTGGCACAACAAAATGCATGTTCCCCTTATCTGTCTTTCCAGGCCCTTGCCACGCCATGCAAATGACGTGAAGGAGCGGGTTATCAGCACAGTGTTCCACCACAATGGCCGCGGCGGTGCCTGCGACCGCTCTGGAAGACACCACGTCACCTTTTCCAGAAAGTGGATTTCTATGAACAGCTGCCCTAGGTCTGGGGGAATAGCAGTGCTTAATTTGAGCAGGTGGTTGCCGGCGGGGGACACCGGCACTTATTTTTGGGGGCCGGCACTTTTTTTTTCATCAGGTATGTACTGGGAGCAAAAGACACTAATGGGAAATATGGAGGGAGAGAAAGACTGAAAGCATAACAAAGGGAGAAAGCAGAAATCTGTAAGAGTGAGCTGAAGGGGCAGGGAGTGGCTGTAAATGGATTAAAGAGGCACGAGGTGCTTCTAGGATTACAATGCCTCAGTATTCTGTGGGCGCACATTTAATCGCGGCAGCCGAGAGTTTCACAGGAGAGCATCGGCACGTTTATATTTAGAAATTAGCCACTGGGGAATAGCTTGAAACAAAGTATCTTTGTCCTGTCCCTCTTTGTTGAGGGGTGGAGATAGGGATCTCATTGGCCAAAAATCAAATGTTAACACGTAGGTGGGGGCCTGATCGGAGTAAGCACTTCCGTATAATAATACATATCACTTTTAAGTGATTGCCACGTGGCAAAGAAAGTGAAACGTTGTGGTTGTATCAGCTGTTGATAAATATTCGGTACTTACTCATCAGGTTAGTAAAAATATGCTTAACACACAATACTACTGTCATCACAATACTGGGGACTCCTTATACTCCTAATATACTGGATTGTGTTTGGGTCCCTGGGTAGGCTGCAACCTACCAGATACCCAGATGGACGTGGCTGTCATGTGAGTAGAGTGCAAAAAACTATGGAGCTTTTTGTGTCACTGACAAGCTACTTCAAAGTGCCCAGACACTGTTCTTTAATGGTTATTATAGCCCAAGCCCTCTGAAAGTTTAATTGACATTGTATTCCAATGTGGGTCCAATTTAACATGGGTCAGTTGACCTCCCTTAAATGCAGTTGTTGGCATCCACTTGAACACATCATATGCACCAGGGAGTGGACTCTCCAGGGAGGCTAAATATGAAGGATGCTCGACCATGCCTTTCTTTCTCTTTTTGCCACCTCAGACCTAGGAACTGGGAAAGCCCATATTGAGTAAGTGCGCAGATGAGCAGAGCGCGCAGATTCAAGCAGGAAACCATTATAAACGTTATTGAGATCATTAAACTAACTCAGATTCTACTACAACGTCTCTGAATCTGCGATCTTCTGTTAGGTTCCACGTGATGTTGTTAGCGTTCATTGTGGACTAAACTGGATAGACTTTAAGACACACATCAACGGACAAACATGTGATGAAGGGTTGTAACTCACAACAGATTCTTTCTCTGCCTCGCAAGTCTTTACAATCATAAACATCAAACTAATAAGTAAACACATCTATACTGCCTCCAGCCCTGGAACGAATCAACCTCAGCAACTCAGCTCTAGAGTTCCTTCCCTGTCCTCTTAGCAAAATTGTCCAGCCACTGGGCCTCATGACTTCTCTTTGGGCCTTCTAGTGTCCGACCTGGAACCCCAACAATGTTAGAGTTTACAAGAACTTCAAGTCTTTTCCTCTGTTGGTCAGTAAGACTTCTTATTAGATTATGGGTGCCAAATCTTCTAAATCACTTTCCCAGCCTCCAAATAAAATTCATTTTTTTATTGAACTTTAAGCCAGCTATCTGGTTCCTAACAATTGAATGCTGTGTCATCTAGTGACAATCGTAACCTCACATATTTAAACATTACACAATAAATGACCTGCTTTGTGTGAAAAAGCCACTCTTAGACTGCACCCAACACATCGCAAAAGCTTAGATTAGCCGGAAGCCACCTGAGAGGGGACATATGCAATTGCATTTAGACTCGGATCCACACCAATTAATGCGGACATGAAGCACCACATTGGCCCTCTCCCAGGCCAATCAAAGACCCCAGAAATCCGCAAAGCGCTGTAAGGAGACATTTCTGCATTCTAATAGACAAGAAATCAGAAGTCTCCAAAGATCCAACAAAGAGAGCATAGCCCAGGCCTTGGATAGTCACAAGGGGGGTATTCCACAGATCAATAACGCAACAGGGGCAAAGACTCAGCCTCCACCCAGTATGGGAATGACAAATGCTGAGATCAGAGGGTATTTTGTGCAAGACTCCACATTGGACTCAAAATCAGAACTATCAAGCCAAACACAGGAGCTTGAAGTGGGCTCTAGGGGTTCACATACACGGCCCACTAACCACTCCAAAGTTGAATGGGTCATCCATAAAATTCCTAAAATGTCCAGCCTGCTAAGCTCGCCATAACAGCTAAAGGCAGACAATGACTCAATGGCAAGCTCCACACCATTCAATTCGGAATCCATTCTGTCCAACAGGAGGGTACCAAGTCGAGGGTCTTCTCCATCTCCCCATCCCCAAAGATGCCCTCCAGAAGAGAAGCCCTAGCCTCCACAGAGAAGGCACCAGATATGGCTTCAATTAACCAGGTAACATGCAGAGTGATACCACTAAGCCCTGAGATTCTGGTGTCTAAAGGCAAGTCTGTCATGGATAATGAAAGGAGGAGCCCTGAGAGGGACAGGTGCACGCCTTGTATGCAGGGTAGCCCAAGGGGATCTTCTAAGCCATTTCAGTCACCCCAGATAACATCCTTGTACCAGAATTTAAGTCAGCAAAATGAGCCAGGGGATACAGGAGCTAGCAGTAACACCAAAGTCACAGTAGAAGATGGGGCAGGCAATCCCAGCCATCCGAGCGGGTATCTCCACATATGTATCCACACCAACCAGAGGAACCAACTATCACATGAGATAGAACCAATGCCAGTGTATTAGAGAAAATGGAGCACCAAAGGAAGATATGTCTAGAGAAAGTCTCCATTATTCAATTGAAAATGGCCCTGTAGCACCAGGGACATCACCAACAGAAATGCTATATGGTCAACAAGCATGTGTAGCTCCAATCGGTGTAACAGAAAGGTGTTCCCTACCCAGCTGGTGTTCAGAATTCTCAAGCCCATTAATTAATTATCCTCAGGACACTGAGCAAGCAGTGGGTGAGGTGGACCAGGAGCAAGATACAATGCCACAAACATCGGCAATCACTAACGTCAAATAGACGCTTAAGGTAATGGCCCAGGGGGCACATCTACACGCAGACAAGCGGAAAGTACAGATCTCCATCTTACAAATGATTGCACATCAATCGTAAGGACTGATGGCAAACTAGATACACTAAACACTTACATCATCAGAGCACAAGAGTCAGCTCGAATGGAATCAAAGCAAGATTTGTGCGCCTGCGAGCCAATAATAGAAAAACTATCATCTCTTCCAACAGTAATGGCCTCAGTGATCGATGACTTCAAAACGGCATTCATCTCCCCGGATAACATCAATGACCTGGACTGCCCTCAAACCCCAGGGGCCTGGAACCAAACCAGCTGAAATCAAACTAGCAGAAACTCTACCAGCAAGAGTTCCAGGCCAGCCCGTGAGCAAACGCAGGCAGAAGAGAGCATATCACAAAGAATTAGAGAAGCAAGAATGATAAGTGCAACCACATCCCTGGGGGATCACCCAAGGGGAGAAAATGTCCTGTCTATGTCTAGCAGTATTGTGAATCAGATCAGTTTTGTGCAGGGGTCTCCACAACCCAAAAACAATGATGCAAAGAATAAATCAATCTCATCAGAGGACAGGTTAGCCCCTCTGTCTAGGAAAAACAAGAAAAGACTGAGGAGACTAAATAAAAATAAGAACAACAGAAGATCAACCCTACTCCAATGGTTAAGAGCAGGACCCACAGAGATGCTAAAGGGCAAGGTGGAAAGCAAACCCCCACAGGAGGGAAACTACTCTAAAGCAACCACAAAAGCAACCACAGGAGTCTGTAAAAACACCAACTGGACCTGAAATTTTGGGAAAAGATGGAGCCATAACAAATCCACCAAAGCAAGTGTCTGAATATCAATTGCGGCAATCAAACCAGGCAATCCAGCTGAGGGTAATGAGCTTAGCTTCCCCCGCTATGCCCTGAGCAGGGTCCCAAACAACGCAGTTTATGCCAGTTATCGAAGGCCAAGGACTCTCAGGAAGTACAAGTGAGCCAGCTATTCTCCAACCTTGGCAGGACCTGCCATTTGTTCCCAATACCATAAGGGACTGCGTATATGGACTTGACAACCATTAGGGCGGTGCAAGCTATGAAGGCAATCAAAGCAGTGCACACTGGGGGTGCCCCCGGTCCAGGCGCTATCCCGGCCGCAGTATATAAATGGCCCCAGGAGATGGGCCTTATTCATGCCCCCTCTTTTCCAACAGTACCTGCGGGGGCCAGCCATTCCTGAGTCATGGAGGGGCTCACTACTGGTATCAATATACAAAAAGGTGACCATGTCTGCCCCCATGAACTATAAGCTAATCACGCTCCTGGACACAGAAGGGAAGTGCTTTGCTAGTGTCTTAAACTCAGAGCTTCAAGCTTGGGCTGAAAATGTACATGTAATCCAATCGAGCCACATGGGCTTTCAAAGGGGAAGCCATATTGAGGATAACCTCTTTTGCTTGGCCCACCTGAGCAAATCAACCATGGCCACGAAGGCAAAAGTCCTATATGCAGGTTTTATGGATTTCCAAACAGCCTTCAATAGCGTTTCAAGATCAAGGCTTTGGGAAAAACTGAAGGCCTCAGCAATTCCAGCTAATTTATTGAACGCCATTATTGCACTTTATACAAACACTTAGGTAAAAATAAATGTCAGCATTAGATGGTCTACCACAGCAAAAATCAAGACTGACAAGGGCCTAAAACAAGGATGCATATTGGCACCGCTTCTATTCAGTCTGTATCTGATGGACCTGCCAATCAATCTAGAGTGGGTGAGGGCATTCCCCCCAAGAATGGCAGGTGCTCAAATACAGTCTCTACAGTGCGCAGATGACATGGTGCTTCTGGACCAGACACCAGTCTGGCTACAGCGTCTTCTCAGTGCCCTGGTGGCTTATTGCCAAAAAACCAACTTGAAAATAAATGTCCCAAAAACAAAAGTTATGGTAATTTCATCAAAATTGAAGAAGCATGGTGCCTGGTTTATTGAGGGGAGCCCCGTGGAAATAGTGGAAGCCTACAAGTACTTGGGGGTTTGGTTGGACCACAGGGGGTGCATCTTAGCGCATATTCAGGCCCAACAAGCAGCTGCAAACTCATTGGAGCGGGCCTTCCGTAAGCTGACGAATCCCGACTTAAGTTCTGTGTTAAAAGTGATGGTCTGCAAATAATTCCAACAATAACATAGAGAAAGAAATGGCTAATTGGCTTGACAGGACACATTCAATCTGTTACCGTAGAGTATCTTCTCTACCGATCTGTACAGCACATGCCAAAATTTGTCCGAGAGCCAGGTTCTTAACATATTGCGTTAGACCATTTCAGTCAAGCACTAGACACACTCAAGGCCAGAGAAATCTGGGCAAGTGGTCTCCCAGGACCAACGATCTGCAGACTAATGATCAAGCAAGAGAAGCTAATCTCCAGGGAGCAGGATTGCAGGACTATCAAGAAACTCGCTCATGGCAGCTGGGCAGCCACTCTTTACGAGTTAAGGACTGCGCCTATCCACCTCTCCTTGCTGTTCAATGTGGCCTGCAAACAGTAGTTAATAAGATTGTGTTTGGGGCTTATTCCACTAAAAACATATGGCTACGGTTGGAGACACCTTGAAGCCCAGGATAGGCAGTGCAGATTTTGTGCAAGGCAGGAGGAATCGTTAACCCACATCTTGTGTATATGTGAGAAGCTGCTCCACTTAGAGTATTTTGGCATCAACCATTATGGCGTGCCCTACATATCCGCACTTGTAGCGCAGCCATGGAAGCATGCTTGAAAAGTGAGTGTTCACAGCTGGTGGCAAGATTTACAAAGCTCCTGAGAGCAGTCTGGTCACTCTCATCAAATTCATCAGAGATTACATTCCGTGCCTTTGATTTGTCCTTTGCTGACATTGTGGATCCCAGAGGGGCCTTGAGCCTAGTTCGAGATCAGTTGAGCACCCTATTTAGTATATAAGAAAAAAAAAGCTACAATTTAGGCTTTCTTATTTTAATCCACGTTTTTAATTGCTACGCATTTTTAAAGCCACCCCACAATCATAATTAGGAGATTCATGTAAAAATTATTATTTTATATGAAAGAAACCTAATAAGGTCTGATTATTGTAATGATTTAAAATAATCATACAATAAAGCATCTATCTATCTGTCTATATATCCATATGCATGAAAAAAGGAAGAAAGTCATGAAGGAAGCCTATTATTTGATCATGTATCACTTTTTCATGCACTATAAATATGCATGCTTAATTGTGTGCAGGAATTAGAGTCTGGCACCTTGAGATTAATCTGCCATAATATTTGGCTGCTGTCAATACCAGTGTTGAGTCTATTCTTCAGATTGATTATCTGCCACTCTGAGAAGTGTATGTGGTGATGAAATGCAGCCAGGTCTTGATTAAGGTACATCACTTCAGATAATGACATTGTTTGAACTAAAGATCATTTTGGACTTTTTTATTTACTCAGTTGCATTTCCTATGGGATTGCTCTTAAGCTTGTTTAACTGCAGAAGTAGCCAGGAAGAAAACAAGTAGTGGCCCATCAGGGTCCTTAGTACTCGTAGTACAAAAGTAATATTTTGAGTGATTTGGTCCACACATAACGCAGCCACAAAGCATGCTTTGGAATTATTCTAATCTTTATTATTTTATATAATTTATCTATCAGTACATGTAAATAATTACATAAAATCAAATTTTTAACAAAATGTTTTTGTTTTTTTCATGCAATCACATTATTTACAAACTAAGCTCTCCTCCTTTGTCGCGCCTCTGTGTCTGGGTCAAAATATAAAAATAAATGCATGGAATTTTCATTACTGACTGTTCCACATTCAACATTCTTCATCAAGGGGTAAGAGTCCCATTCACATCAATAGTGTGCAGTACAGAACACACAACAATACTCTTACAAACAACATTAGGACTATGCAGTTACCATTCACTAAACCTATCAAGGCAACAAAATTGTGACTAGATATACCAAATGTACCTTCTAACGTAGATTTTGTTCTTTTGTGGGAAGGATTGTATTTCATTTCTGCTGAAGTTTTGGGACTTTCAACTTAAGTCATTATTCGTGGTTGAAGGGCATAAACCCAGTCAGCAATGGATAAAACATAGTTAGATATTATTATATATATATATATTTTTAAATTACACATTAATATACAAAATTGAAACAAATCAAGTACTTATGATATCATAAATGATGTTCAATGAAGAATAAAAAAAGTTCAATAATGCATGAACATATCAATGGATTTAACAACATCAAAGAAACATAACAATTTGTTAGATTGAAACTAAGTTTCATGAAAACACTTTTAACTTTCGGATTTTAAAGGCATCATATAGTTGTAAGATTAAAAAAAAGTAGTTTCATGGACATATTCACAATAATAAAACCTTAATTTAAAACCAAATTAACATTTTCAAGGCCTCCAAGAAATTCATCAAGAGATTCTTGGATCTAAAACCATGTACAGCATCAGCAATCTTTGCCATGAGATCACCATAATCATAAATGCAGATATGGAATATTTAAATGGCCGGTTTAGTTGTGAATTAGCAGTTTGGGACTGCTCACAAACATGGAACATTTCTGACAGTCCCAAAACCCTTTCCAACTCCTTCTCATTTGGTGTCTGGCTGGAGTTACTCTTATTCTTTGTATATAAACCAAACATAAACTACACAATCATTAGAAATTCCAAAGGTATGGTTATATTACATGTATAATTTATGTACCACTTTCAAATGACTTTAACTCATGCACCTCCGTACAGTGTTGTAAACTCACAAGCACACTACATTAAGTATAACTCTCCCCTCTACCATGCACAGTGTTCTCACATATAATATAATTTGAGCTGTCATAAGTGCTGTTATGAATGCTATTATATTACATGGTATAGGTGATGTAATATGAACAGGTATAAACAGTGCACCCTAAAGGCATGGGCTATAGTTAATGTAGTTTGGCTAGTGAATTGACAACACTGTGTAAAGAGGTGTGTGAAATACAGTAATTTAAAGGTGGTGCATAAATTATAAATTTAAGGTGTAATAACTTTAGAATTTCAAATGTTTTTGTAGTTTAAGGTTGTTTTGCATACAAAGAATAAATAAAGGTATAGTAATTTGAAGGCGCATAAATTATACATTTCTCATATGATTGTGTCATTAATTAAGAAGAAGCTTATCAGGGCGGTAGAAGATACTATCATCAGTTTATTAAGTGCCAATAAAGCCGATACAGAAACACAAGTTATTGTTCATGAAACGGAATGGATCACTGGTGATGAGGTTGTAACCAGCGTTAAGTCTGGTATGGGGTGTCCTTCAGGAGCTGATGGGGGTAGGGGACCTCACAACCCAAAAGAGTTAAGTAGGGAAGGCTTTGGCCGTAATACCAAGCCTTCGATATTAGATAAGGTAATAGTAGATCTTCCCACTTTCTGCTGTCATTATTTTGACAGGATTTCCCCCCGTCGGTAAGGGATGCATGAGTCTGATGGTGAGCTGTTCAACAAGACTTTAGATTGGGTTGTTTGTTTTAAAGGGTTGCTCCTGTGCTATGCCAGTGATATTTTAATGGTTCGGAAATGTGCATGGATAGGCCCTGATCCGAGCGACATTGCCGGGTATTGTGTCATTGTTAATTTAAAATTTCCTTTTTTGGCACATAATCTACTGTTTGGCCTAGGTGCTCACATCACAAGGAGAAGTAAGATCTCCCTGGTACCTCTGGGTTATTTTTCTAAATCTTTTGCCCTATGTTCTCAAAGGGAAATTCCCCCTCAGAATACACAGTCGGTAAGATTGGGTCATGTCGTAGGGTCTCTGGATGGGCCTTTTTTATGTCCTCCTGTGATTATTTCTGAGAATGTTACTATCCTTAGGCCTGTAGGGCCACCTGCAAGTATAGCTTTCTCCCCTGTTATTGCAACATCCAATAGATTTAAGCTCTTTCCGATATTGATTGACGACGGTCTGAGTCCAGTATTAGCATAGGTTACATTCGTCCTTGGATATGCCCACTATTGAGAGTGACGTTAAGGGTGGACTGGCTCGTCCTGGCAAGGCTCATACTTTTACAGTACTTAGTTGGAAAATTGAGGGGTTGAAGACGAAAGCTAAACACAGGGACTAGCAAGGTTTTATTTCTAGGTATGATATTATCGCCCTACAGGGAACTTAAGCTATGGACCCAATAAGTTAGGAGGGTTTTGTGTGTTATTTCAGCACAGCTTTGCCCTCCACGAGGGGCAGGGCTAAGGGAGGGCTTGCCATCTGGATTAGTCTGAGCCTTCAGGTTGATATTACAGTCATCGATCATGGGAGTTTGGCCTTGTTAGCCTGGAATACACAGGACAAATTGTCAAGGTTCTCTTTTTATATTGTTAATTTTTATAATAATGATTTTGTGAGTAGCTCTTGTGCTCATTTTAATGTTTTGTTTAGTTTCGTAGATACTTTACTGCCTGCAGGGGATGCTGTCAAAGCACAGTCATTTTTATTTTTGTGTGGGGATTTTAATGCAAAGTTGGGGGACTGTAGTATGGCTACTGGGGCCCGGATGAAGTGTCAACTGGACTAGGTAATGATAGTAGGGGGGAAGAAGTAGCAGCTTACATTGTTACATTGGACTTGGTTGGCATTATTAGTCATTTTAGAGCAGCTATTCCTAATTAGACCATCCTTCAGAGGTCCAGGGAAGAATTCGATCATTGGCTATATGTTTGTAACACATAATTTTGTGCCTTGGTTCTCTGAGGGTGAGGTGGTGCAGACAGAATGGGGGAACCATAATGCCCTTTCAGTTAGGGGGTCACTCCCATTAAACAGGCATATCTGTTCGGTTAAGCCTGCAAGGGTTACTCAACACTCTGCGGATGGCCTAAGGCTAATTTGTCGCTTTAAAGAGCCAAAAGGGACTCTAGATCTTATTCTTTAGGCACTGCAAGATCAATTTTTGAACTGCTTAAGCAGTGTTAGTGGAAAAGGAATGCTCCACAGACATGACTGTCTGATGCAGGTCATCAGAAATCTCCTCCTCAAACCTGTCTGGTCCTGTGTGGGAGGTCGTCACTGGTATGACACACAGTGTTCATCAGCCAATCGCAGATTGAGGAAGGTGCTAATGGTTAACCCAAGGGTGGGAGATGAGGTATGGGCAGCCAGTCTGGCTTATAAAAGTGCCTTACACCTTAGAAAAAGGGCCTCGTTAGAGAAAGACTGGGAGTGCTTAGAGCACGCAACAATAATGAAAAGTAGTAAGATCTTCTGGGATTCCGTGAAAGAAATCAGGGACAGAAAAGTAACGTCCTTGGCTCAGACCGGGTTTCCCGTTTTAGTTCAATTTATTATATGGAGGAGGATCCAGTTATGATTAGGTCATTGGAGCTTACGCTGCGGAGTTCCCAGCCTCTTATAGTCTCACTATGTGAAGTGGAGGAGGCTGTACAGCAGTGTTTAGGCGGGAAAGCACCCGGGCCCGATGGGGTCTCAATGGACCTTATAAAATGTAAAGTGTATCTGTGAGGTCCTTTAATCACCAATGTATTTAATAACTCATTGAATGTTAAAATCCCCTGTTGTTGGGCTTTGTCTACCATCGTCCCCTATGCCTCACCGAAATGTTACAAACTGATATATTTAATTGATAGTGCTGTTAAGATCATAGGCAGGGTGGTGTTTAATCACCTTTCTTCTTGGGCTGAAGAAAATAGCATTCTCTTTGAGTTTTGGTCAGGGCTGGATGCGGTAGAGCAATGCCTGAATTTGAGTTTGTTGATTGGAAAATACATGCCACTGAATCTGGCTTTCATGGATCTTTCTACTGCTTTTGATCATGTGAACCAAACCAAACTTTGGATGATGTTATTAGATCTGGGGATGGATTTACCAGTAGTTAACTTTTCGCATATGCTTCACGTCAACCTTGCTGCCAGAGTCTGGTTGAATGCTCAGGGGGACATGACTGCAGAGTTTTCCCTTAAATGAGGGGTTTGACAGGGATGTATTATGGCCCTGCTGCTTTTGTCCATCTATATAAATAAATTGTGCTCCAAATTGAGTCAAGCCTATGAGGACATCCCCAAGACTTCTGAACTCAGGTTCCGGCGCTACTATACGCGGATGACACTCTGCTGTTGGCACGCACCCCAGACGCGTTGCGGACACTGGTTGATTGCTTTGTTTCTTTTATGAGTAATTTGGATTTGACCATTAATTATGGGAAGTTTCACAATAAGGTGTTTGGGCCTGTTAAGTGTAATGTCACCAGGCTCAAAATTAAGGGTCAGCCAATGAGTAGCGTTAATAATTTTAGTTATTTGGGAATTATTTTTAACTCCAAGGGTTCTTTGCTGCCCCAGGTGCGTCATGCTCATTTAAGACTTAGCAGAGCAGCTAGTATGTTATTTAATTTACCCAGAGGAGGGGTGAATGGTTCGATTCTCCTTCTTGTGAATATTTATAATACTCAATGCGTTCCCGCAGCTACATATGGGGTCCTAGTCTGCGATTTCTGTAATATTAGGTCTCCCTTATTGCTGTGGGTCAGAGTATGGTCGAAGCCAGCAGCGTCTTTGTGCAGGAGTATTATAATGGACTGCATTAGTCTAGACAAGGTGCACTCCATTCCCTGGATTAGTTATGTTTTTAGAATTTTCGGTCTATTGGGTTTGGAGAATTGTTTTAAGTCTCTGGCAGGAGAGACAAGCTGACAGTGAAGCTCTGCTATGCTGAGTCCTGTACTAAGAATAGACAGAAAATGGAATTAAGTAAAGTGTCTGTTTTCCATTTTTTTGGATCTTTTAAAACTCATGAGTCAGCACTTTGTATGTTTTTACCAATCACAAATTGGGAGAGGTTGCTCCTGTTTCGTTTTAGAGGAGGTACTGTGTGACAGCTACTATGTGTTCAGGACGAAAGTAGACTGTTTGGAGATTCTGCTTTGCGTTGTCCGTGTGATGGATGGGAGGAGCAGTTTTTGTTACCTTTTATGTTTTTCTGTATATTTTTTAATTTGCAGTTTAGATTTTTTCTAAACTGCTGCTGAAAAGGCTGGGTCATCGGAAATGTAGAGCTGTACTCTTTCACTTACAAACGTTGTGTGATGAGGAGATTTGTCTAAGAGTCAGCTCTTTTCTTCACATGGCTGTAAGGAGCATGAAGTCTATGGATGGTTAGGATGGAATCAATGGTTATTTGCACTGTATTATTTTTGATTAGGCATCTTGTTGTTGTTTTAAGACGGTTTATTGATATGTTTTCATTGCCATGAGGCATGTGGGCAAACAATGTTGTGATGAGTATTTATTGTATTTGTCATGAATTGTAACTACATTTGTTTGGATTTTATTATATTATTGTATGAAGCAATTGTTTTACTCTTTTATGGGCAGATTTCTGGCTGAATAAAGATTTATGAATATGATTCTGAAATTTAAGGTATAACTATAACTTTGGAATTTCTAAAGTTTGTGTAAAGTTTAGTTTGTATAGACAAAATAAATGAAGTTTTCCTAACTATAACTAAGCTTTAACTTTTGTTTTTTCATTGAATTTTTATTTTATTATTTTTTTTAAACTTTTTGTAACATATCACAAAGAAAATGCATTCTTGTTTGTAGGTTTTTACCTGCACAACGCTTGCGCTGTGCTTGTGAAATCTATTGTCTTTAATATAAATCTTTAAAGGAGCTTAAATCCCGCCCCTTGCTTTCCTTGCTTTTCATTGGTTCCTGTGCTTGCTACCTACTTTTCCTCTGTTTCTATTGGCTGTAGCGTATTTACCAATGCTGTTCCTCCTGTGTTTGCTCTTAACAGCTTCCAGTTGACCAAGTACTGTTTCCATCCACATTTGTGGAACTATTTTTTATGTGTGTAGAAGCTGTAGGTAAAATTTCAGTCGGAATGTTTTTCCTATAAAATTTGTATTGAAGCAAATCTTTGCAATAACAAAACCTTCATAACTTCTTGAAGTTGCGACTTTTTGTTGTTCATGCGGAACCTGGCATTCAGAATTCTAATTCTACACAACCCTTATTTTGAGATCGGTGGCGGAGGTCCAATGCAAGAAGATGAGCAGCTACGGCCATCTTTACAGAGTTCAACACTGGCTTTCACAACTGGAACCTGTTACTGTGTCCCCTTCTCAAAGGTCCAAGGCTCCCCAAACCAGGCCTTCTCCACCATAGGGCCTCCATCTTAACGTACACCTCCTCGTCTCCCTTTCACACGTACCCTTGTCATCGGTCCATTATCGGTAGGGGCTCTAAGCCGAAACTTCTATCATTCACCCGCTCTACTCTCCATCATCCACTGCCCCTCATCTCCCCTTCCACTCTCTCTATCACGCTCATTTACTCCACTCTCTTTCATCATTTCCCCCGTCCCTCCATTTCTTTAGCTCACTGAGCTCCACTTGGTCCATCTTTGGTGCACCTTCAACCTCTCCGTCCCCTCTCCATCTCACTCTTCTGTCTTCTCTCTCATGCTCTGTCGTTCACTCTTGTTCCTTTTCACACCTCTCTCTGTTTCACTCCCACTATTCCACTAACTCCGTGGATCTCTCGACTTCCTCGCTTGCTCCTCTGCCTCTTCCCCCCTCCCTTTGAAGAGCTCTATTCCACTTCCACCATAACCCCCTTCTCTCAGTCTCACTCTCGCACTCATTCTGCACATTTCTATCTTCTCTGTTTGTGGATGTCTTCCCACTCCTCCACCTGTTAATTGTCTTCCCACTCTAATGTAGTTTTTCCTTCATCTTCTGCTGTTTTACCCTTGCTACATCTCTGTGCCTCCTCCCTCTCCTCCTACGATCTCGGCTTTTCCTTTTGCTCTCCACCTTATTTCTCCCCTACCTCTCATTGTCTTCTCTCTCCATCTCTCTTCCACCTTCACCCCCCAAACCCGGGCCCTTCCCTCCCCCACCTCCTGCCTTCATCAGTTAATGCCTCAGAACAATGTATGCTTTGGGCTGGACTCATTTGAAGAGCCTGCTTTCTCTCTAACTTGCACTGAAATAAACAAGCATTGGCAAAGCCACTAGGTTTTACCTCTACTTAATCTACTGGCTTTGTCAAGGTGTTTTAGACATGTCACACAGCAGCACTAGGTGCGGTGCAGCATGTCCTAAAGTTTAAAAAAATACTAGTGCTGCAGTGTGACATGTCTAAAACACATTTACAAAACCAATAAATTTCATAGAGGCGAAACCTATTGCTTTGCCAATGCTTGTTCTTTGTATACAGTGGCTTGAGGACGTAGAGTAGTGTGGCATACAGTAGAGTGCCGTAGAGTAGAGTGGAGTAGAGTTCAGAGGTGTAGAGTGAAGTGGGTACAGTAGAGTGGCATAGAGTGGAGTGGGGTAGATTGAAATGCCGCAGAGTGGAGTGGCATAGAGTGGAGTGGTATAGAGTTGAGTGGCGTATAGTGGAATAGCATAGAGTGGGGTGGTGTAGAATGTGGTGACAAAGAGTGGAGAGGCATACAGTAGAGAGGCATAGAATGGAATGATGTTGAGTGGAATAGCCTAGAGTGGTGTGTCATAGAGTGGAGTAACGTAGAGTGGAGTGGAGGGGCGAAGAGTGGAATAGTGTAGAGTGTAGCAGCGCAGAGTGGTGTAGAGTGTAGTGGCATAGAGTGGCACAGATTCGAGTGGCACAGAGTTGAGTGACAGAGTGGAATGGCATATAGTGGAGTGGCGTGGAGTGGAATAACATAGGGTGGAGAGGCATAGAGAAGAGTGGTGTAGAGTGGAGTGGCGTACAATAGAGTGGTGTAGATGGAAGTGGCATGGAGTGGTGTGGCATTGAGTGGTATAGAGTGGAGTGGCATAGAGTGGAATATAGTAGAGTGGATTGGCATACAGTAGAGGGATGCATGTTAGAGTGGAGTGTCAGGTCATAGAGAGGAGTGGTGTGTCATATAGTAGAGTGTCATAGAGTGGAGTAGACTGTTGTAGAGTGGAGGGGTTTGTCCTAGAGGGGAGTGACATAGCGTGTTGTGGCGTATTGTACAGTGGATTGGAGTGGCGTGTCATGTCATAGAGTGTAGTTCAAACAAATGTAGCATGAAAATGGAGTAACATATGGAGATGAAATTTGGCAAGAAGGTAGATTTTGGGGTTGAAGGGGTACTTTTTGTGAGTAGATCTAAATTTGTTCAGTGGTGTTCAAGTTATAAAGCACAGAAACTTAGGCACTCATTATGAACACAGCGGTCCCTACCACGCCACTGGTGGTAAAAACTGCCAACAGAGGAGCGGTCCGGACCGCCAAATAATGAACCATTCGAAACACAGGCATCCAGAAAACCACCCACCGCCAGTAGAGGAGTGCCGACGACGACGGCATAGCCCGCCCACAGGCCGATGGAAAGGCCCAACCCGCCCATCAAATTTTGAATCACTAGTCCGCCGCCAGTTCCGGGGCGGGAACCACCGCCGCGCAAGTCCAGGCTGAAATGAACCAAATCCAATGAAACACTCACCGGAGGCCCACACAACGTGCCAAAGCAGACATTGATAGAGAGCTGCAGATCATGCCAGCCCTGCTCCTTGCCATATACCTCCACGACCAAGACCGCCGACGAAGTCGACGATGGTAAGTACCGCAACCTACGAAACAAGGGAGGAAAGGGCACAGTTACATACCCACCCACCCAGCAACACCCCCCAACCCTTCACAGCAGCATAACCCATACACCCCACAGCAAGAGGTACTTACCCGACACAAGGCAAATCCAACTTGACCATGGTACATACAAATACCCCACACCCACAAACAATGAAACGAAAGACCAGGGTTCAACAGTATGCGGCCAAAACACAGGCCACACAAAAATATTTATTACAGCTCACAGAGCCAACTATTTCCAACAAGGCCAATGGCCAGTACGTGTCACGACTCATGTGCTGCTTGCGCCTGGAATCTGCAGATGTCGTGGCGTGGATCTTGAGTGTTCGGCTTTGGCCCAAAAAGGGGCGTCTCTTTCTGGTAGCCACGGTGCTGTAGGCAATGGAAACGCCAAGAACAGACCGTGACCTTCAGAAAATAGCGCCAGAGGGAAAAAAAACCTTCCAAAAAAGGGGAAAAAACCTCCAAACAGAATGACTCCTGAAAACAAGAACAAAAGAACAGGTATCAAAAAGAACTGAATTCAAATAGCACAGAATTGGCGAATTCCAGAACCAAAAGGCAAGGAAATCAGGAGCGAAGACACCATCTGAACAGAAAGTGTTGCAGCGTAAAGAAGAGAAGAAAACACCGCCCTTAAATACCAAAAAACAGGAAGTGACCCACAGGAAGAAAAAGGACACCATCTTAGATAGGGAAAAGTAGATAGAACAGAATAGAGTAGAAACCATAGAGACTAGGGAATGAGGAATGCTGGGAAGAAAAAGGTAACCTGGGAAGGGGGAAAAGACATAAAGGAAAGTGCAGCAAAAACCCAAGAAAGAAGAAAGAAGAAAAAGAAGAAACAAGAACAGGTAAGAGGGGTCAGGAGACCCCAAAAATGCGGAGGGAGAGAGCAGTGCGAGGCCCCATGTAAGGTCTGGGGCCTCGTAAAGTACAGGAAAGGCTCGGGGCGCGCCGCGTCTTAGAAACGAGATGCGCGGCCCGAGCCGAACGCCCGGCTTGTGCCGAACACTCGGCTCGCGCCGCGCGGTGCGGCGCGACAGTAGGTCCCCCTCCCGAAGGCCCAGGTTTGAGAGGAAATAAACGGTGAAAGCGCTGAATCAGAAGAGGCACGTGAACAGAAGATGCGTCTTCCCAAGAACATTCACTGAGAGGATAACCCTTCCAATGAATCAGATACTGCAGACGTTTGTGAGAAAGACGAGAGTCACAAATGTCCTGAACCTCATATTCAGGAACATCATCCACTAAGACAGGAGGAGGACAAGGAAACTGACGAGAGTAAGGGTCAGGCACATAAGGTTTAAGCTGGGAGACATGAAAGACTGGATGAATCTTCCACGTATGAGGCAAGTGAAGACGGACAGTGACAGGATTAATCAACTGAAGAATATGGAAAGGCCTGTAGTAGCGAGGTGTGAACTTGTTCTGAGAAAGACGTGAGGGTAAGAATTTGGAAGAAAGCCAAACTTTATCTTGCAGATGGTAGTCCGGAGTGGACCTACGTTTCTTGTCTGCTACTTTCTTCATATATCTCTTGGTGTGTAATAGATTGGATCGAATTAGTTTATGGATTTGTAGAAGTCGTTTGGAGAAATGAGTGATAGCGGGCAGGGGAGAGGTAGACCGAGGAGAAGTAGGAAAAGAGGTAGGATGAAAGCCATAGGAACAGAAAAAAGGAGTGACCTTGGAGGCACTATGGACAGTATTATTGTAGGAAAATTCAGCAATAGGGAGATAAGTGTTCCAGTTGCTTTGGGTAGAATTGCAAAAACAGCGAAGATATTGCTCTAATCCTTGGTTCAGACGCTCGGTCTGTCCATTGGTCTGAGGATGAAAGCCTGATGACAGGGCTCTATTGATATTTAGTGTTTTACAAAAAAATCTCCAAAACCGGGAAATGTACTGAGGCCCTCTATCGGATACAATGGTATGTGGAAGTCCATGAAGACGGAAGATATGATCGATAAATATCTGGCTTAGTTCTTGGGATGTAGGTAGCTTTTTTAGGGCAGTGAAGTGAGACATTTTAGTAAAGGAATCCACAGTGACCATGATTACCCGGTTTCCTGCTGAAGGTGGTAGCGAACACATAAAATCAGTAGAGATGGTGTGCCATGGAGTTGGCGGAACAGGCAAAGGCTGGAGTAATCCTGCAGGTCTGGTACGGGGAATCTTGACTTGAGCGCATGTGGGACAAGCCTGAACGTATCTTTCAATATCCAGTTTCCAGGTAGGCCACCAGAAAAATCGCGAAAGAAGTTCTTGTGTGGCCTTGATGCCTCTATGACCCGCAACCGGTGAATCATGGCACATTTGTAATGCTTTTTCTCTTACTCTGTCAGTAGGGAGGAATAACAGATCTTGATAATAATAGTAACCTTGTCTTTTATGTAATAGAGGCCTTAGTTTCTCTACTTCGTGATCAGATAAGTTGGAGTATTCCAGTTGTACCTCCTCCAGAAAAGACTGAGCTACTCCAATGATCTTACTAGGTTCCAGTAGATGTTGAGATGGGGCAGGAGTACAATCTGGATAACGGCGAGACAGAGCATCAGCCAGAATGTTTTGGGATCCAGGAATATAAGTAATGTAAAAATCATACTGACTGAAGAAAAAGGCCCAACGAGCTTGGCGACTATTCTGGCATACGAAATTTCGTAAACATTGTAAATTACGGTGATCTGTTCTCACCTCAAAAGGCTCCTTGGAACCCATCAGGAACTGTCTCCATTCTAGGCAGGCTGTTTTGAGGGCCAATAATTCTCTTTCCAGTACTGAGTAATGTTGTTCTGCTATAGAGAGTATATGGGACAAGTAGAAAACAGGATGTTCAAGACCATCATCCTCTTGTTGTTGAAGTAAGACGGCTCCAGTGGCTCTTTCGGAAGCATCGGTAACTACAATAAATTGTTTGTTAGTATCTGGATGTCTTAAGATGGGAGCTTGAGTGAACGCCTTCTTTAAATCTTGAAAGGCTGTTTTGGCCGCCTTAGTCCAGACAAACCCTTTTGTTAAATTTTCCTTCTTTAAAGTGTGAGTTATATGGCTAGTCTGTTTCGCAAAGTCTAAGATGAATTGCCGATAAAAGTTCGCTAACCCTAGAAAACATTGTGTTTCTCTAATAGAAGATGGAGAAGGCCAGTCTAGAATAGCTTGTACTTTTTCTTGATCCATAGCTATGCCGGTGGGACTTAAATGATAACCCAGATATTTAACTTCCGTCTTGTCAAACTCGCACTTTTCTGGTTTGCAAAATAGCTGATGTGCCCGGAGTCTTTGAAGGACTTGTTTCACATGGGAAGAATGGAGTTCGGGATTTCTAGAATAAATAAGAATATCATCTAAGTAAATTACAACTGTCTGGTTCAGAAGGTCAGAAAACACTGAGTCCATAAATCTCTGGAAGATTGCGGGGGCATTAGTGAGACCAAAAGGCATTACTTTGTATTCAAAGTGACCAAAAGGGGTCCTAAAAGCTGTTTTCCACTCGTCTCCTTCTTTAATGCATAAAAGGTGGTAGGCTCCCCGTAGATCTAGTTTGGTAAACCGTTGAGCCCCTCTGACTGCTTCTAGAATATCCCTGATGAGAGGCAAAGGATAACGATCTTTAATAGTTATCTTATTCAGGCCTCGAAAATCCAGGCAAGGGCGAAGATCCTTTGATTTCTTGGGTACAAAAAAGAGAGGAGCCCCGGCCGGAGAAGACGATGGAACAATAAGACCACTCTGTATATTTTCTTCCAGATACTCTTTTAGAACTTCCTTTTCAGGTTCCGTGAGGGAATACATCCTTCCAAAAGGAACGATAGTGCCAGGTTCCAAGGAAATAGCACAATCATAGTCTCGATGTGGAGGTAACACAGGTCTGGATGGTTTTTGGAACACATCTTGAAACTCCAAATAGTGTTCAGGGAC
Organism: Pleurodeles waltl; assembly: GCF_031143425.1. Lineage (NCBI taxonomy): Eukaryota > Metazoa > Chordata > Amphibia > Caudata > Salamandridae > Pleurodeles > Pleurodeles waltl. Next base: position 1,756,448,936 of record NC_090444.1, read on the forward strand.
TCCTTGGACTGTATTAATGGAAGAACCAGTGGTACCTTCCGTAATTATTGATCTCTTAGGTGACCAATACTTGTCAGAAGAAAAACAGTGCTCGTAACAAAATTGTGAAGACAAGGAAACTGTCCGGGTTGCCCAATTCACATACGGATTATGTCTAATGAACCATGGAATTCCAAGAATGATGGTATGGTTGGGGGATGTTATGAGATCAAAGGCAACGTGTTCTTGATGGTTACCGATCTGTAAATTCAGCAGCAGAGTAGTTGTATCAACTGGACCAGAGGGTATCAAGGATCCGTCCACTGTGTGCACTTGTTCGGGAATTTCCTTGGGTTGTGTAGGAACTTGTTGAGTAGTGGCCCACGTCTTATCCATGTAAATACCACTAGCACCACAGTCTAGTAAAGCCATAGTCTTTTCTTGACGGCCCTCAGGAAATTGTAACAGGACTGGTACTATGAACAAGGATGTTGTATTGTCATTAAAGGAACTGATGGAAGGTATAGCTGATAATCCCGTCCCCTCCCTTCTTACAGAGGACGGGCAGTGGCGTTTCCCGATGGCCTTGACGGACGTACAGGACAGGTACGAAGCATATGGCCAGCAGAACCACAGTACAGGCACAACCCTTTCTTTCGCCTGTCTTCCCGCTCGCTAGCGGAGAGAGGGCCTCGAGTAGTATCCACCTGCATGGGTTCTCCTTCGATGTCTCTAGCAGGAGGGCGAGGTTCCTCAGAACGATGCGGATAAACTCGTGAAGTGCTTGGTTGGAAAGACCCTCTACTCCTTCTCTTCTCCGATCTCCGTTCCTGAAGGCGGTATTCGATGGAAAGGGCTTGATCCATCAGGCCACAAAGATCTTCCACTCTGGTGGAATGTACTAATTCATCCTTTATTTCTTCTTTGAGTCCTCTACGAAACAAAGTCACCAGCGTACGTTCCACCCAGGTGGTCTCTGCTGCTAACTGACGAAAACGTGTTATGTATTGTAGGACATCTTGTGAACCTTGTTGAATGTCGCATAAGGCTTCTTCCGCTGAAGCCTCCAATCCAGGACGACTAAACATTTGTTTGAAGCGATTCACGAAGGCGGAATAGTCCGACAATACCGGATCGTTGGACGATACCATCGGGGTTGCCCAGGCCAAGGCAGGACCGGATAAGGCACTGATTAGATAACCCACCTTTGTTCTGTCATGGGAGAATTGGGTGGGTCGGAAGGCGAAGTACACCGTTAATGAATCAAGGAACTCACGCAGTTTGGTTGGTTCACCGGAAAAACGATGGGTAGAAGCTGAAAGCGTTGGAACATCACCACTGCGGAAAGCCAAAGCCTGTCGTAACACAGCATTCTCATTGCGTAGTTGTTGTAATTCTTGAGCTTGTTGCTGAATCGTCGTCAGGAGAGATTGATCCGGATCTGCAGCAGCCACCACTGTGTCATCCATGGTGTTTGAAGACGTCGGAATGGTTTGGCGCTGCAATCTGTCACGACTCACGTGCTGCTTGCGCCTGGAATCTGCAGATCTCGTGGCGTGGATCTTGAGTGTTCGGCTTTGGCCCAAAAAGGGGCGACTCCCTCTGGTAGCCACGGTGCTGTAGGCAATGGAAACGCCAAGAACAGACCGTGACCTTCAGAAAATAGCGCCAGAGGGAAAAAAAACCTTCCAAAAAAGGGGAAAAAACCTCCAAACAGAATGACTCCTGAAAACAAGAACAAAAGAACAGGAATCAAAAAGAACTGAATTCAAATAGCACAGAATTGGCGAATTCCAGAACCAAAAGGCAAGGAAATCAGGAGCGAAGACACCATCTGAACAGAAAGTGTTGCAGCGCAAAGAAGAGAAGAAAACACCGCCCTTAAATACCAAAAAACAGGAAGTGACCCACAGGAAGAAAAAGGACACCATCTTAGATAGGGAAAAGTAGATAGAACAGAATAGAGTAGAAACCATAGAGACTAGGGAATGAGGAATGCTGGGAAGAAAAAGGTAACCTGGGAAGGGGGAAAAGACATAAAGGAAAGTGCAGCAAAACCCCAAGAAAGAAGAAAAAGAAGAAACAAGAACAGGTAAGAGGGGTCAGGAGACCCCAAAAATGCGGAGGGAGAGAGCAGTGCGAGGCCCCATGTAAGGTCTGGGGCCTCGTAAAGTACAGGAAAGGCTCGGGGCGCGCCGCGTCTTAGAAACGCGATGCGCGGCCCGAGCCGAACGCCTGGCTTGTGCCGAACACTCGGCTTGCGCCGCGCGGTGCGGCGCGACAGTACGTAGCACAAGAAGTCCTGTGGGCCCCAACTGACTCCCAAAAGTGCACAGTACTCCACCTAATGTGGCAACAAAGGGGCATCCAGGCACCTCACGGAAAGGGGGCAGGGGGTGGTGGGGGTGGGGATTTGCGACGGGGTGGGGCTTGGACTTGCGCTTGGAAGGTGGAGGGGGTGTGGGTTTGTCCTTTGAAGGTGGGGGGGTGTTTTGAGTGGGTGGAGCCAGATGGACTTGGCTCTGCACGGGGCTTCTTCTTCTCTGGGGAAGGGGCACGGGAATGTGAAGGGCGGACAGGGGTGGGCTGTGAAGTGGAAGGAGTGGAAAGGGCAAGGAGGTATGCATGCTTAGGGACAAAACGGGGTGGGCCAGTGGGTTGGAAGAGGTCAGCATGGGAGAGGAAAAGGTTTTTCGGAGCAATTGGGGTGGTCCTGGATGAGGGTGTGGGAGTGGAGGCAGAGGGTGTGGACGTATGTGGTGTAGGGGTGCGTGTAGTGGGTGCAGGTGACTGGACAGTATGCTGAGGAGTGGTGGATGTGTGATGGGTGGGTGTCTTGGTGCATTTGTGTGTTTTTGGAGGAGGGGAGTGGACACAGTGGGAGAAGACAGGCTGCCAGTGTGAATGTATGTTGTGTGGGTGTCTGCAAGTCTGGTGAGTGTGCTGCATGTGTCAACTAAAGTAATTGTGGTGAGTGCAGGTGTGGTGTCTGGGGTGCATGTATGGATGTCTACTATTGTGGTGAGTGCAGTAAGAGGAGCAGCAACAGTGACTGAAGGTGCAGTGCATGAGGGTGTGCATGTAGAGGGGACAGACAGGGAGGCGGAAGAGGTGGGCACACTGGGGGAAGTGGATGTTGCTGTGTGTGCATGTGTATGTTGGCTGTGTGAATGCTTGTGGTGGGAGGTGTGGTGCTTGTGTTTAGAAGTGTGCTTTTTGTGTGTTGAGGTGCTTGACTGCGTGTCAGATTGTGTGCTTTAGACGGGTGAAGGGAGTGGGGTGCTGGAAGGGGTAGAGGAGGTTGGAGGGGGACGGAATGGCCAGGGAAACTGGCTGCCATCCAAGAGGAGGCCACAGTCTGAAAAGATCTCTGTAGGCCAGACACGGCACAGTGAATGCCATCCAGATAGGCATTGGTCTGCTGCGCCTCCGATGCTAGCCCCTGAATGGCATTGACGATGGTTGTCTGCCCTACAGAGATGGTTCTCAGGAGGTCAATAGCCTCCTCTGTGAGGGCAGCAGGGCTGACTGGGGCAGGGGAGGAGGTGCCCACCTTTCTGGGTGAGTGGGCACAGGCAACTCGGTGGGGAGCAGAAGGGAGGACGGTGATGGAATGGGGGGTGGCGGAAAATGTCACTGTAGGGGTGTGGCCACTAGGATCCGCTACCGCCGGGGAGCCCCCATCGGAGGAAGTACCTCCAGTGGTAGTTGCCTCCGCCGTAGTACTCCCCTCGCCCTCCCACCCACTGGTCCCTTTGGCGTTGGGTGACTCTGCCTCTGAGGATCCGTGGGCCACTGCTTACTCACTTGCTGATACCTCAGCTCCCTCGCCAGATGTTGCTGATGTACAAAAACAACACAAGAGAACAGGGATGGGGAGACAAAACAGGAGAGACACTTGTAAATAGCTGAATGGAGGTACATAATGGCCAGACATACACCCACCCAGAAGACACCCCCAACAGGCAGCATTGTTCACTATGCCCATGGTCATGCCCCTGACTAATGACCAGAACCCTGCTCTACACCCATCCCCTGAACTACCTAAGGACCCGACGTGTGGGAGTCATGACCAAGACACCCCTACACCCTACGGGGACCATCATGTAGATGGACAACAGTCAGAGTCCCTGCCTCTAAGCAGCATGAATCCTAATGCACACACAGACATCCACCGAGGCTTAAGATTGTGACATGACTACTCACCCCCTTGTGACTGCTGTGCAGCCTTCAAGCGCCCATCCAGTTCTGGGTACGCCACCGCCAGGATGCGTTGCATGAGGGGGGTCAGTGCCTGACGTGCACCCCTTCCACGTTGGGAGGACTTCCCCAGCTGGGCCTCACAGATTTTACACGCCCAGCACTGCAGGTCCTCCCACCTCTTCCTGCAGTGGGTGCTCTGACGGTTGTAGACCCCAAGGGTCCGCACGTCCTTGGCAATGGCATACCAAAGTGCCCTCTTCTGGTGGGCACTGATCTAAAAGGGTGACACAGAAATGGAACACAGAGGTCAGGCACTTGCAAGATAGGTACAGCTGGCTATTCGTCCACTATGGGATGGACAGTACTGTCAGACTTACAGGACATACGCACGCAGCATGCCATGCACCATGGCCGATGCAGGCTCAGAGGTGCACACATATGTCCTTACAACACCATCCATTACACCCAAACAGTGCACCCCAAACCCTGACTCACCTGTACCTCTGGCCGTCCGTAGAGTTTGGCGTACAGGGGCAGGACCCCGTCCACTAGCCTTCCAGTTCCTCCTGGGTGAAGGCCAGGTCCCTTTCCCCTGCAACACGAGCCACTTCCATGAGCAGAGGCAGGACACAGCAGTACACACAGTGGAGTACCTGTTCGCACGAGATCAGGGAGCCAAGTGAAGTATAGATGACGAATTCACGTACGTCCCGCGGCGGTGTGCACCGTCATTGCCGGCGGCGATCATGATACGCCAGGATTCCCCATTGGCATCCATGTTAACCAATGATGGTGCGAACGGCGGAAAACACTACCTTACGCTGTTACGTCAACCGCTAGCGGTATGAGGTCACTTCCACAACAACAGGCCTGGATTACAGGGGGCAGACATTTTGGCATTAACTACGCATCTATAAGAAATAATTGTGCACAATGCAGGCACTATTTTCCGCATGAAGCACCTATGCATGTGACCATTTAAGAAAATAACACACATGAAAAACACTGTTCCCTCATTGAGGTGTAGATGTAGATCTGTCAAGAACATGTTACTGTTGAGTCACTACAATCAAGTATGCAGTGCACAATTGATGACATGTGCCTATGTATGTGTGTTCCTCACACTTGTTTGATATCCCTCGTAGGTACTGACCCTTGTGGCGACGAAGTGCACCATCAGTGTACAGACCACTTGTGGATATGTGGACCATGGTGGAGCGTCAGATCATAATCACAGACTCACCCGTGCAACAATTCTGGAACTTTGTGCATTACTGGATCCTGCACTAATTTCAGGAAATCGTAATCAGCATGCCATCCCTACTGAAGTGCAGGTGCTCTCCGCACTCCTGGCCACGGGCTCATTTCAAGTGACAGTGGGCATGGGTGCTGGAATTTCACAGCCAATGTTCAGCATGGTACTGACAAGATTTCTAAATGCATTTGTACGACACCTACTGTCCTATGTGAGGTTTCCCCAAAGTACTGACCTCCCTGCTATCAAGTCGGACTTCTATGCCTTTCCCAACATACCCCATGTGATAGGTGCCATCGATGGCATCTACATACCGCTCATACTCCCAAGAGACAGTGAACAGGTGTACAGAAACAGAAAGAACATTCATTCCATGAACATCCAATTGGTATGTACTGCAGACCAGTACATCTCACATGTGAATGCCATGTTCCCAGGTTCAGTCCATGATTCCTTTGTGCTGAGGAACAGTAGTGTGCCACAGAAGATGGAACAACTCCAAGAGGACAGAGGGTGGATCATAGTTAAGTGTTTCTGTCACTAACTGACACATAGCAGACAGCCAGGCTGTCTGACTAAGAGGCTTGACAATGATTACTCTGTATTGCACCTTTTACTAGGTGATTCTGGCTATCCAAACTTGCGTTGGCTCCTGACACCAGTGAGGAATGCTGGGAAAGATGCAGAGAGGAATTACAATGAGGCCCATGGACGTACCCTGAGGGTGATAGAGTGAACAATAGGTCTCCTGAAGGCTAGATTTCGTTGTCTACCTATCTCTGGGGGTTCCCTGGCCTATGGGCCTGAAAAGGTGTGTAGAATAGTGGTGGCCTGCTGCATGCTGCACAACGTGGCAGTGAGAAATGTTATCCTCCTCTTGGAGGTGGAGGGTGCTCTATGTCCTGACCAGCTACCTCAGAGAGGTGAGGAGAGTGATGGTGATGATGAGGAAGGGGAAGATGTCAATTCCAGAACCCAACTGATACAACTCTACTTCCAGTAACTATGTGGGACTAAGGTCTGACATTGGGGTTTGTGACATATACTGTCAGTGTGGTTTGTCATCTGGGGGGGGGGGTTGATTCTTATATGTGAAACTGGGTCCAGGTCTGCATGGTACAGAATTCAATTTAGTGCATTTAGTTTTGGCCAAATTTAGGCACACAGGAGTCCTTTCATGCAACGCATTGACAATAAAGTGGTTATCAGCCAGTTGCATCCATACTTCACTTTGTTCACATTTTATGACAGGGGACAGTGTTACAGGTGTGATATGTGTTTTATTGGTGGCAGGGAGTGAATAGTGCAATTTACAGTGATGGCAAGTGGTCATGGGTGGTTGTCCTCAATGCCAACATGGTGGCAGCCTTGTTGGTAGTATTGATGGGTCCATCAATTCTTACATTAGTTCATATTGCTTCTTAGCACTGTGTGGTGGTAGATTGAGTGGGATAGTTTCTGTGCAGATTGTTGCTGAGTTACTCCTTGAAGGGGGCCTTGTTTTTTGCTGGGGTTCCAGTGCCATATCTTGGTCTGAGGGTACATTTGGGCACCTGCTGTTGATCTTGAGGGGATGACATGATTGGCCCTTGGGTTTCCTCTGAGGGTAGTTCCTGGGATGTTTCAGATGATGGTGTAATTGTCCGGTCTGTGTCCGGTGCTGTAGTGGGGGCCTCCTGTCCTGTGAGGGTCTCAGACTGGGTTTGTACCACCTGCAGCAGTGCTCCTGCTATGCTGGCCATTGTGGCGTTGTGCTGTTTCCACTGCTCCATGGCCTGTTGGTGGTGTTCCTGCTGCATCCTCTGACTGTGCTCCGGCTTGGATACTATCTGTGCCAACCTGTCATGGGTATGCTGGTAGGCCCCTAATACCTCAGATATTACGTCCTGGGCTGCTGCATCCATCTTGTGGCCTCCCCCCTTTCCCACTGAGGCCCTAGCACTGGGCCTAGCTCCCTGTGCCTGTGTCCCCTGCACAGGTTTGGCAGTACCACTTGAACTGGGGCCCTCGCTTTCTTGCATGTTGGGAGGGGGAGACTGTGGCCTCTGTACCTGTGTTCCACCAGTCTGTGGCCTAGATACACTGGTGTGGGGATGCTTGCCCTGGGCTGCTGTTCTTGACTGGGTGGTAGGGGTGTCAGTGGTATCCTGGGTGGGGCTGCTGCATGGTGACAGTCTAGGATTGTGTGAGGGGCCTACCTGCTCATCAGTGTCCAGGGATCCTTCCCCAGTGTCCTGTGAGGTGCCTCTGTCTCCATGGGGGGCACTGGCACTCCTTGTCCCGTCCGTGAGGGTGGCATGGGTGGTGGTGCCTGTTGGGGGACATAGACATGTCTGTTACAAATGCATGAACGGTTGGGGTGCACAGGACTGGGCTATTTTGTGTTAGTGTAACTTTTAGTGGCCATCCAGGGTCCCTTTGTGAGGTTTACACTGCATTTTCCTTAGGGTGTGGGGTTGCATGGGGGGGTGTAGTTCCATTGTGAATCCTTGCAGGGGTAGGTGGCTGTGCACAGGGGGAGGAATGTGGGCCTGTTAGAAGGTTTGTGGTCATGCAGGGGGGATTCAGTGGCTGTTGCCTGGGTGGGGTATTGGTCCTGGTGGGTGTGGGTGGGGTGGTGCATGCATTAGAGATATGGTGTATATGGGGTAAATGTAGACGACTTACCCGAATCCATTCCTCCAGTGAGTCCAGTGAGTCCCTCAGGGTGCAAGATGGCTAGTACCTTTTCCTCCCAGTTGGTGTATTCGGGTGGTGTTGGTGGTGGTCCTCTCCCAGTCTTCTGGACTGCAATGTGGTGCCTGGATGTCATGGCCTTCCCCCGCGGGTCGTTCCATCTCTTCCGGATGTCATCCCTGGTGCGTGGACGGTGTCCCACTGCATTGACCCTGTTGACAATGGTCTGCCATAGCTCCATCTTCCTTGCGATGGGTGTGTGCTGCACCTGGGCCCCGAATATTTGTGGCTCCACCTTCAGGATCTTATCCACCATGGTCCTTACCTCCCTTTCTGTGAAGCGTGGATGTTTGGGGGGGTGACATGGCGAGTGTGGTGAATGGTGTCCGGGCTGGAAACGCGGTGAGGGTGCTCTTCTGTGGGTCGGTGTGCGTCTCGTGTATTGTCGCGTTTGGTGTCTGCTTCTGGTGCTCTCCGTCTTCTTTGGCCTGGTTTCGTTGCAAAGGATTGTGGGTTGTGTCTATGAGTGTTTTATGGGGTTATGGATGTGTGTCAGGTGTGTGGGTTTCAAGCTTATCCAATGTGTGCACTTCTTGCTGTTAAGTCCACTTGCCGCCGGTGGCGGTCGGCACCGCCAATGGTCGTCCGGCCTCCACTGTCCACCAAGGTGATTTGTGCATAATTATTTGGAGGGCGGGATGTGGGTGTACTCATCGGTGGCGGGGTGGGGAGGTCCAGCATTTTAGCCGACAAGGTCATGGCGGTGACTGGTGGTCTGGTGATATTTGGCGGGGTTGGGATTTTGGTTCTTTATATGGTGGGTTTCTATTCACCACCGCCACGGCGGGTCTGCGGAGTTCACCGCGTGTTCATAATGACCGCCTTATTTATATATTATGCCGCAGTATATGGGGTAATTTCAAGATATACTCTGGTACATTGCAACGACAAAACAGTATACAATGGGGTAATGAAAGCCCTTACAAAGTTCAAATATAGCCATATTGTTTAAGAGCACACTTAGGCCATCATTACAAGTTTGGCGGTCCAAGGACTGCTGTGGTGGAGGTGGTGGCCCACAGCCGCGGGCCCTGCAGAGCAGACCGCATATTATGACCATGGTGGTGTTCAGTCACCGCCAGTTCTGCCAGTGCGGGCGGGCTGCTGCGGCCGGCAGTAGCCATCTCCTGGTCGGGGGGAGCATGTTACCGCCGACCATATTACGAGATTGGACACAGCCAGAATATCCACCACGGTTGCCACTAAAAGCCTGACAGAAACGAACAACATAAAAGGGGACACTCACCTCCAGGAACACAGGTACGTCCGCAGCCGCCATGGAACCTGAACTGGAAATCTTCCCAATGCTCCTGATGGCCATACAACTCCAGAACCAGCGACGGTGAGGAAGACACTATCCATAAGTACACCCACATAGCACACACTGGGGGGAAGGCCATTAGTACACACACACCCGCACGGTCACAGGCTGCCACGCACATACGCAAACACATGTACCAACACACACACACACACACACATAGACACAAACCAAACACAACAAATTCTACATGTGCAACTCACACATGTGGAAGGAAAGCCAGGACAAGTATGTAAACCTCGACACCAAGGGGTCCCTGATGCAGATATATTAAATTAAATACAAAGTTAAAATGTAAACTATGTACAAAATAGGTCTACTGGCCAGACCGACGAAACAAAGTGCCCCAGGCACACAGGGCAATGTCCATGGCCCCAACTTGAAGTCTAACTGCAAAGTGGCCTCCAGATGTCAGAGACATCAATGGGGCATGCAGGCACCCCAGGGGTCATGGGGGGGGCAGGTGGGGGCTTGGGTTTGGAGAGCTGGTCCTTTCGTTTGGGTTGGGGTGGGGGTTTCGCTTTGGGCTTACTTTTTAGGGGGCTTGGGCTTCACTTTGGGAGGGGTAACTTTTGGCTTGGTGGGGGTAGATGTCGTAGGTGGGGGCTAGTTCCAGGTGGAGTAAGGGAGGACCGGGAGGTATAAGGCAGGGGTTTTGGGAGGGGAACAGGGTGCTTGGGGTGAACAGGGACTGGGTCAGGGAACAGGGAAAACTCTTGGAGGAAACGTTTTTTAGGGGCACAAGATTGTACATGGGAGAAACGTTTGGGAGTGGAAGTAGAGGAAGTGGTTGTGAGGTGTGTACGGTGAGGTGCCTTGGTTGCAGGTGTGAGTGTGGATGTCATGTGTGTGCTGTGTGTCTGTTGGTTGTGTGAGTGTAGGCGTTTAGGTGTAGTGGGAGGAGGGGGTAGTAGATGCAGGGAGCTGGCAGGGGGATGTGTGAATGTATGTTGTAGTGGTATCTGCAGGTAGGGTGTATGTGCTGCATGTGGGGGCTTTGACAGTTGTGCTGAGTGTGGCACATGTGGTGTATGGGGTGCATGAATAGGGGTCTGCTATTGTGGTGACGGTGGGAATGTGGGCACTTGTGGCAGGATCTGGGTGTGATGATGCGGTGACTGCGGACAGGGCACTGTGAATGCCTTCCAGGTAGGCATTCCAGTACTGCATCTGTAATGCCAGTCCCTCAGGGCCAGATTGTGCAGCATGCAGCATGCAACAATGATTTGGCAGACTTTAAGTGGTTTGCACATTAGGGCACCACCAGAGACATATAAACAGTGGAATCTGACCTTCAGTAGACCGAAGGTTCGTTTGGTGACATGCCTTGTCTTGCCGTGGGCCTCATTGAAATGGTTTTCACCATCTGTTGTGGGATATCTCACAGGTGTCAGCAGCCAGGGAACGTTGGGGTATCCAGAGTCACCTGTGTGCACAAATGTAGGAGACATCTCAATACCAGTGGGGACACAGGGCAGATTGTGTAAAGAGTTGACATGACATAACCACACTTTCTATTGGATACATACCGATCAGCCAGGCCTGGTCTCTCTGTAGTCGTGCAATCATTTGTAGTACTTTGCTGCAAGATATATTGGTCAGCGAGACACGCCACTTGCACATTTATAGAATAATAGATTTTCCGGTTCCTGTAGACTTGCTTATTAATCCTGGGTGGAACCAAGGCAATGTGTGTGCCATCTGCGGTCCCTATCACATGAGGGACATGTGCCAAATTGTAGAAGACTGCCTTCACTGTAGTCAAATCTGCACATTGGGGGAACCTGATGTAGCAGGGCAGATGTATTAGAAAAGCACACAGTACATCCTTCAACACATTGCTGAATATCAGCTGTGACAACCCTGCTGCTAAGCCAACTGTCATCTGAAAGGACCCTGAGGCAAGGTAGTGGAGTACTGACAACACCTGCACCAAGGGAGGGATGGCATAGGGATGACATATGGTAAGGAACAGATCATGCTCCAAATGGCTACACAGCTCTATTATGGTCTGACATTTCAGATGATACGTCTGAATGATGTGCCTCTCTTCCAGGGTAGCTAGGTCGACTAGTGGCCAGTACATAGGAGAGTATCTCATCATCATTATTGCACCATATCTTGGAATAGGAGAGAGGAGTAGTTGTAAGTTTATGTATGCAATGTGTTGACATTGTAATACTAGGCACTAGTCAGTATATCTCATCCATGACACACATAAAATGAATCTACAATTCTTTGTTTTGCACGTAAAATGGCAGCTGCCTGTCCTGCATGCACAGAACAGTTGGAAGTGACCTAATTCCACTGACGTTAGATGTCATGGCGGTAGGAAGTCTAAACCGCCGTGCAACTCCTCATTGAATAACGTTGTTGCCTATGGGAGACTGCGGCCAATGGTGATCACCACCAGCAGTGACGATCATGTGGAGAAGTGTGGCTCAATGGTTAGAGCGGCAGACCCTGATGCAGAAATCTGGCACGGGACCAGGGTTCAATTCCCGCCTCGGCGGGTCTTGGGCTCAATTTCCTCGGACCTGATAATTCTTGCATTGGTGCCTAATCTAATTCATGGGTCCCACTCTGTATCTCTGGGCAATAGCTTGCTTATTCTCCACAACGGCCCTAACAGTGCTGGGATGCCTGGCTTCACCTTGGAGGCTGCCCAGGAGTGGGCACCTCACAGGGAAAAACCAGGAGGGGTTCCACAGCGGTATGTGTACAGCGCCTAGAGACCCTAACGGGTGAGTAGTGTGCTATACAAGTACGAAGTTTACAGTTTTTTGATTTTTTTTGTACGTGGCCGATGTGAACGTGATTTACTGTTACATAGTTCACTTGACTCCTGACACTCGTGCAAGCAAGACCTCCACTGCGTGTGCTGCTGTGTTCTGACTATGGAAGCCAAGATGCTATGTTCTGCAGGAGATATGGCCCCAGCTTTCACCCAGCAAGAGCTGGAGAAGCTTGTGGGTGGGGTCCTACCCCTGTATGGACAGTTGTGTGGGGCACCAGAGCAGCAGGTGAGTCTCATCCTGTGTGATTGTGATGTGTGTGAGAATGAAAGGCGCTGGGATGAGGCAGATGGAGTGGATGCATGACGATGGGTGAGGAGTCTGAGCGTTAGTGGCGTGATGACACGTGAGTGTGGTAATGAAATATGTTTGATGTGTGATGTCCACTGATGACCCTGTAATGCCACTCTACATGACTTTCTCCTTCTGTCTGTGTCACCCATGCAGGTCAATGCCCATCAGAAGAAGGGGATTTGGCGTTCCATCACCAAGCAAGTGCGGAGCCTGGGGGTCCATAGCCGTCGGAGCACCCACTGCTGAAATCGGTGGGAGGACCTGAGACGCTGGGCCTGGAAGACCATGGAGGCCCAGCAGGGGATGTCCTCCCAATGAGAGAGGGGTGCCTGTCGGACCCCAACCCCCCAATGGCCCGCATTTTGACAGTGGCCTACCCTGAGGTGGATTGGCACTTGAGGGCAGTGCAACAGCCACAAGGGGGTAAGTACACACTGTCACCTCGATAATGTTATGCCTGTATGGCTTTGGGTTAACTACTAGTGTTAATTTGTAGCATAGGTCATCGTTAGTTGCACGCAGACTATGGGTACCAGCCACCCTGGTAGGATTGGTTCAGAGATGTGTGCCAATACCATGCAGACAGTGACTTATGATGGCATTTACTTCCAATTTGGGATTTGGGTGTTCACCCTCAACAAGGTTTAAGAGGCCAGTTCCTACCATCAGCATCAGTACAATTGAGGTGCTAGGGTATTGCCATCAGTATCAGCCAAACAGAGGCAAATAGTGAGTTCCCAGTTACCATGTTTTGTATGTGTTGATAGGCACAGTGGGGCCACATGTCACTGTGCTATTTGTCAATGGATTAGTGGGCATGCTACCTACCCATGCAGGATTCTGTTGAGTAAGGAGTACAGGAAATGTCTCCGTACACGACCATGAGAATGTGCCAGGCACTGGGCAAGTGTGACTAGGATGACCCTAATCAAGAACATGAGTGCTACTGTTCCACCATTAACAAATTACTTCAACATTGCTGTTTTTCCCCCATGGTGTCCTACTGTTGTAGCATGTATAGGTGAGGGCATGTCCTGCCATGGCATTGCAGCAGATGATGATGTTGTTACTCTGTGTGTATGTAGGGTTGGTATTGACCCATTGCACCCTTTCTTTCTCTCCCAACCTCCTTCTCTCTCCACCTCTGTCTATGTGTGCATTAGCATCATCTGGCGAAGGAGAAGGGGCACCGGTGAGTGGGAAAGCCGCAGCCCCAGTGACCCAGGAGGCTGACACCAGCAGAGCTGAGGGGACCAGTGGGACGGAGGACGAGGTGAGACCCACAGGGGAGACAGGATCATCGACTACATATTCGGATTCCTCGTCCGATGGACGCTCCCTGGAAGTGGCGGACCCATCTGGGACCATCTCAGCACCATCCTTGTCTGCCATCCCCCTTACCAGCACCGCCCTCCCTGTAGCTCCCACCCAGTTGCCCATGCCCGCTCACCCAGGAGGGTAGGCATCTCCGCCGCAAGTACCTCTGCCCCTGCCTCAGTCAGCCCTGCCACCCTCAATGAGGAGCCTATTGACCTCCTGAGATCCATCTCTGTGGGGGTGTAGAGGAGGTGGCAGCTGGACCAGTGGCTGATGAAGGGGACATCGTGAGTGATGAGGAGGAAGATGATGAGGATGAAGCTGACTCCAGTGCAGAGTTAATTCAACAATACTTCCCTTGAGTAACAGGTATGGGTCATGTGTTATGTAATGTGACCTGTACACCTGTCTGCCTTGTGACATAACTCCTCCTGGTGTCTGTCATCAGTGGAGGTGTAGTGTGCAGCTCACCCTCTGAGTGGGTTGGGGGGACGTTTTGCCCACAAGAGGAGGTGTCACTGTTCAAATGTCAGTGCTATTTAAACTCAGATGTTGTGTTCCATAACTAATGAAAAATATTTCCCATGTGCTATGTACCCTGTACTGCCTATCCAATATCCATATTAGTGGCAAATATGTTGATGTCATCAGTAAAGCTATTCATCCTCACAGTCCACAATGTGAACATCTGTAACCCAACTCTTACTGACTGTGGAACATGACTTTAGATGAGATGTGCCAGCTGCGAGGGAAGGACCATTGGGCAATGATGTTTAGGGAATGTTCATTTGACATGGGCATATGGTTTGTGATCACACCAAGTTGGGACATTGTACTAGGGTTGGGACATTGTACAGCATGTGTGTTGAGTGTCCTATACTGACTCCTATGGCGATAGTTGTCTCTGTCTTGGTCTATTTGCAGAGCACTCTTGTGGTGCAACTCTGGTTCCTGCCTTGCCTGGTGGCTCCCTTGACACATGTATCCAATATATGTCTACTCTACCATCAACCTAGCTGCATATTGCTCCCCCTTCTGTCTATCACACATACATTAGCAGGACAATGATTTGACTGTAATGACATGTTATTTCACAGAAATTCTTACTTAGTACAATAAAGACACATGGGCATTAGCTGTGCTCAAAGGTGTTTAATGAAATTCACAAGTGCAATGGGTGATGTTTTGGGTCGTGGTGGGTGAAATCATCAGAGTAGTTGTCCCGGCTGTGGGTAGTCCAGGTCCAGTTTCAAAATGGCCATGGGAAAATGGAGACATGACAGTGGACAGTGAACAGGGTATGTCAGAGGCAGACAAGGGAGAATGTTTAGGAGAGGGTGACTTCCTGGCAGTAGTCTTGGTCTTGGCATCAGGTCCTGCAGGATATCTGGATGGACATCCTCGCTTGCGTGTGGGTTCCTCAGCTACAGGGGGAGGGGAGCTGATGGTCTGCGGGTCCTCTGGAAGGGCCTCCATTCCACTAGCTGCTGCAGAAGCGGTGGCTCTGTTGGAATGTGGCTAGTGGAAGGGACCTGCTGGTGGGTGGGGGACGCAGGCAGGATGGTCCCCAGGTCCTGCAGTACCCCTAGAATGGAGGCCAGGGTGGCACTGAGGGTCTGCCACTGCTGCATGGCCTCCTGGTGTTATTCCGTATGCAGCTTCTGGTTCTCCTGCACAGTGGCGAGGATCTTGCCCATTGTGTCCTGGCACTGGTTGTATGTTCCCAGGACTTGTGAGATGGCCTCCTGGTCAGTTGTTTGTATTGGATGCCTCATCCTTTGGCCCACAGGTGCCCTCCCACTGCCCCTGCCCCCCATGCCCCTGGCACAGTGTGCCCACTCCCACTTGCACCAGGACTTTCATCGTCTTGGGTGTGTGGCCTTGATTCTGGTCCCTGTACTGTTGGGCACACTGCTGATTGATCTGTCCTTGGGACACAGGTTTGGGAATGTTGGGTTGGCGTTGCTGTAGTAGCCACATGGGTGGGGGACTCCGATGTGTCCCGGGTGGGGCTTGTGATATTGGACTGGGTTGTTGTCCCAGAGAGGCCAGGCAAGTCGTCACTATCCAGACATCCAGTGGGGCCTTCATCCTGGGGAGGGCTGTCTTTCTCTGTCATCAGCTGCCGGGTGGCAGTGGCATCGGGAACTGTGGATGGAAAGGGAGGGAGTTACATTGTGGAGATGTACTTGTTCATGTCATCGTCTGATGCATGGGGTAGCTTGACTTTCTTCCCAGTGATGGTAATGACAACTGCAGCACTGCAGACATTGTTTGCGTGTGACATATTGTAGCATTATTACAATTTTTTCATCTAGGGTTGGGGATTGTGGATAGTATTACTGTCATTGCAATGTGTTGGAACGCAGTTGAAGCATCCATTGGGTGTGGCATGCGCTTTGGTTTTCCGTGCAGTTGTTCCACTGTGAAGTGTGACTGTGCACTTTTGATGTATACGGAGGGTTGAATTGTGGGAGTTGTGGTGCTTGGCATTTTGATTGGTATCCGTGCATTGGGGGGGACTGTGTGGGGATAGTGGCAGTAGGGTGTTGTGGTATGCAGGGGAGGAGCCTGGTGTGATTTGGGGGTGCAGAGGTGTGAGATGGGGTGGATTAGTGAGTGATGGGTGGTGAGGATGCATACTGAACAGGAGTGGTTGGTGCCTGGGGAGTGTTGTTCGCTTACCAGAGTCGAGTCCTCTGATGATTCCAGTCAGGTCCTCAGGATGCATGATGTCCAAGACCTTCTCCTCCCATGATGTGAACTCAGGTGGAAGAGGTGGGGGCCCGCTGCCAGTCTTGTTGATGGCAATCTGGTGCCTGGATGCCATGGAACGCACCTTCCCCCGTAGCTCATTCCACCTCTTCCTGACGTCCTCCCTTGTGCATGGATGGGTGGCCACTGAGTTGACCCTGTCAACGATCCTCCGCCATAGCTCAATTTTCCTGGCTATCGATGTTTGCTGGACCAGTGCTCCAAACAGTGGTGGCTCTACCCTGACGATTTCATCTACCATGACCCTCAACTCATCATCTGTGAAATGTGGGTGCTTCTGATGGGACATGGTGGTTATTTTGTGGGTGTGGTGGGGATGTCTGGGTGATTGTGCTGATGGTATCTGGTGTATGTGTGCAGTGGCGATGTGTGTATTGTGTTGGTGGTGCAGTTGTGTGGAGGGTGTTGTGGTGGAAGTGTGTTTGTCCTATGGTGTCTGCATGCAGTGTCCTCCGTTGCTGATCTCCTCTGTCTCTCGGTTGTTAGTTGTGGTTGCAAAGAACTATGGGTGTGTGTGAGGGTGTGTTATATATTGCAGTTCGCAAGTGTGTGTGGTGTGTGTCAAGTATGGGGTATTCAGACTGTCCAATGTGGTGTCAGGTTCTAGTGGAGGTGATTGTTAGACCTCTGCGAATTTGCACCGCCAATGGTTTTCCAAGGTGCAATAACCGCTGTGCTGATTTGTAGATCATAATATGGAGGGCGGGGTGTTGTCGGCGGGGCTGGTGGTGGAACCGTCTCACTCCTGCCCTCGGTCAGGCTGGCAGTTTGGGATTTGTGGCTGTATTTGTGCGGTCTTCACTTTGTGACTCGTAATGCGGCAGTCACTGTACCGCCATCGCCGACGGTCTTTCGGTGACCAACAGCACAGCAGTCTTGCCAATAGATCCCCAAACTGGTAATGAAGGCCTGAGTCTGCAATCTAGGTTTGAGGAGAAAATGTAGTGTCCTACATTAGTGTATGTGCATAGGAAGGAAGGTAGCAGTATAGGTAAGTCTGTAAAGGTAGGTACAAAGTTGTATTACTTTATATATTTATGGAGCACCACACTAGTACCTAGAAAGTACTGCACTTGTTACATAATTTAAAAAAAACAGTTATATATTTTACAAAATAAAAAATACACTGCAGTACACTATATTTTCCCTTAGAACCCAGAATGCAGACTAAGGCCCTCATTATGAAGGGGGCGGTCCCAAGACCGCCAGGGCTGCAGTGGTGGTCTGGCGGTTTGGCCTCTGCCAACCGCCACATCCCCGCTGGTACTGCCAGGGCGATAATACAGTCGGGCTGGAGATCAGCATCTCCGACCCAGCGGTCCACTGAAGCCTGCCATCGGTATAAGGAGTCACCTATCTGCCAGTTTTTCCGCGGCTGTAGCACTGCCACGAAAACCCTGGCAGAAAGGCAACCGGTGACAGGAATTTTTTTTTCTGTCGCTGGCAGACAACTCCCCCAACCACCCCCTGCAATTACAATACCCCCATCCATGACAGCATCCCCCTCCCCACCTCCTTCCATGACAGCACCTCCACCCCCTTCCATAACAGCACCACCTTCCTCGCATACAAGCACACACACACACACACGCACTCCGCATACACTCATTCACCAACACTTACATAGACTCATTCATTCACTCACACACATACATACACTCATTCACTCGCACCAACAGACACGCATTCACACAAACATTCCAACACGCACTCACTTCAACAATCATACATACATCATACACGCATTCAAACACCCATACACACACATTCAAACACCCATACAAACACGCATACACACACATTTAAACACGCATTCAAACACCCATACACACACACTTTCAAACACACATTCAAACACCCATACACACATGCATACACACACGCATACACACTTACATTCACACATGCAGACAACACCCACTCACACACGCACACAAAACACCCCCCATCCTCCCACCTCTCTCCCCTGTCGGACAATCGACTTACCTTGTCCGCCGAGGAGGTCATCCGCCAGGGAACAGAAACAGGCACTTCCACCGCCAACAGCGCCCCGCCATGCCATATTACTGCTTGTAATACGGCGGGCGGAGTCCTTTTGGCATGGTGGTGAAGGCGATGGAACCGCCTCTGCGCCTCCGACCGCCAGCACGACTACTGAAGGATTTGTGCCCACATCGTGGTGGAAATCCTTCAGTACTCGTAATATGGCAGTCTGAAGACCGCCAGCACTGGTGGTCTTCTGGCGCCCGTGGCTTCGGCAGACTTAGGAAAAGACCACCAAAGTCATAATGAGGGCCTAAGTGTGGTATAAAGAATATGGCTACCTGTTAATTTTGAAAGGGTGAAATATTGTTTAGATCACACTTAATGCCTGATTTAGATCTTGGAGGTCGCACCACCAAACGGCGTTGATGATGGGCACGAAAAGACCATCAAGCCAAATGTGTTCTGCCAACCATATTTAGATATTACACTTCTGCAGGTCAATTGAATGGCGACGGATTTCTGACGGAGAGAGATGGCGGCCGATCCCAATGGACATCTTACAATGGCAGGGGCTATGTAAGAGAGGTAAGAGACACACATTGTTTCTTAGCCATAGGTGTACCCCTGCCCTACATAGTACACAACACACCATATACACACATTAACCCATTGCCATTCCAACACAACCCAACCGGTACATGCTGGAAACATACATTGACATACATCCATGACACAACACACACCATTGACACTGCACCCACACACGACACAACCACAGCAACCAACACAGCTACACACTCAGCTACTCGTACAGGTTCCCTTGCAATGCGCACACATGGATACCGTTGCTCAGTGTGAGCGTATCATGATTGTGGTGCCAGGATTCACTTTGCAATGAATGACACCACAATGATATTTGTGTATGTGTGCGATTTGTGTGTTGTGCCAGTGTGTCTCCAGCCATGTGTAACACCACTGTATACCTCACATATGCATGTCACAGAAATGTAAAAAAATACTGTGACATGTATATGTCTGCAGAGGCCCAACCTACTGTGCAGTGGCCTCGGCATTGCGGCATTCCTACGTTTGACTCCGGCGATGGGGGCTTAATGTTTTCTTTGTGGGTCAGTGACAGCAACAATGGAAGGTGTTGTCCAGTCATGTCCAGACAAAGACGGGGGTGGAATGTGGTAAAAAGGTGAGTTTTCACCCCATTACCCCCAATAAGCCAACTCAAACATAGAGGTCGGACTGATACTTTTTTCTTGGTGGTAAGGCACATCCAAATCTGCACGGCGGGAAGGGTGTCTGGGGTTCCACCATCAGCCACTTTACCCTATTTTGCAGTCAATGCAGGCACTCTTTCTTGGTGGAGACGATGGTTCGAATACAGGCTTTCGTCTATGGGACCACCATCTAAATATGGCTGGTGGACCATTGCAGTGGCAGACGGGTTTTCAGTCAAAAGGTTGGCAGCAGGACACTAACCAACATCTAAATCAGCCCCTTAGTCTGGCAGATGGGTTTTCAGTCGAAAAGTTGACAGCAGACCGTAACCTCCAACATTTAAATCAGCCCCTTATTCTGCATTCTGGGTTTTAAGGGGAAATATAGTGTAGGACAGTGCTTTTTAATTGTTTTACATATTTAATAAATAAAAAAAACCTTTGAAGTACTGCGCTCCTTTCTAAGTAGTACTGCGGTACTTTGTATTTTTTTCTAAATATATAAACTAATAAAACTACTTTTCCCTACCTTTACGGACTTACCTATGTGCAACAATTCTTGTTATGTAGTTATAAACCACTACTATACTATATTTCAAATAAAAACCCACAATACGGACTCAGGGTGGCCTAAACAACATGTCTGCCTTTAAATTTTATAAGGGCTGTGATTACCAAGTCATAAACAGCCTTGTCATCTGGATATCCCCCGGTATACCGTCAAGATACCGCGGTATACTGAGGTTCAATATATTACTACGTTTTTGTGTCTCATAACTTCAAAACTACATAAACAAATTACATTTACTACCAAAAAGGATCCTTTCTGCACTATATTCTCATTTCCTGGCAATTTTTAAATAAATCATATGGGCTGTTCCACCACTACGTCTGTCTATAAAGTCAATTGAAAATGCATAAGTGGCAAAATGTGTTTTGGGACCCCCCTTTTTTTTGCACCCCCTTAACAAATCATCATAAAACTCTGTATTATCCACCAATGTAAAAAAAGGAATAGGTACGCAGAGTTTTGTGGAGGTTCATCAAAAGTTATTACCAAGCAAAAATCAGACGGACTTCTATCTCTAGGAATCATAACTATAACTACCACCACTATGTATTTAATATATACATATATATATATATATATATATATATATATATATATATATATATATATACACACACTCATCTACACATAAATACTCACACAAAGGCACAACTACACACACCACAACAACAACCACCACACAGCAACACTCACCTGAATGTTGCGCACAGCAACTCAACAACATCAGACCCACATGCAAGTGGCACACATACTGACACAACCACATCACCTGCTCCAGTTCCATGTACCTCAACCAGCTAATCCAATCTCACCCACACATACTTGTACTGGCTCAAAGATATTACGGGTACAGGTCCCCTTGCAATGTGCACACATGGATATTGTTGACTAATGTGATGTTAACATTATTGTGGTGCCAGCATTCATTTGGCAATGAAAACTGACACCAAAATGACATATGTGTATGTGTGTGACATGTGTTTCATACCACTGTTTCCCCATCCATGTTTGACACAAGTATTTTCCCGATATATGCATGTCACAGTCATTTTAAAAACCACTGTGACATGTATATGACTGCAGTGGTCCTGAGAACATGGGCAGTGATCACACAAAGTACACAGGCAATGCGGATTTCCTACCTTCGATGGGGGGGTCATGTTTCCTCTGTGGTTCAATGGCAGCAGCGGCAGAAGGTCTTGTCCAGTCATGTCCAGTTGAAAACAGAAGTGGAATCAGGAACAAAGATAGGTTTCTACCTCATTTCCCCTCCAATCCACCAACTCAGGTGTGGAGGTAGCACCGCCACAGTTAGCTTGGCGGGAAGGCACACTCCTATTCTGTTCGGCGTTAATGGTGGCTGGGGTTCTGCTGCCAGCCACTATTTCCAATGGCACCATTGAGCGGGTGGAGATTCCTGGAGGAGACGGTGAGATTTGAGCGGTCTTTTGTCTATGGTCTTACCAACATCTAAATTGGGCGGGAGGACTACCAAGCTGGTGCCTGAGCTTTCTGACGTAAAACCGACAGCAGGACCATTACCACCAAGATCTAAATCAGGCCCTTAGTTTCTATAAGAAAAGCATTTTTCGTTTTGCTAATAACTTTGGCGCCATTTGATGAATCTTCACAAATTTTCAAAACTAGTTTGCCACACACTTCAGCTGCTGTCTGGGAAGTTTCAGGGTGATTCGTCAAGTGGGGACAGAGAAAAGGGGGGTCCCAAAACGCATTTTTCCAATGCGGTTTCCCATAGGGATTTTTGATACAACTATAGCCTGAACCGCTGGATGGAATTACAGCAAATTTGGCAGAAACTAAATCTTGGTCCAGAAAGATCTCTTTTTCTGGTGTAAATCTGCTTAGTAGTTTTGGAGTTATTTAAGAAAAAGGATTTATGTATATTGAGAGATCTGGAGATCCATGTGCCAAGAGCAATGTTGTGATTGGCAAGCCACAACATGAGAGGAAAGATGCGGCTGCCATTTTGTCAATCAGTACACGGTTGCCGGCAGGATAAATAAAAGTGATAAAGGTATCCTGACCCCAAATAACTGATGGGCAACAAATTACCCCAAACATTTTTTGGGGCTCACAAGGATCTGCTCATTTTCTGCGGTGGTCAGCGAGGGCCCCCATATGAATCTGTGATGAATTCTTGGATTGAGAACCCCATTAAAAAAATGCACCCACTGACACACTCACTCACCCACCCATTCACACATTCACACACCCACTCATAGACCCACAAACCCACTACCACACCCAGTCACAGACCCACACAGCCACTCACAGCCCACAGCGTGTGGTTGGCTGCATGTGTGGGTGGCCAACCCCCCACTGTCCACGGGGCTGCATGCATCCAACACCCCACCGCACACAGCCAAATGTGGCAGTTGGATTAACATATGGTAAGTAAGTATTACTTTACATTAAAAGATCCTAGAAATTCACTGAAAAAAACAAAGGTTACAGGGACATTATAGTGAAGAAATAGAATTTCAAAAATCTTAGAAATTCACTAAAAAGTCAAAGGTTGCTATAACTCATGCCCTAAGGTAACTATAACTCACACCCTCGCCATGCACTGCTAACTACCCCACATATTACATCAGTCATGACATCTTCTAAGACACCAGATAATGTTGCTGCAAAATTTGCAATAAAACTATTGATGAGAAAACTGTGCATAATGGGGGCACAATGTCACTCACTCACCTGGTTCCAACAGCAGGGCCAACACAGGAGCCGATTCTGGACCCCCACACCCTGACAGGAAGACACTGGACCCAGGGCCAGTACTCCTAGATTCCAGGCGATTTCCAGAGGGGGAAGGGGAAAAGGGACAAAATAATAAAAGAACACTTGCAATACTGATTCTGCTCAGCGACTGTACCACTCTGCTTAACAGGATCGCCACTCCTGGGACCTTCTGGTTATATGAAGGTGGATGCTTAAGGGACCAGCACTTCTGGTTTTCATGAAACGCAATACACTGAGAACAAGAAGAAGCAATTACCATCAAAACATCAAATCCTTTACACGAGTTACAATACATTGATTCAATTATCTACGCTTACAGGTTTCTTCATAATCATAACATAAGAGCAGAACAACCAGGTACTTGGATGAAAATCTTCTGGAACATTCGAAGAAGAACTTAAAATACTGTTTGGAGATTAAGGCACTCCAACAGTAAACTCAGAATATAGTTGGTGTTACTGGTACTCCCAAGGGTGCACTCGATACATGGATTAGAGTTGGAAATATGGTTTCTCTAGGTTCATAGATTGAAATTTACACAAACTCTCAAGGTATGCTAGAGACCAGGTTACTCTCAGAAATAGATTACACACAGAAATGGGGAAAAATCAAAATAAGGCCTTACTTGGCACAAGGTTGGAGTTACAGACACTCTCAAGGTTGTACTCAGTACATGGCTAAACTCGGAAACTAGGCTATACTCGAAACAAGGTTACTCTCAGCACAAGGTTGGAGTTTGTAATGCTCTCAAGGTGGTACTCAGTACATTGGCTAAACTCTAGAACAAGGCTATACTCGAAACAAGGTTACTCTCTGCATGAGGTTGGAGTTACTAACACTCTCTCAAGGTTATACTTGACACTTAAATTGGAGTCAGGGACACTCCCAAAGTATGCTAGAAACTAGGTCCGGGCTTGGAACTGAGCTCTGCCAGAGGAGTTTGCAGAGCTCCTGAATTCTGGGATCTGGCGTGGAGCGAAGTTCATTTGCTCATGCAAGATTTGTTTTTGCTGCTTGCGAGCTCCACAATACACTCAGGCTGGTGGCAAATGCGCGCAAGACTTTGCATTGCATCACGCT
Organism: Pleurodeles waltl; assembly: GCF_031143425.1. NCBI lineage: Eukaryota > Metazoa > Chordata > Amphibia > Caudata > Salamandridae > Pleurodeles > Pleurodeles waltl. The sequence goes on from NC_090444.1 coordinate 1,756,473,240, forward strand.
GCTTCGGCCCGCACATGTGAGACTTTGCGTTTATTTGTGCAGCTTCCGGCTGCAATGGTGGCCAAAACAGTTCAGTTCGTGAGCGTGAATGCACCTCAAGTAGATTTTCTACTCAAGATGCATCTAAATCTAGTCAAAAAGAGGTTTTTGAGTGGGTTTTCTTCTCCATTTGACCCTTTAAGTTGTTTTTTATTGTGAGAAGCCTTTTTTCAAACAGGAAAGAAGTGCCCCAGTGACTCCAACTTTCTGTTCCTTTGCAGCAGGCTCCTCCTAGTGCTTTGTCAATCTCCTGGTCACTTTTCACCTGGATTTTGAGGTGGAAGGATCACTTTCTTTATCTCCTGGATATACCTTTGGATTTAAGGACTTTGTTTTTGCAAAATCACACAGGTACGTTAAAAAACTATTGTATAAGGGTGTTTGTTTACATTGGGCATGCACCAGTATTTCTTTGTACTTTAATTTGATTTTAAAATGTTATAGTGGTCGGTGGCCTGGAGTTTTAGTATAGGCCTAGTTATTACTTACTTTGCATTTAATTGATTTTTCACCTTTTGTAAAGGAAAAGGGTTGCACAGCTCAGTACCATTTCCTTATGTTTATAAGCTGCAATACTATTTTACTATGTGGTCTAGATTTCCAAAAGGCCATCTAGCCACTAGGCCCACTACTAGTCATCATCATTGTATGAAATAAATGTTTCAGTGGTGTATGTTTCTAAAACTTCATTTAGGGCAGGGATGTCATTTGATTAAATAAAAATGTTGGCTATTGTTTGCATTTTGATTTTTTTTGCAAAAAGTATATATGTTGTGGGGTAATATTTGATGGCATAGGAGGATGTTTACTGATGTTCTGAAATTTGTATAGCTCAGGTAATTTTTGTGTTTTGCATTGCTGAATTAATGTTAGTGTTCTCTTCAGTGTTACCACCATGCCTCCTTATGGCGAGAGTGTGTGTGTGTGTGTGTGTGTTTGTCACCGTCTACCATTTGTCTTTGTTCTCCACCCTGTCTAGCCAGGGGCCATTTGTGTAGTCTATGTCCATAGGCTTGCACGTGTTCTTTGTTCTCAATGCCTCCTTGTTCACAGTTGTTGTTTGACCTCGTGGCTAGGAGCCATTTTGTGCATCCAGCCAGGGCCCCTTTGCCATAGGTTTGCTTGTGTTCTTTATTCCCCATGCCTCCTTGCTCCTTTTTGTTGTTGTTTGACCATTTGGCTGGCTGTCATTTTGTGTATCTAGCCAGTGTCCCTTTTCCACAGGCTTGCATGTGTTCTTTTTTTCCCCATGCCTCCTTGCTCCTTTTGTTGTTGTTTGACCATGTGACTTGCAGCTATTTTGTGCATCTAACCAGTGTCCCTTTGCCATAAGCTTGCATGTGTTCTTTGTTCCCCATGCCTCCTTGCTGTTGTTGCTTGACCATGTGGCTGGCTGCCATTTTGTGCATCCAGACAGTGTCCCTTTGCGATAGGCTTGCGTGTGTTCTTTGTTTGTCATGCTTCCTTGCTCCTTGTTGATGATTGACCATGTGACTGGCAGCCATTTTGTGCATCTAACGAGTGTCCCTTTGCCAAAAACATGCATACAAACATCTGCAATTATTGATCATTTGTTTAATTTAAGTTTAAATTTAAATTTTATATATATTTTATTTTATTGTTTTAATGCTTTTATTTTATTTTATCTTTTAATTTTACTTTTATTTATTTTATTTTTTATTTTAATTTTTTATTTAATTGTATATTTATAATATTTTAATGTTGTATTTTTTTAATATCTAGTTTTCTATTTTAATTTTAATTTAGTTTTTTACATTTTATTTTCAATTTTTGAATTAAAAAAAATATTTATTTCATTATATTTAATTTAGCATTTTGCCTTGCTCCGTCCATCCATCCATTTCGCCATACATTCATCCATCCAGCCACCGAAAGTGCACAGTCAGGCTACAGCATTCGGGTTCTTTAGGTGTATAATAATTCCATTCCTCCCTGAACACCCTGGCCACGGTGCCCTGCAGACACATCAGCAGCATATCTCCTTTTTTAAAGTTCCCTTGGACCACTTTCCAGCCATAGGTTTTTAAGGGTTATTCCATTTACCCATGCCCCTCTCTCTGACTACCAAAGGAGGCTCCTTAAAAAACAGATGGAGATAAAGCAAAGAGCTATATCTGCATGCTGTGCTGCCTGATTTGAAATTAAATTTTATGGTGTGGTATTGTGGTTTGACTTTACAATGTTTGATTAAATTGGTATTTGTTACATTAGTAACTACCTGCACTAATATTTCATTTGTCTGTACTATTTCAACCTGCAACAATGCCATGTTTCACTAACTACATGTTTTCCTTGCTTGGTTGCTTTTAGGTGCACAAGAGAAGAGACATGACATCATGCGCAGTACTGCCAAAGAGAAGGCATGTACATTTAAGTCCTCCAATCCTTCCTGCTTGTGCAGCTTAGTGCCACGACCAACTAAGAGCTTTAAGATGACCTGAAAGAAAGTTGCTCCCAAGAAAGTGAGAAGAAGCAGCTTTCCACCAGTGGCGTGCCGACCACAAACTTTTTTGGGAGTCATGTGCCTGACACACCAGCCTTTGGGAGGAAGATGGGAGCAGCACTCCTGCATCAACAGCACCACCCCAATTTAAGTCCGACACCATGTCTGTCAGTGAAGCAGCCACTGCAATCATGGCGACGCAAAATATTGCAAGAGTGCAAAAAACTATGGAGCTTTTTGTGTCACTGACAAGCTACTTCAAGGTGTCCAGACACTGTTCTTTAATGGTTATTATAGCCCAAGCCCTCTGAAAGTTTAATTGACATTGTATTCCAATGTGGGTCCAATTTAACATGGGTCAGTTGACCTCCCTTAAATGCAGTTGTTGGCATCCACTTGAACACATCATATGCACCAGGGAGTGGACTCTCCAGGGTGGCTAAATATGAAGGATGCTCGACCATGCCTTTTCTTTCTCTTTTTGCCACCTCAGACCTAGGAACTGGGAAAGCCCATATTGAGTAAGTGCGCAGATGAGCAGAGCGCGCAGATTCAAGCAGGAAACCATTATAAACGTTATTGAGATCATTAAACTAACTCAGATTCTACTACAACGTCTCTGAATCTGCGATCTTCTGTTAGGTTCCACGTGATGTTGTTAGCGTTCATTGTGGACTAAACTGGATAGACTTTAAGACACACATCAACGGACAAACATGTGAGGAAGGGTTGCAACTCACAACAGATTCTTTCTCTGCCTCGCCTTCACCTTTCACAAGTCTTTACAATCCTAAACATCAAACTAATAAGTAAACACATCTATACTGCCTCCAGCCCTGGAACGAATCAACCTCAGCAACTCAGCTCTAGAGTTCCTTCCCTGTCCTCTTAGCAAAATTGTCCAGCCACTGGGCCTCATGACTTCTCTTTGGGCCTTCTAGTGTCCGACCTGGAACCCCAACAATGTTAGAGTTTACAAGAACTTCAAGTCTTTTCCTCTGTGGGTCAGTAGGACTTCTTATTAGATTACGGGTGCCAAATCTTCTAAATCACTTTCCCAGCCTCCAAATAAAATTCATTTTTTTATTGAACTTTAAGCCAGCTATCTGGTTCCTAACAATTGAATGCTGTGTCATCTAGTGACAATCGTAACCTCACATATTTAAACATTACACAATAAATGACCTGCTTTGTGTGAAAAAGCCACTCTTAGACTGCACCCAACACATCGCAAAAGCTTAGATTAGCCAGAAGCCACCTGAGAGGGGACATATGCAATTGCATTTAGACTCGGATCCACACCCATTAATGCGGACATGAAGCACCACATTGGCACTCTCCCAGGCCAATCAAAGACCCCAGAAATCCGCAAAGCGCTGTAAGGAGACATTTCTGCATTCTAACAGACAAGAAATCAGAAGTCTCCAAGGATTCAACAAAGAGAGCATAGCCCAGGCCTTGGATAGACACAAGGGGGGTATTCCACAGATCAATAACGCAACAGGGGCAAAGACTCAGCCTCCACGCAGTTTGGGAACGACAAATGCTGAGATCAGAGGGTATTTTGTGCAAGACTCCACATTGGACTCAAAATCAGAACTATCAAGCCAAACACAGGAGCTTGAAGTGGGCTCCAGGGGTTCACATACACGGCCCACTAACCACTCCAAAGTTGAATGGGTCATCCATAAAATTCCTAAAATGTCCAGCCTGTCAAGCTGGCCATAACAGCTAAAGGCAGACAATGACTCAATGGCAAGCTCCACACCATTCAATTCGGAATCAATTCTGTCCAACAGGAGGGTACAAAGTCGAGGGTCTTCTCCATCTCCCCATCCCCAAAGATGCCCTCCAGAAGAGAAGCCCTAGCCTCCACAGAGAAGGCACCAGATATGGCTTCAATTAACCAGGTAACATGCAGAGTGATACCACTAAGCCCTGAGATTCTGGTGTCTAAAGGCAAGTCTGTCATGGATAATGAAAGGAGGAGCCCTGAGAGGGACAGGTGCACGCCTTGTTTCCAGGGTAGCCCAAGGGGATCTTCTAAGCCATTTCAGTCACCCCAGATAACATCCTTGTACCAGAATTTAAGTCAGCAAAATGAGCCAGGGGATACAGGAGCTATCAGTAACACCAAAGTCACAGTAGAAGATGGGGCAGGCAATCCCAGCCATCCGAGCGGGTATCTCCACATATGTATCCACACCAACCAGAGGAACCAACTATCACATGAGATGGAACCAATGCCAGTGTATTAGAGAAAATGGAGCACCAAAGGAAGATATGTCTAGAGAAAGTCTCCATTATTCAATTGAAAATGGCCCTGTAGCACCAGGGACATCACCAACAGAAATGCTATATGGTCAACAAGCATGTGTAGCTCCAATCGGTGTAACAGAAAGGTGTTCCCTACCCAGCTGGTGTTCAGAATTCTCAAGCCCATTAATTAATTATCCTCAGGACACTGAGCAAGCAGTGGGTGAGGTGGACCAGGAGCAAGATACAATGCCACAAACATCGGCAATCACTAACGTCAAATAGACGCTTAAGGTAATGGCCCAGGGGGCACATCTACACGCAGACAAGCGGAAAGTACAGATCTCCATCTTACAAATGATTGCACATCAATCGTAAGGACTGATGGCAAACTAGATACACTAAACACTTACATCATCAGAGCACAAGAGTCAGCTCGAATGGAATCAAAGCAAGATTTGTGCGCCTGCGAGCCAATAATAGAAAAACTATCATCTCTTCCAACAGTAATGGCCTCAGTGATCGATGACTTCAAAACGGCATTCATCTCCCCGGATAACATCAATGACCTGGACTGCCCTCAAACCCCAGGGGCCTGGAACCAAACCAGCTGAAATCAAACTAGCAGAAACTCTACCAGCAAGAGTTCCAGGCCAGCCCGTGAGCAAACGCAGGCAGAAGAGAGCATATCACAAAGAATTAGAGAAGCAAGAATGATAAGTGCAACCACATCCCTGGGGGATCACCCAAGGGGAGAAAATGTCCTGTCTATGTCTAGCAGTATTGTGAATCAGATCAGTTTTTTGCAGGGGTCTCCACAACCCAAAAACAATGATGCAAAGAATAAATCAATCTCATCAGAGGACAGGTTAGCCCCTCTGTCTAGGAAAAACAAGAAAAGACTGAGGAGACTAAATAAAAATAAGAACAACAGAAGATCAACCCTCCTCCAATGGTTAAGAGCAGGACCCACAGAGATGCTAAAGGGCAAGGTGGAAAGCAAACCCCCACAGGAGGGAAACAACTCTAAAGCAACCACAAAAGCAACCACAGGAGTCTGTAAAAACACCAACTGGACCTGAAATTTTGGGAAAAGATGGAGCCATAACAAATCCACCAAAGCAAGTGTCTGAATATCAATTGCGTCAATCAAACCAGGCAATCCAGCTGAGGGTAATGAGCTTAGCTTCCCCCGCTATGCCCTGAGCAGGGTCCCAAACAACGCAGTTTATGCCAGTTATCGAAGGCCAAGGACTCTCAGGAAGTACAAGTGAGCCAGCTATTCTCCAACCTTGGCAGGACCTGCCATTTGTTCCCAATACCATAAGGGACTGCGTATATGGACTTGACAACCATTAGGGCGGTGCAAGCTATGAAGGCAATCAAAGCAGTGCACACTGGGGGTGCCCCCGGTCCAGGCGCTATCCCGGCCGCAGTATATAAATGGCCCCAGGAGATGGGCCTTATTCATGCCCCCTCTTTTCCAACAGTACCTGCGGGGGCCAGCCATTCCTGAGTCATGGAGGGGCTCACTACTGGTATCAATATACAAAAAGGTGACCATGTCTGCCCCCATGAACTATAAGCTAATCACGCTCCTGGACACAGAAGGGAAGTGCTTTGCTAGTGTCTTAAACTCAGAGCTTCAAGCTTGGGCTGAAAATGTACATGTAATCCAATCGAGCCACATGGGCTTTCGAAGGGGAAGCCATATTGAGGATAACCTCTTTTGCTTGGCCCACCTGAGCAAATCAACCATGGCCACGAAGGCAAAAGTCCTATATGCAGGTTTTATGGATTTCCAAACAGCCTTCAATAGCGTTTCAAGATCAAGGCTTTGGGAAAAACTGAAGGCCTCAGCAATTCCAGCTAATTTATTGAACGCCATTATTGCACTTTATACAGACACTTAGGTAAAAATAAATGTCAGCATTAGATGGTCTACCACAGCAAAAATCAAGACTGACAAGGGCCTAAAACAAGGATGCATATTGGCACCGCTTCTATTCAGTCTGTATCTGATGGACCTGCCAATCAATCTAGAGTGGGTGAGGGCATTCCCCCCAAGAATGGCAGGTGCTCAAATACAGTCTCTACAGTGCGCAGATGACATGGTGCTTCTGGACCAGACACCAGTCTGGCTACAGCGTCTTCTCAGTGCCCTGGTGGCTTATTGCCAAAAAACCAACTTGAAAATAAATGTCCCAAAAACAAAAGTTATGGTAATTTCATCAAAATTGAAGAAGCATGGTGCCTGGTTTATTGAGGGGAGCCCCGTGGAAATAGTGGAAGCCTACAAGTACTTGGGGGTTTGGTTGGACCACAGGGGGTGCATCTTAGCGCATATTCAGGCCCAACAAGCAGCTGCAAACTCATTGGAGCGGGCCTTCCGTAAGCTGACGAATCCCGACTTAAGTTCTGTGTTAAAAGTGATGGTCTGCAAATAATTCCAACAATAACATAGAGAAAGAAATGGCTAATTGGCTTGACAGGACACATTCAATCTGTTACCGTAGAGTATTTTCTCTACCAATCTGTACAGCACATGCCAAAATTTGTCCGAGAGCCAGGTTCTTAACATATTGCGTTAGACCATTTCAGTCAAGCACTAGACACACTCAAGGCCAGAGAAATCTGGGCAAGTGATCTCCCAGGACCAACGATCTGCAGACTAATGATCAAGCAAGAGAAGCTAATCTCCAGGGAGCAGGATTGCAGGACTATCAAGAAACTCGCTCATGGCAGCTGGGCAGCCACTCTTTACGAGTTAAGGACTGCGCCTATCCACCTCTCCTTGCTGTTCAATGTGGCCTGCAAACAGTAGTTAATAAGATTGTGTTTGGGGCTTATTCCACTAAAAACATATGGCTACGGTTGGAGACACCTTGAAGCCCAGGATAGGCAGTGCAGATTTTGTGCAAGGCAGGAGGAATCGTTAACCCACATCTTGTGTATATGTGAGAAGCTGCTCCACTTAGAGTATTTTGGCATCAACCATTATGGCGTGCCCTACATATCCTCACTTGTAGCGCAGCCATGGAAGCATGCTTGAAAAGTGAGTGTTCACAGCTGGTGGCAAGATTTACAAAGCACCTGAGAGCAGTCTGGTCACTCTCATCAAATTCATCAGAGATTACATTCCCTGCCTTTGATTTGTCCTTTGCTGACATTGTGGATCCCAGAGGGGCCTTGAGCCTAGTTCGAGATCAGTTGAGCACCCTATTTAGTATATAAGAAAAAAAAAGCTACAATTTAGGCTTTCTTATTTTAATCCACGTTTTTAATTGCTACGCATTTTTAAAGCCACCCCACAATCATAATTAGGAGATTCATGTAAAAATTATTATTTTATATGAAAGAAACCTAATAAGGTCTGATTATTGTAATGATTTAAAATAATCATACAATAAAGCATCTATCTATCTGTCTATATATCCATATGCATGAAAAAAGGAAGAAAGTCATGAAGGAAGCCTATTATTTGATCATGTATCACTTTTTCTTGCACTATAAATATGCATGCTTAATTGTGTGCAGGAATTAGAGTCTGGCACCTTGAGATTAATCTGCCATAATATTTGGCTGCTGTCAATACCAGTGTTGAGTCTATTCTTCAGATTGATTATCTGCCACTCTGAGAAGTGTATGTGGTGATGAAATGCAGCCAGGTCTTGATTAAGGTACATCACTTCAGATAATGACATTGTTTGAACTAAAGATCATTTTGGACTTTTTTATTTACTCAGTTGCATTTCCTATGGGATTGTTCTTAAGCTTGTTTAACTGCAGAAGTAGCCAGGAAGAAAACAAGTAGTGGCCCATCAGGGTCCTTAGTACTCGTAGTACAAAAGTAATATTTTGAGTGATTTGGTCCACACATAACGCAGCCACAAAGCATGCTTTGGAATTATTCTAATCTTTATTATTTTATATAATTTATCTATCAGTACATGTAAATAATTACATAAAATCAAATTTTTAACAAAATGTTTTTTTTTTTCATGCAATCACATTATTTACAAACTAAGCTCTCCTCCTTTGTCGCGCCTCTGTGTCTGGGTCAAAATATAAAAATAAATGCATGGAATTTTCATTACTGACTGTTCCACATTCAACATTCTTCATCAAGGGGTAAGAGTCCCGTTCACATCAATAGTGTGCAGTACAGAACACACAACAATACTCTTACAAACAACATTAGGACTATGCAGTTACCATTCACTAAACCTATCAAGGCAACAAAATTGTGACTAGATATACCAAATGTACCTTCTAACGTAGATTTTGTTCTTTTGTGGGAAGGATTGTATTTCATTTCTGCTGAAGTTTTGGGACTTTCAACTTAAGTCATTATTCGTGGTTGAAGGGCATAAACCCAGTCAGCAATGGATAACACATAGTTAGATATTATTATATATATATATTTTTAAATTACACATTAATATACAAAATTGAAACAAATCAAGTACTTATGATATCATAAATGATGTTCAATGAAGAATAAAAAAAGTTCAATAATGCATGAACATATCAATGGTTTTAACAACATCAAAGAAACATAACAATTTGTTAGATTGAAACTAAGTTTCATGAAAACACTTTTAACTTTCGGATTTTAAAGGCATCATATAGTTGTAAGATTAAAAAAAAGTAGTTTCATGGACATATTCACAATAATAAAACCTTAATTTAAAACCAAATTAACATTTTCAAGGCCTCCAAGAAATTCATCAAGAGATTCTTGGATCTAAAACCATGTACAGCATCAGCAATCTTTGCCATGAGATCACCATAATCATAAATGCAGATATGGAATATTTAAATGGCCGGTTTAGTTGTGAATTAGCAGTTTGGAACTGCTCACAAACATGGAACATTTCTGACAGTCCCAAAACCCTTTCCAACTCCTTCTCATTCGGTGTCTGGCTGGAGTTACTCTTATTCTTTGTATATAAACCAAACATTAACTACACAATCATTAGAAATTCCAAAGGTATGGTTATATTACATGTATAATTTATGTACCACTTTCAAATGACTTTAACTCATGCACCTCCGTACAGTGTTGTAAACTCACAAGCACACTACATTAAGTATAACTCTCCCCTCTACCATGCACAGTGTTCTCACATATAATATAATTTGAGCTGTCATAAGTGCTGTTATGAATGCTATTATATTACATGGTATAGGTGATGTAATATGAACAGGTATAAACAGTGCACCCTAAAGGCATGGGCTATAGTTAATGTAGTTTGGCTAGTGAATTGACAACACTGTGTAAAGAGGTGTGTGAAATACAGTAATTTAAAGGTGGTGCATAAATTATAAATTTAAGGTGTAATAACTTTAGAATTTCAAATGTTTTTGTAGTTTAAGGTTGTTTTGCATACAAAGAATAAATAAAGGTATAGTAATTTGAAGGCGCATAAATTATACATTTCTCATATGATTGTGTCATTAATTAAGGAGAAGCTTATCAGGGCGGTAGAAGATACTATCATCAGTTCATTAAGTGCCAATAAAGCCGATACAGAAACACAAGTTATTGTTCATGAAACGGAATGGATCACTGGTGATGAGGTTGTAACCAGCGTTAAGTCGCGGTAAAGCCCTGTCGGTCCCATTCTGGTATGGGGTGTCCTTCAGGAGCTGATGGGGGTAGGGGACCTCACAACCCAAAAGAGTTAAGTAGGGAAGGCTTTGGCCGTAATACCAAGCCTTCGATATTAGATAAGGTAATAGTAGATCTTCCCACTTTCTGCTGTCATTATTTTGACAGGATTTCCCCCCGTCGGTAAGGGATGCATGAGTCTGATGGTGAGCTGTTCAACAAGACTTTAGATTGGGTTGTTTGTTTTAAAGGGTTGCTCCTGTGCTATGCCAGTTATATTTTAATGGTTCGGAAATGTGCATGGATAGGCCCTGATCCGAGCGACATTGCCGGGTATTGTGTCATTGTTAATTTAAAATTTCCTTTTTTGGCACATAATCTACTGTTTGGCCTAGGTGCTCACATCACAAGGAGAAGTAAGATCTCCCTGGTACCTCTGGGTTATTTTTCTAAATCTTTTGCCCTATGTTCTCAAAGGGAAATTCCCCCTCAGAATACACAGTCGGTAAGATTGGGTCATGTCGTAGGGTCTCTGGATGGGCCTTTTTTGTGTCCTCCTGTGATTATTTCTGAGAATGTAACTATCCTTAGGCCTGTAGGGCCACCTGCAAGTATAGCTTTCTCCCCTGTTATTGCAACATCCAATAGATTTAAGCTCTTTCCGATATTGATTGACGACGGTCTGAGTCCAGTATTAGCGTAGGTTACATTCGTCCTTGGATATGCCCACTATTGAGAGTGACGTTAAGGGTGGACTGGCTCGTCCTGGCAAGGCTCATACTTTTACAGTACTTAGTTGGAAAATTGAGGGGTTGAAGACGAAAGCTAAACACAGGGACTAGCAAGGTTTTATTTCTAGGTATGATATTATCGCCCTACAGGGAACTTAAGCTATGGACCCAATAAGTTATGAGGGTTTTGTGTGTTATTTCAGCACAGCTTTGCCCTCCACGAGGGGCAGGGCTAAGGGAGGGCTTGCCATCTGGATTAGTCTGAGCCTTCAGGTTGATATTACAGTCATCGATCATGGGAGTTTGGCCTTGTTAGCCTGGAATACACAGGACAAATTGTCAAGGTTCTCTTTTTATATTGTTAATTTTTATAATAATGATTTTGTGAGTAGCTCTTGTGCTCATTTTAATGTTTTGTTTAGTTTCGTAGATACTTTACTGCCTGCAGGGGATGCTGTCAAAGCACAGTCATTTTTATTTTTGTGTGGGGATTTTAATGCAAAGTTAGGGGACTGTAGTATGGCTACTGGGGCCCGGATGAAGTGTCAACTGGACTAGGTAATGATAGTAGGGGGGAAGAAGTAGCAGCTTACATTGTTACATTGGACTTGGTTGGCATTATTAGTCATTTTAGAGCAGCTATTCCTAATTAGACCATCCTTCAGAGGTCCAGGGAAGAATTCGATCATTGGCTATATGTTTGTAACACATAATTTTGTGCCTTGGTTCTCTGAGGGTGAGGTGGTGCAGACAGAATGGGGGAACCATAATGCCCTTTCAGTTAGGGGGTCACTCCCATTAAACAGGCATATCTGTTCGGTTAAGCCTGCAAGGGTTACTCAACACTCTGCGGATGGCCTAAGGCTAATTTGTCGCTTTAAAGAGCCAAAAGGGACTCTAGATCTTATTCTTTAGGCACTGCAAGATCAATTTTTGAACTGCTTAAGCAGTGTTAGTGGAAAAGGAATGCTCCACAGACATGACTGTCTGATGCAGGTCATCAGAAATCTCCTCCTCAAACCTGTCTGGTCCTGTGTGGGAGGTCGTCACTGGTATGACACACAGTGTTCATCAGCCAATCGCAGATTGAGGAAGGTGCTAATGGTTAACCCAAGGGTGGGAGATGAGGTATGGGCAGCCAGTCTGGCTTATAAAAGTGCCTTACACCTTAGAAAAAGGGCCTCGTTAGAGAAAGACTGGGAGTGCTTAGAGCACGCAACAATAATGAAAAGTAGTAAGATCTGGGATTCCGTGAAAGAAATCAGGGACAGAAAAGTAACGTCCTTGGCTCAGACCGGGTTTCCCGTTTTAGTTCAATTTATTATATGGAGGAGGATCCAGTTATGATTAGGTCATTGGAGCTTATGCTGCGGAGTTCCCAGCCTCTTATAGTCTCACTATGTGAAGTGGAGGAGGCTGTACAGCAGTGTTTAGGCGGGAAAGCACCCGGGCCCGATGGGGTCTCAATGGACCTTATAAAATGTAAAGTGTATCTGTGAGGTCCTTTAATCACCAATGTATTTAATAACTCATTGAATGTTAAGATCCCCTGTTGTTGGGCTTTGTCTACCATCGTCCCCTATGCCTCACCGAAATGTTACAAACTGATATATTTAATTGATAGTGCTGTTAAGATCATAGGCAGGGTGGTGTTTAATCACCTTTCTTCTTGGGCTGAAGAAAATAGCATTCTCTTTGAGTTTTGGTCAGGGCTGGATCCGGTAGAGCAATGCCTGAATTTGAGTTTGTTGGTTGGAAAATACATGCCACTGAACCTGGCTTTCATGGATCTTTCTACTGCTTTTGATCATGTGAACCAAACCAAACTTTGGATGATGTTATTAAATCTGGGGATGGATTTACCAGTAGTTAACTTTTCGCATATGCTTCACGTCAACCTTGCTGCCAGAGTCTGGTTGAATGCTCAGGGGGACATGACTGCAGAGTTTTCCCTTAAATGAGGGGTTTGACAGGGATGTATTATGGCCCTGCTGCTTTTGTCCATCTATATAAATAAATTGTGCTCCAAATTGAGTCAAGCCTATGAGGACATCCCCAAGACTTCTGAACTCAGGTTCCGGCGCTACTATACGCGGATGACACTGTGCTGTTGGCACGCACCCCAGACGCGTTGCGGACACTGGTTGATTGCTTTGTTTCTTTTATGAGTAATTTGGATTTGACCATTAATTATGGGAAGTTTCACAATAAGGTGTTTGGGCCTGTTAAGTGTAATGTCACCAGGCTCAAAATTAAGGGTCAGCCAATGAGTAGCGTTAATAATTTTAGTTATTTGGGAATTATTTTTAACTCCAAGGGTTCTTTGCTGCCCCAGGTGCGTCATGCTCATTTAAGACTTAGCAGAGCAGCTAGTATGTTATTTAATTTACCCAGAGGAGGGGTGAATGGTTCGATTCTCCTTCTTGTGACTATTTATAATACTCAATGCGTTCCCGCAGCTACATATGGGGTCCCAGTCTGCGATTTCTGTAATATTAGGTCTCCCTTATTGCTGTGGGTCAGAGTATGGTCGAAGCCAGCAGCGTCTTTGTGCAGGAGTATTATAATGGACTGCATTAGTCTAGACAAGGTGCACTCCATTCCCTGGATTAGTTATGTTTTTAGAATTTTCGGTCTATTGGGTTTGGAGAATTGTTTTAAGTCTCTGGCGTACATTAGCAGGAGAGACAAGCTGACAGTGAAGCTCTGCTATGCTGAGTCCTGTACTAAGAATAGACAGAAAATGGAATTAAGTAAAGTGTCTGTTTTCCATTTTTTGGGATCTTTTAAAACTCATGAGTCAGCACTTTGTATGTTTTTACCAATCACGAATTGGGAGAGGTTGCTCCTGTTTCGTTTTAGAGGAGGTACTGTGTGACAGCTACTATGTGTTCAGGACGAAAGTAGACTGTTTGGAGATTCTGCTTTGCGTTGTCCGTGTGATGGATGGGAGGAGCAGTTTTTGTTACCTTTTATGTTTTTCTGTATATTTTTTAATTTGCAGTTTAGATTTTTTCTAAACTGCTGCTGAAAAGGCTGGGTCATCGGAAATGTAGAGCTGCACTCTTTCACTTACAAACGTTGTGTGATGAGGAGATTTGTCTAAGAGTCAGCTCTTTTCTTCACATGGCTGTAAGGAGCATGAAGTCTATGGATGGTTAGGATGGAATCAATGGTTATTTGCACTGTATTATTTTTGATTAGGCATCTTGTTGTTGTTTTAAGAGGGTTTATTGATATGTTTTCATTGGCATGAGGCATGTGGGCAAACAATGTTGTGATGAGTATTTATTGTATTTGTCATGAATTGTAACTACATTTGTTTGGATTTTATTATATTATTGTATGAAGCAATTGTTTTACTCTTTTATGGGCAGATTTCTGGCTGAATAAAGATTTATGAATATGATTCTGAAATTTAAGGTATAACTATAACTTTGGAATTTCTAAAGTTTCTGTAAAGTTTAGTTTGTATAGAAAAAATAAATGAAGTTTTCCTAACTATAACTAAGCTTTAACTTTTGTTTTTTCATTGAATTTTTATTTTATTATTTTTTTAAAACTTTTTGTAACATATCACAAAGAAAATGCATTCTTGTTTGTAGGTTTTTACCTGCACAACGCTTGCGCTGTGCTTGTGAAATCTATTGTCTTTAATATAAATCTTTAAAGGAGCTTAAATCCCGCCCCTTGCTTTCCTTGCTTTTCATTGGTTCCTGTGCTTGCTACCTACTTTTCCTCTGTTTCTATTGGCTGTAGCGTATTTACCAATGCTGTTCCTCCTGTGTTTGCTCTTAACAGCTTCCAGTTGACCAAGTACTGTTTCCATCCGCATTTGTGGAACTATGTTTTATGTGTGTAGAAGCTGTAGGTAAAATTTCAGTCGGAATGTTTTTCCTATAAAATTTGTATTGAAGCAAAGCTTTGCAATAACAAAACCTTCATAACTTCTTGAAGTTGCGACTTTTTGTTGTTCATGCGGAACCTGGCATTCAGAATTCTAATTCTACACAACCCTTATTTTGAGATCGGTGGCGGAGGTCCAATGCAAGAAGACGAGCAGCTACGGCCATCTTTACAGAGTTCAACACTGGCTTTCACAACTGGAACCTGTTACTGTGTCCCCTTCTCAAAGGTCCAAGGCTCCCCAAACCAGGCCTTCTCCACCATAGGGCCTCCATCTTAACGTACACCTCCTCGTCTCCCTTTCACATGTACCCTTGTCATCGGTCCATTATCGGTAGGGGCTCTAAGCCGAAACTTCTATCATTCACCCGCTCTACTCTCCATCATCCACTGCCCCTCATCTCCCCTTCCACTCTCTCTATCACGCTCATTTACTCCACTCTCTTTCATCATTTCCCCCGTCCCTCCATTTCTTTAGGTCACTGAGCTCCACTTGGTCCATCTTTGGTGCACCTTCAACCTCTCCGTCCCCTCTCCATCTCACTCTTCTGTCTTCTCTCTCATGCTCTGTCGTTCACTCTTGTTCCTTTTCACACCTCTCTCTGTTTCACTCCCACTATTCCACTAACTCCGTGGATCTCTCGACTTCCTCGCTTGCTCCTCTGCCTCTTCCCCCCTCCCTTTGAAGAGCTCTATTCCACTTCCACCATAACCCCCTTCTCTCAGTCTCACTCTCGCACTCATTCTGCACATTTCTATCTTCTCTGTTTGTGGATGCCTTCCCACTCCTCCACCTGTTAATTGTCTTCCCACTCTAATGTAGTTTTTCCTTCACCTTCTGCTGTTTTACCCTCGCTACATCTCTGTGCCTCCTCCCTCTCCTCCTACGATCTCGGCTTTTCCTTTTGCTCTCCACCTTATTTCTCCCCTACCTCTCATTGTCTTCTCTCTCCATCTCTCTTCCACCTTCACCCCCCAAACCCGGGCCCTTCCCTCCCCCACCTCCTGCCTTCATCAGTTAATGCCTCAGAACAATGTATGCTTTGGGCTGGACTCATTTGAAGAGCCTGCTTTCTCTCTAACTTGCACTGAAATAAACAAGCATTGGCAAAGCCACTAGGTTTTGCCTCTACTTAATCTACTGGCTTTGTCAAGGTGTTTTAGACATGTCACACAGCAGCACTAGGTGCGGTGCAGCATGTCCTAAAGTTTAAAAAAATACTAGTGCTGCAGTGTGACATGTCTAAAACACATTTACAAAACCAATAAATTTCATAGAGGCGAAACCTATTGCTTTGCCAATGCTTGTTCTTTGTATACAGTGGCTTGAGGACGTAGAGTAGTGTGGCATACAGTAGAGTGCCGTAGAGTAGAGTGGAGTAGAGTGCAGAGGTGTAGAGTGAAGTGGGTACAGTAGAGTGGCATAGAGTGGAGTGGGGTAGATTGAAATGCCGCAGAGTGGAGTGGCATAGAGTGGAGTGGTATAGAGTTGAGTGGCGTATAGTGGAATAGCATAGAGTGGGGTGGTGTAGAATGTGGTGACAAAGAGTGGAGAGGCATACAGTAGAGAGGCATAGAATGGAATGATGTTGAGTGGAATAGCC